>NC_074686.1:10069859-10669859 GCF_029448725.1 Salvelinus fontinalis
GAAAACTCTTTTGCAATTATGTTAGCGCAGCTGAAAACTGTTGTCCTGATTAAAAAACCAATAAAACTGGCCTTCTTTAGACTAGTTGCGTATCTGGAGCATCAGCATTTGAGGGTTCGATTACATTCTCAAAATGGCCAGAAACAAATAACTTTCTTCTGAAACTCGTCAGTCTAATCTTGTTCTGAGTAATGAAGGCTATTCCATGCGAGAAATTGCCAATAAACTGATCATCTGGTACAACGCTGTGTACTACTCCCTTCACAGAACAGCGCAAACTGGCCCTAACCAGAATAGAAAGAGAGGGAGGCCCCAGTGCACAACTGAGCAAGAGGACAAGTACATTACCTGTCTAGTTTGAGAAACAGACACCTCACAAGTCCTTTTCTTTTTATTGGCCAGTCTGAGATATGTATTTTTCTTTGCAACACTGCAAATAAAAGAGTTAATACTTTGAACGTATCTCAAGTTTGACAAGTTTACTTAGAGACATTATACTCCAAAACCAAAGTTTGTCTGGCATGGTTCTTTCAATATCCGTTCTTGATGGAAATAAGATTGTATTTTGATTCGTGCATGTATGTGTGTTTCTGTAAATAATGAAAAGGCTAATGTAATAATTACTGTTAAATGTTCTATAAAGAATCTCAATAAAAACATTTTAAGGCAACAGGATATAGAATTAGTTGGATAAAATAATAGAATCTTGGGTATCTTGAAAGGCACAAATAAATGTACTATATTATTAAAGAGCAACCTCTCTTCAAACCCTGGAATGCTGGTCTAGCAGTGACCACAGCGGAGTAGATGACGTGATGCTTGTCTCCCTGTACCCTCGATCTTTCCCTCCAGTTCTGCCGACCCAGAGATGCAAACTGAACCTCACTGTCTTCCACATGAGAAGGAACCTGAGACACAGACATTCAGCAATGCTTTCAGTTAGCAGTGAGATGTATTCATTTGTACTCACTTCTTCCCCATCACCCTGTGTGATCTCAGACCCTATAAGACAAAATATGAAACAATCACTTGTTTACAATGAGAGCAATACTTGTTGGGAGAACGCACACGTTTCACACAAACACTACTATTGGGACTTTTTGGGAGCAAACAATTAGACAGTGTTCTTTACCTAGATTTGACAAGCACCTCGTCTGGAGCTCCTTCCTGCTTGTGTCCTGTCACTATAGGAAATAAGGTGATCATATCACATGTTTGTAAAAAGGTTGTTGCATGACCGCATAGGCCAATGTAATAGCGTTATATGGACCTAAAGGCTTGTACAAACAAGATCAGAGGCATATAATGTAACAATATAGTTTTAGACATTTTTACCTGCACTGCAATTCTTTCTTCCTGTTCAGTCTGTCTATCAGCAAAAAGGCCCATCATTCCAGCCAAAAGCACCATGAAGCATAGTCCAACGACAGCTATCATCACCACAACTGAAAGACAAAAGCACAGTTCAACATGTGGAAATGTCACCTGTATTAAAGATAGCAGTACGAAAGATTTTAACTACTTTTCATTCAGTCTAATTTGTGTCTGAATGTCCGTGGACAACGTACCATTTGTAGGTCCTTATCTCTCCCAACAACATCTGAAAACAGGTGAAGAATATAGGTCATAGAATATACTTCCATAGTGTTACTTTCATACTTGTGATAAGAATTGCATGGCGTTGCTGTGTGTTAACTGTTTTCATAACAGCAGTGGTACTCTGGCTGTTGGGGTGATCTGAGTTTGCAAAAATAAATAAATAATCAAGTCAGGCATAAGCATGGCATTTTAAATGAAAGGGGAATGGGCTTAGAGGGGTCTCTAAAGTGTGATTCCCCCAACGCGTTCTCTCACTGATTTTCCTAGGAAGTGATGAAGTTGATTGTTGAGCCTGATCTTTTAATTAAATGAAAAAGTCACTGTTAAAATAAAACACGGACAATTAAATAGATAAAATGCTATTTGGAAAGCTCTACCTGTCAACACTGTTACTTTAGCTGCCGTTTCCCCATTACACAGGTACACTCCAGAGTCCCCTGGCTGCAGATTGAGGTTCTGCAGGGCTCCGTCTTCATCAAAGGAAAACCTGTTCTGTGGGTCCTCCCTCTCCCCTTTCCTGTTTTGCATGTTTCACTAACTTTCTTGAAGAACCACCTCTTCTTGGCTTTTCTAGATACTGTACAGGGCAGCAATAGGGTTCTGCCAGCAGAAACAGCACATTTTTGGCCTATGGGAAGACATGTATGAAATTAATGTAACAAGATGCAGAAATGTTACAGACAATGATAGGAATATGCTCATTAGACAAAAAAAGTATGTTTCAGCTAATTTCCTTAAATGTTTACTTATATTCTTCTATCACTCCAATGACGGTGCAATTTCACTGGTGGTTGTCCACTTGTTCTGCTTGAAATTGATAATTGGTTCAACCATTATTGATCGTCCAGTCAGTAGTCCATTTTCAGCTCTCATCATCAAGGACAGCAACCAATATATTAATAAAAAGCATATTCATTATTCTAGAGGGGTGGTCAGATAAGCGTTTAATTTAACACACTGTAGCCTCCTGTCCTCATACCTTTCAGTACCTCCACGTCTGCCACTAGCTGGTCGTTGCAGTGGTAGGCCCCAGAGTCGGAGGGCTCCAGCTCTTCTATAACCAGAGAGTCATCAGGCTGGGGGTCATATTTCTGGTGGTTCCGGTAAGCAACCGACTGGCTTCGTTTGATGACTATGATCCCGTTGACTTCGTGTCTCCACTGTAAGTCAACGGCGCCACTGCAGGCCAGGTACAGACGATGATCCTCAGTTACCGAAGACTCTTCTCTCTGACGGCAGACATAGCAGGCGTGAATTGAGTTTAGTCTAACTAGAATAAACTGGACTAACTGATAGTGGGACATATAGAAATCGTTTTGGCAAGTTTGTCAACCCTTCTGAGCATGTCTGATTTGTGTCAGAGCTAATTTATTCAGACTCAAAATGTGGGGTAATGTGTTGGATCAGGGGTTTTTTCTGAGAGCCTGACTTGTCATAAGCCTGTGCCATCACCTGAGAGTGCAGTCTGCTTCCACAGTGGCTGTATGTAGAACAATATCCATGTGTCTACAACTGCATGCAAGGCTGTGTGTCCCTCATATCTTCCTGAGTCAATTTAGGTCCTGCTTCCTGTGTGATCCACTATTCCTCTTTATCTAAAGCGAACATGGTATATCCTTAGAGTGGGAATACAATTCGCCTGCTTCAAGGAAGCTGAGGTGTCTGTTTTTCCCAAGACACAAAACCATTCAAACAAACAGGTAATAGGGTGATAATATGTTGGGGAAATGTTACTGTCAAGGTGTTGACAAAATGTATTGAATCTCCCCCAAACAATGAAGAAATAGTTATTTTGGTCACTGATTATAGGCAACTATGATTGTTCACATATATGTCTTCATGAAGTAGCATCTTAAATCAAGTTAAATAGAAATTGCTCATAATTATTCTGATACACTATGGTTTTCCCAGTAGCTAGTATTACTACTTCCTGTTCTTACGTTTTGTTAATTTTGTCTTGGATAGGAACAAAGTTTGAGGGCTGCGCGTGTAGTACTCAATCCACTTAAATTGTTCACTGTACCTGTACCTGTTACACTGGAGGTGAGGAGAATCATTAGGAAACACAAAAGACTAACATTTTCACCAGAACTCTTATTGTTACGTGTTATTACTTTTCTATTATTTCTCTATTTTCTCTCTACATTGCTGGGAAGGGCCCGTAAGAAAGCATTTCACTGTTCGTCTACACCTGTTGCCAACAAAGCATGTGACAAATAAAATTAGATTTGGATTTGATACTTGTTAAAAGTCATTCATCAATTTCATTTAATTTCTTTCAAGGACAGTTGCAGTGCGTGGGTAAAATCACTTGGGAAGCCAAACCAGAAAAAAAGGCATTTTACAACATTACATGTTGTGATGACTGCGTTGTTTGCTCTATAACCTGTTAGTTCATATGCCTTACGACCGTTCATTTTTAGGCCAAAGCAGTGGCGACTTTAGCATGTCAATCTTGGTGGGGCAAAACAAAAAAAATTAAAATGATGCATGCCGTCAAAGCCACTACACAACATAACACTAAACAATACATGAATTGCACTATAACGGTGACAAACGGTGCCCACAATGTAGGGCCTACATTAAGCTGTCCCAAAAGTCCAAACACCTTACCACTTCTAAACCTGGCTATCAGCGGAGCCTTGTCTGGCAGCGAAACAGTTATTCAGCCTCATTTACTGCATTTAAAAAAAACATAACTGATATGGCTGACTTGCTTAAACAGACGTGGTTTCTACTGACAATTGAGATGTACAAACTACGGCATTAGGGGACGACGAGCAGATAACAGGAAATCCATAATTTCGATGAAGACATTAATGAGCGTGATAGTTTAATTGACTACGTCCGTCCTATCAGACCTCAGGATAAGACCCAGATGCAGACAGTTTGAAGTAACAAACGTTAATTACAAAAACAGGGGGCAGGCAAAACGACAGGTCAAGGGCAGGCAGAGGTCAGTAATCCAGAGCAGAGTCTGAAAGGTAAAGAACGCCAGGCAGTCTCAGGGTCAGGGAAGGCAGAGATCAGTAATCCAGGGCAGTATCACAAGGTACAGAACGACATCCAGGCTCAGGGTCACGGTAGGAAGAATGGTAAAAACCGGGAAAACAGGGACTAGAGAGAAAACAGGAGTACGGGAAAAGCGCTGGTAGACTTGACGAAACAAGAAGAACTGGCAACAGACAAACAGAGAACACAGGTATAATGGGATAATGGGCAGATGGGCGACACCTGGAGGGGGGTGGAGACAAGCACAAAGACAGGTGGAACAGATCAGGGTGTGACAATAACTAGTTGTTCAGCACTTTTGAAATGTACAGCAGCAGAATTCAGAACATGGGCCGTTCTTACAGTATTCTCCCTGTACACCAAATCATAACAGTAGGATAAATAAAGGGGGCATATAAGCAGACAATGAAAGCTCTTACAATATTTGATGATTACATTTCTCTAAAACAGGCTATAGGCTACATTTGCACCACCAAGTCAGAACAGTAGGCTGAATTATGAGGGGAAAATGGACCAAATTATTTGGGTGAGGCACATGGGCTACTAACAGTTTACTACACAACATACACTTAGTATTACTTTCTTGGCTACAGTATACATATCTCCCTGGCACATTACATAATTTATGCAGCAGCATACAATACATTTTTGGACTCACCTTGTGCTGTGCTCACTTGTCGTGACGGTCTTTCGTGGGCAAATTTTGTCATCAAACTTCAAGTCTGGCATTCTCTGGATTTATGGTGCCTTCAAGACAACTGGGAACTCAGAAAAAACAAGGTTGAGTCATGATGACATCAGTGATATTCAGGTCGGAGCTCTAGAACGAGGCCAGAGTTCACGACTTGAAATTCAGAGTTGGATGACCGTTCCAACTCAGACTGCTTTTTTTCCGAGTTCCCAGTTGTCTTGAACTCACTGAAGTCTGAGATTTCCAGTTGTTTTGAGTGCCTCAGAAGTCATGCTGGATTGACAGCATGGCCAATGTTGGATGTTTATCCTTTTAAGCGTGGAAAAGAGACCCTTACACCCAGACTTGGACCACACACCCAGTCCACCAAACAGCAGGCTAGTGATTGCTTTGCAATGCTTGCAGTTAGCCACTGATTCCTTCTAAACCAATCATTGTTGAATTTGCGATTTACAACTTGTTGTATAAGGTTTGTCCAATTAGCACCTATACATTTTATCTATAATTTCTCTTCATATGACAAGAATTGAAAAGGATTTGCCAGTAGATTGTCGACTTGATTCATGATGATGACTGCTAGCTAAGATTTTTAAAGTATGATGTTGACGTGATCAGTCCAATTAAAGCTACTGTAGATTTAACTTGGATGGTGATACTGACGGCGTGACTGATTGATAGAAAGACAGACAGACAGGTACTGATACTAGATAGATAGCAGTTTAATCAACGGGTTTAATCAATCAATGGGTTTAATCAACTATTTCACTTTTCAGTAGACTGTACTACTGTATTGGCCGCTATGATGGACAATGGACTTTGATAAAGGCATCCGTCTGACTTTAGCAGGTATGTGGTTGGTCATCATTATTGTCACAAGCCGGCTCATAGCCTGTGACAAAAATGAGGGGACACAAACAGGTATAGGCCAATTAAAAATGTTCTTTATTCTAAACAAAACT
Source organism: Salvelinus fontinalis (assembly GCF_029448725.1). Classification (NCBI taxonomy): domain Eukaryota; kingdom Metazoa; phylum Chordata; class Actinopteri; order Salmoniformes; family Salmonidae; genus Salvelinus; species Salvelinus fontinalis. The sequence continues at coordinate 10,076,121 of NC_074686.1, forward strand.
ATTAACTTTAAACAAAGAAAAAGGAATGAGGTGTGGAAGTATCATAATGTAAGGTGTATGTAAAGTGCATGGATGCGTGAATCTGTGTGTGTGAATATGACTGATTGGGAACTATGCGAAACTACAAAGGAACAAACTAAACAGGATCATACCTGGAGGAGCAGAGAGAGAGAGAGAAATTAGTGAAGCAGCAGTTTAAATACCCTGAGCCCAGGTGACTCCAATCACTAACGACCCACCTCTGCCTGCAGGAGGAACCGCCCCCTGCACTGCAGAGGAGGGGTCGTGACATTATATAGTCAAATATGTATTTGGCCCAGTCGAAGAAATGCACTAGCTTGTCTAGTGTACTCAATAGATACCTTTATAGTGGGGTTTCAGAAGCTTGAGTTACAAATTCAGACAGAGGTCAGGTCACTGGGTACACAGAGTATTCAGATATATAAAAATGGTATGTATGTACTGTATACTGACCAAAAATATAAACGCAACATGTAAAGTGTTGTCAGATGTTTCATGAGCTGAAATAAAAGATCCCAGAAATGTTCCATATACACAAAAAGCTTATTTCTCTCCATTTGTGTGCAGAAATTTGTTTACATCCCTTTACCAAGAGAATCCATCCACCTGACAGGTGTAGCATATCAAGTACCTTGTGCTGGGGACAATAAAAGGCCACTATAAAATGTGCAGTTTTGTCACGTAACACAATGCAACAGATGGCTCAAGTTTTGACAGAGCGTGCAATTAGCATGCTGACTTCAGGAATGTCCACCAGAGCTGTTGCCAGATAATTTTATGTTAATTTCTCTACCATAAACCGCCTCCAATGTCGTTTTAGAGAATTTGGCAGTACGTCCAACTGGCCTCACAACCGCAGACCATGCGTAACCACGCCAGCCCAGGACCACCCCATCCGGCATCTTCATCTGCGGGATCGTCTGAGACCAGCCCTTAGGACATCTGATGAAACTGAGGAGTATTTCTGTCTGTAATAAAGCCCTTTTGTGGAGAAAAACGAATTCCGATTGGCTGGTTCTGGCTCCCCGGTGGGTAAGCCTTGCTCCCAAGTGGGTGGGCCTATGCCCTCCCAGGACCATTCATGGCTGCTCCACTGCCCAGTCATGTGAAATCCATAGATCAGGGCTTAATGAATTTATTTAATTTGACTGATTTCCTTACATGAACTGTAACTCAGTAAAATATTTTAAATTGTTGCATGATGCATTTATATTTATGTTCAGTATATATACAGATGTCTGAATATGTGATTCCATATTACAATAACTTTTCAGGAACATTTTGGGGGTGTTATTCATGATACTGAAAGGACCCTGTGCAGGTTACCAGTATAGAATTGGAATTGGCCTAATGGTCAAAAATAAAAAGTCGATGCTGTTAAAAAGATTTTGAGGAAACAAAGACCAAATGAGACAACACGGAGCGCCCAAAAAATCGAATTGACCTTGTGTATAACATATCAGACAAAGCCTAGTCTGCTTTCTCTATTCACCAGATGAGTTGGTTTGTTTGTTTTCCTGTTTACCAGTGGTTGACCATCAGTGTACATACATAGGCATCATTTCTGTTTGAGGTTTCTGTTTCTGCTCAGCTCTCCTCCCACAGCAACCCAAGCCCTGGGCTGGTGTGTGGTAACCGCTGTGTGGTTTGTGTTTCAGACGCAGAGGTGGCGGAAATGGAGGTGGTGTCGTGTTGTACTCTCCTGGCCTGTGTTGCCCCAGTCTCAGTCTTGTTTGGCACCCTCTGTCTCTTTGGACTCTGTTTCCGGTCAGGTGAGCTTGCCGCAATTCCTTGGCTTGCCGCCCTATATTTATAGAGGAAAGTTTGCACTTATTTTTCATCAGCGCATCAACGTCTATGCAATATATACAGTCACGTCCATAATTATTGGTACCCTTGATAAAGATGAGTAAAAAACACTATAAAATAAATAATACTGAGCTATAATGTATGAAAACAAAGGGGGAAATTATATTATTTTATAATAATACAATAGCTCAGAGGAAGAGATTACAAAAATACATACATTCTTGAAAAGATAGGGGTCAAATTTATTGGCAACCCTGTTTTCAGTACTCCATCATCCTACCCTTGCAAGGATAACGCCACTGAGCCTTTTTCTAAAATATTTCATGAGATAATATGTGTGATTAATGGGGGCTGAGCTAGAGCGATGTTTGTGAGACAATGGTGCATCCCGAAGGGGTCCGGGGCCGGGTCTCTTTACAAAAACGTCTGTAGAGTCCGAATGGTTAGAGCTACAAACTATTAAAAGCCATCTGTTACCTGCTATGATTTCCTTTATGACGCTCACAAGATACAAAAGAGTCATTAGAAGGTAAGGGGTTCTTCTACATGGAAGATCATAGGAAATCCAAGGCCATAGTTTCTATAATACTGTAATAAGCTCACGGTTGCCGCCACAAACTACAAACTTCACACAGTTGTCACTGACTAGTTAAATATTTATTTCCCACTGAGCCAAAAATGTCTGTACTTTATATTTATCAGGTTTTTGCTTTTGCTGACCAATTTTTTTCTCAATATATCTCATGAATGTTTATTTCAAATTGTTTTGGTAAAATACTACATTGTGAGGCTAAATATAAGGGCTGGACTTGCAGAGAAATGAAAGTCAGATAAATTAAAATATGATGCACCTGAGCTCAATTTCGAGTCTCATAGCAAACGGTCTGAATACTTATGTAAATAAGATATTTGCATTTTTTCTTTTGAGTAAATGTGTAAACATTAAAAAAAAATCTGTTTTCACTTTGTCATAATGGGGTATCGTGTGTAGATTGATGAGGGAAAAATTTTACTTAATCCATTTTAGAATAAGGCTGTAACGTAACAAAATGTGGAACAATTCAAAGGGTTTGAATACTTTCCAAATGAACTGTATACTGAGTGTACAAAACATATAGAGTGTGTGAACATGTGGGCTGAGCAGACATTTAACAGAAAACACACAAACATAAATCAAAGTACTTATTTTACTTGGAGGCGCTACATTTCAATGGTGGCGCGCACAGCAACATGGAGCCAGGGAGACTAAATCCCCTATTAAGTCACAACAGTGACTTTGTTCTCAAAAAGTTGGATTTATTCTCAAAATTACATTTAGAGTTTATTCTCGAAATATTGCAACTTTATTCTAGAAATTTCTACTTTATTCTATAATTATTTCAAGTTTTAAAAGTACTATCCGTGCCCAAAAAATCGAAATACCACCACCCATCACCGTCTATTTTTCTTCACTTGGCCCTAATACTCTTCTGTACTGTCTTTGAGCAAAAGAAGATAATTTCCCCTTTTTTTGGAGCATTCAATATAATTCAGTATTTATTTATTTGTATTATTTATTTTATATGGTCTTTTTTGTTCATCTTTATCAAGGATTTTAATATTATATACTGGACTGTATATACAGTATATACACTCACCGGACAGTTTATTAGGTACACCCATCGAGTACCAGATCAGACTTCCCTTTGCCTCCAGAACAGCCTGAATTATTCAGGGTAATCTAAAAGTTGTTGGAAACATTCCACAGGGTTGTTGGTCCATCCTGATGCGATGCATCACGCATTTGCTGCAGTTTGGACGGCGGTACATTCAGGCTGCGAACAGCCCATACCATCTCATCCCAAATATGTTTCTTCTTGTTTTTAGCTGATAGGAGTGGAACCTGGTGTGGTCGTCTGCTGTAATAGCCCATCTGTGACAAGGATCGATGAGCTGTGAATTTCGAGATGCCGTTCTGCACACCACTGTTGTACTGAGCTGTTGTGTGCCTTTTGTGACCCACCTGTTAGCTTACATGATTCTTGCCATTCTCCTACAACCTCTCTCATCAAAGAGCTGTTTTCGCTTACAGGACTGTCGCTGACTGGATGTTTTTGTTTGTAGCACCATTCTCGGTAAACCCTAGATACTGTAATGCGTGAAAAGCCCAGGAGGTGGTGTACCTAATAAACTGTCCAGTGATACATACACTGAGTGTACAAAACATTATGAATACCTGCTGTTTCCATGACATAGACTGACCTGGTTAATCCAGCTGAAAGCTACCCCTTATTGATGTCACTTGTTAAATCCACTTCAATCAGTGTTGATGAAGGGGAGGAGACAGGTTAAATAAGGATGTTTAAGCAGTAGAAAGAGGAGGAAGGGAAGCGCTACTAAGGTACACTATAGTACATTTTGGTAGATAGAAGGTGCTCTTTGGTAAAAGGGGTAAATTGGTCATCAAAAAGAAAGGAGGACCAAGGCACTCTTCATATAATTAATTAAAATGTCTTTATTAGTATGGCATGTTCAATAGAAACATTTTTTTTTTTTTAATGACGCGTTTCGGCTGCATGGCCTTTGTCAGGGAGTACAAAAAAAGAGAATACAATGTCCTCTTTTGAAAGGCTTTTCCAATTAGAAGAGGGAGTGGTTACCAAATTGGACACACTTAGTAAGCAATAATATACACATTAAAAGGTGAAATACTGTAGCTATGTGATCATAAATATGACTGGGAGAAGTGTCTAGAATAAGAAAGCAATATATTCCATGGTACACTAGAACACAGCAAAACATGAACAACAGTCTAAACATAGCTGAGGGCAATTGAGCAAAATGTCCACTAGATGACAGCAAATGGACCTATCACAACCCTACAGGAAGGGTGAGAAATCCATATCTTCATTTATACCAGGGTATTTAGTGGCCTGTAGTTTGTAAATCCAAAAACGTTCCCTTTGGTTTAACTGTTTAAGACGGTCCCATTTTCTAATCGAGGATGGGATATGATCAATACCGGGATATGATCAATACCCATAGCTTGTAGGGAGGCAGGGTTGCCATGGTGTAGGGACTTGTAGTGCCTTGCCATGGGGTAGTCTTCATTGCCTACCCGTATGGCGTACTTGTGTTCCGCCAAGCGATCTTGAAGGCGTCTCTTTGTCCGTCCAATGTAGAACACCTTGCACTGTGGACATTACAATCTATAGATGACATGAGTGGTTTTGCAGTTAATGAAATGCTTGACGTAATACTCCATTTTGGAAGCTGTGTCAACAAAATACTTCTTCTGTACAATATTTCTGCAATGGTTTGGGTTTTCACACTCAACAGTTTCCTGTGTATATTGTTGGATTCTGAACATTCTGAACATTACTATACTAGAGACATGAGGGGTGCATAATGAAGCTTGGGAGGGGCTGAGTGCAAGGAACACGATCGCATGTGGCAGTACTGATCCGTTTTGTCACCAAAGCCCCATATACTACCCACTACTGCGACCTGTATGCTCTCGTTGGCTGGCCCTCGCTTCATATTCGTCGCCAAACCCACTGGTTCCAGGTCATCTATAAGTCTTTGCTAGGTAAAGCCCCGCCTTATCTCAGCTCACTGGTCACCATAGCAGCACCCATCCGTAGCATGCGCTCCAGCAGGTATATTTCACTGGTCATCCCCAAAGCCAACTCCTCATTTGGCCGCCTTTCCTTCCAGTTCTCTGCTGCCAATGATGGGAACGAATTGCAAAAGTCACTGAAGCTGGAGTCTTATATCTCCCTCACTAACTTTTAGCATCAGCTGTCAGAGCAGGTTACCGATCATTGCATCTTTGGGGCGGCAGGTAGCCTAGTGGTTAGAGCCCTAGACTAGTAACTGAGAGGTTGCAAGATTGAATCCCTGAGCTGACAAAGTACAAATCTGTCGTTCTGCCCCTGAACAAGGCATTTAACCCACTGTTCCAAGGCTGTCATTGAAAATAAGATTTTGTTCTTAACTGACTTGCCAAGTTAAATAAAGATAAAATTAACATAGCCCACCCAACTACCTCATTCCATATTGTTCTTTATTTTTTGCTCCTTTGCACCCCAGTATCTCTACTTGCACATTCATCTTCTGCACATCCATCACTCCAGTGTTTAATTGCTAAATTGTAATTATTTCGCCACTATGGCCTGTTTATTGCCTTAACTCCCTAATATTACTAAATTTTCACGCACTGTATATAAACTTTTCTATTGTGTCATTGACTGTACGCTTGTTTATTCCATGTTTAACTCTGTGTTGTTGTTTGTGTTGCACTACTTTGCTTTATCTTGGCCAGGTCGCAGTTGCAAATGAGAACTTGTTCTCAACTAGCTTACCTGGTTAAATATTGGTGAAATAAAAATATAAAAGCCTAATTTACTGTATTTAAAAAACATAGCTGATATGGCTGACTTGCTTAAACAAATGAGGTTTCTACTGACAATTGCGACGTACAAACTATGGCATAAGGGGACAACGAGCAGATAAGGAAATCCGTAATTCCGATGAGGACATTAATGAGCGTGATAGGACGGACGTGGCCAATATAACTATCAGACCTCAGGATAAGACCCAGATGCAGACAGTTCGAAGTAACAAAAGTTTATTACAAAAACAGGGGGCAGGCAAAACGACAGGTCAAAGGCAGGCAGAGGTCAGTAATCCAGAGCAGTCTAAAAGGTACAGAACGCCAGGCAGGCTCAGGATCAGGGAAGGCAGAGGTCAGTAATCCAGGGCAGTATCACAAGGTACAGAATGACAGGCAGGCTCAGGGTCAGGGTGGGAAGAATGGTCAAAACCGGGAAAACTAGAAAACAGAAGTACGGGAAAACAGGAGTACGGGAAAAGCGCTGGTAGGCTTGACGAGACAAGAAGAACTGGCAACAGACAAACAGAGAACACAGGTATAATGGGATAATGGGCGACACCTGGAGGGGGGTGGAGACAAGCACAAAGACAGGTGGAACAGATCAGGGTGTGACAATAACTAGTTGTTCAGCACTTTCAAATGTACAGCTACAGAATTCAGAACATGGGCCATTCTAACAAGCATTCTCCCTGTACACCAAATCAGAACCGTAGGATAAATATAGGTGGCATATAAGCAGACAATGAAAGCTCTTACAATATTTGATGATTCAATTTTTCTAAAACAGCCTCTAGGCTACATATTGACCACCAAGTCAGAACAGTAGGCTGAATTATGAGGGGAAAATGGACCAAATTATTTGGGTGAGGTACATGGGCTACTAACAGTTTACTACACAACATACACTTAGTATTACTTTCTTGGCTACAGTATACATATCTCCCTGGCACATTACATAATTTATGCAGCAGTATACAATACATTTTTGGACTCACCTTGTTGTAATGTGCTCACTTGTCGTGACGGTCTTTCGTGGGAAAATTGTCATCAAACTTCAAGTTTGGCATTCTATGGATTTATGGTGTTTTCAAGACAACTGGGAACTCAGAAAAAAACAAGGTCGAATCATGATGACGTAGTGATCTTCAGGTCGGAGCTCTAAATGCCAATGCCAAGTTGGAAGACCGTTTCAACTCTGAGAGTGTTTTTTTCCTGAGTTCCCAGTTGTCTTGAACTCACTGAAGTCTGAGATTTCCCATTTCCGAGTTTCCAGTTGTTTTGAGTGCCTCAGAAGTCATGCTGGATTGACAGCATGGCCAATGTTGGATGTATATCATTTTAATCTTGGAAAAGAGACTCTTACACCCAGACTTGGACCACACACCCAGTCCACCAAACAGCAGGCTAGTGATTGCTTTGCAATGCTTGCAGTTAGCCACTGATTCCTTCTAAACCAATCATTGTTGAATTTGCGATTTCCAACTTGAATTGAAAAGGATTTGCCAGTAGATTGTCGACTTGATTCATGATGATGACTGCTAGGTAAGATTTTGAAAGTATGATGTTGACATGATCAGTCCAATCAAAGCTACTGTAGATTTAACTTGATTTGACGTCATTCTATCTGTGGCCAATGACCTTGAGCCTTCTTGGATGGGGACTTCTAATATAACTCTGTGGCAGTATCCAAGGGGCTTGAATTTTCGGGCTATACCCGTAGATTTTGCGATGACGTAGTGTCCCCATGAGCGAAAGAACACTGAGCCAATCATGGTGCAACTAGAGAACATTACCAACCCCTAAGCTCCGTATTTTCAGTTAGCTGCCCCACCACCACAGAAAGCACTGAGCTAGGCTGAAACACCTGCATTTTGGTGCTGCCTTACTCAAGAAAGCAAAAAAGAGACCAAGTTTGTGTCTCTCACCGGTCTCAGTCTATGCCATACATATTCATTGTAACAGACAGCGACTTGGTTGACTCCTCATCGAACTTGCAAGTTGTGAGCCTGAGCAGCAGGTCGCAACAACTGAACTACCAGAAACGAAACCTAAGGAAATAAAAAGGCAGAATAATTTCATTTTAAGTATGGGGAACTTCGCAGGAAACATAACCTGTCATAACAAGTTACGGTGTCCAAAACCGCAGCTCAGCCTCAGTGCAACAAATGTCAAATGTGGTGGTCTTTCTCGGGTACATAAGCATTTCCCCATTCAATCCATTACCATATACTGTACCATAGGCTTTCTCTTTAGTACTTCATTAGGGTTGTCTAGTGGTGAATAGACTGTCATCTTCACAGGTGAAATATCCTGCTATTATGGGAAAATTAGTCTACCTGCTCATTTTCTTTTGTAAGTATATTGTTGGATGGATAGATGGATGGATGGTGATACTGACAGACTGACTGATTGATTGATAGAAAGACAGACAGATACTTGATATATAAATAGACAGATAGCAGAGAAGGCTGGTGGAAGGAGCTGTAAGAGGACAGGCTCTTTGTAAGGGCTGGAAGGTAATTAATGGGACGGAGTTCATGTGGTTTCCATATGTTTGATGAGTTTGATACCATTTCATTTATTCCATTCCAGCCATTACGATGAGCCCATCCTCCTATAGCTCCTTCCACCTACCGACACTGATATATAGTTTGAAAATGGATTTAATAAACTATTTAACGTTCTTTTCTAGATGTTTCTGGACTACACTTTCTGTCGGCATCAGCTGTGGTCCATTTTGTTCAGGCTGGACAAAATGCTTCCCTGTCATGCATCCTCACAAACAGTAAAGAAATAATCTGGTTCAAAATGCGCTCAGAGGAACTTGTTACCCTTATAACTGTTACCAGGCTATCACGTTTTCTAAATACTGCAGCAGTTAATGAGGAATACACGGGTCACTTTGACACAAAGGAAAACAACAGTTTGGAGATCATTGTGGTGACAGAAGCAGATTTGGGACTCTACTACTGTGCTGGTCGTTACGATGGGACAATACGCTTTGGAAAAGGCATCCGCCTGACTTTTACAGGTATGTTGTTGGTCATCATTATATAGCCAAATATGTATTTGGGCCAGGCTAAGAAATGCACTAGCTTGTCTTTAGTGCACTGAATAGATACCTTTATAATGGGATCTCAGAAGCTTTAATTACAAATTCAGACAGAGGTCAGGTCACTGGGTACACAGGGTATTCAGATATATAAAAATGGTACGTATTGTCACGACTTCTGCCCGAAGTCGGCTCCTCTCCTTGTTCGGTCGGCGTACGGCGATCGACGTCACCAGCTTTCTAGCCATCGCCGCTCCATTTCTCATATGTCCATTTGTTTTGTCTTGTTCCATACACACTTGGTTTTCATTCCCCAATCAATCTACATGAATTTAGTCCTCTGTTGCCCATCATGTCTTTGTGTGTAATTGTTTATTGTTACGTGGACATTTTGTCAGGCGTGGCACTTTTGTATTAGACCGTGTTTATTGGCACTAGTATGTGGTATGTGCTGTCATTTGGTAACCGGTATTAAAGTGCGCCTGTTTATTATACTCCGCTCTCCTGCACTTGACTTCGCCTCCCATATACACGCTTAACACATATGTACTGTATAATGAACAAAAATATAAATGCAAAATGTAAAGTGCTGGTCCCATGTTTCATGAGCTGAAATAAAAGATCACAAATTTTCCATACACACATAAAGCTTATTTCTCTCCAAATTTGTGCAGACATTTGTTTACATCCCTTTACCAAGATAATCCATCCACCTGACAGGTGTAACATATCAAGAAGCTAATTAATCAGCATGGTCATTACACAGGTGCACCTTGTGCTGGGGACAATAAAATGTGCCGTTTTGTCACACAACACAATGCCAGAGATGTCTCAAATTTTAAGGGAGAGTGCAACTGGCATGCTGACTGCAGGAATGTCCACTAGAGCTGTTGCCAGATAATTTAATGTTAATTTCTCTACCATAAGCCACCTCCAATGTCGTTTTAGAGAATTTGGCAGTACGTCCAACAGGCCTAACCGCAGACCACGTTTAACCACGCCAGCCCAGGACCTCCACATACGGCTTCTTCATCTGCGGGATCGTCTGAGACCAGCCCGCAGGACAGCTGATGAAAAAGCCCTTTTGTGGGGAAAAACGAATTACGATTGGCTGGGTCTGGCTCCCCTGTGGGTAAGCCTTGCTCCCAAGTGGGTGGGTCTATGCCCTCCCAGGACCATCCATGGCTGCTCCACTGCCCAGTCATGTGAAATCCATAGATCAGGACCTAATGAATTTATTTAATTTGACTGATTTCCTAATATGAACTGTAACTCAGTAAAATCTTTTAAATTGTTGCATGTTGCGTTTATATTTGTGTTCAGTATATATTCAGATGTCTGAATATGTGATTCCATATTACAATAACTTTTCAGGAACATTTTGGGGATGTTATTCATGATACTGAAAGGGCCCTGTGCAGGTTACCAGTATAGAAATAGAATTGGCTATATGGTCAAAAATAAAAAGTCGATGCTGTTAAGTGTTCCATGTAAGCTTTTCAAGATAAAAATATTTTGAGGAAACAAAGGCCACATGAGACCACATGGAGGGCCCAAAAAAGACAGTTGACCATGTGGATAACATATCAGACAAAGCTTAGTCTGCTTTCTCTACTCACCAGATTATGTGGTTTGTTTGTTTTCCTGTTTATCATTAAGTGGCAGGTAAAGAGTACGTGTTCTATACTTCTTCATAAACAGTGGTTGACCATCAGTGTACATACATAGGCATCATTTCTGTTTGAGGTTTCTGTTTCTGCTCAGCTCTCCTCCCACAGCAACCCAAGCCCTGGGCTGGTGTGTGGTAACCGCTGTGTGGTTTGTGTTTCAGATGCAGAGCTGGCGGAAATGGAGGTGGTGTCGTGTTGTACTCTCCTGGCCTGTGTTGCCCCAGTCTCAGTCTTGTTTGGCACCCTCTGTCTCTTTGGACTCTGTTTCCGGTCAGGTGAGCTTGCCGCAATTCCTTGGCTTGCCGCTCTATATTTATAGAGGAAAGTTTGCACTTATTTTTCATCAGCGCATCAACGTCTATGCAATATATACAGTCACATCCATAATTATTGGCACCCTTGATAAAGATGAGTAAAAAACACTATAAAATAAATAATACTGAGCTATAATGCATGAAAACAAAGGGGGAAATTATATTATTTTATAATAATACAATAGCTCAGAGGAAGAGATTACAAAAATACATACATTCTTGAAAATATAAGGGTCAAATTTTTTGGCAACCCTGTTTTCAGTACTCCATCATCCTACCCTTGCAAGGATAACGCCACTGAGCCTTTTTCTGAAATATTTCATGAGATAACATGTGTGATTAATGGGGGCTGAGCTAGAGCGGTGTTTGTGAGACAATGGCGCATCCCGAAGGGGTCCGTGGCCGGGTCTCTTTACAAAAACGTCTGTAGAGTCCGAATGGTTAGAGCTACAAACTATTAAAAGCCATCTGTTACCTGCTATGATTTCCTTTATGACGCTCACAAGATACAAAAGAGTCATTAGAAGGTAAGGGGTTCTTCTACATGGAAGATCATAGGAAATCCAAGGCCATAGTTTCTATAATACTGTAATAAGCTCACGGTTTCCGCCACAAACTCCAAACAGTTGTCACTGACTAGTTAAATATTTATTTCCCACTGAGCCAAAAATGTCTGTACTTTATATTTATCAGGTGTTTGCTTTTGCTGACCAATTTTTTTCTCAATATATCTCATGAATGTTTATTTCAAATTGTTTTGGTAAAATACTACATTGTGAGGCTAAATATAAGGGCTGGACATGCAGATAAATGAAAGTCAGATAAATGAAAATACGATGCACCTGAGCTCAATTTCGAGTCTCATAGCAAACGGTCTGAATACTTATGTAAATAAGATATTTCCGTTTTTTATTTTGAATAATTGTGCAAATATTTAAAAAAAATCTGTTTTCACTTTGTCATAATGGGGTATTGTGTGTAGAGACCGATGAGGGAATTGTTTTATTGAATCCATTTTAGAATAAGGCTGTAACAAAATGTGGAAAAGGTCAAGGGGTCTGAATACTTTCCAAATACGCTGTATACTGAGTGTACATAACATATAGAGCGTGTGAGCATGTGGGCTGAGCAGACGTTTAACAGAAAACACACAAACATAAATCAAAGTACTTATTTTACTTTGAGGCACTATGGTGTTTAGGGCTTTTAGCTGCAACTAATGTACCAAAAGCCTGTGGATTATGTCATTGTACATATATTGGAGACAGACTGTCACTTAAGTATTGTGATCAGTTTGTATTACCTTGTTTCATTTGTTTATATTTATTTAAAATATAGTGGCTGGTGTGGGTCTACTTGGGCAGAGTGGGTCCACCGAGAGACTTTAGTGAGATGAGAGGAGGCCCCACACACACCTCAGAGAAGTGTCTGATGCCCTCCCAGTCACCCAGTCATCTCTATTTTTATCAATAACCACTATTGAATCTTAGCTATAATGACAAACAAGGAATAATAATGACAACAAAATATTAGCAATTAGAAAGGCACCATGACAGGGACATCTTATAATATGGTATTTATGTGCTAAAAGACCAAGGATTTCCTTGTTACTAAAAACTATTCAAAAGTTGACTTTATTCTCAAAATTAAATTTAGAGTTTATTCTCGAAATATTGCAACTTTATTCACAACATTTTATTTGGACTTTATTCTCAGAAATGTATTTAAACTTTATTTTAGAAATGTCTACTTTATTCTCTAAGTATTTAAAGTTTTAAAAGTACTATCCGTGCCCCAAGAAATAACCGTTTATTAATTTTTCTTCACTTGGTCCTAATACTCTTCCGTACTTCTTTGAGAAAAATAATATAATTTCCCCTTTTTTTGAGAATACAATATAGATTATTTATTTGATACTGTCTTTTTTGTTCATCTTTATCAAGGGTTTTAATATTATGTATAGTATACAGTTGAAGTCGAAAGTTTACATACACTTAGTTAGGTGTCATTAAAACTTGTTTTTCAACCACTCAAACCACCCAAAATGACTTGTGCATGACACAAGTCATTTTTCCAACAATTATTTACAGACAGATTATTTCACTTATAATTCACTGTATCACAATTCCAGTGGGTCAGAAGTTTACATACACTAAGTTGACTGTGCTTTTAAACAGCTTGGAAAATTCCAGAAAATTATGTAATGGCTTTAGAAGTTTGATAGGCTAAATGACATAATTTGAGTCAGTTGGAGGTGTACCGGGGGATGTATTTCAAGGCCCACCTTCAAACTCAGTGCCTCTTTGCTTGACATCATGGGAAAATCAAAAGAAATCAGCCAAGTCCTCAGAAAAACTATTTTAGGACTCCACAAGTCTGGTTCATCCTTGGGAGCAATTTCCAAACGCCTGAAGGTACCACGTTCATCTGTACAAACAATAGTACACAAGTATAAACACCATGGGACCACACAGCAGTCGTACCGCTCAGGAAGGAGAAGCATTCTGTCTCCTAGAGATGAACGTACTTTGGTGCGAAAAGTGCAAATCAATCTCAGAACAACAGCAAAGGACCTTGTGAAGATGCTGGAGGAAACCGGTACAAAAGTATCTATAGCCACAGTAAAACGAGTCCTATAGTGACAACCTGAAAGGCCGCTCAGCAAGAAAGAAGCCACTGCCCCAAAACCACCATAAAAAAAGCCAGACTACGGTTTGCAACTGCACATGGGGACAAAGATCGTACTTCTTGGAGAAATGTCCTCTGGTCTGATGAAACAAAAATAGAACTGTTTGGCCATAATGACTATCGTTATGTTTGTAGGAAAAAGGGGGAGGCTTGCAAGCCGAAGAACACCATTCCAACCGTGAAGCACGAGGGTGGCAGCATCATGTTGTGGGGGTGCTTTGCTGCAGGAGGGACTGGTGCACTTCACAAAATAGATGGCTTCACGAGGAAGGAAAATTATGTGTATATATACTGAAGCAACATCAAGGCATCAGTCAGAAAGTTAAAGCTTGGTCGTAAATGGGTCTTCCAAATGGACAATGACCCCCAAGCATACTTCCAAAGATGTGGCAAAATGGCTTAAGGACAACAAAGTCAAGGTATTGGAGTGACCTCACCCTATGGAAAATTTGTGGGCAGAACTGAAAAAGCGTGTGCGAGCAAGGAGGCCTACAAACCTGACTCAGTTACACCAGCTCTGTCAGCTGGAATGGCCCAAAATTCACCCAACTTATTGTGGGAAGCTTGTGGAAGGCTACCCCAAAAATGTTTGACCAAGTTAAACAATTTAAAGGCAATGCTACCAATTACCAATTGAGTGTATGTAAACTTCTGACCCACTGGGAATGTGATGAAAGAAATAAAATCTGATGAAATAAAATTATATGAAAAATGACTTCACAGAGAGCAGAAACATCCTTCCCGTGTGTGATCAGCAGGAAGGTGTCTGCTCTTGTACTTTCTATACATAGACCATGCCTTGGAGTGTAATATTAACTTTACATTCACTTTCTGTTGCAGTGACAAGAAAAGCAAGTAAGATAGTGTATTGTAAACATCGAAAGATAATGTACAAATCTTGGCAATCCCCATTCTTGTTATGGTTGAATGGTAGCACCAATGACAGCAGGGAATGTAAACGCAATCTTTGAACGCATCTCAAGTTTGACAAGTTTACTTAAAGACGCATCATACTCCAAAACCAAAGTTAGTCTTTTGCAAATCTGCAGTTGATTCATAGATATTTTGACTTTCAAAGTAATAATAATAATTTGTACCCATTGATTCTTGAAGAATATCACCTATAAATGCCTCATGAGCTTAGTTCAACTGTCCTACCCCATCAAAACCCCAAATATAAGATTGTTTAACTCAATTGTTTTAAATAAAAACTGTAATTGTAAACAAACCCTGCATATCCTCAAAACAAAATTCAAACTATAATTTGATCTCATGGATGGTCAGTCCTTGCATCCATAGTTCTGTGTATGAATTTGAGAGTGGTTCCATCTCTCCAGACCGACTGCTCAGCTATTTACCAAAGCAGTGGTGGGCAAAGCTTTTTGTAATTGTTTGAACTGCAGATTGCCCCTTTAAAACTAAATTGTTCCCTCTTTCAGGTAAATCAAAATGTTTGTGCAACACCTGTGTGAACAGGAATTCAAGTCTCAAGGTAAAAGTACTTCTGTAAATGATTGAAGTCATAATTGTTAGGACTAAACCTTATCTAACTGTAAATGTACACCTGACAGGTTTGGATGGCATGATGTTAATATTTCATCTCTAATCATGATAAATATGTTTTTCACAGGAAGTGGGTCTGCAATATGGCAGTCTGAAGCACACTGGTAATGCCCGCCCCACTGCTCAGGGAGTGCCAGGATTGGCCCAGGGAGATGTCACCTATGTAACAGAAGTCAAATACGAACTGTCTGGTTAAGGAGTCAATCGGTCAAATCAATGTGTTACGCTCTTCAAACCCTGGAATGCTGGTCTAGCAGTGACCACAGCGGAGTAGATGACGTGATGCTGGTCTCCCTGTACCCTCGATCTTTCCCTCCAGTTCTGCCGACCCAGAGATGCAAACTGAACATCACTGTCTTCCACATGAGAAGGGCCCTGAGACACAAACATTCATTTCAGCAATGCTTTCAGTTAGCAGTGAGATGTATTCATTTGTACTCACTTCTTCCCCATTACCCTGTGTCTCAGACCCTATAAGACCAAATATGAAACAATCACTTGTTTATAATGAGAGCAATACTTGTTGGGAGAACGCACACATTTCACACAAACACTACTATTGTGACTTTTCTGGTAGCAAACAATTAGACAGTGTTCTTTACCTAGATTTGACAAGCACCTCGTCTGGAGCTCCTTCCTGCTTGTGTCCTGTCACTATAGGAAATAAGGTGATCATATCACATGTTTGTAAAAAGGTTGTTGCATGACCGCATAGGCCAATGTAATAGCGTTATATGGACCTAAAAGCTTGTACAAACAAGATCAGATGCATATAATGTAACAATATAGTTTTTAGACATTTTTACCTGTACTGCAATTCTTTCTTCCTGTTCAGTCTGTCTATCAGCAAAAAGGCCCATCATTCCAGCCAAAAGCACCATGAAGCATAGTCCAACGACAGCTATCATCACCACAACTGAAAGACAAAAGCACAGTTCAACATGTGAAAATGTCACCTGTATTAAAGATAGCAGGACGAAAGTTGATGCTCTCTGTAGTGAGCACAGCATGGAGGGTTGCTAATGGCAACCATAAAGCTGGGTGGCACTCATGTTCTTGTTTTTCAAGATCCTCAATTTTGACCAACACACACTGGCATTTTAGTTTCACCACAGAGAGCAACAACAAAGATTTGAAATCATTTTCATTCAGTCTAATTTGTGTCTGAATGTCCGTGGACAACCTACCATTTGTAGGTCCTTATCTCTCCCAACAACATCTGAAAATATATGGTGAAGAATATAGGTCATGGAATTTACAATCACAGTGTTACTTTCATACTTGTAATAAGAATTGCATAGTGTTGCTGTGTGTTACCTGTTTTCATAACAGCAGTGAAACTCTGGATTTTGAGGTGATCTGGGATTGAAAAATAAATAAATAATCAAGTCAGGCATAAGCATGGCATTTTAAATGACAGGGGAATGGGATTAGAGGGGTCTCTAAAGTGTGGTTCCCCCAACGCGTTCTCTCACTGATTTTCCTAGGAAGTGATGAAGTTGATTGTTGAGCCTGATCTTTTAATTAAATGAAAATGTCACTGTTAAAATAAAACACGGACAATTAAATAGATAAAATGCTATTTGGAAAGCTCTACCTGTCAACACTGTTACTTTAGCTGCCGTTTCCCCATTACACAGGTACACTCCAGAGTCCCCTGGCTGCAGATTGAGGTTCTGCAGGGCTCCGTCTTCATCAAATGAAAACCTGTTCAGTGGGTCCTCCCTCTCCCCTTTCCTGTTTCGCATGATTATCTTTCTTGAAGAACCACCTCTTCTTGGCTTTTCTAGATACAGTACAGGGCAGCAATAGGGTTCTGCCAGCAGAAACAGCACATTTTTGGCCTGTGGGAAGACATTTATGAAATGATTGTAACAAGATGCAGAAATGTTACAGACAATGACAGGAATATGCTCATTAGACCAAAAAAATATGTTTCAGCTAATTTCCTTAAAAAGGTTTACTTATATTCTTCCATCACTCCAATGGCAGAGCAATTTCATTGGTGGTTGTCCACTTGTTCTGCTTGAAATTGATAATTGGTTCAACCATTATTGATCGTCCAGTCAGTGGTCCATTTTCAGCTCTCATCATCAAGGACGGCAACCAATATATTTATTAAAAACATATTCATTATTCTAGAGGGGTGGTCAGATAAGCGTTTAATTTCACACACTGTAACCTCCTGTCCTCATACCTCTCAGTACCTCCACGTCTGCCACTAGCTGGTCGTTGCAGTGGTAGGCCCCAGAGTCGGAGGGCTCCAGCTCTTCTATAACCAGAGAGTCATCAGGCTGGGGGTCATATTTCTGGTGGTTCCGGTAAGCAACCGACTGGCTTCGTTTGATGACTATGATCCCGTTGACTTCGTGTCTCCACTGTAAGTCAACGGTGCCACTGCAGGCCAGGTACAGACGATGATCCTCAGTTACCGAGACTCTTCTCACTGAGGGCAGACATAGCAGGCGTGAATTGAGTTTAGTCTAACTAGAATAAACTGGACTAACTGATAGTGGGACATATAGAAATCATTTTGGCAAGTTGTCAATGAGAGGACATTGACATGTTTTTTCACATATATTATGTATCTTATTTTATGCACAATACATATTTTTTCATACTAATTTAGAAATGACTTTTTTGGATTGATTGGCAAATAAGAGGCCATTCACACGAGGGCTAGGCCACGTTTAATGATCTCTTTGTGAGTACAGATCTGAACCAGGTGGAACCCCTGCAGAGAGACTTTCCAAACAATGCTATTAGAATGATGACAGTAGTAAATACTTTCTACTAGTTTTGTGCATTTGATATGCTCTCGAGACATACCAGAGATGGTTCTGAGAGTGATCTGTCTGTGAATTTGGACATACAGTAACCTACTTAGCCTACTTCATACAGTTGAGGGCGCCAGATAACAACAAACATTACATCCATGTAAGGAACACATTTAGTAGGGATCCTGTTTTCAGATGAAGACTTTCAGATATGAGGTACCTACATTCCATTCAGAAGTTTTTACATGGCGATGACCTCATATACCCTGGCTGGACCATTACGTAACATATGGCACTGGTGACTGAGAGGATAGCCCCTTGATACCTTACTGCAAGTTGTAGTTAATAGAGTAATTGATGTATGATACTACTATGACACTGATAAATAGTTAAATAAATAACTACTATCTGCATTGACCCTTTTTGCAGTATTTTTTTTATTTTTTATTTTGTTAATTTTTCTATTTTTTAAATGATAAAAAAAAAAAAAATGTTCACCACATTTTCTCCCCAATTTCATGGTATCCAATTGATAGTTACAGTCTTGTCTCATCGCTGCAACTCCCGTTTGGACTCCGGAGAGGTGAAGGTCGAGAGTGTGCGTCCTCCGAAACACAACTCAACCAAACCACACTGCTTCTTGACACAATGCCCACTTAACCCATAAGCCAGCCGCACCAATGTGTTGGAGGAAACACCGCACACCTGGCTACCGTGTCAGCGTGCACTGCGCCCGGCCCGCCACAGGAGTTGCTAGTGTGCGATGGACATCCCTGCTGGCCGAACCCTCCTCTAACCCTGATGACACTGGGCCAATTGTGTGCCAATCCCATGGGTCTCCCGGTCGCGGCCGGCTGCGACAGAGCCTGGACTCGAACCAAGAATCTCTAGTGGCACAGCTAGCACTGCGATGCAGATGCAGTGCCTTAGACCACTGCCCCACTCGGGAGGCCCCCACTAACTTTTTTTTATCATCACACATACTGTTACTGTTTATTATCCATCATGTTGCCTAGTCACTTATTCCCAGTTATATGTACATATCTACCTGAATTACCTCGTACCCCTGCACATCAACTCGGTACTGGTACCCCTGTATATACAGTTGAAGTCGGAAGTTTACATACACCTTAGTCAAATACATTTAAACTTTAATCCTAGTAAAACCTAGTAAACCTTTAATCCTAGTAAAACTTATCCGTCTTAGGTCAGTTAGGATCACCACTTTATTTTAAGAATGTGTAAAGTCAGAATAATAGTAGAGAGAATGATTTATTTCAGCTTGTATTTCTTTCATCACATCCCCAGTGGGTCAGAAGTTTACATACACTCAATCAGTATTCGGTAGCATTGCCTTTAAATTGTTTAACTTGGGTCGAACTGTTCGGGTAGCCTTCCACAAGCTTCCTACAATAAGTTGGTTGAATTCCTCCTGACAGAGCTGGTGTAACTGAGTCAGGTTTGTAGGCCTCCTTGCTCGCACACGCTTTTTCAGTTCTGCCCACAATTTTCTATGGGGTTGAGGACAGGGCTTTGTGATGGCCACTCCAATACCTTGACTTTGTTGTCCTTAAGCCATCTTGCCACAACTTTGGAAGTATGCTTGGGGTCATTGTCCATTTGGAAGACCCATTTGCGACCGAGCTTTAACTTCCTGACTGATGTCTTGAGATGTTGCTTCAATATATCCACATAATGTTCCTGCCTCATGATGCCATCTATTTTGTGAAGTGCACTAGTCCCTCCTACAGCAAAGCACCCCCACAACATGATGCTGCCACCCCGGTGCTTCACGGTTGGGATGGTGTTCTTCGGCTTACAAGCCTCCCCCTTTTTCCTCCAAACATAACGATGGTAATTATGGCCAAACAGTTCTATTTTTGATTCATCTGGCCAGAGGACATTTCTCCAAAAAGTATGATCTTTGTCCCCATGGGCAGTTGCAAACCGTAGTCTGGCTTTTTTATGGCAGTTTTGGAGCAGTGGCTTCTTCCTTGCTGAGCGGCCTTTCAGATTATGTCGATATAGGACTCGTTTTACTGTGGATATAGATACGTTTGTACCGGTTTCCTCCAGCATCTTCACACGGTCCTTTGCTGTTGTTCTGGGATTGATTTGCACTTTTTGCACCAAAATATGTTAATCTCTAGGAGATAGATGTAAACATCTGACAAACAATTGTTGGAAAAATTACTTGTGTCATGCACAAAGTAGATGTCCTAACCGACTTGCCAAAACTATAGTTTGCTTACAAGATATTTGTGGAGTGGTTGAAAAACGAGTTTTAATGACTCCAACCTAAGTGTATGTAAACTTCCGACTTCAACTGTAGTCAAGTTATCATTCATTGTGAATTTATTAGAACTTTTATTATTACATGTCTATTATTTCTCTATTTTCTCTCTCTACATTTTTGGGAAGGGCCAGTAATAAAGCATTTCACTGTTAGTCTACACCTGTTGCTAACGAACCATGTGATGAATAAAATACATTTAAAAAAGCCATATTGCAACCTACGTGTTGTGATAATTGCGTTGTTTGCTCTATACCCTGTTAGTTCATATCTCTTGTGACCATGATTTATAGGCCTAAGCAGAGCCAATTTTAGCATGTAAATCTTGGTGGGGCAAACAAAAAAAATGACGCATGCCAGCAAAGCCACTACACAACACAACACATTAATTGCACTATAACGGTGATAAACGGTGGCCACAAACCGTTAGGGCCTACATAAAGCTGTCCCAAAAGAAGAATCCCAACAGCAGTCCCATCACCTTACCACTGCTACACCTGGCTATCAGCGGAGCCTTGTCTGGCAGCGAAAGAGTTCATTCAGTCTCATTTACTGCCTTTTAAAAAACATTGCTGATATGGATGACTTGCTTAAACAAATGTGGTTTATACTGACAATTATGATGTACAAACTAGAGCATAAGGGGACGAGGAGCAGATAAGAGGAAATCCGTAATTTCGATTAAGACATTAATGAGCGAGCTAGGATGGACGTAGTCGATATAACTATCTGTTCAGCACTTCTGAAATGTACAGAGACAGAACATGGGCCGTCCTTACAGTATTCTCTTTGTGCGTTTTGCCAGCAGCTCTTCGTTGTGCTTCAAGCATTGCGCTGTTTATGACTTCAAGCCTATCAACTCCCGAGATTAGGCTGGTGTAACCGATGTGAAATGGCTAGCTAGTTAGCGGGGTGCACGCTAATAGCGTTTCAAACGTCACTCGCTCTGAGACTTGGAGTAGTTGTTCCCTTTGCTCTGCATGGGTAACGCTGCTTCAAGGGTGGCTGTTGTCGATGTGTTCCTGGTTCGAGCCCAGGTAGGAGCGAGGAGAGGGACAGAAGCTATACTGTTACACTGGCAATACTAAAGTGCCTATAAGAACATCCAATAGTCAAAGGTTAATGAAATACAAATGTATAGAGAGAAATAGTCCTATAATTTCTATAATAACTACAACCTAAAACTTCTTACCTGGGAATATTGAAGACTCATGTTAAAAGGAACCACCAGCTTTCATATGTTCTCCTGTTCTGAGCAAGGAACTTAAACGTTAGCTTTCTTACATGGCACATATTGCACTTTTACTTTCTTCTCCAACACTTTGTTTTTGCATTATTTAAACCAAATTGAACATGTTTCATTATTTATGAGGCTAAATTGATTTTATTTATGTATTATATTAAGTTAAAATAAGTGTTAATTCAGTATTGTTGTAATTGTCATTATTACAAATAAATAACTAAAAATCGGCATCGGATTTTTTGGTCCTCCAATAATCGGTATTGGCGTTGAAAAATCATAATCGGTGTCACGATCGTCTATAGGAGAGAGAGATGACCAAGGCGCAGCTTGTGCAAAATACATCTTCTTTAATTATAAGAAGAAAAATGAAACAAAACAACAAACAGACGACCGTGAAGCTATGCAAACATAAGTGCTGACACTAAACACTTAGACATAGACAATTACCCACAACCAGCTAAAGCCTATGGCTGCCTTAAATATGGCTCCCAATCAGAGACAACAATAACCAGCTGTCTCTAATTGAGAACCAATTCAGGCAACCATAGACTTTCCTAGACACCTACACTGAACACTAAACCATCTACTCTACTTAACCCCCTAAACCATACAACACCCTAGACAATACAAAAACACATACTACACCATGTCACACCCTGACCTAACTAAAATAATAATGAAAACAAAGATAACTAAGGCCAGGGTGTGACATAACCCCCCCCTTAAGGTGCGAACTCCGGACGCACCAGCATAAAGTCTAGGGGAGGGTCTGGGTGGGCGTCTGTCCACGGTGGCGGCTCTGGTACTGGTCGTGGTCCCCACCCCACCATAGTCACTACCCGCTTTCGTAGCCTCCTCCAAATGACCACCCTCCAACTTAACCCCACTGGATTAAGGGGCAGCACCGGACTAAGTGGCAGCACCGGACTAAGGGGCAGCACCGGACTAAGGGGCAGCACCGGACTGAATGGCGGATCCTGGTTGGCCGGTTCTGGCGGATCCTGGCTGGACGGCTCTGGCGGATCCTGGCTTCGACGGCTCTGGCGGATCCTGGCTGGACGGCTCTGGCGGATCCTGGCTGGACGGCTCTGGCGGATCCTGGCTGGACGGCTCTGGCGGATCCTGGCTGGACGGCTCTGGCGGATCCTGGCTGGACGGCTCTGGCGGATCCTGGCTGGACGGCTCATGGCTGGCTGACGGATCTGGCTGCTCATGGCTGGCTGACGGATCTGGCTGCTCATGGCTGGCTGACGGATCTGGCTGCTCATGGCTGGCTGACGGATCTGGCTGCTCATGGCTGGCTGACGGATCTGGCTGCTCATGGTTGGCTGACGGATCTGGCTGCTCATGGCTGGCTGACGGATCTGGCTGCTCATGGCTGGCTGACGGATCTGGCTGATCCTGTCTGGCGGAAGGCTCTGGCTGATCCTGTCTGGCGGAAGGCTCTGGCTGATCCTGTCTGGCGGAAGGCTCTGGCTGATCCTGTCTGGCGGAAGGCTCTGGCTGATCCTGTCTGGCGGAAGGCTCTGGCTGCTCCTGTCTGGCGGAAGGCTTTAGCGGCTCCTGTCTGGCGGAAGGCTCTGGCGGCTCATGGCAGACGGGCGGCTTTGCAGGCTCAGTACAGACGGGCGGCTTTGAAGACTCAGTACAGACGGGCAGTTCATTCGGCGCTTGGCAGACGGACAGTTCAGGCGCCGTTGGGCAGACGGCAGACTCTGGCCGGCTGAGACGCACTGTAGGCCTGGTGCGTGGTGCCGGAACTGGAGGTACCGGGCTAAAGACACGCACCTTCAGGCTAGTGCGGGGAGAAGGAACAGGGCATGCTGGACCCTGGGAGCGCACATTAGGCCTAGTGCGTGGTGCCGGAACTGGTGGTACCGGACTGGGGACACGCATCTCAGGGCTAGTGCGGGGAGCAGCAACAGGACGCACAGGACTCTGGGGACACACAGGAGGCTTGGTGCGTGGTGTAGGCACTGGTGGTAAAGGGCTGGAGACACGCACCATAGGGCTAGTGCGTGGAGGAGGCACTGGTGGTACTGGGCTGGGGCGAGGAGGTGGCGCCGGAAATACCGGACCGTGCAGGCGTACTGGCTCCCTTGAGCACCGAGCCTGCCCAACCTTACCTGGTTGTATGCTCCCCGTCGCCCGACCAGTGCGGGGAGGTGGAATAACCCGCACCGGGCTATGTAGGCGAACCGGGGACACCATGCGTAAGGCTGGTGTCATGTAAGCCGGCCCGAGGAGACGCACTGGTGACCAGATGCGTTGGGCCGGCTTCATGACATCCGGCTCAACGCTCAATCTAGCCCTGCCGATACGTGGAGCTGGAATGTACCGAACCGGGCTATGCACGCGTACAGGAGACACCATGCGCTCTACTGCTTAACGGTGTCTGCCCGTACTCTCGCTCTCCACGGTAAGTACAGGGAGTAGGCGCAGGTCTCCTACCTGACTTCGCCACACTCCCTTTAAGGCCCCCCCCAAGAAATTTTTGGGTTGTACTCACGGGCTTCCAGCCTTGCTTCCGTGCTGCCTCCTCATATCGCCTCCTCTCGGCTTTAGCTGCCTCCAGCTCTTCACGAGGGAGGCGATATTCTCCCGGTTGTGCCCAAGGTCCCTTACCATCCAGTATCTCCTCCCATGTCCATGAATCCTGTGTAGGTGGGTCCTGTTGCCGCTTGACACGCCGCTTGGTCCTAGATTGGTGGGTAATTCTGTCACGATCGTCTATAGGAGAGAGAGATGACCAAGGCGCAGCGTGTGCAAAATACATCTTCTTTAATTATAAGAAGAAAAATGAAACAAAACAACAAACAGACGACCGTGAAGCTATGAAAACATAAGTGCTGACACTAAACACTTAGACATAGACAATTACCCACAACCAGCTAAAGCCTATGGCTGCCTTAAATATGGCTCCCAATCAGAGACAACAATAACCAGCTGTCTCTAATTGAGAACCAATTCAGGCAACCATAGACTTTCCTAGACACCTACACTGAACACTAAACCATCTACTCTACTTAACCCCCTAAACCATACAACACCCTAGACAATACAAAAACACATACTACACCATGTCACACCCTGACCTAACTAAAATAATAATGAAAACAAAGATAACTAAGGCCAGGGTGTGACAATCGGTCAACCTCTAATACAATACATTTTTGGACTCACCTTGTTGTGCTGTGCTGACTTGGCGGTCCTTCGTGGGGAAATTTTGTCATAATTTTTTGTCATCAAAGTCTGGCATTCTCTGGATTTATGGTGCTTGACAACTGGGAATTCAGAAAAAAACAAAGTTGAATCATGATGACGTAAAGGATCTCAGGTTGGAGCTAGAAAGAGGCTGGAGTTCCCGACTTGCAATTCCATATTTTAGTTTTTTTCTGATTTCCCAGTTGTCTTGAACTCACTGACTGTCACGCCCTGGCCTTAGTATTCTTTGTTTTCTTTATTATTTTAGTTAGGTCAGGGTGTGACATGGGGTATGTTTGTGTTTTGGGTGTTTATTATGGTAAAGGGGGTGTTGGTTTTAGTGTATGGGTTTGTGTGGAGTGTATGTGTCTAGTATTGTCTATGGTTGAGTGTAGGTGTTTAGGAAAGTCTATGGTTGCCTGATTTGGTTCTCAATCAGAGACAGCTGGTTATTGTTGTCTCTGATTGGGAGCCATATTTAAGGTAGCCATAGGCTTTAGATGTTTGTGGGTAATTGTCTATGTTGAACGTTTGTAGCATGTGTGTGTGCACTACGTTATTTAGCTTCACGATCGTTTGTTGTTTTGTATAGTTTGTGTAAGTGTTTCGTTTCGTGTTCATCTTCATCATTAAAATAAAGAGAAGATGTATTCATATCCCGCTGCGCCTTGGTCCGTCTCTCTACACGATCGTGACACTGACGTCTGAGATTTCCCAGTTACGAGTTTCCAGCTGTTTTGAGATCGGCAGAAGCTTGGAAAAGAGACGCTTACACTCAGACTTGGACCACACACCCACTCAACTGAATAGCAGGTTAGTGATTGCTTTGCAATGCTTGCAGTTAGCCACTGATTCCTTCCAAACCACTCATTGTTGAATTTGTGATTTCCAACTTGTTGTGTAATGTTTATGTCCAACGACCGATGAGCACTAATATCTATAATTTCTCTTCATTATTTTCTTTTAATATGACAAGGATTGAAAAGGATTTGCCAGTAGATTGTTGACTTGATTCATGATGACAGCTAGCTTGTTAGCTAAGATTTTGAAAGAATGATGTACAATCAAAGCTACTGTAGATATAACGTGATTTTACGTAATTTTATCTGTGGCCAATGACCTTGAGCCTTCTTGGATGGGCACTTCTAATGTAACTCTATGGTAGCATCCAAGGGGCTTGAATTTTAGAGCTCTACCTGTAGATGTTGCGGTGATGTAGTGTCCCAATGAGTGACAGAACACTAAGCCAATCACAGTGCAACTAGAGAACATTACCAACCCGCACGCTCCGTATTTTCCGCTGGCTGCCACACCACCAAAATACAGAGCTAGGCTGCATTTTGGTGCGGCCTTACTCAAGAAAGCAAAAAAATACCAAGTTTGTGTCTCTTACCGATCTCAGTTTATTCCATACATTTTCACTGTAACAGACCGCGAGTTGAACTTGCAAGTTCTGAGCCTGAGAAGCAGGCCATGTCAACTGAGCTGCCAGAAACATTTTGTTCAGGCAGGACAAAATGCTTCCCTGTCGTGCAACCTCACAACAAGTAAAGAAATAATCTGGTTCCAACTGCTCTCAGAGGAACTTGTTACCCTTATAACTGTTACCAGGCTATCACATTTTCTAAATACTGCAGCAGTTAATGAGGAATACATGGGTCACTTTGACACAAAGGAAAACAACAGTTTGGAGATCATTGTGGTGACAGAAGCAGATTTGGGATTGTACTACTGTGCTGGTCGCTACGATGGGACAATGCGATTTGAAAAAAGGCATCCGTCTGACCTTTGCAGGTATGTTGTTGGTCATCATTATATAGTCAAATATGTATTTGGCCCAGTCTAAGAAATGCATTAGCTTGTCTTTAGTGTACTGAATACAGGAGGGGCAGGTAGCCTAGTGGTTAGAGCATTGTACTAGTAACCGAAAGGTTTCAAGATCGAATCCCAGAGCTGACAAGGTAAAAATCTGTCGTTCTGCCCCTGAACAAGGCAGTTCACCCATTGTTCCTAGGCCACCATTGAAAATAAGAATTTATTCTTAACTGACTTGCCTAGTTAAATAAAATAGACACATTGATAATGGGGTCTCAGAACCTTGAGTAAATTCAGACATATGTCAGGTCACCAGGCAATCAGATATTCAAAAATTGTATGTACTGTGTACAGAAAATATAAATGCAATTTTTCATGAGCTGAAATAAAAGATCCCAGAAATCTTCCATACACAAAAAAAGCTTTTTTCTCTCCAATTCAGAACAGCATTTTGTTTACATCCCTTATAGTGAGCATTTCTCCTTTGCCAGGATTATCCATCCACCTGACAGGTGTGGCATATCAATAAGCTGATTAAACAGCATGATCATTACAGGTGCACTTTGTGCTGGGGACAATAAAAATCCACTCTAAAATGTGAAGTTTTGTCACACAACACAATGCTACAGATGTCACGTTGAGGGAGCGTGAAATTTGCATGCTGAATGTCAACCCAAGCTGTTGCCAGAGAATTTAATGTTAATTTCTCTACAATAAGCCGCATCAAACTACGCCTCACAACCACGTGTTACCGCACGAGCCCAGGACCCAGGCTATCAAGACTAATTGCATTGCCCCCCCCCCCCCTCCCCCCTCTTTTACGCTGCTGCTACTCTCTGTTATTATCTATGCATAGTCACTTTAATAACTCTACCTACATGTACATATTACCTCAATTACCTCGTCACTTGTGCCCCCGCACACTGACTCGGTACCGGTAACCTCTGCATATAGCCCCGCTATTGTTATTTACTGCTGCTCTTAAATTCTTTGTTATTCTTACTTTTTGGGGGGTATTTTCTTAAAACTGCATTGTTGGATAAAAACCTCTTAAGGATCCGCCCTTTTTAAAATGTTAGCCTAAAATGACATACCCAGATCTAACTGCCTGTAGCTCAGGACCTGAAGCAAGGATATTCATATTCTTGATACCATTTGAAAGGAAACACTTAAGTTTGTGGAAATGTTAAATTAACGCAGGAGAATCTAACACATTAGATCTGGTAAAAGATAATACAAATCTTTGAAATGCAAGAGAAAGGCCATAATGTATGCCAGCCCAGAAACAATTTAGATTTTGTCCACAAGATGGCAGCAGTGTATGTGCAACGTTTCAGACTGATCCAATGAACCATTGCATTTCTGTTAAAAAAATTGTATCAAGACTGCCCAAATGTGCCTAATTGGTTTATTAATACATTTTCAAGTTCATAACTGTGCACTCTACTCAAACAATAGCACGGCATTCTTTCACTGTAATATCTACTGTAAATTGGACAGTGCAGTTAGATTAACAAGAATTTAAGCTTCCTTCCAATTTCAGATATGTCTATGTCCTGGGAATTGTTCTTGTTACTTACAACCTCATGCTAATCACATTAGCCTACGTTAGCTCAACCGTCCCACAGGGGGCCCACTGATCCTGTGGAGGGCTTGTAAGTAAGCACCTGTTGTAGTCGGCGCATGTGACAAATGCAATTTGATTTGAGACTCGAAATTGAGCTCAGGTGCATCCTGTTTCCATTGATCATCCTTGAGATGTTTCTACAACTTGGAGTCCACCTGTGGTACATTCAATTGATTGGTAATGATTTGTAAAGGCACACACCTGTCTATATAAGGTCCCACAGTTGACAGTGCATGTCAGAGCAAAAACCAAGCAATGATGTTGAAGGAATTGTCTGTAGAACTCTGAAACAGGATTGTGTCGGGAACATATCTGGGGAAGGGTACCAAAAACATTATGCAGCACTGAAGGTCCCCAAAAACACAGTGGCCTCCATCATTCTTAAATGGAAGATGTTTGGAACCACCAAGACTTCCTAGAGCTGGCCGCCTGGACAAACTGAGCAATCGGGGAGAAGGGCCTTGGTCAGGGAGGTGACCAAGGATCTGATGGTCAGAGCTCCAGAGTTCCACTGTGGAGATAGGAGAACTTTCCAGAAGGACAACCATCTCTGCAGCACTCCATCAATCAGGCCTTTATGGAAGAGTGGCCAGACGGAAGCCACTCAGTAAAATGCACATGACAGCCTGCTTGGAGTTTGCCAAAAGGCACCTAAAGACTCTCAGAAAATGGGAAACAAGATTCTCTGGTCGGATGAAACCAAGATTGAATTCTTTGGCCTGAATGCCAAGCGTCACGTCTGGAGGAAACCTGGCACCATCCCTACAGTGAAACATTGTGGTGGCAGCATCATGCTGTGGGGATGTATTTGAGCAGCAGGGACTGGTAGACTAGTCAGGTTCGAAGGAAAGATGAACAGAGCAAAGTACAGAGATCCTTGATGAAAACCTGCTCCAGAGCACTCAGGACCTGAGACTGGGGCGAAGGTTCACCTTCCAACAGCACAACTTTTATTTCACCAGGTAGGCCAGTTGAGAACAAGTTCTCATTTACAACTGGGACCTGGCCAAGATAAAGCAAAGCAGTGCGACAACAACAACAGCACAGAGTTACACATAAACAAATATACAGTCAATAACACAATATAAAAATATATGTACAGTTTGTGCAAATGTAGTAAAGTTAAGGAGGTACGGCAATAAATAGGCCATAGTGTCGGAATAATTACAATTTAGCATTAACACTGGAGTGATAAATGTGCAGATGATGATGTGCAAGTAGAGATACTGGGGTGCAAAAGAGCAAAAAAATAAATAACAATATGGGAATGAGGTAGTTGGGTGTGCTATTTACAGATGGGCTGTGTACAGGTATAGTGATCGGTAAGCTGCTTTGACAACTGATGCTTAAAGTTAGTGAGGGAGATATGTCTCCAGCTTCAGTGATTTTTGCAATTCGTTCCAGTCATTGGCAGCAGAGAACTGGAAGGAAAGGCAGCCAAAGTTGTTGGCTTTGGGGATGACCAGTGAAATATACTAGCTGGAGCGTGAGCCACAGGTGGATGTTGCTATGGTGACCAGTGAGCTGAGATAAGACAGAGCTTTACCTAGCAAAGACTTATAGATGTCCTGGAGCCAGTGGGTTTGGCGACGAATATGTAGCGAGGGCCAGCCAACGAGAGCATACAGGTCGCAGTGGTGGGTAGTATATGGGGCTTTGGTGACAAAACGGATGGCACTGTGATAGATTGCATCCAGTTTGCTGAGTAGAGTGTTGGGGGCTATTTTGTAAATGACATCGCCGAAGTCAAGGATCGGTAGGATAGTCGGTTTTACGAGGGTATGTTTGGCAGCATGAGTGAAGGAGGATTTGTTGCGAAATTGGAAGCCGATTCTAGATCTAATTTTGGATTGGAGATGCTTAATGTGAGTCTGGAGGGAGAGTTTACAGTCTAACCAGACACCTAGGTATTTGTAGTTGTACACATATTCTACACATATTCTAAGTCAGAACCGTCCAGAGTTAGGTGGGCAGGTGCGGGCAGCAATCAGTTGAAGAGCAGGCATTTAGTTTAACTAGCGTTTAAGAGCAGTTGGAGGCCACGGAAGGAGTGTTGTATGGCATTGAAGCTCGTTTGGAGGTTTGTTAACCCAGTGTCCAAGGAATAGCCAGATGTATACAGAATGGTGTCATCTGCGTAGAGGTGGATCAGAGAATCACCAGCAGCAAGAGCGATATCATTGATATATACAGAGAAAAGAGTCGGCCCGAGAATTTAACCCTGTGGCACCCCCCATAGAGACTGCCAGAGGTCCGGACAACAGGACCTCCGATTTGACACACTGGACTCTGAGAAGTAGTTGGTGAACCAGGTGAGGCAGTCATCTGAGAAACCAAGGCTATTGAGTCTGCCAATAAGAATGCGGTGAGTGACAGAGTCGAAAGCCTTGGCCAGGTCGATGAAAACGGCTGCACAGTACTGTCTTTTATCTATGGCAGTTATGATATCGTTTAGGTCCTTGAGCATGGCTGAGGTGCACCCATGACCAGCTCGGAAACCAGATTGCATAGTGGAGATGTTACGGTGGGATTCGAAATGGTCAGTGATCTGTTTGTTAACTTGGCTTTCGAAGACTTTAGAAAGGCAGGGCAGGATGGATATAGGTCTGTAACAGTTTGGGTCTAGAGTGTCTCATGACCGCGGCAGCTTTCCAATCTTTAGGGATCTCAGACAATATGAAAGAGGTTGAAGAGGCTAGTAATAGGGGTTGCAACAATTTTGGCGGATAATTTTAGAGAGGGTCCAGATTGTCTAGTCCAGCTGATTTGTAGGGATCCAGATTTTGCAGCTCTTTCAGAACATCAGCTATCTGGATTTGGGTGAAGGAGAAGCGGGGGGGCTTGGGCAAGTTGCTGGGGGGGGTGCATTGCTATTGGCCAGGGTAGGGGTAGCCAGGTGGAAAGCATGGCCAGCTGTTGAAAAATGCTTATTGAAATTCTCGATTATCGTAGATTTATCGGTGGTGACAGTATTTCCTAGCCTCAGTGCAGTGGGCAGCTGGGAGGAGGTGCTCTTATTCTCCACGGACTTTACTGTGTCTCAAAACTTTAGGGAATTAGTGCTACAGGATGCAAATTTCTGTTTGAAAAAGCTAGCCTTAGCTTAGACTGTGTATATTGGTTCCTGACTTCCATGAAAAGTTGCATATCACGGGGGCTATTCAATGCTAATGCAGTACGCCACAGGATGTTTTTGTGCTGGTCAAGGGCAGTCAAGTCTGGAGTGAACCAAGGGCTATATCTGTTCTTAGTTCTACATTTTTTGAACGGGGCATGCTTATTTAAGATGGTGAGGAAAGCACTTTTAGAGAACCAGACATCCTCTACTGACGGGATGAGGTCAATATCCCAGGATGCCCGGGCCAGGTCGATTAGAAAGGCCTGCTCACTGAAGTGTTTTAGGGAGCGTTTGACAGTGATGCACAGGCCCATTACGGACGCAGGCAATGAGGCAGTGATCACTGAGATCCTGGTTGAAGACAGCAGAGGTATATTTAGAGGGCAAGTTGGTCAGGATGATATCTGAGAGGGTGCCCATGATTACGGATTTAGGGTTGTACCTGGTAGGTTCCTTGATAAATTGTGTGAGATTGAGGGCATCTAGCTTAGATTGTAGGACGGCCGGGGTGCTAAACATATCCCAGGTTAGGTCACCTATCAGTACGAACTCTGAAGATCGATGGGGGGCAATCAATTCACATATGGTGTCCAGGGCACAGTTGGGGGCTGGGGGGGTCTATAACAAGCGGCAACAGTGAGAGACTTATTTCTGGAAAGATGGATCTTTAAAAGTAGAAGCTCAAACTGTTTCGGCACAGACCTGGATAGTATGACAAAACTCTGCAGGCTATCTCTGCAGTAGATTGCAACTCTGCCACCTTTGGCAGTTCTATCTTGACGGAAAATGTTGTAGTTAGGGATGGAAATTTCAGAATTTTTGGTGGCCTTCCTAAGCCAGGATTCAGACACGGCTAGGACATCAGGGTTGGCGGAGTGTGCTAAAGCAGTGAATAAAACAAATTTAGGGAGGAGGCTTCTGATGTTAACATGCATGAAACCAAGGCTTTTACGTTTACAGAAGTCAACAAATGAGAGCACCTGGGGAATAGATGTGATGCTGGGGGCTACAAGGCCTGGGTTAACCTCTACATCACCAGAGGAAGAGTAGGATAAGGGTACGGCTAAAGGCTATAAGAACTGGTCATCTAGTGCGTTGGGAACAGAGAATAAACGGGGCAGATTTCTGGGCGTGGTAGAATAGATTCAGGGCATAATGTACAGACAAGGGTATGGTAGGATGTGAGTACAGTGGGGGTACACCTAGGCATTGAGTGACTCTAAGCACACAGCTAAGACAATACAGGAGTGGCTCCGGGACAAGTCTCTGAATGTCCTTGAGTGGCCCAGCCAGAGTCCGGACTTGAACCCGATCGAACTTCTCTGGAGACCTGAAAATAGCTGTGCAGCGACGCTCCCCATCCAACCTGACAGAGCTTGAGAGGATCTGCAGAGAATGGTAAAAACTCCCCAAATACAGGTGTGCCAAGCTTGTAGTGTCATACCCAAGAAGACTTGAGCTTGAGAGGATCTGCAGAGAATGGTAAAAACTCCCCAAATACAGGTGTGCCAAGCTTGTAGTGTCATACCCAAGAAGACTCTAGGCTGTAATTGCTGCAAAAGATGCTTCAATAAAGTACTGAGTAAAGGGTCTGAATACTTCTGTAAATGTGATCTGTTTATTAATCTTTATAAATGTTTAAAAAAAATTAAAACCTGCTTTTGCTTTGTCATTATGGCGTAGTGTGTGTAGATTGAAAAAAAATATATATTTAATCAATTTTAGAATAAGGCTGTAATGTAACAAAATGTGGATAAAGTCAAGGGTTCTGAATGCTTTCTGAATGCACTGTATCAGTCAAAGCATAGTCTGTTTTCTCTATTCACCAGAAGTGTTGGTTTGTTTGGTTTCCTGTTTATCATTAGGCAGCAGGTAAAGAATACAGTGATTGACTATCAGTGTACATACATAGGCATAATTTCTGTTTTCAGGTTTCTGTTCAGCTCTCCTCCCACAGCGACCCTAGCCCTGGGCTGGCGTGTGGTAACCGCTGTGTGGTTTGTGTTCCAGATGCAGAGGCGACAGAAAGGGAATTGGTGTCGTGTTGGACTCTCCTGGCCTGTGTTGCCCGTCTCAGCCTTGTTCGGCACAGTGTCTTTGGACTGTTTCCGATCAGGTGAGCTTGCCGCCCTATATTTACAGAGGAAAGTTTGCAATTATTTCTCATCAGTGCATCAAACCGAAGAAAGTGCAGTATATACATTCACGTCCATAATTATTGGCACCCTTGATAATGATAAAAAGGGCAAAGGGCAAAAAACACAATAAAATAAATGAAACACAATTACTCAAGAGAGATTTTGTTTAGTAAAAGCCAAATTCTTAAAAGATGGGTGCCAATAAATAAGTTGACAATTTTTCAATACTCCATCACTCTACCCTTGCAAGGATAACAACGCTGAGGCTTTTTCTAAAATATTTATCAGATTGGAGATCACATCGGGAGGGATCTTAGACCATTCCTCCATATAGAATCATTCCAGTTCCTTGATATCCTTCGTCTGCGCTTATGGACTGCCCTCTTCAAGTCAAACACAGGTTTTCAATGGGATTAAAGTCTGGAGACTGAGATGGCCATGGACAAATTTTGATTTTGTGATTAATCATTTCTTTGAGGATTCTGATGTGTGCTTGGTTATTGCAGTTTTTAGCATATTGCAACAAAGTAATTATAATTTCCATCACTAGCTTATGAGAATGAATCTGTGTAACTGAATAGTGTTATCAATAGCCATCCTATAAAATTATGAAATGAATTAATGTTCCTTCGTGGTCCGGTCAGGAAGTTTGGCCACCAATGGTCATCTATCCACCTGCACATAAATTGACAACATGGAAAAGATGTGCATTATTAGATTGAACACGAGTTACAGTGGAAAATGTAGTTACACTGATTACTTATTGTTACTGACATGGAAAAACAACTCACAACCAACAATGTCAGACAAAGCAGTCATCTAAAGTACTGCAAAATCTATTTCATCTAAATTAGTTATGGGTTACTTGTACCACATAGCTTTTCATTTTAATTACCCATAAAATAATACATTTGTATAATAATTGTCCTTCAGGATTATATAATAATTCTACACTGCTCAAGAAAATAAAGGGAACACTTAAACAACACAATGTAACTCCAAGTCAATCACACTTCTGTGAAATCAAACTGTCCACTTAGGAAGCAACACTGATTGACAATACATTTCACATGCTGTTGTGCAAATGGAATAGACAAAAGGTGGAAATTATAGGCAATTAGCAAGACACCCCCAATAAAGGAGTGATTCTGCAGGTGGTGACCACAGACCACTTCTCAGTTCCTATGCTTCCTGGCTGATGTTTTGGTCACTTTTGAATGCTGGCGATGCTCTCACTCTACAACCCACACAAGTGGCTCAGGTAGTGCAGCTCATCCAGGATGGCACATCAATGCGAGCTGTGGCAAGAAGGTTTGCTGTGTCTGTCAGCGTAGTGTCCAGAGCATGGAGGCGCTACCAGGAGACAGGCCAGTACATCAGGAGACGTGGAGGAGGCCGTAGGAGGGCAACAACCCAGCAGCAGGACCGCTACCTCCGCCTTTGAGCAGGAGGAGCACTGCCAGAGCCCTGCAAAATGACCTCCCAGCAGGCCACAAATGTGCATGTGTCTGCTCAAACGGTCAGAAACAGACTCCATGAGGGTGGTATGAGGGCCCGACGTCCACAGGTGGGGGTTGTGCTTACAGCCCAACACCGTGCAGGACGTTTGGCAAAAACGAACTGTTTTTTAGTGTATATGCGATTGATAATAGTGCCTTGTTCTGTTCTCTGGCATACTGTAACTCAGATTTCCCTGCATGTTCATTATCATACTAACGTTGCTTGTCTTATAGAGTAATCAGGGCACCTTTGGACTATGGTGAAGACCACACACAAAATCTCTCATATTGGGGTCAGCCATTTTCTCAGTCTTTTGAGAACGGCAAAACCAAAATCTAAAATCATTAGGCTAGTATTTACACATACTTGTATTCTGAAGCAACACCTAACCTAACAGATTTAGTTTATTTGAGGGATTGAAGACTGTTGTCTTACCTTGCTATTTCCTTTTCACACATTACAGCCGCTCCATTGCCATTAGCTGAAGAAAAACACAGGAAGATGTCAGTAGATGTTTGAATGTATGGCTACAATACAATTCTACAGTGTCCAGCGTGGATCATTTGGTAAAGCGTAGCACTTGCAACACCAGGGTTGTGGGTTAGATTCACACAGGGGACCAGTACTAGAAATGGTATACCCTTACTATTCAAAGTCGCTCTGGATAAGAGCGCTTGGTAAATTACTGAAATGTTAAATTATAAAACTCAGCATTTGCTTAGTTTTGTAAATATTGTATGTCCATCATAGAAAAGCATTTGTGGCATAACAGACTTTGACATGTATACAGAGGGAGAGGCTGTGATACTAACCTCCAGTTCTCAAGCCAGGAATCACTTTAATGTGTAAAGAGAAAAATACATAAATGTTATAACTCATATAGATTTTGGCCGTAGGGCCCAACTTTCATAGTTGTACCTTAGATAAAACTTTTCTTAACATTTAATTGTTAATTGATATAAATCAAGACCTACCAATTGTCCCTCTTCTGTGCAGAACAAACAGGACCACCAAAACCAAGATCAGAACTACAATAATGGCGATGACTGTCCCAATGACTACAGCACCGAAACTACTGCAATCACAACATTCTCCATCTGAAAAACAAAAGGCATAGTATATATAAAAAGCAACAATATGTAACCAGAAGCTAACATCAGTTTCCTTCCTGCTTCACTTGCAAAGCTGTTGTTCGTATGCTGTTCAGTTCAAATTAAGATTGTTTCCTGTGTCAATAACACTAAACCAAATTAACCATCAATAACAACACTAAACCAAATTAACCATCAATAACAACACTAAACCGAATTAACCATACCGTACCCCATTTTCCAACAATTGGCTCCTTCAATGCTCTATGGCTGACAAAGCATTCATAAGTTTCCTTATCTGCCTCTGGGATCTGCACACTCATCCTGATCTGGTAGGTGTCATCATCATTTGGTAGGACTCCTGTAGACTGCACTCCATCATGTTTGGTCAATGGAACACCATTCTTCTTAATATGCATAAACACATCTCTGGGATAGAAACCTGTGCCCATGCAGGTCAGTCGGACATGTCCTGCAGTTTTGGCCTTTTTTGCAAATGCATAGACCTTTGTAGGGGCTAAAGAGGGAATAAACAGAGAACATTAATATTATTTCTGATCTCACATGTACAAATGGTCGTTTTTGTTTGTTAGGCTATACTATTTAAGTACTCACAATCAGCCCTACTGAATTCCTTGTCCTTCTCCAGGTAGCCCTTGGTGTACGTGTTGAGGATCTGCACCCCGTCCCACTTCCTCTTAGTCGGCTCAGCTTGATCAACTAGGGCCACCCACTGCATAGTGTCATCATCAAAGGCAAGGAAGTCGTCTCCATCGTAGCTGTATTGGTCGGTGCCCTTTATGAATTTCAGTGTGCCGTCACTCTGTTGGTCAATCTCACAGCCAACCTTCCACTGAAGAATATGCACATCTGAGAGGAAAACCAATATTGAAAAAGGTGAACGATGCCTCTATGACAATATACATGGATAACTAATGACCTACAATTTTAAAAGATTAATGGTGAGCGTAGGACAGATTGCAGGTGTTCCCTCACCAGTGTTGTTGTGCCTCATGCGCTTCATCAAGATGTTGACGTTGACTTTGAACCACTGCTCCTTGCTCTTGCGTGACTGAGTGCCTTTTTCCCAGTAGTCTGCTGGCAGCGTCGCCCTCATCCAGTCCTGTTTGGGAATCTTCTTCTTTGACACACTGTCATAGTAATCAATCTGTCTGTTGTTCATCAGACCCATGGCAGTGAACTCATGGATACCAGGCAATTCTAGTGGCTTTGACAGGGCAGTGTAGATGTAGCTCAGGGAGTAGATGTCTGTAGGGAAAAACATTTAAACATTGACATCATTTGTCTGAATTTGCCTTCTCTCCATGTTGCTCAGACAATGCTGTAAAACATGAATAGGAAATTACTTTAGGTCAAATATTTATCTATATCATAGGTCTGTAATGACCAACAAAATAATGTATTCAATTAATAGTGTCAGGGAGGCCTTGCATGATGTTGTCTAAATGGTAGGCGACATAAATAACAAATAAGCCCACACTAGTGCATTAGTGAGAAGTGGGACACATTCTGCAACTTAGAAATCAACCTATTTCATATTAATATATTAAAGGGATAATTCAAGATTGAGTCAGTTGAACTCATGGATACCATTTTTATCTCTGTGTCCAGTATGAAGGAAGTTAGAGGAAGTTTCACAAGACAATGATAACTAGCGTTAATCCCAACGTATCCCTTTAACTAACACTATTGAAGTCAAAAGATAACTATTTTAGCACATGTTGATTAGGCCAGTTGTAAACATATTCTAGCAACATTAAAGGGATAGTCTGGGATTTTGGCAATGAAGCCCTGGATACAATTTTTATGGTTCTGCATGCATTTTGAAGTTGCTAACTAGCGTCAGTGGTGACCCGTTTTGAGCTCCACATTTCCCCCCCAAATAAATACATACAAAAGATTGGGGGGGCTTGCCTGTTTTGCATGTTATTTTGGCATGAATATGTATCACATATCAGTTTGCATATAATGAAACATTTAAAAAAATATATATAATTGAGTTAATAAAGCTCAAATGCAGGTGTTTCAGTTTAGCTCAGTGCTTTCTGTGGTGGTGGGGCAAGACAGCAGAAAATGCGGAGCATTGCGCCGTGATTGGCTCAGTGTTCTGTCACTCAAGGGGACACTACATCACTGCCAAGTCTAAGGGTAGACATTAAAAAATTCAAGCCCCTTGGGTGCTACCATAGTTACATTAGAAGTGCCCATCCAAGAAAGCTCAAGGTTATTGGCCACAGATAAAATGTCAAATCACGTTATATCTTCAGTAACTTTGATTGGACTGATCATGTCAACATCATACTTTCAAAATCTTAGCTAGCAGTCATCATCATGAATCAAGTCAACAATCTACTGGCAAATCCTTTTTAATCCTTGTCATATGAAGAGAAATTCTAGATAAAACGTATCGGTGCTCATCAGCCATTGGACATAAACATTACACAACAAGTTGGAAATCGCAAATTCAACAATGAGTGGTTTGGTAGGAATCAGTGCCTAAATGCAAGCATTGCAAAGCAATCACAATGGAGTGGATGTGGGTCCCAAGTCTAATATTAAGGGTCTCTTTTCCTAATTTAAAATGAGAAACATTCAATATTGGCCATGCTGTCAATGAAGCATGATTTGTGCCTCGCTCAAAACAACTGCAAAATCTTACTTTAGTGAGTTCAAGACAACTGGGAACTCGGGGAAAAAATAAGTTTTGAACTTTCATCCAACTCGGAATTGTAAATCGGGAACTCCAGCCTCTTTCTTGAGCTACGACCTGATGATCAATGACGTCACCATGATCCAACCTTTTTTCCTGAGTTCCCAGTTGTCTTTAAAGCACCATAAATCCCGAGAATGCCAGAATTTGATGCCACCTTCCTGTTCCAAGTGAGCACAGCACAAGTGGAGTCCAAAAATGTATTGTATGCTGCTGCATAAAGGATGTAATACTAACTGTATGTTGTGTAGCAAGCTTTTAGTAGCCCATGTGCCTCACCCTAATAATTTGGTCTATTTTCACCTTTTAATTTCACCTACTGTTCTGACATGGTGGTACACATGTAGCCTATAACCTGTTTTTGAGAAATGTAATTATTGAATATTGTAAGAGCCTTCATTGTCTGCTTATATGCCCCCTTTATTTATCCTACAGTTCTGACTTGGTGTACAGGGTGAATACTGTAAGGATGGCCCATGTTCTGAATTCTGTCACTGTACATTTCAAAAGTGCTGAACAAATAGTAATATTGACTCTGTCCATCCTAGCTCACTCAATGTCTTAATCGAAATTATGGATGGCCTCTTATCCGCTTCTCGTCTCCTTATGCCATAGTTTGTACATCTCAATTGTCCGTAGAAACCACATTTGTTTAAGCAAGTCAGCCATATCAGGCAGTAAATGAGGCTGAATGAACTGTTTCGCTGCCAGACTAGGCTCCGCTGATAGCCAGGTATGGTAGTGGTATAGTGCAATTAATGTATTGCTGTCACGCCCTGACCTTAGAGAGCCTTTTTATTTCTCTAGTTGGTTAGGTCGGGGTGTGATTTGGGTGGGCATTCTAGTTTTTCTATTTCTTTGTTGGCGGGTATGGTTCCCAATCAGAGGCAGCTGTCTATCGTTGTCTCTGATTGGGGATCATACTTAGGCAGCCTTTTTCCCCACCTTTGTTTGTGGGATCTTGATTTTGTATAGTTACTGTGTAGCCTGCAGAACGTTACGTTCGTTTATATTTTGTTGTTTTGTTGGTGTTCCATCAAATAAAGAAAGATGTACGCTTACCACGCTGCACCTCGGTCCAATCCATTTTATAACGATCGTGACAATTGTTTAGTGTTTTGTAGTGTAGTGGCCTTACTGGCATGCATCCCACTTGTTTGTATTTTTGACATACCAAGATTTACATGTTAAAATTAGCACTGACTAGTGTTAGCGCAATGACTAAAAGTCTATGGGTCCAGCTAGTTAGTGGTACTTTTGAGAGCCAATGCTAACTGCCTTCATACTGGATGCAGATACCTAAAGAATGGTATCCACGAGTTCTTCTGACTCTGGAGAAGTAGATAATGGGGCTTTATTGACAAAATCCTGAACTATCCCTTTAACCCAATACCTAGAGAACTCATCAAGAGCTTCGGACCGGTGAGGGCCGAAAAGGTGACACTTTCTTTTGCACCGAAACATGCAAAAAAATGCAGATTTTAACTAATTAACTTCTTATGGCTGGGGGCAGTATTGAGTAGCTTGGATGAATAAGGTGCCCAGAGTAAACGGCCTGCTCCTCAGTCCCAGTTGCTAATATATGCATATTATTAGTACATTTGGATGGAAAACACTCTGAAGTTTCTAAAACTGTTTGAATGATGTCTGTGAGTATAACAGAACTCATATGGCAGGCAAAAACCTGAGAAAAAATCCAAACAGGAAGTGGGAAATCTGAGGTTGGTTGGATATAGTTCAAGTTGCACTTCCTAAGGCTTCCACTAGATGTCAACCGTCTTAAGAAACTTGAATGAGGCTTCTACTGTTAAGTGGGACCGGATGAGAGCTCTTTGAATCAGTGGTCTGGCAGAGAGCCACGGGCTGGTCACGCGCATTTCACATGAGAGCGACCTGCGTTCCATAGCTTTTCTACAGACAATGGAATTCTCCGGTTGGAACGTTATTGAATATTTATGATAAGTTCTCAGTCAACTTACCTGGTAAAATAAAGGTAAAATAAAATAAATAAAATAAAATAAATAAAAACATCCTAAAGATTGATTCTGTACTTTAGTTTGAAATGTTTCTACAACCTGTAATAACTTTTTAAACCTTTCATCCAACGTTCGGCTGGACCTGCACAAGCGTTTGGATTTGTGTACTAAACACCCTAACAAAGTAGCTATTTGGACATAAATGATGGACATTATCGAACAAATCATTTATTGTGGAACTAGGATTCCTGTGAGTGCATTCTGATGAAGATCATCAAAGGTAAGTTAATATTTATAATGTTATTTCTAATTTCTGTTGACTCCAACATGGCGGATAAAAAATAACGCCGTTCTCAGATTATTGCATGGTTTGCTTTTTCCGTAAAGCTTTTTTGAAATCTGACACAGTGGTTGCTTTAAGGAGAAGTATATCTATCTTGCTAGAACGCAACAAAGTTATTTTGAACTGGGGGACAAACCACATAAATTATTAGCAAGACAGCTAAGGCATGTACAGGCATCTAGAGCTATTCACAAAATAAAAGACAAGAAGGGTAAAATAGTAACAGATCCGCAGGACATTAATAAATGCTTTGCGCAGTTTTACTCAGAGCTATACCAATCAAAATGCGATGCTACTGATCCACAAACTATGGAACGCTTTCTCGCTGAATGTGAACTTCCTAAACTAGACAGGGGGGCAGCTGCCGCACTCGATGCAGGGATAACCTTAGATGAAATTAACACAGCGATAGCACAATTTCCAAACAGCAAGGCCCCTGGGCCCGATGGATATGTAATAGAATTCTATAAGAAGTACTGCGCTAGTCTATCTCCACTTATGTTGCGAATGTTTCAACAATCCAAAGAAAATGCCAAACTCCCGCAAACACTGTATGAGGCTACAATAGCCCTGATCTTGAAAAAAGATAGAGATTCCATGGAGATGTCGTCGTATCGCCCCGTGTCGTTACTCCCCATAGAAAAGAAGGTGTTGACAAAGATATTGGCAAACCGATTGAAAAAATATATTTCCGACATCATACACCCTGACCAGACAGGTTTTATCCCGGGCCGACATACAGTATATCACAAAAGTGAGTACACCCCTCACATTTTTGTAAATATTTGAGTATATCTTTTCATGTGACAACATTGAAGAAATGACACTTTGCTACAATGTAAAGTAGTGAGTGTACAGCTTGTATAACAGTGTACATTTGCTGTCCCCTCAAAATAACTCAACACACAGCCATTAATGTCTAAACCGCTGGCAACAAAAGTGAGTACACCCCTAAGTGAAAATGTCCAAATTGGGCCCAATTAGCCATTT
Source organism: Salvelinus fontinalis (assembly GCF_029448725.1). Classification (NCBI taxonomy): domain Eukaryota; kingdom Metazoa; phylum Chordata; class Actinopteri; order Salmoniformes; family Salmonidae; genus Salvelinus; species Salvelinus fontinalis. The sequence continues at coordinate 10,118,459 of NC_074686.1, forward strand.
TCCCTCCCCGGTGTCATGTGACTCGTTAGTGTTACAAGGTCTCAGGTGTGAATGGGGAGCAGGTGTGTTAAATTTGGTGTCATCGCTCCCTCATACTGACTGGTCACTGGAAGTTCAACATGGCACCTCATGGCAAAGAACTCTCTGAGGATCTGAAGAAAATAATTGTTGCTCTACATAAAGATGGCCTGGGCTATAAGAAGATTGCCAAGACCCTGAAACTGAGCTGCAGCACGGTGGCCAAGACCATACAACGGTTTCACTGGACAGGTTCCACTCAGAACAGGCCTCGCCATGGTCGACCAAAGAAGTTGAGTGCACGTGCTCAGCGTCATATCCAGAGGTTGTCTTTGGGAAATAGACGTATGAGTGCTGCCAGCATTGCTGCAGAGGTTGAAGGGGTGGGGGGTCAGCCTGTCAGTCCTCAGACTGCATCAAATTGGTCTGCATGGCAGTCGTCCCAGAAGGAAGCCTCTTCTAAAGATGATGCACAAGAAAGCCCGCAAACAGTTTGCTGAAGACAAGCAGACTAAGGACATGGATTACTGGAACCATGTCCTGTGGTCTGATGAGACCAAGATAAACTTATTTGGTTCAGATGGTGTCAAGCGTGTGTGGCGGCAACCAGGTGAGGAGTACAAAGACAAGTGTGTCTTGCCTACAGTCAAGCATGGTGGTGGGAGTGTCATGGTCTGGGGCTGCATGAGTGCTGCCGGCACTGGGGAGCTACAGTTCATTGAGAGAACCATGAATGCCAACATGTACTGTGACATACTGAAGCAGAGCATGATCCCCTCCCTTCGGAGACTGGGGCGCAGGGCAGTATGACCCCAAACACACCTCCAAGACGACCACTGCCTTGCTAAAGAAGCTGAGGGTAAAGGTGATGGACTGGCCAAGCATGTCTCCAGACCTAAACCCTATTGAGCATCTGTGGGGCATCCTCAAACGGAAGGTGGAGGAGTGCAAGGTCTCTAACATCCACCAGCTTCGTGATGTCGTCATGGAGGAGTGGAAGAGGACTCCAGTGGCAACCTGTGACGCTCTGGTGAACTCCATGCCCAAGAGGGTTAAGGCAGTGCTGGAAAATGATGGTGGCCACACAAAATATTGACACTTTGGGCCCAATTTGGACATTTTCACTTAGGGGTGTACTCACTTTTGTTGCCAGCGGTTTAGACATTAATGGCTGTGTGTTGAGTTATTTTGAGGGGACAGCAAATTTACACTGTTATACAAGCTGTACACTCACTACTTTACATTGTAGCAAAGTGTCATTTCTTCAGTGTTGTCACATGAAAAGATATACTCAAATATTTACAAAAATGTGAGGGGTGTACTCACTTTTGTGATATACTGTATATACTACAATTTGAGACGCCTTTTCAATGTAATGTATCATGATCATAAAGTTGAGGCAGTGGTAATAGCTCGATGCAGAGAAGGCGTTTGATCAGATTGAGTGGAAGTATATGATGTCGGTTCTGGAGCATTTCGGGTTTGGAAAGGAATTTATTAATTGGATAAGAATTATTTATGCACACCCAATGGCGTCCGTGGTGACCAATCAGGAAATGTTGCAGTCATTCCGCCTGTTCAAGGGGTGCCGACAGGGGTGCCCTATTTCGCCTGCTCTCTTCGCTATAGCCATGGAACCCCTTGCTACTCGCATTCGGGCATGTGCCGATATAGCTTCTGTTAAAATAAAAGACACACAGCACAAAATTTCCCTATATGCAGACGATGTTCTTTTGTTTTTGTCCAAGCCTAAAACTTCTATTCCACCCTTACTTAACTTGATAAACACATTCGGCTCCTTCTCTGGCTACAAGATAAACTGGCAAAAAAGTGAGTTGATGCCAATATCACGGCCTGTGGATATGCAATTTCTGCAATCTACCCCGTTTAGAACAGTGAGGGACAAGTTCACTAGCCTTGGCATTGTAGTGACGAGACCTTGATCAGCTATTGAAAGCGAATTGGGACATGAAAATATATCAGCTTAAACAAAATATAGATTTTTGGAAAACTCTGCCTATTTCCTTGGTTGGTCGTATAAACGCTATTAAAATGGTTGTCCTACCCAGGTTTCTTTACCTCTTCCAATGTCTACCCAATTTCATACCACAAAGCTATTTTAAGAAACTGGATTCAATAGTAACTCCATTTTTATGGGATAACAAGGCAGCCAGAATTTCAAAGAAGCATTTATGCAAGTACAAGATAGAGGGGGGCTTTGGCCTTCCTCACTTCAAACTGTATTATTGGGCTGCTAATCTGAACATTGTGTCTTTTTGGAGGGAAAGTTTACCTGCGATGAGACAGAAGGATATGCCTTCATGGCTTTTGATCGAGCGGGCCTCCTGTCAACGTTCCTCACTCCCTGCACGTGTTAATAGCCCATCATATGTGAAAAAAGCCACTTATGACTCCAATCCAGTCATTTGTCATACGCTTAGGATCTGGAAACAGATTTGGTATTTTCTTAACATACCCACTGTTTACATAGACAGCCCGATTAGCCTGAATCATGCTTTCCACCCTGCATTGGATGATGTGGTGTTTTCACAGTGGAGGGAGAAGGGGCTCACAACAATTGGTAATCTATACATAGATGGTCAGTTAGCTTCATTTCAACAATTACAGGCAAAGTTCAACAACACATTTTTTTCAGATACCTCCAAATCAGGAATTTCTTAAGGACACATATCCCACAGTATGGCATGAAGCCAAATAGTCCTACATTAGATAGCTTGATCCTTGTCAAACCCCATTCAAAAGGGTCGGTCTCTAGACTGTATGATGTGCTACAGGCCCACATAGAGGTATCCACAGACACCATTAAAAGGGCTTGGGAACAAGAACTTGGTTCAGAAATCTCAAATGAGGACTGGATAGAAGGTCTCAGGAATATAAACCACAGTTCAGTGAATGCCAGACACAACCTTGTACAGTTTAAGGTGATACACAGGTTACACTACTCAAAAGTAAAACTGCATAAAATATTCCCGGACACCTCACCACTGTGTGAGAGGTGCAAGCAGGAGGAGGGGACGTTGACCCACTTATTCTGGACATGCCCTAAATTACATGCTTACTGGGCTCTCATTTTTGATTACTTATCTAAGGCCTTTGATAGAGTTCTAGCCCCAGACCCATTGATCGCTCTGTTTGGTACAGTTGATGGGAATAACCAGGAAGGGAAAGCTGTCTCTCTTTGTACTCTATTAGCCAAAAGGCTCATATTGCAATTTTGGAAATTGGAGACTGTACCCACCTTTGAAATGTGGTTATGTAATACATATGGAAAAGATTCGATACAACACCTCCAATAGAAGTCCATTGTTTTACAAAATATGGCAGCCGATACTGGATAAATGGTCTAGTCCCGCTTCATAACTGGGCTGACGATCTGCTGCTACTCTGTGCTGTACTCCACTCAATATTTATTTTTGGCTTAACTACACTGCTTATAATGACTATATGCTGTCTTCTTATACATGTACCACGTAATAGGATTTTGTTTTATTTTGTGTATGTGTGAGTTAACTTTTGTTTTGTCCTCTAAATTGGCCATCCCATTCAACAGTACAATGAATGTAATTGTTTGTATTGCTGCCTTTTTTACTTTATTTTTATTGGAAAATAATAAACATATTATTAAAAAAAAGAAGTATATCTATAATTCCATGTGTAACACTTGTATTTTCCTCAACATTTATTATGAGTATTTCTGTAAAAGTGATGTGGCTATGCAAAATCACTGGATGTTTTTGGAACTACTGAACGTAACGCGCCAATGTAAACTCAGATTTTTTTTATATAAATATGAACTTTATCAAACAAAACATACATGTATTGTGTAACATGAAGTCCTATGAGTGTCATCTGATGAAGATCAAAGGTTAGTGATTAATTTGATCTCTATTTGTGCTTTTTGTGACTCCTACCTTTGGCTGGAAAAATGGCTGTGTTTTTCTGTGGCTTGGTGGTGACCTAACATAATTGTTTGTGGTGCTTTTGCTGTAAAGCCTATTTGAAATCGGACACTGTGGTGGGATTAACAACAAGATTACTTTTAAAATGGCATAAGATACATGTATGTTTGAGGAATTGTAATTATGAGATTTCTGTTTTGAATTTGGCACCCTGCACTTTCACTGGCTGTTGTCATATCGATCCAGTTAACAGGATTTCAGCCCTAAGAACAAAGAATATGATCTACATGATCAGTCTCTGTGTAAAATAAAAAGTTGTAAATGTGAACCTAACTCACAGCTAAAAAATGTAAAGAAAGCAAACCAATGTTATTTGTTGCCTAGACTTTACTGGAAATGACACTCAAGTCTTGAGAAAAAACAATACACTAATATTGCAGTTATCCATGACAGTCTTTATAATAGAACGCTTTTGACCACACACATCTACATATTGAACTTGGGGGAAAAACATCTTAAAGTAGAAATAGAATGAAACAGACATTCTATTTTTGTGCTATTATAGTGGCCACTATAGTAGACATCGATCAAGTGCACAAGGCTAAATGTGTGCAAAAATAACATTCACTGAGTAAAACATGTAATATTCCCCCTCACTCACACACAAGTGTTACTGTCAAGTTCAACACAACAAAAATCTTTGGGTTACACTGCACATTATTACATTGCACACTTTCTGCCTCTGGACACCTGTTCTACAATGTGCCAGCAGAGCATGAGGCCCTTTGTTGGCATAATTGATCTCTTTCAGGCAGATAGTACACCTGGCATACCCCTTTTTATCCACTGTATTGAAAAGGTGAGTGGTGTTCATTTCACCTTTATCCAGCTTAAGCCAGGCCCAGCTCCAGCTACACTTGATCCCTGAATCCACTTGTTTAAAACCTGTTGAGGATAGAGGGCGCTATTTTCACTTTGGGGAAAAATCGTGCCCAATTTAAACGGCCTCGTACTCTTATTCTTGCTTGTACAATATGCATATTATTATTACTATTGGATAGAAAACACTCTCAAGTTTCTAAAACCGTTTGAATTATATCTGTGAGTAAAACAGAACTCATTTTGCAGCAAACTTCCTGTCAGAAAGTGAAAAATCGGAATTCGAGGCTCTGTTCCAGGGCCTGCCTACAAATGTGCTTGATATCTATTAGTATACATGCACTTCATACGCCTTCCACTAGATGTCAATAGGCTGTGAGATGAAATGGGGTTTTAATTAAGAACTAAGCTATTAAAGAACTAAGCTATCTTTAATTTGCTGTCCAACATGTATTTTTTAGTAAAGTTTTTGAATAGTTATTTGGTCAGAATAGGTGAGTGTCAGAAAAATATCCGTACATTCTGGGAAAAAGATGCTAAGTTTTCAGAATGTATAACCACGGATTTCAGCTCTAAATATGCACATTTTCGAACAAACCATATATGTATTGTGTAATATGATGTTATAGGACTGTCATCTGATGAAGTTTATGAAGGTTAGTGAAAAAATGTATATCTTTTGCTGGTTTATTCGCTATCGCTAACGTGCCTATTGCTATCGTGCCTTGAATGAATGAATGCGGTTGTGTGGTAGGCTATTGTAGTAAGCTAATATAATGCTATATTGTGTTTTCGCTGTAAAACACTTTTTTTTTTTTTTATCGGAAATATTGGCTGGATTCACAAGATGTTTGTCTTTAATTTGCTGTACATTTTCAGAAATGTTTTATGATGAGTATTTAGGTATTTCACGTTGGTCTCTATAATTACTCTGGCTGCGTCGGTGCTATTTTTGATGGTAGCTGCAATGAAAAACTGATTTATACCTCAAATATGCACATTTTTCAAACAAAACATAGATTTATTGAATAACATGTTATAAGACTGTCATCTGATGAAGTTGTTTCTTGGTTAGTTTGGTTGGTTTTGTGCAAGCCACCTGTGCTGTGAAAAATGTCTGTGCTTTTTTGTATTTGGTGGTGAGCTAACATAAATATACGTGGCGTTTTCGCTGTAAAACATTTACGTTTTCGCTGTAAAAAATCGAACATGTTGGCTGGATTCACAAGATGTTTATCTTTCATTTGCTGTATTGGACTTGTTAATGTGTGAAAGTTAAATATTTCTCAAAAATATTTTTTGAATTTCACGCTCTGCCTTTTCAGTGGAATGTGGTCCCTAGCGGAACCCCTGTCCTAGACAGGTTTAACAAGCAACGCCTCATTTTCCACCTAAATCTCTCATTCTGAAAATGAACCACATACTGTAGAGAGAAAACATGAGTTTACAGATAATAGCTAGTTAACATTTCACACAGATTATCATGGTCCGGTAAGCAACTAACGCGTTATAACTTGACGAATGGAAAGGAAAAGTGTACCAGTAATTAGGGATGCACGATATATCGGTGAACATATCGAAATAGGACGATATTAGCTCAAAAAATGGCAACATCGGTATCGGCCGATGTGCAAAACAGATGTCAAAGCTGACGTGCATAGCTATATAACGTAGGTACGTGACATAATGACGCCATGTAAATGCAAACTTGTTCTCAACTAGCCTAACTGGTTAAATAAAGGTGCAGTAAAAAAATATATATATATGATTGGTCGCTGCTGGCGATTTGCATAAAGTTGAGAAAAGTTCATATTTTTCACCGCCTCCCACGCCACCTTTTGGGTCCGCTTCTCACCGCTTTCCTTCCATTGAAATGAATGGGAAGCGGTGTTGCACCGCGCAGCAACCTGTGCTAGTGTATCATGCCCGTTGTAAGCAGCGATGCCAACTTAGCAATTTTGTTGCTAGATTTAGCAACTTTTCAGACTACCCTGGCAACCTTTTTTCAAACAGCACCTAGCAACAAATGTAGCTCATTTTTTAAATTTATTTGGAACTTGTAGCAACTTTTGAAAAGTGACTCAAAAGCTAAAATGCATGCATTTTCCCTCTAAATGACACAAAAACGATTTTCTCTGTCACACTCAGTCACAACACACGTGCCTGGCTGCAAAAGTGCATTGTGAGTGAAGTCAGCAGCAGGCCACCAGCAATTTCAGCAAATTGCAAATCATTGTTGGCTGGCTGGCTGCAGCAGTAGTAGTACGGGTTCGACAAGCCAAACCCAATGAATATAGTTGGTCACGAATGTTTGATCTCGAATAGAACTTACAACATCAGTCAACATGTCTCAATCAAAATTGTATAGCCAGAAGTACAGAAAAGAGTGGGAGTCTGTACCTGAACATATGTCAAAACATATTTTTTGCTTAGATGGCCAGTCATTTTGAGTAACGTTATTGTGCATTCTACGTAATAACGCAGTTTTACGTTACCACGCAATGACATCACAACGTCATTTAGCAACAAATCAACCTGCCTCTAGCAACTTACCCTGAATATTAGTTGGCAACACTGGTTGGGGGATACCTAGTCATTTTTTTTGCGTCATCACTGCAAGCCATCATGACTCTCAAAAACAGAGACAGCTGTTGTTTACTTCTGAAGATAACTTTAGCGTCGCCCTAAAAATCCGATTCAAATTCGACACAAACCTTCAAATAGGTATGTATAATGACACATTATGTAAACTCTTTATAAAGTTTTATTTACATTTTAGAGGTGATAAGTTGCACTATCATGCAATGGGTTTCGCTTCTCCACCCGCCATTTTCAAAAAGACCCAAAGACCCATTGCCCCTGGAAAGGGGAGAAATTGTGCTTTACAGTGGTATTGATATTATATTATATTTGGAAGTATTACATTTTTTGGGAACTAAAATAAGGTCAATTGTATGGACCAGCGCGATGTACAAAAGTGAGTTAGTTAATTAACATGTGTGTAACATTGCAAAATCATTATCGGTATATTGGAAATTGCAAACACATTACAAACAAACTGCTTTGCACATATTTTACTTTGTGATTTAAAAAAAAGTAGATAATGCTATCCATGGTTGTTCTAAGCTAAGTAAAAAAGCTCATTAATATATTTGATCGGTTTCCTTACACATGTGTGTTCTTATTGCAATACATTTCCAGCGAAAGATACAATGGATGGAGGAACGCGCATAAAGGTCGACTACAAATGCAATTAAAACAAGTAACGTTAGACTATTACGCTAATAGACCGCAGCAGTATAACGTTAAGTTTTATGGTAAACGATTTTAAAAGTATTCTTTTACTTTAACATGTTATATTCGAGTGCACAACTTACCGCTCTGGCAAATACATTCTAGTGAAAAATATAAAACAAAAACCGTCAAATGCGATATATTCATCATATTATTAATTAAACTACAGCCGTTTTCTTAAACTACATCCCTATTTTAAAACGTATATGTCGATGGAACGCTCCTTCACAAATGTATATTGCGTTGCGTTCCTTCCCCTTTGAAGAGTATTTCTATTTTTTCTTCTATCCAATGATTTGAGGGCTGAAATAAATCTAGCTGTTGTCAGGTAAAATAGAGCATTGGAGGTTTACGTGCCTGTAGCCTGTGGCGAATGAAGAAAAATATAGCCAAGGCTATGAAAATATAACATCTTTTTACTTGAAATCAATGATTTTATAAAATCTCGAGAATAAGTCAAGAACAAAAAAATTATTACAATTCTTACAACTCTATCATAGGTTTACACAATTGTAACCTCTGACCTTATTCTCTTTATTTTATTTGAGGTACCTTTGAAACTGTTGTCACTGACAATTCAGGTGTAGTGATTTTTCTTTTGTTTATTTTCTTTACTTTAATGTTATTTTATGTTTCTTTAGAGAAAATGTAATTGCAGTGATGTCCTATGTTCATTTGTTATTGTATTGCAATTTGACATTTTATTTAAAATAAAAAGGCTATCAAAATACTGTGATTTTTCACTATAGGTAGGATTGGATAACTTAAATCATGGACAACAAATAAACATTCACATACCCTCAATAATTGTATTATGTAACAATTATGATACTTTGTATTTTACATTGACATACATTTTCTGTTTATCGGTTTGTCAGGCATCATCAGGGAAAAAGACTATCTCATCATAATGTAATGATTGATTGATCTGACATACAGTACAGGTCAAAAGTTTTGACACACCTACTCATTCAAGGGTTCTTCTTTATTTTCAATATTTTCTAAATTTTAGAATAATAGTGAAGATGTCAAAACTATGACTTTTAGTCACCAAAAAAAAGTGTTAAACAAATCTAAATATATTTTATATTTCAGATTCTTCAATGTAGCCACCCTTTGCCTTGATGACAGCTTTGCACACTCTTGGCATTCTCTCAACCAGCTTCATGAGGTAGTCACCTGGAATGCATTTCAATTAACAGGCTTGCCCTTGTTAAAAGTTAATCTGTGGAATTTCTTTCCTTCTAAATGCGTTTGAGCCAATCAGTTGTGTTGTGACAAGGTAGGGGGTATACAGAAGATAGCCCTATTTGGTAAAAGACCAAGTCCATATTATTGTAAGAACAGCTCAAATAAGCAAAGAGAAACGACCGTACATCATTACTTTAAATCATGAAGGTCAGTCAATCCAGGAACATTTCAATAACTTTGAACGTTTCTACAAGTGCAGTCTCAAAAACCATCCAGCGCTATGATGAAACTGGCTCTCATGAGGACCGCCACAGGAAAGGAAGACCCAGAGTTACCTCCGCTGCAGAGGATAAGTTCATTAGTTACCAGCCTCAGAAATTGCAGCCCAAATAAATGCTTCAAATTCAAGTAACAGACACATCTCAACATCAACTGTTCAGAGGAGACTACGTGAATCAGGCCTTCATGGTTAAATTGCTGCAAAGAAACTACTACTAAAGGACACCAATAATAATAAGATAATTGCTTGGGCCAAGAACACAAGCAATGGACATTAGACTGGTGGAAATATTATATTTGAGTTTATTCTCAAAATATTGCCACTTTATACACACAATAAAATGTTACTTTATTCTCAAATGTATTTCAACTTTCTTCTCGAAATATATATATTTTTCTCAGTCTTTAATGTTTTAAAAGTACTATCGTGCCCAAAAAAAGTACCACAATTTTTGGAGCATACAATATAGCTCAGTATTATTTATTTTACAGTCTTTTTCAAGGGTGCCAATAATTATGGACCGGACAGTATGTACAGTATATCAAATCAACATTTATTTGTTACATGCAACAGGTGAATTCACCTTACCGTGAATTGCTTACTTACAAGCCCATAACCAACAATGCAGTTTAGAAAATATTCACTAAATAAACTAAAGTAAAAAATAATAATAAATAAATAAAGTAACACAATAAAATAACAATAATGAGGCTTTTTACAGAGGGTACAGGTACCGAGTCAATGTCCGGGGTACAGGTTACGCACTACCCTCTGAAGCGCCTTACGGTCGGAATTCCGAACAGTTAACATACCAGGCGGTGATGCAACCGGTCAGGATGCTCTCACTTGTGCAGCTGTAAAGTAGAACTTTTTGAGGATCTGGGGACCCATGCCAAATCTTTTCAGTCTCCTGAGGGGGAGAAAGCGTTGTCGTGTCCTCTTAATGACTTTCTTGGTGTGTTTGGACCATGATTTGTTTGTTTGTTGTTGACGTAGACACCAAGGAACTTGAAACTCTCAACCCGCTCTACTACAGCCCGTCGATGTGAATGGGGGAGTGTTCGGCCCGCCTTTTCCTGTAGACCACGATCATCTCCTTTGTCTTGGTCATGTTGAGGGAGAGCTTGTTGTCCTGGCACCACACTGTCAGGTGTCTGACCTCTCGTTGTCTGTGATCAGGCCTACCACTTTTGTGTCATCAGCAAACTTAATGATGGTGTTGGAGTCGTGCCTGGCCGTGCAGTCATGAGTGAACAGGGAGTACAGGAGGGGACTGAGCACGCACCCCTGAGGGGACCCCGTGTTGAGAATCAGCGTGGCGGATGTGTTGTTACCTACCCGTACCACCTGGGGGCGGCCCATCAGGAAGTCCAGGATCCAGTTGCAGAGGGAGGTGTTTAGTCCCAGGGTCCTTAGCTTAGTGATGAGCTTCGTGGGCACTATGGTGTTGAACGCTGAGCTGTAGTCAATGAAAGCATTCTCACATACAGTGGGGAGAACAAGTATTTGATACACTGCCGATTTTGCAGGTTTTCCTACTTACAAAGCATGTAGAGGTCTGTCATTTTTATCATAGGTACACTTCAACTGTGAGAGACGGAATCTAAAACAAAAATCCAGAAAATCACATTGTATGATTTTTAAGTAATTAATTTGCATTTTATTGCATGACATAAGTATTTGATCACCTACCAACCAGTAAGAATTCCGGCTCTCACAGACCTGTTCGTTTTTCTTTAAGAAGCCCTCCTGTTCTCCACTCATTACCTGTATTAACTGCACCTGTTTGAACTCGTTACCTGTATAAAAAACACCTGTCCACACACTCAATCAAACAGACTCCAACCTCTCCACAATGGCCAAGACCAGAGAGCTGTATAAGGACATCAGGGATAAAATTGTAGACATGCAACAGGCTGGGATGGGCTACAGGACAATAGGCAAGCAGCTTGGTGAGAAGGCAACAACTGTTGGCGCAATTATTAGAAAATGGAAGAAGTTCAAGATGACGGTCAATCACCCTCGGTCTGGGGCTCCATGCAAGATCTCACCTCGTGGGGCATCAATGATCATGAGGAAGGTGAGTTATCAGCCCAGAACTACACGGCAGGACCTGGTCAATGACCTGAAGAGAGCTGGGACCACAGTCTCAAAGAAAACCATTAGTAACACACTACACCGTCATGGATTAAAATCCTGCAGCGCACGCAAGGTCCACCTGCTCAAGCCAGCGCATGTCCAGGCCCGTCTGAAGTTTGCCAATGACCATCTGGATGATCCAGAGGAGGAATGGGAGCAGGTCATGTGGTCTGATGAGACAAAAATAGAGCTTTTTGGTCTAAACTCCACTCGCCGTGTTTGGAGGAAGAAGAAGGATGAGTACAGCCCCAAGAACACCATCCCAACCGTGAAGCATGGAGGTGGAAACATCATTCTTTGGGGATGCTTTTCTGCAAAGGGTACAGGATGACTGCACCGTATTGAGGGGAGGATGGATGGGGCCATGTATCGCGAGATCTTGGCCAACAACCTCCTTCCCTCAGTAAGAGCATTGAAGATGGGTCGTGGCTGGGTCTTCCAGCATGACAACGACCCGAAACACACAGCCAGGGCAACTAAGGAGTGGCGCCGTAAGAAGCATCTCAAGGTCCTGGAGTGGCCTAGCCAGTCTCCAGACCTGAACCCAATAGAAAATCTTTGGAGGGAGCTGAAAGTCCGTATAGCCCCGCGACAGCCCCGAAACCTGAAGGATCTGGAGAAGATCTGTATGGAGGAGTGGGCCAAAATCCCTGCTGCAGTGTGTGCAAACCTGGTCAAGAACTACAGGAAACGTATGATCTCTGTAATTGCAAACAAAGGTTTCTGTACCAAATATTAAGATCTGCTTTTCTGATGTATCAAATACTTATGTCATGCAATAAAATGCAAATTAATTACTTAAAAATCATACAATGTGATTTTCTGGATAGTTGAAGTGTACCCATGATAGAAATTACAGACCTCTACATGCTTTGTAAGTAGGAAAACCTGCAAAATCGGCAGTGTATCAAATACTTGTTCTCCCCACTGTAGGTGTTCCTTTTGTCCAGGTGTGAAAGGGCAGTGTAGAGTGCAATAGAGATTGCATCATCTGTGGATCTGTTGGTGCGGTATGCAAATTGGTGTGGGTCTAGGGTTTCTGAGATAATGGTGTTGATGTGAGCCATGACTAGCCTTTCAAAGCGCTTCATGGCTTCCAACGTAGCCATGGGGCGGTAGTCATTTAGGCAGGATACCTTCGCTTTCTTGGGCAAAGGAACTATGGTGGTCTGCTTGAAACATATTGGTTTTACAGACTCAGACAGGGACAGGTTGAAAATGTCAGTAAAGACACTTGCCAGTTGGTCAGCGCATGCTCGGAGTACATGTCCTGGTAATCCGTCTGGCACTGTGGCCTTCTGAATGTTGACCTGTTTGAAGGTCTTACTCACATTGGCTGCGGAGAGCGTGATCACCACAGTCGCCCAGAACAGCTGATGCTCTCATGCATGTTTCAGTGTTACTTGCCTCGACGTGAGCATAGAAGGTATTTAGCTCGTCTGGTAGGCTCGTGTCACTGAGCAGCTCTCAGCTGTGCTTCCCTTTGTAGTCTGTAATAGTTTGTAAGCCCTGCCACATCTGAAGAGTGTCGGAGCCGGTGTATTACGATTCGATCTTTGTCCTGTATTGACTCTTTGCCTGTTTGATGGTTCGGTCGGAGGGCATAGAGGTATTTCTTATAAGCTTCCGGGTTAGAGACCTGCTCCTTGAAAGCGGCAGCTCTGTCCTTTAGCTCAGTGCGAATGTTGCCTGTAATCCATGGCTTCTGGTTGGAGTATGTATGTACAGTCACTGTGGGGACGATATTCTCGATGCACTTATTGATAAAGCCAGTGACTGATGTGGTGTAATCCTCAATGCCATCGGAAGAATCCCGGAACATATTCCAGTTTGTGCTAGCAAAACAGTCCTGTAGTTTAGTATCTACTTCATCTGACCACTTTTTTATAGACCAAGTCACTGGTGATTCCTGCTTTAACTTTTGCTTGTAAGCAATAATCAGGAGGATAGAATTATGGTCAGATTTGCGAAATGGATGGCGAGGGAGAGAGGGGGGTACGCGTCTTTATGTGTGGAGTAAAGGTGGTCTAGATTTTTTTACCCCTCTGGACATTTAACATGCTGATAGAAATGAGGTAAAACTGATTTAAGTTTCCCTGCATTAAAGTCCCTGGCCACTAGGAGCGCCGCCTCTGGATGAGCATTTTCCTGTTTGCTTATGGCGGTGTACAGCTCATTGAGTGCGGTCTTAGTGCCAGAATCAGTCTGTGGTAGTATGTACACAGCTTTGAAAATACAGATAAACTCTCTAGGTAGATAGTGTGATCTACAGCTTATCATGAGATACTCTACCTCAAGTGAGCAAAACCTCAAGAGTTACTTAGATATCGTGCACCAGCTGTTGTTCACATACACTACCATTCAAAAGTTTGGTGTCACTTAGAAATGCCCTTGTTTTTGAAAGAAAAGCAATTTTTTTTGTCCTTTTAAAATAACATCAAATTGATCAGAAATACAGTGTAGACATTGTTAATGTTGTAAATGAGTATTGTAGCTGAAAACGGCAGATTTTTAAAGAAATATCTACATAGGCGTACAGAGGCCCATTATTAGCAATCACTCCTGTGTTCCAATGGCACGTTGTGTTAGCTAATCCAAGTTTATCATTTTAAAAGGCTAATTGATCATTAGAAAACCCTTTTGCAATTATGTTAGCGCAGGTGAAAACTGTTGTCCTGATTAAAAAAGCAATAAAACTGGCCTTCTTTAGACGAGTTGCGTATCTGGAACATCAGCATTTGAGGGTTCGATTACATTCTCAAAATGGCCAGAAACGAATAACTTTCTTCTGAAACTCGTCAGTCTAATCTTGTTCTGAGTAATGAAGGCTATTCCATGCGAGAAATTGCCAATAAACTGAACATCTGGTACAACGCTGTGTACTACTCCCTTCACAGAACAGCGCAAACTGGCCCTAACCAGAATAGAAAGAGAGGGAGGCCCCAGTGCACAACTGAGCAAGAGGACAAGTACATTACGTGTCTAGTTTGAGAAACAGACGCCTCACAAGTCCTCAACTGGCAGCTTCATTAAATAGTACCCGCAAAACACCAGTCTCAACGCCAACAGTGAAGAGGCGACTCCGGGATGCTGGCCTTCTAGGCAGAGTTCCTCTGTCCAGTGTCTGTGTTCTTTTTCCCATCTTAATCTTTTCTTTTTATTGGCCAGTCTGAGATATGGCTTTTTCTTTGCAACACTGCAAATAAAAGAGTTAATACTTTGAACGTATCTCAAGTTTGACAAGTTTACTTAGAGACATTATACTCCAAAACCAAAGTTTGTCTGGCATGGTTCTTTCAATATCCGTTCTTGATGGAAATAAGATTGTATTTTGATTAGTGCATGTATGTGTGTTTGTAAATAATGAAAAGGCTAATGTAATAATAATAATAATAATAATTACTGTTAAATGTTCTATAAAGAATCTCAATAAAAACATTTTAAGGCAACAGGATATAGAATTAGTTGGATAAAATAATAGAATCTTGGGTATCTTGAAAGGCACAAATAAATGTACTATATTATTAAAGAGCAACCTCTCTTCAAACCCTGGAATGCTGGTCTAGCAGTGACCACAGCGGAATAGATGACGTGATGCTGGTCTCCCTGTACCCTCGATCTTTCCCTCCAGTTCTGCCGACCCAGAGATGCAAACTGAACCTCACTGTCTTCCACATGAGAAGGGCCCTGAGACACAGACATTCAGCAATGCTTTCAGTTAGCAGTGAGATGTATTCATTTGTACTCACTTCTTCCCCATCACCCTGTGTGATCTCAGACCCTATAAGACAAAATATGAAACAATCACTTGTTAACAATGAGAGCAATACTTGTTGGGAGAACGCACACGTTTCACACAAACCCTACTATTGGGACTTTTTGGGAGCAAACGATTAGACAGTGTTCTTTACCTAGATTTGACAAGCACCTCGTCTGGAGCTCCTTCCTGCTTGTGTCCTGTCACTATAGGAAATAAGGTGATCATATCACATGTTTGTAAAAAGGTTGTTGCATGACCGCATAGGCCAATGTAATAGCTTAATATGGACCTAAAGGCTTGTACAAACAAGATCAGAGGCATATAATGTAACAGAGTTTTTAAAATTTTTTACCTGTACTGCAATTCTTTCTTCCTGTTCAGTCTGTCTATCAGCAAAAAGGCCCAGCATTCCAGCCAAAAGCACCATGAAGCATAGTCCAATGACAGCTATCATCACCACAACTGAAAGACAAAAGCACAGTTCAGTATGTGAAAATGTCACCTGTATTAAAGATAGCAGGACGAAAGTTGATGCTCTCTGTAGTGAGCACAGCATGGAGGGTTGCTAACGGCAACCATAAAGCTGGGTGGCACTCGTGTTCTTGTTTTTCAACACCCTCAATTCTGACCAACACACACTGCAATTTTAGTTTCACCACAGAGAGCAACAACAGAGATTTTAAATCATTTTCATTCAGTCTAATTTGTGTCTGAAGTGTCCGTGGACAACCTACCATTTGTAGGGCCTGTCTCTTTGTTCTCTCTCCCAACAACATCTGAAAATAGGTGAAGAATATAGGTCATGGAATATACTTTCACAGCACAAAGTTAAAACCCTAGATTTTGCTGTTACTTTCATACTTGTAATAAGAATTGCATAGTGTTGCTGTGTGTTACCTGTTTTCATAACAGCAGTGAAACTCTGGATTTTGAGGTGATCTGAGTTTGCAAAAATAAATAAATAATCAAGTCAGGCATAACCATGGCATTTTAAATGACAGGGGAATGGGATTAAAGGGGTCTCTAAAGTGTGGTTCCCCCAACGCGTTCTCTCACTGATTTTCCTAGGAAGTGATGAAGTTGATTGTTGAGCCTGATCTTTTAATTAAATGAAAATGTCACTGTTAAACTAAAACACTGACAATTAAATATATAAAATGCTATTTGGAAAGCTCTACCTGTCAACACTGTTACTTTAGCTGCCATTTCCCTATTACACAGGTACACTCCAGAGTCCCCTGGCAGCAGATTGAGGTTCTGCAGGGCTCCGTCTTCATCAAAGGAAAACCTGTTCTGTGGGTCCTCCCTCTCCCTTTCCACGGTTCCATTTTTTGACAGAGTCGAAATGGGTTCCTGTTTCGCATGACTATCTTTCTTGAAGAACCACCTCTGCTGGGCTTTTCTAGATACTGTATAGGGCAGCAATACTTTTGGACTGTGGGAAGATATTTATGAAATGGTTGTAACAAGATGCAGAAATGTTACCGACAATGACAGGAATATGCTCATAGACAAAAGAAATGATGTTTCAGCCAATTTCCTTAAAAATGGTTCACTTATATTCTTCTATCACTCCAATGACGGTGCAATTTCACTGGTGGTTGTCCACTTGTTCTGCTTGAAATTGATAATTGGTTCAACCATTATTGATCGTCCAGTCAGTAGTCCATTTTCAGCTCTCATCATCAAGGACAGCAACCAATATATTAATAAAAAGCATATTCATTATTCTAGAGGGGTGGTCAGATAAGCGTTTAATTTAACACACTGTAGCCTCCTGTCCTCATACCTTTCAGTACCTCCACGTCTGCCACTAGCTGGTCGTTGCAGTGGTAGGCCCCAGAGTCGGAGGGCTCCAGCTCTTCTATAACCAGAGAGTCATCAGGCTGGGGGTCATATTTCTGGTGGTTCCGGTAAGCAACCGACTGGCTTCGTTTGATGACTATGATCCCGTTGACCTCGTGTCTCCACTGTAAGTCAACGGCGCCACTGCAGGCCAGGTACAGACGATGATCCTCAGTTACCGAGACTCTTCTCACTGAGGGCAGACATAGCAGGCGTGAATTGAGGTTAGTCTAACTAGAATAAACTGGACTAACTGATAGTGGGACATATAGAAATTATTTTGGCAAGTTGTCAATGAGAGGACATTGACATGTTTTTTCACATTTTTATATATCTTATTGTATGCACAATACATATTTTTTCATACTAATTTAGAAATGCCTTTTTTGGATTGATTGGCAAATAAGAGGCCATTCACACTAGGGCTAGGCCACGTTTAATGATCTCTTTGTGAGTACAGATCTGAACCAGGTGGGACCCCTGCAGAGAGACTTTCCAAACAATGCTATTAGAATGATGACAGTAGTAAATACTTTCTACTAGTTTTGTGCATTTGATATGCTCTCGAGACATACCAGAGATGGTTCTGAGAGTGATTTGTCTGTGAATTTGGACATACAGTAACCTACTTAACCTACTTCATACAGTGGAGGGTGCCAGATAACAACAAACATTACATCCATGTAAGGAACACATTTAGTAGGGATCCTGTTTTCAGATGAAGACTTTTCAGATATGAGGTACCTACATTCCATTCAGAAGTTTTTACATGGCGATGACCTCATATACCCTGGCTGGACCATTACATAACATATGGCACTGGTGACAGAGGATAGCCCCTTGATACCTTACTGCAAGTTGTAGTTAATAGAGTAATTGATGTATGATACTACTATGACTGTTAAATAGTTAAACAAATAGCTACTATCTGCAAATAGCTACTAGCTACTATCTATCTTTTTGCACAAACCTTTTTTGAGTCAACACATACACTGCTGCTGCTGTTTATTATCTATCCTGTTGCCTAGTTATACAGTTGAAGTCGGAAGTTTACATACACTTAGGTTGGAGTCATTAAAACTTGTTTTTCAACAACTCCACAAATTTCTTGTTAACAAACTATAGTTTTGGCAAGTCGGTTAGGACATCTACTTTGTGCAAGTCATTTTTCCAACAATTATTATTTCACTTATAATTCACTGTATCACAATTCCAGTGGGTCAGAAGTTTACATACACTAAGTTGACTGTGCCTTTAACCTTTCTAGGACCCCTCACAACATTCCGCTGAAAAGGCAGCGCGGGAAATTCAAAAATATTTTTGGGAAATATTTAACTTTCACACATTAACAAGTCCAATACAGCAAATGAAAGATAAACATCTTGTTAATCTACCCATCGTGTCCGATTTAAACAATGTTTTACAGTGAAAACACAACATATATTTATTTTAGATCACCGCCAAGTCCAAAAAACACACAGCCATTTTTCCCAGTCAAAGATAGAGTCACAAAAAGCAGAAATAGAGATAGAATTAATCACTAACCTTTGATGATCTTCATCAGATGACACTCATAGGACATCATGTTACACAATACATGTATGTTTTGTTGATAATTTGCATATTTATATCCAAAACTCTCAGTTTACATTGGCGCAATGTTCAGAAATGCCTCCAAAATATCCGGAGAAATTGCAGAGAGCCACATCAAATAACGGGAAATACTCATCATAAACTTTGATGAAAGATACATGTTTTACTTAGAATTAAAGATACACTTGTTGTTAATGCAACCGCTGTGTCCGTTTTTTAAAAAAAAATTACGGAAAAAGCACACCATGCAATAATCTGAGACGGCGCTCAGAAATACACAACATTTCTCCGCCATGTTGGAGTCAACAGAAATACGAAATTACATCATAAATATTCCCTTACCTTTGATGAGCTTCATCAGAATGCACTCCCAGGAATCCTAGTTCCACAATAAATTGTTGTTTTGTTCGATAATGTCAAATATTTATCTCCAAGTAGCTACTTTTGCTAGCACGTTTAGTTCACATGTCCAAACGCTGTCAATGGTCCAGGCGAACTAGGACGAAAACTTCAAGAAGTTATATTCCAGGTCGAATAAACTGGTCAAACTAAGTAGAGAATCAATCTTCAGGATGTTGTTATCATATATATCCAATAACGTTCCAACCGGAGCATTCCTTTTTGTCTACAGAAGTAATGGAACGCATGGCGATATCATAAGAACTGTCATTCTGCTAGACCACTGACTCAAATAGCTGCCATCCGGCCCCACATCACACTAGAGGCTTCATTTAACGTTCTACAGACTGTTGACATCTAGTGGAAGGCGTAGGAAGTCCGAAGAGATCCATATCTTACTGGGATGTGAATAGGCGATGAGTTGAAAATGAACCAGCCTCAGAATTTCCACTTCCTGTTTGGAAGTTTGCCTGCCATATGAGTTCTGTTATACTCACAGACATAATTCAAACAGTTTAAGAAACTTCAGAGTGTTTTCTATCCAATAGTAATACCAATATGCATATATTAGCATCTGGGACAGAGTAGGAGGCAGTTCACTATGGGCACGCTATTCATCCAAAGTGAAAATGCTGCCCCCTATCCCTAAAAGTTAACAGCTTGGAAAATTCCAGAAAATGATGTCATGGCTTTAGAAGCTTCTGATAGCCTAATTGACATAATTTTAGTCAATTGGAGGTGTACCTGTGGATGTATTTCAAGGCCTACCTTCAAACTCAGTGCCTCTTTGCTTGACATCATGGGAAAATCAAAAGAAATCAGCCAAGACCTCAGAATTATTTTTTGTAGACCTCCACAAGTCTGGTTCATCCTTGGGAGCAATTTCCACACGCCTGAAGGTACCATGTTCATCTGTACAAACAATAGTACACAAGTATAAACACCATGGAAACACACAGCCATCATACCGCTCAGGAAGGAGAAGCGTTCTGTCTCCTAGAGATGAATGTATTTTGGTGCGAAAAGTGCAAATCAATCCCAGAACAACAGCAAAGGACCTTGTGAAGATGCTGGAGGAAACAGGTACAAAAACATCTATATCCACAGTAAAACGAGTCCTATATCGACATAACCTGAAAGGTCGCTCAGCAAGGAAGAAGCCAATGCTCCAAAACCCCCATAAAAAAGCCAGACTACGGTTTGCACCTGCACATGGGGACAAAGATCGTACTTTTTGGAGAATTGTCCTCTGGTCTGATGAAACAAAAATAGAACTGTTTGGCCATAATAACCATCGTTATGTTTGGAGGAAAAAGGGGGGGGGGCTTGCAAGCCAAAGAACACCATCCCAACCGTGAAGCACGGGGGCAGCAGCATCATGTTGTGTGGGTGCTTTGCTGCAGGAGGGACTGGTACACTTCACAAAATAGATGGCATCATGAGGCAGGAAAATTATGTGGATATATTGAAGCAACATCTCAAGACATGAGTCAGGAAGTTAAATCTGACTTTTTCCTATAGTTTGTTAACAAGAAATGTGTGGAGTGGTTGAAAAACGAGTTTTAATGACTCCAACCTAAGTGTATATAAACTTCCGACTTCAACTGTATCTACCTGAATTACCTCGTACCCCTACATATCGACTCGGTAATGGTACCCCTGTATATAGTCAAGTTATCACTCATTGTGTATTTATTATAACTTGTATTATTATGTGTTATTACCTTTTCTATTTACATTGTTGGGAAGGGCCCGTAAATAAGCATTTCACTGTTAGTCTACACCTGTTGCTAACGAAGCATGTGATGAATAAAAGTAGATTTTATACTTATTAAAAGTCATTCATCATTTTAATGTAATTTCTTTAATTAAGGACAGTTGTGGTGCGTGGGTAAAATCACTGGGGAAGCCAAACCAGAAAAAAAAGCCATATTATAACCTGTGTTGTGAAAATTGCGTTGTTTGCTCTATAACCTTTTAGGTCATATGCCTTGCGAACTTGATATATACAGTGCATACAGTATTCAGACCCCTTGACTTTTCCCACATTTTGTTACGGTACAGCCTTATCCTAAAATTGATAAAATATTTTTTTCCCTCATTATTGACAAAGCAAAAACAGGTTGACATTTTTGCTAACTTATTAAAAATAAAAAACTGAAATACCTTATTTACATAAGTATTCAGACCAATTGCTATGAGACTCGAAATTGAGCTCAGGTGCATCCTGTTCCCATTCATTGTCCGTAAGATGTTTCTACAACTTAATTGGAGTCCACCTGTGGTAAATTCAATTGATTGGACATAATTTGGAAAGGCACACACCTGTCTATATAAGGTCCCACAGTTGACAGTGTATGTCAGAGAAAGGAGAGTAGCTCTTTGTTGGAGCGGGACACTTAGACATTGGTTGTAGATGGAAGATGGCGGAAACTGAGGTTTTGATTGAAACTGCTAGTGAGTCGAGTGAAGCTAATAGTACAGAAAGTGAGAATTGGTGGGTTATAGTGGCAAAGGGAGAAGTAAAACTCTGAGAAGTAAAGCTATGTTGGAAAATAAGAAACCACCAGTCAAGGTTTAGGATCAATGCTACTTGGAAAATCTGTTTAACGTATCCAGGAATATCTGGGATGTGTGAGTCGGTGAGAGTCACAAGAAGTGGTTTTCGATTTGTGTGTCTGCGGAGCAGAAGAAGCGTGTGTTAAGACTCAAAAAGATTTCGGAGTAGAATGTTTCCTGCGTGGATTTTCGTAGGAGGGCGCCTATCAAGGGGGTTATTTCTGGGGTTGCGCAAGAAATAAAGGCAGAGGCTATAACTGAAGACATTGATGGAGTGGTTGGTGCACATCGATTGACCTGTACGATGGACGGAGAAGTTCACTTCATCCATGCTACTGTTCTTTGATGAAGAGTCTCTCTGTTATTATGAAGGTTAATGGAGGTGACAAGGGTAAGGAGTGTTCAGCGTGTCTCCTATCTGGAGACGGTGAGAAATTGGAAGGAACGAGTGGCGGGAAGAAGCAATGGTGGTAGAGCCACCACGACTAGTGACGTTTTTTTATCAACCGAGGGATAGTGAAATGCTACATGTTGAAAAGGTGGACTAGTCTCCCAGTCCCTGCCGTCCAGTCCAATTTTAGAATAAGGGTCAAGGAACAAAATGTGGAAAAAGTCAAGACGTCTGCATACTTTCCAAATGCACTGTAGGCCTAAGGCAGAGACAATAAGAAGACAGTGCTGCATAATAAATTCAACCACACAGGTGAAGTCCACAAAGCATATTGCATGTAACAGACAGTTAGTTACATGACCTACAGCATGGTCAATCAAGTTAATGTTTCCGACATTTTCGGACCACAAAACAACTATTGATTTAGAACCATGGAGTTACAATAACAGTTGCTGCCTCCACTATTCCAGCACCATTTCAACATCAAATCACCTCTGCTTAGTCTAATACAGTGACAACTAAAATATACCAAAACCTAGTCCAATCAATGTAAGCTAAATATGATGTGGTTGTCCATGGTTCTGATTTGTTTGTGCATACAAGTCGAAGAAACATGACTCACTCAAGCCAATGCCATGATCCTCTATATCATGTTGACTAAACGGTCTATCACTGTCATACAGTACACGCTTTAAGTTGGTTGTCTTGCTACCTGGCTAAAAACTTCAATTCATGGGTAACGTTAGCTAGTTAACACTAGCTTACTACATCTAGATACATATTGAACTTCCATCCTCTCAGGCAAGGGGCACAATGTAGGAATGTATGGTTGGATCAGATTCCCCGTTATTATCATTCGCCAGTACGGAGAATCAAGTAAAACCACACATCCAAAACCCTATCTCCATCCATGGCTAATTTAGAAAAGAGACAACTTTAGCTAGCTATCAACCATGTGTTCAAATGAAAGGTTTCTTATTGTTGAACACGTGATTGATTTTTAGAGCCTGTCCTTTGAAAGGAATACCTAATTACATGTCTACCATTGAAGATTTTCAACGTCACTCAAAATTCTGTTTTGGCCGATTCACCTTATAAACCTCTTACTTTTGTCCATCTACGACGGTCTACTCTGCCTGAATAGTAATAATATTATTGGATAGGGCGACTGAAGAATCAATCTAACAAATCCTTGCTTTGATTGGATCTTGCATTGAAAATGGGCGGGCTTTTACCGGAAATTTCGTTTCTAGTCTGGATGTCGTCATATGCGAGATGGTTCTGTGGACCGAGTGGATATTATGAAACAAAATAAATACAAAATCTAATGTTTCGCGTAAGAAATTATAATTATCTTTTGCACGTCGATGGACCCAATCGCCAACTGAACATCATTCGCTGTAAATCGAATTCGCGGATTTATATTTTTTTAATATAATTGATCGGTGATTGTCTCACTCCCTCTAATTAACAAACGCCTTGTGGCTATGACTACGGATTTACTATCTGATTTGGATAGTCGTTTCTTCGCTGATAACCTTCTGACAAGCGAGGATTGGGGTAAGTGGGAGCTATAATAAATGGTACTGTAATGCATGTTTACCACCTGGGAAGCATGGATACGTTAGCTAGCTAAAATGATCAGCTAGCTAACGCGACTTTAGCTGATAACGAATGCGTGAAATTGACTATGCATCTTTCATTTCCTAACCTTCCTAACCCAGGTTGACCCTGACAACAAATTACGAAAAATCATAATGTTAAAGTTGGTGGTAGTTTGGTTTCTTGCGTGGGTGTGTGCGCCTATGACTAGCTATATGTGCGCTGGGCAGCAAACCGGATATGTCACTGTATTAGCACATATAGGAGTGTTAACTTTAGTTATAAAAAGCCTTTGGTATTAGTGTGAGAAAAGCTTGTGCTCTGGAAGCTTTCGTTTTCCATAATATAAAGGCTATCTGAAAAGACCATCGATCCCAAATACCTGAATTACAAACGTATACAGTATGTGGAATAAAACCATAGGCCTTTGCCTATCTGAAGACTGAAAACCAAGCTGGCTTTTTGCGACATCTGGGTATCTCGGGCCCTTTTTTTAAATCAATAGCATTTGCATCTGATAGATTGGCTTGCTTTCATTGTAGGGCACTGTATTTTAGATACACAGACCTTTCCCTTTTACTGACTCCCTGATCATTGCTTTTGTATGCTGAAGTTTGCAGACTTAAGTCTGTCTCACGCAATCTGTAAACTGTGAGCACTTTAACTTCCTGTGATCACTGAACTTGATTAAATTTTACATTTACTATTTATGATAGACAGCATTTAACTAGTTAGGCCTGCAGTATGAATCAAAACTAGTTGTGGAAAACGAAAAGCATTCTTTCAAGAAAAAAACATCCCACGATAATGTAGGCTAGAATTCATTTCAGCCCTAAGTTGTCCCTCTAGTTAATGGGGTCTACTATTATCATGAGTAGTTAACCCTTGGCTAATTAAAATTCAACAGTAATGGGGAACAATTCTCAGCACAGAGCAGGTTGGTTACTGATCCCTCTGCTATTGAAGATGGGTCACCTCAGGGCAGAACCTCCCATCTCATGTATTTTAAGCCAGCTTCCCCCCCATTGCTTAGATTTCCCTCAATTTGTAAAGCCGGAAAAACCAAACTGGACTCCTGTGAATTGAAGCTGCTTTGAATTTAAAATGGGTGTAGAAAAGCATCAAATCTTGAGCTCATTTTAGGTGTGTTTATGATCACAACCATCATTTACTAGTAGATCCCTCTTCTTGTTTTAGCTCAAAGGTCAGAGCCGTGTTTCAAGCCCTTGTCAAACCAAATAAGGCACGGGAAACCATGGCGACAAGGGGTCACTGTGGTATAGTGATAAGGCTTTACTTACAACCGCTATAGCAACTGATACTCAAGGAACTTGCGTGTCTGTCCATGTGCATAATTATGTTCCTACAGTGCTAACTAATTGGTCTGTCTGTCTCAGATGCCTGTCTGTACCAGTGTGAGAGCATGGAGGAGGGAGAGGACGGAGAGTACACGAGAGGACCGAAATATGAAACATCGGTACGGACAAAGAGATTTTCTGCTCACAGACCCTGACTGTATTATCTGACCACTGTACTACACATGTTGTATCACCACAACAACGTTAATTCAAAGCTATCAATGATTTAGACCTAATTTCCTGTCTATTCAACATGAGGCCTGTTCTAGGAATGGGCATTTGAAATGTTTTGACAGTTAGCGCTCTCGCTTTTTTTGTTGATTACTCCAACAGGGGGAGGGGGGTCTATTTTAGAACACAAGGCTCACACTGGAAATATATATGTGTGCATTTATCTATATATAAAAACAAGTGTCATTTAAGATTCATTTATTGTAACTGTTATATTATGGAACACAATCTTCAAAAAGGTAGTAACCTTAGCAGTGGCACTTGCTTGTTGAAGCCTATGACCGTGTAATGGTATAGCCTTGTTTTTGTTAATTTATCAGACAAGACACTTTATTTCCCAAGTCCTATCACATTCAAGACGCATAATTTCTAGAAAATAATTATGTCATATAACTGAATAAAATAGAACTGACTATTTTTCTAAATGAAATAAGTTGCCGATGCGCATATCACGTCTGGAATAGTTATTCTCAGAGTAATCATTTGAAACGGGGCTCAATTTGGCGAGTTGAGAGACAATTTTCTGGCGGTTACAAACAAAAATCTGTCATCAATATACAGTTGTTCGATTTAGTTTATTTAGCCTTTTCTTTGGAATTTTTCTAAATGAATTAAGAATTCTACATTGAAAACTGCATGTAGATGAATTACGACCACAACATCTGTTTAGTTAGTAGGCCTGTTCTTAATGATTCTGAAAATACGCTCTTTGTCTTTATCAAACAAATGTTTTGGCATATTTTCAGCGTGGAACTGGTCTATGTTTAGTGGGGGTTATAGCCTAGGCTAACCAATTCTAAATTGCATTAGCAGTTCGCAAAGTAGCCTAAGCGGAAAATCGACGGGACTAAATTATTCCAAAACTGCAGCTCGTCGTTGGAACACCTATTTCCCTACATCAATCAACTCAGGGACGGAACACAATTTGTTGTCATTTGGCAAGGAATGTAGCTTGTGTATCCCATCAGTTAGTTACAATTTTTTTTTTTTTTGGCATTTATTTCTGTAGGCCTAACAGGAGCTTGTGTGCGCACTTAGCACGCGTGTGTAGAGGGAGTGGACGGAACAGTTTAGTGAGTGAGACACAGAAGGGAAAATGAATTCAAAGAGAAGAACTGATGCTTGGCTTGGTTTCTTTTTTGTTGTTGTGTCCCGCAAATGCACATGTAGAAATGGAACAGTAGAGTCAAAGGAAATTAACGTTGTCTTCAAGACAACAACAACAAAAAATATGTAAAATCGGGACAAATGTTTTCTTGCCCATTCGGGCAGCCACAAAGCACATTCCACAAAATAGTTTGACTGTCAAAAAAAAAAGTGATCTTTAGTCGGGTTAAAGAGAGAGGTTTGAGGACTCGATTACTCATGTCCATCCCTATTCCAATCTACATCACCTACAGGTAGCCTAGTGGTTAGAGCGTTGGGCCAGTAACTGAAAGGTTGCTGGATCGACTCCCCGAGCTGACAAGGTAAAAAATCTGTTGTTCTGCCCCTGAGCAAGGCAGTTAGCTCACTGTTCCCTGATCTGTTCCCCGGTAGGCCGTCATTGTAAAATAAGAATTTGTTCTTAACTGACTTGCCTAGTAAAATAAAGTTTAAATAAAATAGTGTGCAATAGTGCGGCAATCTGCTCCTTCATCCTTTATCAAATCGAAATAAAAGACAATTTTATTGGTCACATACACATATTTAGCAGATGTCTTTGTGGGTGTAGCAAAATGCTTGTGTTCCGAGCTCCAACAGTGCTGTAGTATCCAACAATACACACACATCTAAAAGTAAAGAGTGGAATTAAGAATATATATATTAGGACGAGCAATGTCGGAGTGGCATTGACTAAAATACAGTAGAATACAATACAGTATATACAGTCGGAAGTTTCCATACAATTAGGTTGGAGTCATTAACTCGTTTTTCAACCACTCCACAAATGTCTTGTTAACAAACTATGGTTTTGACAAGTCGGTTAGGACATCTACTTTGTGCTTGACAAGTAATTTTTCCAACAATTGTTTACAGACAGATTATTTCACTTATAATTCACTGTATCACAATTCCAGTGGGTCAGAAGTTTACATACACTAAGTTGACTGTGCCTTTAAACAGCTTGGAAAAGGGGGGCGCTTGCAAGCCAAAGAACACCATCCCAACCGTGAAGCACGGGGGTGGCAGCATCATGTTGTGGGGGTGCTTTGCTGCAGGAGGGACTGGTGCACTTCACAAAATAGATGGCTTCATGTGGAAGGAAAATAATGTGGATATAGAAGCAACATCTCAAGATATCAGTCAAAGTTAAAGCTTGGTTGCAAATGGGTCTTCCAAATGGACAATGACTCCAAGCATACTTCCAAAGTTGTGGCAAAATGGCTTAAGGACAACAAAGTCAAGGTATTGGAGTGACCTCAATCCTATGGTAAATTTATGGGCAGAACTGAAAAAGCGTGTGTGAGCAATGAGGCCTACAAACCTGACTCAGTTACACCAGCTCTGTCAGGAGGAATGGGCCAAAATTCACCCAATTTATTGTTGGAAGCTTGTGGAAGGCTACCCAGAACGTTTGACCGAAGTTACACAGTTTAAAGGCAATGGTACCAAATTATAATTGAGTGTATGTAAACTTCTGACCCATTGGAAATGTGGTGAAAGACATAAAAGCTGAAATAAATCATTCTCTCTACTATTATTCTGATATTTCACATTCTTAAAATAAAGTGGTGCTCCTAACTGACCTAAGACAGGGAATTTTTACTAGGATTAAATGTCAGGAATTGTGAAACTGAGTTTAAATGTGTTTGGCTAAGGTGTATGTAAACTATCGACTTCAACTGTACATATGAAATGAGTAAAGTGTTATGTAAACATTAAAGTGAACAGTGATTCCATCTCTATGTATATGGGGCAGGTTTGAGTAACCTGGTGGTGGTAGTCGGCTAGTGCTGGCAGTATCAGTATAAACCAGGCATTGTTACACACTACCTAGCAGTAATGAGAGTTCGGTGTGTGTGATGCCAAAGTTAAGGTAACTTAAGTGCGCCTGAGACGGGCCGGCCGATAATGGGGCTGATTTCCCTGTTGGGGCAACCAACGGCCCACCCCCTGCCGACCTACTGACTAATCCAGACGATGGCCTAATTCTGCCCTCCTCTTCCTCTCTCTCTCTCTCCTCGCAGTTTGACAACGATCTCGTGCTGACCCTTGATCCTGACAATCCCACGTCGCCATGGAGACACCTGGACGACAACCTTCTCACAGGTGCAGAGATTAATAAAGCGTGGCAGGAAGCATAAGGAGAGGTTTTCCTTTTTAAAAGTATTCGTTGTGGTAGTAGACATGTTATTCCTACTATAGAAGGCCAATGAAGTAAAATGGCAACGTCACTTCAGTTTATCAGTAAAGTGTCATTGCAGCGTCGGTTGTGGTGTACTTTTAAAACCTTTTTCCCTGCCGCTCTCTCTGCTCTGCCTTCCTCGCACTCTCTTAAGGGGACGTTCCCGTATTGAAAGATGAAATGACGATAACGCAGCCTTTGCCAGTGGACATGTGTAAGTCCCTCTTTGGCTATTGTGTATGTGTTCGTTTTTATGGTTGAATGTGAATTAATCACGGTGTCCTTTTTGTATAATTTGTGTGTGCTGTTCCAGTGTTCCGGGTGAAGGCGGAGCCTCCCTCCCCTGCCTCCTCGCTGGCCTCCGACTGCTCCCTGACGTCACTCCCAGACTCACAGGTCAGTCCAGACAGATCAGCTTCCACATCACACTACTAAAGGCACCCTATGCAATATTGATGCATCACAGTTTAGAGACTCTGAGATGCAATGTACACAAAGGGCACATTTTCAGTGACATAGAGCCTAGTCCGAGTATTTCCGAAGTAACCAAAGTGTGAAGCCTGTTTTTATAAAATGTCTTGCACATCTCTCTACCATTCAGATCACAGTGAAAGGAGAGAACCCGCCCACGCCTCCTTATATGTTTGGAGATGTGCTGGCACCACCACTTGGCACATGTGAAGTCACGGTGGCCTCTGCACAACTGGCCCGACCACAGTCCAAACTGCCGCCTCAGCAACACCAAACAGCAACCCACAATGGCATGGACACACAGGCACAGGCCGCAGGTACGCGTTTCTACAGTGACGTCAGCTATTGATGTGCTGCACAGGAAAGACTTCAGCCACGAGAGCACGCTTCATGTTTAATATTATGTACTTTCGGTGCAAATGCTCTTGACATTGTTCTTGGCAGACATTTTATAGTGCGTGTCATGTTCTCTCTCTCCCTCCAGTCCACCCCACTGCGGCCACGATCAAAGCCAGTACCATCCTGAGCAGTAAGCCTCTCATCCAGCCCAGGCCTGTGTGTGTAGCGGCTCTCCCCGTCTCCCAGGCTCCCAGTCCGGCCAAGGCCCTCATACTGCACAGCCTGCCTAGCAGGGACCAGAGCAGGCCTGGTGAGTCCTGGGTCCAGACGGACCATTTTTCACACATTACCTTATTCCAGGCTTACCGTTTGGTGAATGCATGAGGTTAATTAAAGGGGAGCGTTGAATTCCAAGTTATTTTATGCATCTCTGTGTGCGTGCATGCTCAAATCACCACAATACCTATTCATGTCTATTCCTGTGATTTGTTGATTAGAAATGTATTTTATTACTGGTATTCTGGATATTTGGGTGTGTAAGAGACCATGACATAATACGTTACGTAATAGCTGAGTGATGTCACCTTCTTTTCCTCTCTTAGTGGTGCTTTCCCAGTCAGTCTGTCTGGGGTCCGCGCCAGCCATCGTCAAAATGGAGCCCGTCTCCCCCACCATGCCTCACTGCCATAGCCCCACGGCCCCATTCCCCAGCAAACCCATAGTCCCGGCGTCCTCTCTGCCAGGGAGCAACTGCAACGGCATGGATGTGAGTGTCTGTCAGTCGCATGTCAGTCAGTCAGTGAGTATTTCTCTTTCACGCTCTTCTTCAACCGCTGCCTTACCCCGGGCTTCACTGTCAGATCACACGCCCAGTTCTGCCGTGATTAACTGTCATGCGCTCTCCCCTCCGACCGGGTCTCAGATGAAGGTGATGAAGAGGCAGCAGCGGATGATCAAGAACCGGGAGTCGGCGTGCCAGTCACGCAAGAAGAAGAAGGAGTACCTGCAGAACCTGGAGGGCCAGCTGAGGGAGGCGCAGCAGGAGAACGAGCGCCTCCGCAAGGAGAACCAGGCCCTGAGGGAGAGGCTTGCCGGGAAAGAGGTACAGGAGGGGTGGAGAGAGGAGTGGGAGGGAAGACGGTACAGGGGAAGGGAGAAAGGAGAGGTAGTGGCGGAGGGGTAGGAGAGAGAGGAGGGAGGGTGGCAGGGGAGCGGGAAAGCCAGGAAACCTCCCTTAAGCAAATGTGTTCGGTGATTACATTACTGAGGCAGAGATGTATTTCCCTAATGAACCGGATGGACTGCTTTCAATTTAAGCTTTCTAAATGAAAGTCTTAAGAATGTGGTTAAGATTTGACTGTTAAAGCAACAACTAGGAATACATTCAAAGAGGACATGTCGGTACTTGCGTGTTTACTAGGGCCGGGACGATTCCAGTATCGCAGTAGGTAAAAATGAAAGCACGAAGCAGACCGAAGTCTTTTGGTTCTTTAAAT
The DNA here is from genome assembly GCF_029448725.1 of Salvelinus fontinalis. Taxonomy (NCBI): domain Eukaryota; kingdom Metazoa; phylum Chordata; class Actinopteri; order Salmoniformes; family Salmonidae; genus Salvelinus; species Salvelinus fontinalis. The sequence continues at coordinate 10,149,552 of NC_074686.1, forward strand.
ACCTGCTGTATGTAAAATATTGTGTTCTATAGTTTGGAAAATAAATACATTTGACTCTGGATGACAACATAATTGTTTCCAACATCAGGTCTCTTTTCCTGAAGTTAAATCCGCTTTGTGTTTTGTTTCCTTGCCATAATACTGAGTATCGCGATACTGGTATTGTCCCGGCCCCAGTGTTTACACTGCTCTAAATCTTCTCTCTGTTCCAGGGCAGTGAATCTGGTAACAACAAGAGGGCCGTCTGCGTCATGGCAGTGCTACTGTTCATGACCTTCAGTTTCGGCCCTGTCAGGTAAAAGTCACTGTTCATAGTCACTGCCATTCAATGACGTGTTATCAATTGGCAAATTGGCCCCCCCAAAAAATCCTGTTTCTAAAAAGTAATGTACATAACTGCATGATTTAGTTGATTTTGACTGAATGTTTTCCTCCAGTATCACAGACAGGAAGCTGGAGACGGGGTTACAGGAAGAGGTGGTCCCTCACACAGGAAGAAATCTCCTGGAGTTTGAGACGGCTCGGGAACATAGCAGAGTGGAGGAAAGGCTAGATCCTGAGGAGGAGGGAGGAGAGGATGGGTGGAAGGGAGGAGAGGTCGAGAGGGAATCCACCGACTCATACCAGTTTAGGTTGGTAATAAAGTCCAATTCATCGTTAACTCTGCATATCCACGATGGTGAGCCTGTTCATTATGACCTTGCCACAGCCATCTGCGGCTGCTGACCATGTGGTTCTAATCGATGGGGCTTTGCAAACATGGTTCAGTCAAGTAGAACGTCATTGGAGAACAAGACCGTGTTTGAGCTTTGCAGAAGACATGCATGCAGTCTAGTCATTGAGAATGCAGCCACACTGGTCTGAAATTATAAATATGTAACAGGCAGTGGTGGAAAATGTATTAAATTGTCATACTTGAGTAAAAGTAAATTTACCTTAATAGAAAATGACTCAAGTAAAAGTGAGTCACGCAGTAAAATACTACTTGAGTAAAAGTCTAATTGTATTTGTTTTTAAATATACTTAAGTGTCAAAAGTATAAATCATTTCAATTCCTAATGTTAAGCAAACCAGACGGCACCATTTTATTACGTTTTTTACGAATAGCCAGGGGCCACTCAGACACAATTTACAAACGAAGCATTTGTGTTTAGTGAGTCTGCCAGATCAGAGGCAATAGAGATGACATGGGATGTTCTCTTGATAAGTGCTTGAATTAGCCCATTTTCCTGTCAAAATGTAACGAGTACTTTTGGGTGCGAGGTAAAGTGTATGGAGTAAAAAGTACATTCTTTTCTTTAGGAATGTAGTGAAGTAACTTACTACTAACAGGCTGTCATAAAATGATGTCCACATAACTTGCCTGTAAGATGTTTACTTCATGTTTACATCTCTTTAAGGACTTTTGCCCTTTGAAATCACTATGGTTTTCCATATAATATTATTTTATATCATGGTTAGGCTTTCAGAAGGATGTTTCAATCTGTATTACATGTTTTGGCTGTTTTCAGGAACCTGAGTGACGTGTTCAGCGACGTGAAGGACCTGGTCCTGCAGGACATCGACCGCTATTTCACCTCCAATGACTGCAGGCAGTTCAACCGCTCCGAGTCCCTCAGGTCAGCAGCGCTGCTATGGTCCTAACTCAGGCGTCCAGGAGTCTCTCTCTCATCCCGTCTCTCACCACATTATGCAAATATGATATTGAGTTTCACCATCTACACTGCACCTGCGCTCTCAGACAGGACTGTCACTGTATCCATGTTCAAAGGAGGCAGTGTGTGTGTATATATATATATATATATATATATATCCCCATAGATCCTACTGTATTTTGTATTCTACTGAATTAGTCAAGTTTCTGTGTACTCCCCTTGACTTCTACAACTGACTGCTTCACTTTCTCACTCAGGCTGGCGGATGAGCTGAGAGGATGGGTCCACAGGCACCAGATCGACAGGAAGAAGTCTGGAGGGAAGCCAAAGATTGTGAAAAAAGCTAAAATAGCGCAGGTGCGGTTTCATCTAGTTTCTTAGTATTTCTGTACCGGATCATATTTTTGTAGTATTTCACATTCCCACGTGAGTACACATGATACCTCTGGCGTGTTAAAGGACCTCGTTGATGTGTATTGTTTTGGTACACATCAGTTGTTTCCCTTCCCTTTTCTACAGAAAGCGCAGCTTAGGAAGACAAACATCTCCAGATATCTTCCCATTCAGACCCATCGTTCCATTGACAGGTAACCGTTGTCGACCACATTTCCCAGTAATCAACAGTGGTGTTCATCCTTCAAAGTGATTAGGGGGGAAAAACTGCTGCTATTGGTATTTGTGGTCTTGGTCTGACCTGAACTATTTGTCTCTCGCAGTCAGATACAAGTGTTCCCTGCTGGTCCAGAGATCAGCTACAGTGACTTCATGGACGCCATCGACCGGCGTGAGGACACCTTCTACGTGGTCTCCTTCAGACGGGTAAGACGGAACAGCAACGCCAAACCTCTAGGGAAGTGAAACCGAGTGGGAATGAAACGGACAGTGGGTGCCATTCACATAATGCAAGACGTATGTCTGACATTCATGAGCCTACGTTCTCTCTCTCTGTAGGATCACCTGCTGTTGCCAGCTATCAGCCACAACAAGACCACACGGCCCAAAATGTCTCTGGTGATGCCAGCTATGTCTGTCAACGGTGAGTTTGCTTTTCTTGATATCTAGACGGAACTATCAGCTCTTTAGAATTGTGCCAGAATATAGCCCCATTGCACTGCTGTACACTGTTTTAAAAACTTTTTGAAATGCTCTCAATCTTTGAACAATGGAGATCTTGAATGTTGAATACATTTTTGGGGTGAATGAAGAGGCATATTACGTAAAATTGTCAACACTTACTAATTAGCTCCAGGGGCGCTGTACTACCATGGCTGACCCTGTAAAACAACACATTTCACTGCACCTAGCCGGTGTATGGGACAAAAAAATGAAATGTTGGGGGGTTGTTGCTAGCCTGTCTATTGTACACTTCTCTCCCTGTCAGTATGTCTTTTTTTACATGGCACTCTTTCGTTCTCTCTCCCTCCTACAGAGAGTTTATATAATAAATCCCAGGGCTATGAGATGATGATGCAGGTGGATTGTGAGGTCATGGACACCCGGATCATCCCCATCAAAGCCTCCGCTGTTCCCCCGTCCCTCCGCGACCCCCCTCCCGCTCCCCCCGCCCACCATCACCACAGCAACCACACCTCCCTCCGAGGCCGCCACCATCCCCACACCGGCGGAGCGGCGTCTCCACGGCAACCCTTACCTGCCAGAAGACAGGAGGCCGAGTATTACATCAGCCAGGGGGGCGGGGTTTGAGGTTAGTGAAGGTGAACAAATGAGAGGGGGATTGGAGGAGAAAGGAGAGGGTAGTGTAAAACGGGAAGGAGGGTAGTGGGAAACGGGAAGGAGGGTAGTGGGAAACGGGAAGGAGGGTAGTGGGAAACGGGAAGGAGGGTAGTGGGAAACGGGAAGGAGGGTAGTGGGAAACGGGAAGGAGGATAGTGGGAAACGGGAAGGAGAGGGTAATGGGAGATTGAATAAGGGAGAGTAGGAGGGTTGTAGGAGGCAAATCTGTCGGAATTATGGAGGACATCTGTACTAATTGAAACAAATGATTAACAATGAAGTTACGGTGCCACAATGTTGAAACGTTGTCCCAGCAACTCAAAGCAAATGTGTTTATTCTACTGAAGACTCAATATATTAATAGACCAATGAGTAATACCCACTTCACAAACCTGATCTGTTCACTATAGAAAAAGTAAATAAAAGGTTCACCAATGGCTCCTAACTAAATAATTTCTTAATATATACTTTTTGAAAACCTGCCCAAACATAGACCTAGCAGTTCACTGCACTTAGACACCGCACAGAATTAATCACTGAAATATATGCAGCTAATGGTAGTGGACTGCTCATGGTTTCATTTGAGAACCATTTTTTGTGGAGGTTCCGTTTTGTATATTTTGTGTTTTATCGCTCTCCATTGAAATTCCATTCAAAGGGCTCCTGCAGAAAATTCAGGTCAGATGCTAGTCAGCTTCGATTTGTTTTTTTGTTTGTTTCTTTTATTATGTCAAATGTGTTTGGATTTGAATGAGGATTATTTAACTTGTGCTTATTGGTTGTAAATATCAATGGTAGCTTTTGAGATATAGTTTTTTTTTTTTTTTTTTTTTCATAGCTATATTTTGCTCTGTCCTCTAAACCTCAATCTTATGGGCACAAACCTTCCGTTCCTATACTCCAGAAGTTAACACGTTAAGTACATGGATCGGCCTAAATATATTTGCTTTGAATGCAGACGACCACCTTGATCATACAGTGTGTTGTGTGTTTGTATATACTTGTCATTTTTTTTATCACTTGCACAAAGTCTTGCAACATCGAGCTTGATCCACTGTATCTCCATGTAATTATGGAGAATGGCAACAGATTTGCTAGTACAGAAAATAAATATAGGCTGTGTTAACATCTGAATACATTCTCAAGGTCATCAGCAATATAGCGATGTTAAATTACTGACACCTTATCCAGAATCATCCAGGTACTCTGAAATTCTAGAATTGATTGTGTTTCTTATACACGGTATATGTAATGTAATTCTGTAAGCATTGTTTTCAGTTCTATTTGGGGGTTTTACCCCCCCAAATGCAGTAAGCTTGAGTCTTCTGACCAAAAGTGGTTTCTGAGTCTACAATGAGATTTGAAGTCATTTTCATTAGTTGCAAACTCTGTCTGAACTCTCGCTATGTTTCGTCTGTCATGCTCTGCCTGATTAACTGCACACTTCTTCAGCAAGTGCATATGTTTGAGAGAATGCCGTTTTATGGGAATACCACCCATTGTTTTTCATTTTTATATAAAAAGTATAATTATTCTTATCAAAAGAAATGAAAGATTAAAAAAAAATAAAAAATTATGAAGCTGTACAAGTTATGTGAGGGGGTTTTGATCTCTTTAGTTGTATTTCCATTTCATAACCCACTTTAGCCAACGGGAATACAGGAACACAATGCTACTAGTGAAATGGTGGGGTGTTGGATCCAAGACATTCCCTTTTTTGCATGTACATGTCAATTCACTCTCTCACACAAACACACTCGCCACACACATGCACATTATATGTACACACACACACGGCAAAACTTTAAGCATGAAAATTGGTGGTTGTAATGGTAGCAATGTACATATGGTCAATGCCTCTTTTTTTTTCTTAAATGAATTTCTAACTTTAAAAATGATCTTTCTCTGATTATATGACAAGTTTGAACTGCTGCCTCCTTTTGTTTGTAGAAAATGAACATTGAATTTTATAAATAAAGCGATTTTTAAAGTCAGTTTCATTTCTCTCGCACATACCAAAAAAGCATAACTTGAACATAACTAGGGCTCTGAACATGGCTATCAGCCAATTTTTTTGTTTCAGTTTTGCTTAGAATTCTTCTTTACGGATTATAACTTTATTTTTCTTTTTTTTTTACCTTGATTTGATTATCTCTTAAACCGAAGGTCTCGTTCCAGCATCTTTTATTGTTGATACAAAGAACATCCTTGGTTTAGTCTGGTCCAAATAATCTGAAAATAAGCAGATAATGCCCTCTCTACTGAATGCTTCCACTTCACCTCACTGCTGCATGTAGCCTGACAAATGCAAATGATTAACAAGTCAAATTTGTCTTTGCAGCAGGAGAAATTTGCATTGGGGGAAATACATGCAAAAGGACAACTTCAAAGTAAAGGAAAACTGGTCTGGTGACCAAGTCAACAGCGTCATATAGACTGCCAGCAATGTTTCTCAGTATGAGAACCCATCATTATTCAGGGCCAAGCTGAGGTAGTTTAACGTTCAGCACATACTTTACTATCTCTCGTCATCAGTATGTTTGAATTCCCAGAGGACAGGGCACTACTTTGACAGAGAACCAGGGGCCAAATTGCTGAAGTAAATGCCCAGCTGTGAAGCAGAAGGCAGATGATGGAGGGCAAACAAGAGAGAGAGGTTATCCATTGTAAATGCAGGATGAGGCCTCCTACACACTGACAAAGTTTGAAGCTCACACACTCACAGATCCTGTTCCTGAGGTATTTTCCGAGAAACGAGTCAAGAACAGTCACAAAATAAGAATCCGTCTGACTGATGACTTTGACATTAACTTTAGGGAATGTCAATAATCACTCAGGTTCTTTTTCAGTGGCTTTTCTTGCTCATCAGGCTGTACGGATATCAAAGAACGCAATGGTAAAGGTTAATACAACGTGAGAGACTCAAAACATGTTTGTCTTCATTAGGCATCTTTCACAGCTAGGGGGCACTTGGGTCCTGTGCATTGTGGCTTCTGGGTAAATCAGACCCCAGTCTAATGGTGATATTGTATGACCAATGAAAGAAATGTCCATGTTAGACCCCTACAGGATCTCACAATGGTCCATAACATTTGGGGACATTTCGGTCTGGTCACTTGAATGGTCTGCAGGGAAATACTACTTTTGTTTGGAAACATTTGCTGCTATTTCGGAGGTAATAAAAGATATACTTTTGGCTCAGAAAACATGGGAAAAGAGGGACGACTACAACCAATTTTGATAAAGTAAAAGGTTCAAAGGAGAGTGTTTTGGCTTTGAGAAAGTATGGATCGGGGTGACACCCTAACCCTTGGGGGTGATACTGTAAACCTGACAATTCTGCCTCCTGGACATTCCAATGTATTTTTTTTAAACATTTATTTAACTAGGCAAGTCAGTTAAGAACAAATTCTTATTTACAATGACGGCCTACTCCAGCCAAACCCGGACGACGCTGGGCCAATTGTGCGCCGCCCTATGGGACTCCCAATCACGGCCGAATGTGATACAGCTTGTGATTCTCTTTAGGTCACACTTCAGTATAGCTGCACAGAAGGTAGTAATTTACACTGATTTACAAGATGACTTGATTAGAAGTTCATGTTTTTTTAACAGTAGGTAGTATGTCTTAGATTTTACATTCAGTAGGAAACATCTTCTCGCTCTCACACATACACATTCAGCTGATTAGGGAGTATTGTAAGGCTGTTTGGCCCTCAGGTAGGGGTTTACAGTCAGCGTCTACATTTACCCCTAGAGTTACAGACATGAGAGGATGTCCCAGTAACCAAAATGACATTAAAAAGATGTATAAAATACGTCTTTTTTTTTTAGGTTCTGAATGAAAGGTGAAAATATGTATTTTCCAGACATTTAAAAGACGTCTTTTCAGGATGTTCAAATTACATATTTTCTAGGTGTTAGTGATGTTACGTTTAATACTGGAGCCCCGAGGCATTCGTCGAAATCGCTAAGCAGCTAACTTCAAAGCAGTGGGCCTCCGCGTGTATCACTTTTATCAGAAATACATCATCAATTATGTCCGAAGCTTCATTTGTTCACGTGCAAACCATGTGTCGCAAAATGCGAGATCCCATTGATTTCACTGTGGTTCCGGTGCTTTCTTCGATTAAGCTGCTTTCAAACCCCGACCGCTACTGGATAACTATCTACTTGGGATCCTGAGTGGTGCAGCGGTCTAAGGCATTGCAGCGCTAGGCGTCACTAAAGACCCGGGTTCGATCCTGGGCTGTATCACAACCGGCTGTGATCGGGAGTCCCATAGGGCGGAACACAACTGGCTTAGCGTCGTCCGGGTTTGGCCGGGGTAGGCAGTCATTGTAAATAAGAATTTGTTCGTAAGTGACTTGCCTAGTTAAATACCGTACTTATAAAGTTAGGATGTTGTTCACGTCATTTCCCCTGACCGGTAGCTTAGCAGGTAGAGTATGAACTATGGAACATTCAGAGATGTGAGGGTATGAGGTCAAATCCTGTTGAAGGTACACTATTTTGAAAATAATTTGATGTGAAAGTAAACTTTCTGCAATGTTGTTCAATTAATTTGTTTTATTTAATATAGTATACGCTTCTGTATTAAGCCTCCTAAATAATGCAAAAAATAGAAGCATGACGTGAACCTGGTAATCCAACTGTTTGTAGGCTATTAAAGCCAATGACTTACCTCTGCGCCACAGAATTTTGATAAAATCAGTTGGGGAAAAAACTCTGATAATCACACGTTGCTATTAATTGCTGACCAGCAGAGGTCACTAATCTGCATTGTGAACGGATAATGAAGCTGTTTGACACAATTGTCTGGAAAGCCTCAATGCTTCAGGAAGCTTCATTTCCCTGTCACTACTGGATTTGAAAATACAGATGTGGAAATCAGGTTTATTTCAAGTTGTACAATAACATTCTCAGTAATGGTTACACATTTTTCTTTTTCTTGCTGTGACTAATATGTTGTTGTTTATCTACCTTAGTTGAATGCCCTGACTATAAGTCACTCTGGATAAGAGCGTCTGCTGAATTACCAAAATGTAAAAACAAACACTTGCAAAGAGTGCTGGGTATTATGCTAATGATACCCCCCCTCCCAAACAAGTAAACATTTAGGTTGATCCGGACCAAATCTTAACAAATCATAGACGTCTAGGCTAGTTTTCACAAGTTTTCACAGGACAGTATAGTATGGCACAGTTCAGTACAGAAGAGCACAGTAGAGTACTATTGAGTACAGTACGGTACAGGACAGTAGAGTTTAATACAGTAGAGTACAGTTCAGTTCAGTTTATTTCAGTAGAGTACAGAACAGTTTAGTTCAGTAGAGTAGAGTACATTAGAGTAAAGGAGGGTGCAATACAGCAAATTACACTACACTTTACTGTGCTGTACTCTACTGAAATATATTTATTTTTTATTTTCTGTACTCTGCTGTGCTCTACTGTACTGTACTGTGCTGTTCTGTCCAAACTTGTGAAACATAGATCCAAATCTGAACCAATCATAGACGTCTATGTTTGGGGCAAATATAGGCCGATCTGGACCAAAGATCAATGTCCGTGGACGTTGAAATCATGTCCGGTCCGGGGGAAAAAACAAAAAAAGAGACGAGACCAAAAAAAGACGTCCAAAAGACATTTGTGTCAGGCGGTGCTTAGTGGGGTCTATCTGTTCCATCCTCCCTTCCCGTCTGTCCACACAGTGTTCCTTTTCATTCAATCACTGATTGATGACAATGTGGGTGATAAAAGTCACAGTTCAGCGATCCAGCAATCATTTATTGTCATATTATGTGAAGCACTGCAAGTGAAATATGCTTAGTTTGAAGGTGTGATCAAACTGACTACTAGACATATCCCATTTCTATCCACTTATGCACTTCCACTGCAGGGAACACTACACTAAATTCCTGGGTTTTAGATTTTTAAGAGGGATTTGCATTTATTGTTTGCAAACATCACTATAGATATTGATTTACATAATATTAATGACATTGGTCTGTAAACATTTATTATGACAGTATTTCATGCTTCAGGTCATTCTGCGTGCCTCTGCCCTCTGGTGCCCATACTTTACATTGAAACAGGTCAATCTAGTGAGCAATTCATCACTAACAGAAAACCCTTTGGATCCAAGGCAAGGTTTTTCTAAATGGGGTGATGGTCATTGATTCTTGAAACCACATTTAAGTTTATGCATCAACAAGTCCGCAGTCTCAATAGAAAGTTACGGACATTAAGTTACTGACCACTTCCAGAACAAACTCTCTGCAGAGAGAAGGGAGAGAAAATGTACACCCCATCCCTCAGTACTTTGGCAGGAGTGACACAAGCAGTGTCATGCCAGCACAGCCATCTTAATGAGAGAGAGAGAGAGAGCGAGAGAGAGAGAGAAACATAAAGGGAAATGGGGTTCAAGAGTAGAGTAAAAATTATAATGATAATGTCAGGGATGGAAACTCATTAGTAAGTTTGCTTAACACGATTAAAAAGTCCCCATGACATAATTTCCTTATTTTGTGGTCCTGACAGATGATGTCATTTGAAATATATTACTCTCCTGATTTTTATAATACAGTAATGGGGGTTATTTTTCTGTACTTTTTCTGTATTTCTTTCCTTTTTCTACTATTATTCTTTCTGGCACACAGGGAGAAAGAGTAGTTTTGAAACCAATTGCTGATGACAGACTAGTGTGTGTGTACGGGAACGTCTCTCATTCTCGCCCACTGTGTTTTACGACAGTGTCCAGTTATTGTCTTATTGCTGCTGAAACAATGTCAGAGTGCTCTTCAAACTGTTTTGATCTTCTCATTCACACACGAACATAACCGGCATATACACACATGCAAACCTGCAAAGAGATTCTCTCTCTCACACACACACAGTCTTGTACAACTAACCTTGTGTGGACACACAATTCAGTCCCATTCAAAATCCTATTTTCCCTAACCCCTAAACCTATCCCGTGCCCTTACCCTAACCCTAACCTTAACCCAAAAACCTAACCTTAATCCTCAACCTAACCCTAGCTCCTAACCCTAAAACTAATCCTAGTTCCTAACCTTAATCCTAACCCTAACACTAATTCTAACCTTCACCCAAACCCCTAGAAATAGCATTTGACCTTGTGGGGACTAACAAAATGTCCCCCAGTTGGTCAAATGTTGGTTTGTTTACTATTGTTGTGGGGACTTCTGGTCCCCAACAGTATTGTTAAACACGTCCACACACACACGTCCACACATCCACACACACGTAAACCTTAATGCAAACCATTCATACTATGACCAAGAATGGGCTAAAGATGTCCATTGAAATACATGCCTATTAAATGTCAACAAAGGCCCAACTACAGCTGCTGCAATGTGGGTGAGGGAAAGATAAACTCATAATAATAACAATGGGCCCGGGGCACAAATAGCTTTTATGTCAAGACGGCGATAAAGTCCAACCACCCGGAACAGCCTGGACTTGTAAACACTCTACCACGGGCTGGCTGAACGTGTGTGAGTATGCGTGTATGTGTGAGTGTGTGTGTGTTTATACAGTATGTGTGTGTGTGTCCACTGTCCAGGCATGTACATCTGTTTGCTTGTGTTTACATTGTCTCCAGGTGATGTTGAGGAAATGTCAGGGAATGGATATTGGTTTGTGTGCTGTGTATCTACCTGCGTCTCTCTCTCCACCTTTCTGAGCGAAGACGAGTTTGGAACCTTTCTGAGCGAAGACGAGTTTGGAAATCTGTTATTACACTTAGTATGGGGGTCATGTCGTTCTGTATTCACACCATTTTACGTGTTTTTGCAATGTTCTGTGCCCTCTTTAGTTGTCGTGAAATGTTTTGATTACTTGTTAGATATCACTGCACGGTCGAAACTAGAAGCACAAGCATTTCGCTACATTCGCATTAACATCTGCTAACCATGTGTATGTGACCAATAACATTTGATTTGATTTGATTTATAAATGCAGACAGAAAAGACTAAGTAAGGTATACTAAGCACTGTGCTCATTCAGCTTGCTTATCTAGTGGTTAGAGCATTGAGCCAGTAACCGGTAGGTTGCTGGAAAGGTAAAAATCTGTCGTTCTGCTCCTGAACAAGGCAGTTAACCCACTGTTCCCCGGGCGCCGAAGACATGGATGTCGATTAAGGCGCCCTCCGCACCTCTGATTCGGTTGGGTTAAATGCGGAAGACACATTTCAGTTGAATACATTCCGTTGGACAACTGGCTAGGTATCCCCCTTTCCCTTTAACATGTAGCATGTTTAGGTCTCTAAGTTGCCCCCCCAAAAAATCGATACCCTCCAGTCATTTTATTCAATTGAGCTTCATTTCACTTTTATTTGACTGGTTCTGGTTGGCTTGGGCTACAGCAGTGGGAACTCTCCATTATATAAAACTGGCTTCCTGATTTACAACTGGCGGTCCAACTAGGTTTGTGTGCGCTGACAGACAGTACACTGACCTTGCCCATCTCACATACTGTCTGTCAGCGCACACAAACCTAGTTGGACCGCCAGTTGTAAATCAGGAAGCCAGTTTTATATAATGGAGAGTTCCCACTGCTGTAGCCCAAGCCAACCAGAACCAGTCAAATAAAAGTGAAATGAAGCTCAATTGAATAAAATGACTGGAGGGTATCGATTTTTTGGGGGGGCAACTTAGAGACCTAAACATGCTACATGTTAAAGGGAAAGGGGGATACCTAGCCAGTTGTCCAACGGAATGTATTCAACTGAAATGTGTGTGTGTGTGTGTGTTCAGTAGGGTCTGAAATTATTGACACCCTTGATAAGGATGAGCAGTAATGTCTGTATAAAATTAACAACTGAGCTATATTGTATGCTCAAAATAATGGGGAAATTATATTATTATATATTAATACCACTGCTTAGTGAAAGAGATTTTGTTTAACAAGTCATTTATTTTCTTTAAAAAAATCTAGGGGTCAAAATTATTGACACCCCTAAAGATTCTTATAAATAAAGTATTCAGAAGTTGAGTATTTGGTCCCATTTTCCTAGCATGTAATGACTACATCATTCTTGTCACTCCACAAACTTGTTGGATGCATTTGTAGTTTGTTTTGGTTGTGTTTCAGATTATTTAGTGCCCAATAAAAATGAATGGTGAATAATGTATTGTGTCATTTTGGAGTCACTTTTATTGTAAATAAGAATATAATATGTTTCTCACCATTTTCAATAACAGGGGAGGTTAGCATGTCTTGGGAGTATGATCTTTCATCCTCTAACTTTCTCACTCGTCATTATTCATGATTCATTCAGGATTATCTGTAATCATGGTAGCATCCACATTAATGTAGAAGTGTTTAGAAACATATTCTATTCTCCAAAATGACACAATACATTATTTACCATTCATTTCTATTGGGCACAAAATATTCTGAAACACAACCAAAACGACCTGCAAATGGATCCAACACGTATGTAGAGTCACAAGCTTGAAGTGGTAATTGCGTGCTAGGAATATGGGACCAAATACTAAACTTTTGACTACTTTATTTATGAAAATCTTTAGGGGTGTCAATAATTTTGATAACTACCTTTTTGAGAAAAAAGTATATATTACTTGTTAAACAAATATCTTTGTCTGAGCAATTATACTAGTATAAATTCATAAAATTTTATTTTTTTTGCATACAATATAGCTCAGTATTTGAATTCTTTATTTTATACAGTCATAATAGCTCAACTTTATCAAGGGTGTCAGTAATTTCACCCTGGTCTCAGAGCATTTCGTATTATTCTGTACATAAAGCCGAAACACTCCATTTATTATGTTATGTTATGTTTCGTATGGTATGTATTCATTTGTGGATGTCCATCACTCATTTCATATGATATGTTACGAATTACAGTTCATATTATATGTTACGAATTTGCAAAACATATTATATGTAACATATTTGCAAAACATATGCTATGTTACGAATTCTAGCTGGCTAACGTTAGCCAGGCTAGGGGTTAGGGTTATTTACCCACCCACCCATCCCAACCAACCACCCTACATTTGTTTTTGCCTTAAGTAACCATATGTCTTACGTAACCATACCAAACATAACATAGCATACTAATTTGAGTGTCCTCGATTTACATTTACTATTTTACGTCTAGTCCAGGCCGATAATTTCGGACCCCACAGTACGTGTAGATGTGCGTGTGTGTACAGGGCCCACGTGTGAGGGGGGACAAGCAAATCTCTTGAAAGAGAGAGTCTAGATTTATGCCACCTTGTCCGAGCTGGCGAGTGTGATTTACACGGTGTGCGCGTGAGCCAGTACTATGAGCACTGAAACAGCACATGTTCTCACTGTTTATATATGCAAGGAAATATGTCCTTGCTTTGTGTTTTAAGTGTTGAGCACATGCCCTGGGCATATGTCTGCCTTGGGCATATGTCTGCTCTGTGTGAGCCTATACTTTGTGGGAATGAACATATTCGACACAATAACAGATTGAGTTCTGATGAACATGCAGAGCGTAAAGGGTGGCCAAGCCTTCTCCCGCTGGACTTATAATTCTCCACTAATCCCGGTTAAATGCTGTTTATCATTTCTCATTTGAACATGTGGCAATTATAAGCAATTTAAGGACAGCAGCAGTTAAGGTAGCTGTTAAATGTCTCCACATGCTCACAGCAACTGTGGAAAAAAAGCTCTGGCTTGCTCATTTCAGGGCATTTTCCCTAATAAACACCTTGTGCCAGAGCCAGCCTGCTACACTGGAGTACAATGGCAACAAGCCTGTACAATACTGCCATTAGCACTGTAATCATGTCACCAGCTCCCGGCTAAAAGCCATCAACGATCTCTGTAAAAATGCGGTTAAATGTACGTCCATAAATGTTTATTTAAAGTGCTTGGTATGTGTTGGGAGATGGTAGGCCAACACAGCTATATGGAGAAATGAAGTTGGTCACTCAGACCAGCTCATCTTGCAATGGTAAGACTGCATTGGGTTTTATGGACACTCTCTGGCCAATATGCTGCCTTCGCTGAAGCTACCTCACAATCAGCTCTTTTGACTGAGGGCCCGATGCATCAGATGACCCAGACGGGCGTTGACCCCTAAATCTGTGTATGTGTCCTAACTTCACGCCACAGGTCTGCGAATAACGAAAGCAGCGTGAAGACCGCTACCTGACTACGAGGAAATACCTCTGGTCTGAGTGTATCTGTGTGTGTTCATGCACATGTGTACGTGGATGGATGTTATGTATGAGTGCGTCTGCACTGGATGTGGTAAATGTGTTGTTAAACGGGCTTGACTCAGTAACGCTTGTACATGACTGCAGGAGGTAAGTATTTTATAGAAGACTTAAGAGTAGCAATGTTGGCCTCCCGGGTGGCGCAGTGGTCTAAGGCACTGCGTCGCAGTGCTAGCTGTGCCACCAGAGACTCTGGGTTCGAGCCGGCCGCGACCGGGAGGTCCATGGGGCGACGCACAGTTGTCCGGGTCAGGGAGGGTTTGGCCGGTAGGGATATCCTTGTCTCATCACGCACTAGTGACTCCTGTGGCGGGCTGGGCACAGTGTGTGCTGACCAGGTCACTAGGTGTACGGTGTTTCCTCCGACACATTGGTGCGGCTGGCCTACGGGTTGGATGTGCGCTGTGTTAAGAAGCAGTATGTATGGGTACTGTCTCTCCGTCTGTCTCTATCTGTCATCAAATTTTACAATCAAGAAACTATGTAACAAATAAAAAGCAATGTGTTAGATATTATAGCAATATTCAAAACAGTCAAATCAAAACATCATGTGGCGTTGATTTACTTTGTTCCCTTTTTATCTGTTGTTGCATGTACTGTACTGTATGGATCTGTCCTCCAAGAGCCAGCCATCTCCTTCACTGACTGTCCTTGTCCTGACATTTTTGCCTCTTTCTCTATTTCCTGAATGGTTGACACAGTACGTGCCACCATTTTGGCTCCAGAGTAATAAGAGTCAACTGGGGCTGCTTTAAAAGTGAGACAGAGATAATCTGTGTGTGTGTATGCGATTGTGCCTGTATCCACCTGAGTCTGGAGAGCTGGAAATTAGGCAGAGGCTGCTAGGTCCAGGGACCATGTTGGCTCTATTTCAATGGCTCTGCATGGGGACTATGGCAGTAGGCATGTGTCCATCTTGGCTCTAGCGCTTCATGGGTTACATCTTTCCCTGCAGTGGAAAAAGAGCGAGCAGGGGACACAGAGAGGAAGGGAGAGGCATGTCAGAGGAGGGAGACTTCCCATAAATGTCAGTTTGGACAATTCTAGCCAGACTTCAGGGGAAATGCCCACTCAGAATATTCAGCCTTTTTATTGAAAAATATGATGATGGAGAGGCAGGGAGGACTTAAAAAAAAACATGAAGATTTGCAGAGAAACATAAACCAAATGGTCAAGGAAAATTCAATAAGAGTTCTTAAGTGATGGGGAGAGAGCGAGAACACCAGACAGAGGCAGGGAAATAAAGAAAGAAAAAGATTAAAGCTGAACGAGCTCTTATTGGAACTGTGTGTACATGCGTTGGCCTTGATTTATGACCTTTAAGTGTTTTGGCAAAGATGGAATATTGCTGTCATAGCCATAAAGTCACTTTGAATTTTTGAGAGAGAGAGTAGTGGGAGAGAGAACACAAAGAGAGGGTGGAGGGCATACGAGACTGCAAAGAGTCTGCACATGGAGAAAGAGACAGGCAAAATTAAAGAGTGCTAGAGTCAAGATAATAAAGAAACGGTCAATTTAATTTATTCAAAATGTTACACTCCATGAGGGAGTATCATGGAAACATGGTGCTAAAAATATTGACGGTTGCTTTTAAGCGTTGAAAAGAACAGAGGCAGAGACACAAGGAAGGAGAAAAGGGAAAAAAAGACAAGGCGAGTGAACAGAATATTGGACAAAGCCATTACGTTAACTTGCGTTCCGCTGGTCAGTCGTTTTTCAAGCCTCAGACAGCGGGTG
This sequence comes from Salvelinus fontinalis, assembly GCF_029448725.1. NCBI lineage: Eukaryota > Metazoa > Chordata > Actinopteri > Salmoniformes > Salmonidae > Salvelinus > Salvelinus fontinalis. The sequence goes on from NC_074686.1 coordinate 10,165,921, forward strand.
TCACCAGCTCTGTGGAAACCGTTGGGTGGGAGGAAGGGAGGAGGAATTTGGCTGGTAGGCTACAAAGAGCTATGTCACCATCTGAAACCATGACGTCCAGCGCTTTATTGATTCCATAACTTTGCGTTCCGGGTATAAGACAGCCTTCTATCACCTCATCAAATCAGATTTCCTGATATGTGCAAACCAACCATCCCACAATCCAATTTTCTATATTTTCGCTACCACGCAGCCAAATTTGCTAACTTTCTGTAATGGAGAAAGTGTGAAAGGCAACACCTGCCAGAGATAGGACAAGTACATGAGGAACTGAGAGCGGAGGATGAAAAGGAAGTTTCCCTGTTGCACATAAACTGGACTGTCATGGAGTGAAAGCATTGGTGAGCTACATATCTCATCGTTGCTGTCACTGCATTGCTCTGCCATGACCTCAGCGTAATGCAGAAAGGTCAAAGGGTAAAAAAAAAGCCATATTTCCCCATGACAATGGCCTCTTCACAAAAAGTGTCTAAAACTCCATGATACATCAAATTGACTCAGATTGTTGGCCTTTGTGGGAATTTGAAAAATATTTACGATTGTAAAACAAATGTTTCTCTGTACGAGCCACTGTTGATTTTGGGGTTATTTTAGGCAAGAAGGATGATCTGATCAGATATCCAAATCATCAGTACCAACGTGGTCTGCAACATGGGCACTCTACAGTTTCATTGTGCCATATTGCCAGTAATAAAATGTTTGAGCTTTACTGCAATGGGAACATATGCTAAAATGTGTTGATGGAAATTCAGTGACCTGTCGAGTGAAGGTAAAGTACAGTATCGCTGGACCATTTTGCATCATGAGATGGGATTCATAGCCCAAAGAGAGGCTTTCATTTTCAAGCATGTTTTATGGACAAAATTGTGTTTATACACCAGTGGAAAGTTTGCAACAATTTTTTTGCAGAAGAACAACACTTTGAAAACATGAAACTGTTGTCTGCAGTTACTTTACTGTATTGTCTTAACATTTATTTGTACATCTTTTTACAGCTTTTTGTTCTTCCACTGCATGTTGAGTTTTCAATACTCAATCTTTCAATACTCAATCCCTTTGTGTTTTTGAAAAGCATCTAAGTGAATTGGAATGAAATATTACTATTAAGTATTACATGAATACTTTGCTAAGTTGCTAAGAACTTACATGGATTTGTCCATTGTTATTCATTGTCACTGTCTCTGCTTCCGGGAAGGAATATTGATGATGTCATTATGATCTCAGACAGTGCGACAAAGACTGACTATAAGCCAGACTTGTGTTATTGAAACTTCTAGATCTAAATCCGTCCACACTATAAGATGGTAGACTGATTGGAGATTGGAAGTGTTTTCCACAACCTGGGAAGGGACTAGCTGTCGCCTATAAAGAATCATCAGCTGGGACGCTCAACCTTCAAGTGCAGGACTACCTATTCTTACTTCAATTCGTTAGGAGGTAAAACAGCAAACCTTCCCATACATCAGAGTGCTAATGTAATGGGTAACTTCAACCAGAACCACCTGACTTGAGCGTTAGTGTGGGGTCTGACTCATAGCTACCTTGCCTCATTGCACCGTCACCCACAGAGCAATGCACGGCTGAGTGGGTCTGTGATAAAGGAACCTGCCTGGCCCTTGGGTCCCACAGGGTCCATTCACAGCCTGGTAATGTGGAGATAAGATGCCTACACTATGTGACGGATAGTACAGTACAGTTCCGAACAGGTTCCAATGTCAACAAGGCTACCGCCAAGAGACGCATAGGTAACTGACATCATGTCAGATTAATGTGGAAATTACGGTGTCATGTCGGACTACAGAGAGAACTGCGGAGTGATGAATTAGCAACTGGCGCACTCGCCAGCAGGGGAGAAGACGGGAACAAACTGTGTATAAATATACACTGTAGATGCCATCGCCCTTTCTTCAGAAGTTCAGGCTGACCATTAGAAACTCACTCGCAGAGAGACGGGAAGCAAAAGAGAGGGAGAATGAGACACTCACCTGGAAACCCTTAACCTGACACCTGCGTCTCCAAGGGGGAGGGACTTTGGGGGGATGCGAGCAATCATGTGTCCCCAATAAAAGGGTTTCCCCCCCATATGTTTTGCACTGATGGGTTTAACAGCTGCTGTAAAATATTCATTGCTAATGTAACACAGGCCCATACTTTGAAAAAAAAAAGTAGGGGCTCTCACACACAGACAACAAATATTAATTGATATATCTCAAACACTTACTAAAGTGCTGCTTTCTAGGGTCTATCATTAGCTCATAATGAAAATACAAGAAATAAGAAACTGCTCATCTCGATTTCATCCGATAATTGCAAGTAACTTTGCCATACTTGGTGTTTTACCCATTACAATGTAGAGATGAAGTAAGTACACACACCCATTACAATGTAAAAAACAAATATTCTTAATTATGAACTGGGTGGTTTGAGCACTGAATACTGATTGGTTGACAGCCGTGGTATATCAAACCGTATACCACGGGTATGACAAAACATTAATTTTTTACTGCTCTAATTATGTTGGTAACCAGTTTATAATAGTAATAAGGCACCTCAGGGGTTTGTGGTATATGGCCAATATACCATGGCTAAGGGCTGTATCCAGGCACTCCGCATTGCGTCGTGCTAAGAACAGCCCTTAGCTGTGGTATATTGGCCATATACCACACCTCGTGCCTTATTGCTTAATTCAATCACCGCTACGGGATAGCTACAGTATGTTGTTTGGCCAAGGGAAACTCCTTGGATGGGGATACAATGTCAGCTTTGTTTAGCCTCAGTTGGGTTATTTCTCCTGCAGACAGTTGTGTTTGTGTGAAGACCACATAGTCTCAGGAGATGGTCCATGTCACAGTTAAAGGGAGTAAACCAGGAGTGAAATACTTCACCTCTAGTTCAGTGGCATTCAGCCTCCTTTGCTCTCTACTACAGTGACTAACCAGTCATATATGCTAGCTAGGCCACACAGAAACGCAAGTGCCTCCAGAAAGGTTTCACACCCCTTGACTTTTTACACATTTTGTTGTGTTATACCCTAAATATAAAATTTAGTGAATGTATATTTTTGTCACTGGCCTAAACACAATGTCAAAGTGGAATTATGTATTTTCACATTTTTCTAAACAAATTAATTAAAAATTAAAAGCTGAAAAGTCTTGAGCCAATAAGTATTCAATGTCTTAAGTCAATAAGTATTCAACCCCTTTGTTATGGCAAGCCTAAATAAGTTCAGGAGGAAAAATGTGCTTAACACGTCACACAACAAGTTGCATGGACTCACTCTATGTGCAATGATAGTGTTTAATATGATTTTAGAATGACTACTTCACCTCTGTACCCCACACATACAACTATCTGTAAGGTCCCTCAGTTGAGCATGAATTAATCACAAAGACCAGGGAGGTTTTCCAATGCCTCGCAGAGAAGGGCAACTATTGGTAAAGGTGGAATAAAATGTAAAAAGCAGACAGTGAATATCCCTTTGAGCATGGTGACGTTATTAATTATACTTTGGATGGTGTATCAATACACCCAGTCACTACAAAGATAGAGGCGTCCTTCTTAACTCAGTTGCCGGAGAAAAAGGAAACCGCTGAGGGATTTCACCATGAGGCCAATCGTGACTTTAAAACAGTTACAGAGATTAATGGCTGTGATAGGAGAAAACTGAGGATGAATCAACAACATTGTAGTTACTCCACAATACTAGCCTAATTGAGAGAGTGAAAATAAGGAAGCCTGTACAGAATACAAATATTCCAAAACATTTGCAGTATCACTAAAGTAATACTGCAAACAATGTGGCAAAGCAATTAACTTTTTGTCCTGAATACAAAGTGTTATGTTTGGGGTAAATCCAATACAACACATTACTGAATAGCACTCTCCATATTTTCAAGCACAGTGGGGGGGCTGCATCATATTATGGTTATGCTTGTGACCGTTAAAGACTGGGGAGTTTTCAGGATAAAAAATACATGGAATGGAGCTAGGCACCGGCAAAATCCTAGAGGAAAACCTGGTTCAGTCTGCTTTCCACCACACACTGGGAGATGAATTCACCTTACAGCAGGACAATAACCTTAAACACAAGGTAAAATCTACACTGAAACTGCTTACCAAGAAGACAGTGAATGTTCCTGAGTGGCCGAGTTACAGGTTTGACTTAAATCTACTTGAAAATCTATGGCAAGACCTGAAAATTGTTGTCTAGCAATGATCAACAACCAATTTGACAGAGCTTGAAGAAGTTTGAAAAGAATAATGGGCAAATGTTTCACACTGCAGGTGTGGAAAGCTCTTAGAAACTTACCCAAAAAGACAGCTGTAATCGCCGCCAAAGGATCTTCTACAAAGTATTGACTCAGGAGTGTGAATACTTATGTAAATTCTATATTTCTTTATTCATTTTAAATGAATTTGCTAAAAATTTTACTAAACGTTTTCATTTTGTCATTATGGGGTATTGTGTGTAGATGGGTGGGGAAAAAATGTAATCAATTTTGAATTCAGGCTGTAAAACATTAAAATGTGGACTAAATCAAGGGGTATGAATACTTTCTGAAGGCACTGTATATGCCAATAAAAACACAAACACATTTACAGTTTGAGCAAAGCTAGACGAGCAAAGAACATTCTCAAATGTTCTCTAGCTTGTTCACATAAAATGCTATTAAATGCCTATTAATGGAACACACACACATTATGTTAGGTATCTTATGAGACTAATACAAATTATACCGCTAATAAACATTCTACCCACTTCAGGAGTGTATTTGTTGTTATTTATTTTACAAATTTTTGTTGTTTCGTTTTGGCCAGCAGTACTGAAGTACCTTAGGGAACTCTGTGTGCTGTGGACTCATGTGCCCCCTCAGAAGAGGTTGTGGCACAGAGGTCAGCAAGTGTCAACAGAGATTGACTGTGTTTGGCTAATTAAAATGACCTACAGTAATCTGAATAGGGGTATTTATATGGAGCTTGCTGTTACTCACCAGATTTGGTTCAATTCATACGCTTCACATACAAGCACTGTGTTTTGCAATATCCCGAACAATCTGGAACGGAAAATGATTTGTTAAGTGCATTTCTATATACTGTAGCTACTTCAGTGAAATTAGCATGTTCAAGTTCACTGAACGAAGTGGGACCAAAGAGACTGGTGGGGCCAAATACTAGGTGTAGATATATAATAAATATAGACAGGGTGGTGAGGAAGGAAGGTGGGAGAAAAGGTGAATTATATTATTTTAATCCAAGTGGGTGTTGGCGTGGGGCTCCAATACAAGCATGGCAGCACTACAGGCCCAACAGCACACCTTCAATAGCCCCACTGTGCCTAATGTCACGTTAACCCTCTCATTAACGCTGAGTCAACAGCCAGGCAAACAGCCCTCCTTCAAAGCACTGAAGTGAAATATTTCATTCGCAACACTCCCCCTCTCTTTTTTCATTTTTACTGCCCCAGCTGTGATATTTATTTAATGTTTCTGCATCCCTTGATTTCCCCCCTCTCTCTCACACACATTCAGCATTACTCAGATTCTTCAACTCCTTTTTTCTGAATGGTCGGCTTTGAGTTTGAGAAAAAAAACAACTTTTTCTCTATTCCTTGTTACAATGGTGCCCTTTCACGTCCCCGGAGAGACAGAAAGGTCTTTTTCAAGGAATTTTTTTCTGTTTCCAAATGTCCCTTCGTCAATGCCTAACCTCTGCCACCTACATCATTGTCTGTTTCATTACAATGATAGTCGCCAACTATTACCCATACTGTATGTCATGTGAATAGTTAGCTAACCAGGGGCGCAACTGTCATTGCGGACGGACGGGGGGGGGGTCATGTCCCCCCCACATTTTGAAATTGCATTTTTGTCCCCCCCAGTTTCAGTGTCAACGCTGTGGTTTAAGACTGTTTGGAGCGGTCAGCTGGCTGGATTTAGGACCGCATGGACACCACAGAGTGGATTGACAGGCTGTATGAAGGCAAAGCTTCTCGAAGGCTTTATGGACAAGCACGGGAGGGTTGAGCATAGTTCATTGTGTTTGTGTTGTGCTCTTTCACCAGTTTTAAAAGCAAGCAAAGCAAAAACTGGCTACTCTTTAGTTGACTGATGTAGCTGGCAAGGTAACTGCTGTTTGACTTAACATATTTTATAAAATATTATTTGCAGTGCTGAGCTAGTATTGTAATTGACATGTAACATTAGGGGAAAACCTAGTCAGTTGTACAACTGAATGCCTTCAACTAAAATGTGTCTTCCGCATTTATTCCAACCCCTCTGAATCAACATCCACATCTTTGGCGCCCAGGGAACAGTGAGTTTAACTGCCTTGCTCAGGGTCAGAATGACAGATTTTTTACCTTGTCAGCTTGGGTATTTGATCCAGCAACCTTTCGGTTACTGGCCCAACGATCTAACCACTAGGGGATGAAACATTAGCTAATATTTCATCCCCTCTTGACTGGGGTGAATGAATAAGCTACGCTAGCTAGTAGCTACCACAGCCAGGTCAGCTCTAGCCTCTATCTGTCAGCCTCTATCAGATAGCGATATGAAGTGGCTATTCTTATTATCTAACAGCTGTTGTTTGTATGGAAGTGTTTTGTAGCCTTTGTTTTGTCTCATTTCAGAAGTAAATGAACTTGGCTAGCTTTCGCCAGTTGTTCTACCATTACACGGAACCCAAACCGGCTGCGCGCGTGCGCCATCGTGCGCTATCGTGCATACATTTATTTTGTCCCCTCACACCAAACGCGATCACGACACGCATGTTAAAATATCCAAACAAACTCTGAACCAATGACATTAATTTGGGGACTGGTCGAAAAGCATTAAACATGTATGGTAATTTAGCTAGCTAGCTTGCACTTGCTAGCTAACGTTAATTTGTCCTATTTAGCTAGCTTCTTGTTGGTAGCTAATTTGTCCTTGGATATAAACATTGAGTTGTTATTTTACCTGAAATGCACAAGGACCTCTACTCCGACAATTAATCCACACATAAAACAGCCAACCGAATCGTTTCTAGTCATCTCTCCTCCTTCCAGGCTTTTTCATCTTTGAACTTATATGGTGATCGCATCTAAACTTTCATTGTATTACCACGACAACCTGCAACAAAGTTTGTCTTTCAGTCACCCACGTGGGTATAACCAATGAGGAGATGGCACGTGGGTACCTGCTTCTATAAACCAATGAGGAGATGACTTTCAGCGCGATCTGCGTCAGAAATAGGAACGACTTCTATTTTAGCCCTTGGCGTCGCAGACGCTCGTTGGCGTGTGCAAGCAGTGTGGGTGCAAGCAGTGTGGGTGCAATAATTGAATAACATGGATTTCTAAATTTATTTTGCGACACTCGCGCACGCGACGTGTCCGGTCTGGTCAGCATGTTAGAGAGAGAGATAACGTTAGCTATTATTCTTGCCTCAATCACACTAGACCTGAATCAAACGATAAAAACACCTGCCAAACTATTGAAGATTGATATTCTAATGTTTTTTCAGTGCAATATGAGTGTTATTAGTCAGTATGACAATGTAACGTTATTGATCTGTCAGTTTTCTCTAGCCAATTCCCTTCTTTTCACACTGACAAAGTAATAAACAGCTCTAATGATACAGGCTTCACTGTCATGTTGTACAGTAGAGGTCTGCGCAGTATAGATTTCTTCATCCCGCTTCCGCCTGCACCCGCTGGCTTTCTGTCCGACTCTCACTCGCTACCGCAAGAACTGGTCCCAAACCCAACCGCAGTCCTGCAATGTTATTTTAAGAGTACAGTATGTGACGCAGCTCACTTGCCAGCCATGGTCCTAATTTTGCGCCCTATCAGGCAATATCAAATGCCCAAAGACAACTTAAGAAATATGTTAAATTATCAGAGATTTTCACATGGCCCTTACAGTGTATTACTGGGCTATATCAGCCATATGATAGATGTCATTTGAAGAGAGCAGAGTAGGAGAGACTTCAAATCAAATAAAATTTGATTAGTCACATGCGCCGAAGACAACAAACAGGTGTAGACCTTACAGTGAAATGCTTACTTACGAGCCCCTAACCAACAACGCAGTTAAAAAACCCAGAATAAGAATAAGAAATAAAAGTAACAAGTAGTTAAAGAGCAGCAGTAAAATAACAATAGCGAAACTATATACAGGGGGTACCGGTACAGAGTCAATGTGCGGGGGCACCAATGTGCGGGGGCACCGACTCGCGATGAGTCGAGGTAATTGAGGTAATATGTACATGTAGGTAGAGTTATTAAAGTCACTATACATAGATAATAAACAGAGAGTAGCAGCGGCGTAGAAGAGGGGGGGGATTCCAAATAGTCTGGGTAGCCATTTGATTAGATGTTCAGGAGTCTTATGGCTTGAGGGTAGAAGCTGTTAAGAAGCCTCTTGGACCTAGACTTGATGCTCCGGTTTTGTTGTGCCCTCTTCACGACTGTCTTGGTGTGCTTGGACCATGTTAGTTTGTTGGTGATGTGGACCCCAAGGAACTTAATATTATTATTACTTTTCTCCCCAATTTCGTGGTATCCAATTGTTAGTAATTACTATCTTGTCTCATCGCTACAACTCCCGTACGGGCTCGGGAGAGACGAAGGTCGAAAGCCATGCGTCCTCCGAAACACAACCCAACCAAGCCGCACTGCTTCTTAACACAGCGCCCCTTCCAACCCGGAAGCCAGCCGCACCTATGTGTCGGAGGAAACACCGTGCACCTGGCTCCCTTGATTAGCGCGCATTGCGCCCGGCCCGCCACAGGAGTCGCTGGTGCGCGATGAGACAAGGATATCCCTACCGGCCAAACCTTCCCTAACCCGGACGATGCTAGGCCAATTGTGCGTCGCCCCACGGACCTCCCGGTCGCGGCCGGCTGTGACAGAGCCTGGGCGCGGACCTAGAGTCTCTGGTGGCGCAGCTTGCGCTGCGATGCAGTGCCCTAGACCACTGCGTCACCCGGGAGGCGACCCCAAGGAACTTGAAGCTCTCAACCTGCTCCACTGCAGCCCCGTCGATGAGAATGGGGGCGTGCTTGGTCCTCCTTTTCCTGTAGTCCACAATCATCTACAGGAAAAGGAGGACTGAGCACACCCCGATTCTCATCACGGGGCTGAACTTTCTCTTGAGCTATTTTTATATACATTTTCAGACTGAGAAATATGAGTGATCAATATTTAGTCCTATTTCTAGGCAATGTAGTAAACTATAGCCTAATCATAGGCCTATTTAGGAAGTACATTTCCTTGAAAAGATAAGTGCCCTGTGCTTCTCAGCCCATGCATAGGCTATAGCCTGGTCTATTTAATTGAGACCACATGCGCACTTGATCTCGTAGGTATGGCTACTGAACTGGAAGCAACAAGAATGATGACAGCGACACTTGCTACGTTTTGCATAGTCCTATAGGATATGTGCAATCGGAAAGTATTCAGACCCCTGGACTTTTTCCACATTTTGTTATGTTACAGCCTTATTCTAAAATGGATTAAATTGTTTTTTCCCTACATCAATCTACACACAATACCCCATAATGACAAAGCAAAAACAGCTTTTTAGAAATGTTTTCAAATTGATATATATATAAAAACGAAATAGTACATGTACATAAGTATTCAGACCCTTTACTAAGCACCTTTGGCAGCTTGGGTATGACGCTACAAGCTTGGCACACCTGTATTTGGGGAATTTCTCACGATCCTCTCAAGCGCTGTCAGGTTGCATGGGGAGCGTAACTGCAAGGCTATTTTCAGGGCTCTCCAGAGATGTTCGATCGTGTTCAAGTCTGGGCTCTGGCTGGGCCACTCAAGAACATTCAGAGACTTGTCCCGAAGCCACTCTTGCGTTGTCTTGGCTGTGTGCTTAGGGTCGTTGTTCTGTTGAAAGGGGAAACTTTGCCCCAGTCTGAGGCCCTGAGCGCTCTGGAGCAGGTTTTCATCAAGGATCTCTCTGTACTTTGCTCCGTTCATCTTTCCCTCGATCCTGACTAGTCTCTCAGTCCCTGCCTCTGAAAAACATCCCCACCACAATGCTTCACCGTATGGATGGTGCCAGGTTTCCTCCAGATGTGACACTTGGCATTCAGGCCAAAGAGTTCAATCTTGGTTTCATCAGACCAGAGGATCTTGTTTCTCATGGTCTGAGAGTCCTTTAGGTGTCTTTTGGCAAACTCCAAGCGGGCTGTCATGTGCCTTTTACTGAGGAGTGGCTTCTGTCTGGCCACTCTACCATAAAGGCCTGATTGGTGGAGTGCTGCAGAGATGGTTGTCCTTCTGGAAGGTTTTCCTATCTCCACAGAGGAACTCTGGAGCTCTTTCAGAGTGACCATCGGCTTCTTGGTCACCTCCCTGACCAAGGCTCTTCTCCCCCGATTGCTCAGTTTGGCTGGGCGGCCAGCTCTAGGTAGAGTCTTGGTGGTTCCAAACTTCTAGCACAGACTCAATGCTGCACAAATATTTTGTTACTCTTCCCAGATCTGTGCCTTGACACAATTCTGTCTCGGAGCTCTACAGACAATTCCTTTGACCTCATGGCTTGGTTTTTGCTCTGACATGCACTGTCAACTGTGGGACATTATATAGACAGGTGTGCCTTTCCAAATCATGTCCAATCAATTGAATGTACCACAGGTGGACTCCAATCAAGTTGTAGAAACATCTCAAAGATGATCAATGAAAACAGGATGCACCGGAGCTCTATTTTGAGTCTCATAGCAAAGGGAACATTTCTTTTTTTTTTTGCTTTGTCATTATGGGGTATTGTGTGTAGATTGATGAGGATATTTTTTTATTTAATCCATTTTAGAATAAGGCTGTAACGTAACAAAATGTGGAAAAAGTCAAGGGGTCTGAATACTTTCCGAATGCGCTGTAGCCTACCTTTTAGAAGGACGATTTGCAGGCAGAGACAAATAAATGGGTAATCAATTCTTATTGAAAATAAAAAGGCGCAAACCTTGCTCACCATAGTAACCTAACCTATGTGGACATTGTGCCTTTTCCTTTTCAATGATGATTACATTTTTTGATTGCACTTGAACATCTAATCAAATGGCTACCCAGACTATTTGCATTGCCCCCCCCCCCCCCTTCTATGCTGCTGCTACTCTCTGTTATTATCTATGCATAGTCACTTTAATAACTCTACCTACATGTACATATTACCTCAATTACCTCGACACCGGTGCCCCTGCACATTACCCCTGTATATAGCCCGCTATTGTTATTTTACCGCTGCTCTTTAATTATTTGTTATTCTTATCTCTTACTTTTGGAGGGGGGGGGGGGTTCCTTAAAACTGCATTGTTGGCAAGTAAGCATTTCACTGTAAGGTCTACACCGGTTGTATTCGGCGCATGTGACAAATAACATTTGATTTGACTTGACTCACGTTGGTTGAGCGCCCTTCCATTATCAATATTTATTTAAAGACACTGTAGAAAACTAGTCTAATCATATTTAAGTACATTTTATATTCAAGTTAACTGCCACGTGATTCTCTGCCCATGTAGGCAGCCTACTCTATTTCAGTGAGACCACACATACTAGGCACACTTGAACTCTCACGCCCAACTAGGAGAGGTAGGCTACTGAAGTTCGAGCAGCGAAAAACATGTGCTTTTAATATAATAGGTAGGCTAAAGCAGAAAGAGGACCATTTCCAAATAATCTGTTGGACCCCCAAAAATATTTTAATCTTCTGTCTGAGCGGCCGAGCCGCAATAATCCCCGCGGGAATGCAGCCCTCTGGTGCAGTCAGTACACAACACTATGCTCATTATGTTTTAGCAGGATCAGATGGTGCCAGGGGTCCCAGCAGGGTCAGACAGCCAGGGAAGCCCAGTCTACGGAGCAGTATATTAACAATATCAGTGAATGATACAAAGTTCCATTTTGAATTGATGGGTAGACCTACAGTAACTACAGGACAGCAGTTTAAGCTTAAAGCTACAGTCTGGGATTTGGGAGTAATGGTCATTTAGATTACTGAAACATTGATTCTATTGTTGGATAATATCATGTAAAAATGTACACCAAGGTCATTCTTTGTCATTGTAAGAGGATCAGATGGTGACAGGAGTCTCAGCAAGCTCAGGCAGCCAGGGAAGACCAGTCTATGACGGAGGTGAGGTGAATTTATGCAAATACAACACGTTATTCTCTTTGTGCAGCAAACACCGGACAAGCCAGATGCTATTTTAAGGCAGTCTGACAAACCTCCAAAGTTGATTTCCAAACTGTATGGGGTTGATAAAAAGGCTTTTCCCCATGACACAAAACATGAAATGTGAGGAAGACCTGGTTGAAGCTATTGATGAGGATAATGAATGGATACAGATGTGTTTAAATGCCAGGTCATGTTCATGTCAACTCATACATAAATTACTGCAGTTTAAAACCATAGAACGTACTATATGCCAGTGAAACTGAATATAATGCACTCAGAAATGTACTTCCTCTGCTGGAGGTGTAAAACACAAAAGGGGACATAATTGCATATGTTATGCTCTTGTGAAGGCTGGCTGAATTCTGGCAAAGAGTATGTTCTTTTATCTCAGGATGTCTACAGATTCTCCCTTCTCTCTGTTTTTGTTTGCTTGGAAAATACTGGAGACTGTTATCTGAAGAAACTCTAACCAAGCATTTATAGTGGCTAAGTAACGCATTCCCATTAATTGGAAGGTTGGTGATCCTCCCACAATGTCAAGTTATGTATCACGAGATTTGATTTATTTCAAGATTAAGGGTATACTGGGCAACTTTCATAAGGTCTGGATGACTTATATGGAATACAGTACGACAAAATGAGTATGTATTGAAAACATGCCCACGTCAGGGGGGGATACCAATTTAGGCAATCTGTAGCTGCTGGGCTGCTCAGTCCTGGCCCTGGGGGTCTGCCGTCTTGGCCTAACACACCCGAAATAATGAATGTTTCACTAAAATCCTAAAGCTGAGTGGGGTGTGTTGGATTTGGGCGCTGCAGGGTGGTAGACCACTACAGACAGGAAGGGGTGACCCAGCTATATTGTGTGCAAGTAAAAAGAGCTCTACAGTACTGTTCCTATGAGACTAACAATGTGGAGGATTTGATGTTTCTGTGTGTCGATGTATATTTGAGGTGTATTTGTTTGTTTTCGTTAAGTTCTTTGTTTCCAAACCTTTCCCTAGGGAATTAGAAAAATGTAAGGTGTGAACTGGAAAGGAAATTGTGTTGGGAGAGAGTTGAGTTATTGACTAAACTTGTGGGGTTCGGGAGGGAGGGCGGCTCGGGCTGGCTGGTCGGTCTGGCTGAAATTTGATATAGAGGATGTCTTAATAAAGACAATCAAAAGTCTTTGAATTTTTTCAAGAGTTGTTCATTTCTTAGGCTATTGGTTAAGTTGCAACACAATATTTATTATTGAATTCACTTTGATCTAGTTCAATCTTATTAATCACTAAAACATGATCCCTTACCTAGCTTGATGACTGTGGGCATTATTTATTGCTTTTCTAAATAGAGACTGTATATTGGATTGTGTAAAAATGCAGGAAATTAGCTTTACATGGCCAAAACAATTCAGGGGGAGGACCCCCAGACCCCGCGCCAAGTTATGTCCCCCCCACTTTTAAAACCAAAGTGGCGCCCCTGGAGCTAACCTTCCTTTCCCAGAGCATTAGGCAGCCAAAACATACCCCATTCCTGGCTTACATCCAATCGCAAAGACACGCCTAAATCAATGGGAAACTTTTACCCTTTAAGATGCTAATGAAATCCTTCCTCAAGAGCCAGCCCACTGACAAATCCATGCTCTGAAGTAGACCAGTAGCAAATTCCAAGGTGGCTTGGAGAGAGGACAGAAATTACCAGAGATCTTGAGCTTTTTAGGCAAAGACATGGATTTTAATCATAAATCCGAACCCTATCCCTACGGTGAGGTCATAGAATAGGCGCCTTAATGATGTGGTTGCTACAGCAATATTAGTGTCCGTAAGCGAAGCAGAAACAGATGTAGGATCTTCATTTGATCAACCTGTTGCAGGATAACTTTCCTGCAATGCAGCAAATGTAACACTTGGAGTGTATTTGAAGTATAAAAAGGCTTCTGAAGTTTGTAATTTACACTTGAATTTCCCTTACAAAAAATGTGTCAACCTCTACAAAAATGTACATTAATTATAATCCACATAACAATTAACATTTTCTGTTGTTGCAGGATTATTTTCCTGCTGTAGCAAACTGGCTCAAATTAAGCAAGGTATTATAGTATCTAATAGAAATGTTTGATAAGGATATTCAGTAGGCCTGGCAAAGCCTCTATCCTGGCTGGTTTAATCCAGTAGTTACTTCAGAGTTTCTAGTTCCGTTGAACACGAAACCAATCAAATCACTGGAAATAAGTATTCAGTCGGAGGGGGACTAAACACATCCGACACCATTCTAAAACTCAAAGTGAGTAGCCTTGGTATAAGACCTACGTTCTATTTGTAAAAGGGCCATGCTCACTCCAGGTTCCCTGTCCTCCAGGCTTTCATAGAATGAAGAGCACCATATGGCATTTTTTTTTAAAGTCAGTGAATGAGAGCGATAGTGGCTTGTCTTGTAATCGCTCTCTCTCTCTCTGTTGTTTCTTGATGTCCTTCCAGTCCCTACTCTGCCTTCTGAAGATGGACAAAACAGAATTTTCCTTCCGAGCCCCCACTTAGTGCACCATATGGCATTCACTGTTTGTTTGGAATTCCATAGCAAAGAGCATCCTGATTGCACCATAAAATGTACACATCTGTTTGTGTATCCAACAGTGTATTACGTGTGCAACCGCCAATAGTATAATTCAAGGCAAGTCCTGCATGAGCGGACAACAATCAGAATACGCGTTATGTCATTTTGAAAGATTTAAGTCGTCTTGAAGTCAGAAAGCTCTTTGATTAAATCTCACATCACAGCTGCTTGAAGCTTCGGTATGTGTGCCCGCATGTTTGTGTATGTGCACTCGCATTCCGTTTAACCTACCTGGAGCAGTGCTAGTTTGGATTGCACCGTTGCAAAGTCTGAGTCAGGACAGAGTGGATGGTGCTTCTATCTCTACGTGTGGCCAGAAAGCTCTGACCCCTGAAAAGAGCCTGGGTATATCGGATCACAGAGGGTAGGCAGGTCACGTCTGTATGGCACGTGTGGATGGATATGTGTATGTTTTGTTAGTGTTTGCGTAGGTGTGAGCCCATGTCTTTCAGAAAAGGGGTGCTATAACAAGTGTTGAGTAATGCTAACACAAAGCGGTGCTATAACAAGTGTTGAGTAATGCTAACACAAAGCGGTGCTATAACAAGTGTTGAGTAATGCTAACACAAAGCGGTGCTATAACAAGTGTTGAGTAATGCTAACACAAAGCGGTGCTATAACAGGTTTTGAGTAATGCTAACACAAAGTGGTGCTGTAACAAGTGTTGAGTAATGCTAACACAAAGCGGTGCTATAACAAGTGTTGAGTAATGCTAACACAAAGCGGTGCTATAACAAGTGTTGAGTAATGCTAACACAAAGCGGTGCTATAACAAGTGTTGCGTAATGCTTTAACAAGTGTTGAGTAATGCTAACACAAAGCGGTGCTACAAGTACCAAATGACCAGCTCTAGTATTCCGACTCCGCCTCAGAGACCAGTGAGGTCTCTATCGTCCAGTGGGCCATAAAGTCAATGGGCTGACCCGCCGTGGTGTCAATCAACAATATTACGGCCCATGAGTAGAGAGCGCTTGCCTGGTAAGTCCTAACGGATTTCAACTGGGCTCAGGGCCAGACATCCACGTCATGATAGTACAGTGAAACAGGAAAGTAACGCATATATAAAAATGTGATCCTCTGTGACGTAAAGCATCGAATCACTTGCTATTTACGTGAGACCCCAATCCAGAGAACAACATGGATGGCCATTCTAGGATATGTGCTCAGAATTCTTCAACAGATGCTACTGGTAAACTTTCTGAATATGAAACCTGCAATTACACATATTTCTTATTTAATGTGACAGATAAATTACTTAAATAGCACATGACAATGCATTAGTATTTGTCTTGTTATGGTTGAGGAACTATGGGTAAACTCTTAAAGTCTGATGTACCCTACGTTATTACATTCCATTCATGTTCACCTCACATTTGAGTGCTTTCTGAAGAAAAGAAATACCTTCACCAAACCAGTTTCATCCTAAAGCTTTCAACCATAACTGCCAAGCGAGGCTGGTGACTACCCTCTTTTGACGTACCTCTTTCTTTCCCTACCTTTTATTTGAAATGCCCCAGTTGATCTAAATGAGCTGTACAGTATGTGTGGCACAACGTGCATTGCATAAATATGCATGCCGTTAATATGCCTGCCAATCATTGCAAGCCTTTGATGGGGCACTCCTGCATGTATTAGCATGGGGAACTGTACATACAGAGTCGACCTGGAGGGTCTGTGATGGGGTTTTGTGGGAAGGGTGGCAGTGGCTCTTTCATGTGGCCTGGGACTCACTGCCGTAGGTGGATAACGTCACAGAGTCACATCTATAACACCCAAGACGTCTAGGACTGCCGCCCCACACACCCAGAGTCAGCCACAGAATCACCTTTCAGTCACACTAGGCCTCTACAAGCTCTCTATTCTGATGAATGGAAGTAAGACACTGATCTAGGATCAGTAAGTTTGGCAGCTTACACAAAGGGACCCATTTTGACAGCACAAATAATCTGCGCTTAAAACGAGACCATAGCACTTTGGCTGTTTTTCCAATGCCGTTCATTTCACTGTAAATAGCAGAGGGTTTATGCACATGGTCCAATTGTGAAACTGTTGCATTGCAAATTATTTGGAGTAATACAGGTCTACTTGGAATAAAAATCACAACGCTAGCTGCAGATGTCATTGACTGATTGATATCCTTATAGCGATATGATGTGATAGACATGAACGCAGCGGCTGGTGGAGAAACACTGATAAACTAACAGGATCCTCTGTACAGCTCTGATTTATGCTCAGCATACTGATGTCAGTTGGCTTCAGTGCCTTACCTGCAGTTGATTGACACACACTGGGGTTAACTAACCACAGCAAAAAACATTCAGTGACACATGGACAAATTGACCACAACAAACCATGCTGAAAATGTTCAACACCCCACTAGTGTGAGAAACCGGAGACCCTCTTTATATGCACCACGATATGCACCCTTGTCTTACGGTCCAACCCTTCATGTCAAAACAGAGAGGCTGTTTACAATGTGTTTGAATCGTTTCACTTGATTGATTGCCATCGCCGATGGTGCTCACACATACGGTACATTCATCAAAAGCCGGCCTGGACAGCTGAACATTAAACGAGCGTAACAGATCCCCCCCCCCCCCCCCCATCTCCTCAATTTTGCTGCCATGTGACAAAGTAAAAACATGCAGGGTTTGGTTTTTGTCATTGACAAGGCCCCGGGGAAATGGCCTAGAGGGAAACATGTTTTGCAAATACAGGAAACGGACTGGTAGTGAGGGTGAAAAAAAGGAAAACGAACAACTTTGGCTGCGGAAAATACTTAGAGGACTACATCTGCACATTAGTGATGTATTAATTGACATTTTCTGACTGTGAGCAACACTGAGCGGACCTCTGAGCATTGCTGGAAAACATCGGTAACCCCTCTCCTTCCTTCCTCTGACCCCTGACTCTTTAACTGGACGATTTCAGCTTGTGACAGGAGTCTGTTGAGAACTATTTCAGTTAAAAGTAGAGCTGAGCTGAACCAGAATGTATACCTGTGTCCCTTCGCTAAGACACACCCCTGGCCATTTGCAGGTCAAATCATTGAGAGAAAAAATAAATGCATGATACAATTACTAAAATCCATAAAAGCGGCAGTGCAGTTAAAAAACAGATTTTCCTGCTTTTTTAAATGATAATTCCACACTATGAGGTTGAAATAACACTGAAATTGTGACAATGATGATAATGCTCTTTTGGTGTAAGAACTCTCAAAATAATTGCCTGTAATTTCAGCCTGTTCAGGTGGAATGGAACTTTTGGCCCACATCATGACATCGCAATGTGATCTGATTATAATAGACCGATAACTGGCCAGCTGGGTAAGTGGGTGGGCTCTAGACCATCCTATTAACCAATCAGGACTATGTATGTAAATATATTTAAATGTATTTCCTAACACGATCAGACTGAGCATTGAAAGGGCCAAAGGAGGCTCAGGGAAATAAATTACATATTTTTGATTTAATTTTTTATTTTCATTAAATAAACACATTACATTTTTCTTCAAAGGCTACATGGGGGCTTTTTCCTCACACATTTCAAAGATCAAGTCTAGTCATTGATAGTGACCATAAAGAAGTGTTGATGGGTCTATGGAGGACAACCATCCCTTTGAGCTCAATAATAAACTCAATTGCCCTTAATTAAGCCCTTATCACTAGGCCTGAAACGACTCTAACTTCTATCCCACTCCAAATATGCAGTGGCCTGTAAATGTCTTCAGTACATAACCCATAGACTAAAAGGTGCCAATTCGACCCAATGGAATTATTATGCACACTATGAACCAAAGTAGACTTAGTGCCATGTAAATTGTGTTTTTGTGACTACTTGTCACCCTTTGTCCTCATTATTGATGTACAAACCCTCCTTAAGAAAACATGGCTGGTGAAAGTGCTGCCAGGGGTGACCCCAGAAAACTGACATGAATATCAAAGGAACATCTGTACCTATTCTGTTACACTCATGAGCCTTTTCTGACACAATATGAGCCTGCTATAAGCTTTTGAACAAAGAACGCTGTGTGCTTGGTTCAGACTGATGCCTTTGCATTTGAAAAGTGAAAAGCTGGAAATACAGATGAAAGATGAAGTGGCCTGGCAATGTAGATGAAAGAAAAGTCTGACCACTATGGCTGCGTTTAGACAGGGAGCCCAATTCTAAACTTTTTTTTCAATAATTGATCTGTTAAGAAATCAGATCTGAAAAAGATTGGATGTGAAAAGATGTAATGTGATTGGTCAAAAGACCAATTAGTGGAAAAAAGTTCCGAATTGGGCTGCCTGTGTGAACGCAGGCCATGAGTGATATAATGTATTCAGATGAAAACGGAGAAACCTGTCATCATCAGAGACCAATTAGAAAGTGCAGGATGACTGTCAGTTGATGATCATGATGATAATGATCACGATGAGGGAATGGTATAATGTTAATGATAAGGATAACAAAAAAAGACTGTATGATGACATTGAGGGGAAGATAGCGGTAAACATTATATGTCCACAATAGTTTCTAAATGATGGAAAAATATGAATAGATGACAAATTGAGAAATGTGTTTTGCTTTAACGATAAGAACAGCTCAAGAGATGAGGCAAGAGGTGCTGATAGTGAGTTGACATAAGGTTTGGGGAAAAACTACTCGTTGCCAGTGTGTTAGCATGGGACACAAACACAGGGGGGAAATAAGAGCTACTGTAGCACAGACTAAGCCTGTAGCACAGGCTACTGTAGCACAGAGCTACTGTAGCACAGAGCCACTGTAGCACAGACTAAGCCTGTAGCACAGGCTACTGTAGCACAGAGCTACTGTAGCACAGACTTGTGTTTATGTTGTGACCTGTTCAACATTTCCTTAAACAGAAATTGCACCTGCCAAGTTGAGCATTTCCTTTAGCTTTTCTATACATTACATTTACATTTAAGTCATTTAGACGTACATAAAGTATATCAACGGACTCAAATTAGACTCCTGTCCCTGAGTGGGATGGCCAACTTTAAGTTCTGCACCGGGTTATGTCCATTCCATCCTAAACTCAACCAGAAATTGAAGTGAAACATCACTGGTTACACTGGGACACACCGCATCTGACATCACCACTTTGATTGGCTGCCTGGCACCCTCTGGTTTCGTCAAAGATGATCTATTACATTGACAAGATAGTCGAGTGAGCGCTTTAGCAATAGAAGTACATGTCCTCAAAGATGGAAGGCAGGCGGGAGGAGGCGAGATTAGGTGGGACTATTCTAGCCAATGAGAGGGCAGATACATGTGTGAACAACAGGCACAACTCATTTTATAAAGTGTTTTTTCCCAAGTATCCGAAATGCCACGTGCGTCTACTTATATCAGTGCATTCGTAACAACCTAGCCATTATGAAACATATATTCCATCATATAAGCTTCATGTAGAAAATCAGCAATTCATTTTTTACCAAATTCAACACAAAATTTCCTCACTTAGTGGTCTTGTTTTCATGAACAGATTTTGGCCGGAGTAAACCCTCTCGCTGCACCTTTTGTGTCCCGGGGTGCCCTTTGACCCCAGTCTGCAGGTTCTGTGAACTTGGTGGGGTCAAGTGCGTGGGCCGAGCGAGGAGCAGTAAGAGGAGGAAGGATGGGAAAGAGACAAACACTCAAATTAATTTCAATTCAATTGATTCCTAGAAATCAAAATGTTAAACAGGAATGACCCCTACCCTGGTAGATGGTTTTAACCACAACAGAATATCTTGCCAATGGAGCTCTTCAATTGTAGTCTACTCAGATTGCAAGGGAAAGAACATTAATCACATGGGAGTGGTAACAACAAGTGAGGAAGACGGCATCTGTAAAAACTATAAATTACTTTGGGGTGAGAATGTGGACGATACGGTAGGTGGGAAAGTCTGGAGGACAATGACGAGTGGATGGATGAGGAGTTGTACTATTGTGGGACTAAGGATGCGTTTCCATGGTTTTGGAGTTGGAAAAGAGTGTAGTCTACTAGGCGAGGATAGGGCTGGATACTAGGCGAGTTAGGGTGAGATACTTTTGAAAGAGACGAGAGTGTTTACTATGAGAATAACAGAATTAATGAATTTGGGAATGTGCTATGGGTTGGTAGATAGCCGATTGATAGTGCTATCTGCTTATGTCATCTGACTTTACTGTGAGCTTTCCATACGTTCAACCATGCATCTATAAAAGACATCAAGTTAGGGATGGTTCCCCTTTTCTCACGACAGACATCAGACAATTCCATATTTTCACTTCCCAGAATCCCTCGATACCCCTAAAGCCTAAAACCACATTTCAATCACAGCACAAATGAAATATATTATGACTGTTTTTATTACGGTACAGAAAATACAGTGAGGATGCATATTGCAAAAGTCTGAAAACAGATGCACTCACAAGCCTTATGTGCAAATGTACTGTCTGAAGAAGCAAATACGACTGATATAAAACATTCAGATTTTGTCAACTGCCAAAAAAGAGCAAACGGAAGATAACGAGGAATGTCTCACTAACATCATAAATTGTCCAAGGAGAGGACAAAGATGAGTTCAAAAAAAGATTAAAGATTAGGCCCAGTTGTTCAAAACATCTAAAAATTCAGATGTTTTCCATCGAAATCCACCGCCCAAAAGGGACCCGTAAAGCACATAGAATTACATCAGAGAGAAAGAGGGAGAGGAGGGAGAAAGAGAGAGAAGTGAGAGAGGGAGGAAAAATTCTTGAAGTATGAGAAAATGTTACTGCTCTCCTCCCCTCTCTCTTTCCTTCTCCCTCCCGCTCTCCTATCCCCCTCCCTTTCTCATGGTCAGTCAATCAGAGCTTTCCAAGAGCAGGGAGAGGGAGCTTTGGACTGACTGACAGACATTGGTCAGGGAGAGAGGCAGAGTATCCAGGTAAGCCCTATGCATTTGTACTTTACATTAGCAATGCTTTTATGATCAAATTTATATTGACAATAAATGCCAAAGATGGTTAATTCATATCAATAAGAATTAAATCAATTCATTATTAGTTATATGAATAAAAAGTAGAGCTGAGTACATTATCTGGGCATCCTAGATGTACATTTGTAAGCAATGCATATTAGTATAAGTACTGAATAACTACATGAGGGAACGGTTTTAAACGGTAGGATCAAATCCATATGACTTTGGCCTGTAAACGTTTTATTACAGAAGTCTGTGATGTAGTTCATAGTGTCTGTGTAGACTTCAAATGGAAGCGAGTGAGTCACTAGTGCCAATACACAAAAGCATGCCATCCCTACCCGTTATACAATCCAAAACCACTCTACAAAAGGTGTATTGACAGGCATAAATAGTTTTGATATTCCATTGTATATTTTAATGTGTGTATGAGTGTGCTTGAATGTGAGAGAGCCGGAGGGAGGTGGGGATGTGGGAAGATGATGCAAACGCCAAAAAAGGATGCAAAGCAATTGGAAACACTTGACAGTCCATTTGACTAAGATATCTGCAGACAGAAGTGCTGTAAAATATATTGCTTTCTTTTGTGACTAGATAGTCATTACCAGCTGTGACAGGTATTCATAAGGAAACTTTTGGAGGATGTCAGTACTTTTGAGTCTATTACTGAGTTCCAGACAAGGATGGAAATCACAGAGAGTTGGAAACACCAGTTCCACTGTTAAAAATCCCCATGCTGCCTATCATTCAGAGAGGTGGCAGTAGGCACAGTAGTAGCTGAATTCCACAAAGCCTGGTCCCTGCTCAACTCTGTTGGAGGAGTTCATCAGAACTTCCTTCACCATGGAGTTGGGTTTCGTCAACTAGCGCAGTAGCAACCATCACTGTAGTAGCTAGGTGGACTTTAGTATTTTTTTCCTCTGCCTCTCCTTCCTCACTCTGTGATGTTAGCCGTATGTTGTGACTGCGAGTAAGGCTGGTGTGAAGTTTTGGTATTCCCGTGCCAGAGATATTATATGATTGTAAACCCTGAGCTACATAGCTTCGCGGGATTGGAAGCAGTGTAGCTCTGAGGGACTGAGTGAATCTATCCCTGAGTGATATGTGTCTGTGAGTCTCCTCATGCTGACAAGATACAGTGCATTTGGAAAGTATTCAGAACCTTTGACTTGTTCCACTTTTTGTTACGTTACAGCATTATTCTAAAATGGATTAAATTAATATTTTTCCTCATCAATCTACACACAATACCCCATAATGACAAAGCGAAAACAGGTTTTTAGAAAAAAATCATGTTTATTAAAAATAAAAAACTGAAATACCTTATATTCATAAGTATTCAGACCCTATGCTATGAGACTTGAAATTGAGCTCAGGTGCATCCTGTTTCCATTGATCATCCTTGAGATGTTTGTACAACTTGATTGGAGTCCACCTGTGGTAAATTCAATTGATTGGACATGATTTAGAAAGGCACAGACCTGTCTAGATAAGGTCCCACAGTTGACAGTGCATGTCAGAGCAAAAACTAAGCCATGAGGTCAAAGCAATTGTCCGTAGAGCTCCGAGACAGGATTGTGTCGAGGCACAGATCTGGGGAAGGGTATTTCTTCTAAAAAACTGTTTTTGCTTTGTCATTATGGGGTATTGTGTATAGTTTGATAAGGGGAAAAAAAACATTTAATCCATTTTAGAATAAGGTTGTAACGTAACAAAATGTGGAAAAATTCAAGGTATCTGAATACTTTACGAACGCACTGTACTTGCCCACCAAGGGCCTCGATTTATAAGCTTTTTCCAGGCTGCCGGAAATGTAATAACATGTTGTCGTTTCCTGGTGCTATTTTGTTTCCTATTCTCTTTTACTGCCCCCTCATTTTTTAAATCTCTGTATATTTATCTATTTCCCTCACTCAACTCTCTAGGTGCTATGACGTTATGCTGCTCTTAATGCTTTACCTCTCTGGTCATTTGAGCTGTACTGCGTGTGCATAGATCATTTGAACATCATCCACTTTTGTGCATATACATTCTGGGGATGTTAGGTAGGTTGTGACTTAACCTAGTTAATTTAGAAAAGACATAGCACATGTTACTGGACACATAGCAGGTCGAGGCATTAGGCTGGTGATATGGCAGCCATAGCATTCCATATTGTGAAACACGGCAGGTATGAAAAATGCCTGAGAGGACTGAGGATAGGCTGGTTAGGGTTCAGTCAGGTGAGAGAGGGAGGGATTGTGGGTACACTGACCCTAGCCTACGTGGTACGAACTGAGACTGGCTCCAGGTCAGACAATTGCATCCAAACCCCCTGCTGGAATGAGGAAAGTGACCTTATTGGGTCCCAGCGGTAAATCACATTATCCTGCATGGCTCTACCCTGTCCAAACACAAGCTTAACCCACACCAACTGGGCCACCATCCTTATAATGGGCTGTTCACAAATGGAAAACTGTTCAGAACCAGTTTGTGGTTCCACATGTGCCACAATCACGTTGCCGTAGGAAAATAGGAACGCTGGTCACAGAGTATATTGAATTACTCTTCTAGATAAACATTTTTTCCAAGCTAACATGCTGTGTTGACAGGGCCATAAACAACTAGAAGGCTATTCCAGCTCACTATAGCCACTGTGATAGTTGTTGTGCTTACATGAATTCAGGTGAATGTTTATTCTTAACTGTCTTGTTTCCCAGGGATACAGTGGTGACGGTTCTACAGAGTCACATGAATAAGGCAACCTCTTGATGACAAAAACCCTTGTCTTGTAGGCACCTCCACAGCAGAGTTCATCCCTCTGCCCCAGCCTTTCTTTGATAACTGTAATCATTTTTTAAGCGAATTGCCATCCCCCTCCACCTGAAGGCGACTTCCTGCCCAAAATGCCTCTTTTCCCATCCTTCCTCCTCCTGCTCCTCGCCTGCCCTGCCCTCCTGACCCCATCAGGTTCCCAGAGCCTGCAGACTGGGGGTCAAAGGGCACCCAGGAACACAAAGCCAGAGGGTGGCGGGCAGCCAATCAAAGTGGTGATCTCTGAGGCATGTGTTCAGGGGGACTCCAGTCAGAACCAGGGAAAGGAACTGGACCTTGAGCCTGGTTCCTCTCTAGTCCTTACCCATCGGATCCGACTGGTTCCGGGGTCGTGCGGAGGCGGGTGCGAAGCCGAGTTTGCTGCCCTGCGAGACCGTCTGGAGAGGCTGGAGAAGGAGGTGTCTGCCCTGAGGGAGAAGTGTGGAGGCCCAGAGGGGGGCTGCTGCACGTCCCAGCAGAGCAAAGGTACAGTAGGACTGCTGCCATGTGACTCACTGATCAAATGGGTCTGGTTTTGACCATTACACAGAATCTCCTCATAGCTCCTCTCATCTCACTGAAATCCCCCAACTGGTTCTAATTTGAGCGTGCACACACACACACACACACACACACACACACACACACACACACACACACACACACACACACACACACACACACACACACACACACACACACACACACACACACACACACACACACACACACACACACACACACACACACACACACACACACACACACGATCCATTACTGACCTCAATCATGATCACATTTATAAAACTGGCAGACTACAGCCATGCTCATATTATGATCTAACTGACCTGAGTAATGAGGACTCTACTAATGGGTTCGACCAATCAGAGCAAGTATAGAAAAAGGTCCAGCTCTAATTTTGTGCCCAATGTGATCTCAGACAATCCTCCTAATCTAGCTCTCCACCCTTCTCTCAATGTGGGACACTTTCTGCAAATGCAGGGATAGTTTATCCACTAATCTGTTTAAAATATCAATACACTCTAGCAATGTTCCTTCAAATTTTTGGGGGGCACAGAGTAAATTTCAGATCTGCTGAGTGCAAACTTGAACATTCTGAATATTCTGTGCAACTTCCAGCGCTCGTTTACTGTGAACAGAGGCTGTATCTGCTTTAAGTTACCGTTTTAACTGTGTCCAAGTAGGCTAATGTGTCTATTTGATCATAATGTAGGCCTACCTGAGCGGCCTACCATCAAAAACAATGGAGAAAATGCATTCCATAACATTTTAACATGGAAAAACCTGTTCTATCATTCAGCCTACAGTAGCAGCCAATGTGTGGTGTTCAATGTAGCCTACATTCCATGAGACTGAATAAAGAAAACATGCAGAGCTTGACATTAACCTGTTGATCCACTTGTCCTTCAGACAAGGAGGTGACTGAAAATGTTGTTGTGTTGTTTGATGCAAGAAACCACTTTACAAAATAAAATCCATTATTATTCCCATACCATTATTACATAGAATCAGACAAATTATGCTGCCCTATGTCTATTGACTACCTCAAAATACAACACTGCCCCTTTAAGACAAAAAAAACCTCTTTACCTGACTTGCTTTTCAAAGAGGTCTAGAAATGTACACTTTTTGTGCTCTTGTAGGAAGCAATCAGTCCCCCATTACTGACTACAAATGATCTATAACTGGGCTAATAACTCACTAACTAGTAAAGGATATGAACAAAATGTGCACACGTGGCTTCATGCAGATAATTCTATTTGATCTGGACTCACGACCACAGCTGTAAACACAGTCCAGTTCAAAGTAAACGGCACAAATCCATATATGGCAATGATCTATTTTCATATAGGCCTACTTGCAGCTCTGATTGGTTAAGCCGCACCGGTCTGTGTAGAGTATGGCCTGAGTCTTGCACAATAGAATCCTACTCTGATACGTTCTTGCATTGTTTTTTTCTTCTCTGTGTTGCATTGAAAGTGGTTAATATTGCGTTGATTCGATCACAACTGCCACAGTGAAGGGAAACGTTGATATTGTTAACTAAGAGGGAAAACTCTATAAAGTTGAGTGAAGTTCAATCTCGTGCTTCTCTCTGTGGGCTGATATTTATTTTACACTCTGTGCAGCAGTCCCGGGACTACTGCGCGCCTGCACATGTGCGCAGCTTGGAGGGAAAATTGCACTCTGGTGTCTTACTGTTTTACTCTTTGTCTCTGTCCGAACCCCCTCTTTAGGCGCTGAGTGCTCCATGCAGCCGGAGGGAGACGAGTGTCCTAACGAGTGCAGTGACCAGGGACGCTGTGAGGACGGCAAGTGTGTCTGCTTCCCAGGGTTCAGTGGGCCAGACTGCAGTTTGTCTGACTGCCCCGGGAACTGCAATGACAAGGGGAAGTGTGTGAACGGCCAGTGTGTGTGCGACCCAGGTTTCACAGGGCCAGACTGCTCTTCAGAGTCCTGCCCTGGTAACTGTAACAATAAGGGGCAATGTGTGAATGGCAAGTGTGTGTGCAACACTGGCCTCACAGGGCCCGACTGCTCCACCAAGGCATGCCCTGGTAACTGTAACAATAAGGGGCGATGTGAGAACGGCCAGTGTGTGTGCAACACTGGCCTCACAGGCCCTGACTGCTCCACCAAGGCATGCCCTGGTAACTGTAACAATAAGGGGCGATGTGAGAACGGCCAGTGTGTGTGCAACACTGGCCTCACAGGCCCTGACTGCTCCACCAAGGCATGTCCTGGTAACTGTAACAATAAGGGGCGATGTGAGAACGGCCAGTGTGTGTGCAACACTGGCCTCACAGGCCCTGACTGCTCCACCAAGGCATGTCCTGGTAACTGTAACAATAAGGGGCGATGTGAGAACGGCCAGTGTGTGTGCAACACTGGCCTCACAGGCCCTGACTGCTCCACCAAGGCATGCCCTGGTAACTGTAACAATAAGGGGCAATGTGTGAATGGCAAGTGTGTGTGCAACACTGGCTTCACAGGTCCTGACTGCTCCACCAAGGCATGTCTTGGAAACTGCAAAAACAGGGGGAAGTGTGTGAATGGCAAGTGTGTGTGTGATAGCGGTTTTACAGGGCCAGACTGTTCTACCAAGTCCTGCCCTGGCAACTGCAGCAACCGTGGAAAGTGTGTGAACGGCCAGTGTGTCTGCGATATGGGCTTTACGGGGCCGGACTGTTCCGCCAAAGCATGTCCCAATAACTGCAGCAACAAGGGAAGGTGCGTGAACGGGAAGTGCGTGTGTGAAGTGGGCTTCACTGGGCAGGACTGCGCCGCTAAGGGCTGTCCCGATAACTGCAGCAACAAAGGGCGCTGTGTGAAGGGGAGGTGTGTGTGTCGCCGTGGTTTCACCGCCCCGGACTGCAGCCAGTGTGAATCTGGGTTCACTGGAGTTGACTGTGGCACCGGTAAGTCATCCAAATATTCTCCATAAAACACTCTCGACTGTAATTGGCTTTTATATTGTCCAGTGAAACAGAGAGCACAGTGTATTAGCCACAGGGCAGTGCTAATACATCAGTGTCCAGTCAGTGTGGCATATAGGGTGGCAAGTAGCTTAGCGGTTAAGAGCGTTGGCCCAGCAACCGAAAGGTCCCTGGTTCAGATCCCTGAGCTGACTAGGTGAAAAATCTGCCGGTGTGCCCTTGAGCAAGGCTCTTAACCCTAATTGCTCCTGTGAGTCACTCTGGACAAGAGTGTCTGCTAAATGAGTAAAATGGAAATATAGTATTCCCTTCTATCCAAGTCAACATACTGTTATAAATGTTATAACGCGTTCAATGACTGTATGTAGACCTCTACCATATGTTGCAGCTTGATGTTACTTACACAAGTTGACTTAATGGACTTGGAAAAATACATTTACATTGACTTTACAGTTAAATGGGGGAAATGTAACAGCTGGTCAAAAGGATGCCTTATTGCCTTTAAAATCAATTCCACGGTAAACATTGCATGACATTGTTGGCTTGAATGACTGGAACTAAGCACCTACCCCCCCCCCCCCCCCCCCCTGTCTCTAGTCATGTCTGGTGTGTCCCAGCTCAACACCAAGGACGTCACTGAATCCTCTGTCACCCTCTTCTGGACCCCACCTCCAGTCCAGTATGACACCTACCACGTCACCTTCGCCAGCCAGGTAACAACACCCTACACACCCAACTCACAAGTTCTTATTAAGTTGTGAATCTGGGTCCTAACTAAAGCACAAAGTAAACTGAACTTGAGAAACAACTGTTAGACAACAGATGTATTAGCTGAGAATGAACAGTCACCAAAATGAACAGAAGGTTGCTCTCATGGCACGAAGCCCGGTTCTCATTCCAGGTTTTAAGACTTGTTTTGGGGGCAAATGTTGAAAAGGTCATGGTGGTGTGTTATTTCCATGACAAATCCCCAAATCGTTTGCCTAAAATGTCCCTGAAAGCCAAAGGGAATTCAATGGTGGCATAGAGTAAATAAAAACCTCTCATGGAAAAAGACATTGACTCCTTTGGCTTCTCATCAAATCAAATCAAATAATTGTATTTGTCACATGCTTTGTGATAGAAAAAAAGAGAAATCTTTTTTTTTTTTAAATAACACGAGGAATAAATACACAACGAGTAACAATAACTTGACTATATACAATCATGGCCAAAGGTTTTGAGAATGACACATATTAATTTTCACAAAGTCTGCTGCCTCAGTTTGTATGATGGCAATTTGCATATACTCCAAAACGTTATGAAGAGTGATCAGATGAATTACAATTAATTGCAAAGTCCCTCTTTGCCATGCAAATGAACTGAATTACAAAAAAACATTTCCACTGCATTTCATCCCTGCCACAAAATGACCAGCTGACATCATGTCAGTGATTCTCTCGTTAACACAGTTGTGAGTGTTGACGAGGACAAGGCTGGAGATCACTCTGTCATGCTGATTGAGTTCGAATAACAGACTGGAAGCTTCAAAAGGAACACGGTGCTTGGAATCATTGTTCTTCCTCTGTCAACCATGGTACCTGCAAGGAAACACGTGCCATCATCATTGCTTTGCACAAAAAGGGCTTCACAGGCAAGGATATTGCTGCCAGTAAGATTGCACCTAAATCAACTATTTATTGGATCATCAAGAACTTCAAGGAGAGCGGTTCAATTGTTGTGAAGAAGGCTTCAGGGCGCCCAAGAAAGTCCAGCAAGCGCCAGGACCGTCTCCTAAAGTTGATTTAGCTGCGGGATCGGGGCACCACCAGTACAGAGCTTGCTGGACTGGTCTACAATTATCTAGGCTGATTTCTTTTGATTTTCCCATGATGTCAAGGAAAGAGGCACTGATTTTGAAGGTAGGCCTTGAAATACATCCACAGGTACACCTCCAATTGACTCAAATTAGCCTATCAGAAGCTTCTAAAGCCATGACATAATTTTCTGGAATTTTCCAAGCTGTTTAAAGGCACAGTCAACTTAGTGTATGTAAACTTCTGACCCACTGGAATTGTGATACAGTGAATTCTAAGTGAAATAATCTGTCTGTTAACAATTGTTGGAAAAATGACTTGTGTCATGCACAAAGTAGATGTCCTAACCGACTTCCCAAAACTATAGTTTATTAATAAGAAATTTGTGGAGTGTATGAAAAACGAGTTTTAATGACTCCAACTTAAGTGTATGTAAACTTCCGACTTCAACTGTAAGTAGTACTTTAAATTATTTTTACTTAAGTACTTTACAACACAGTGAAGCATGGTGGTGGCAGCATCATGCTGTGGGGATGTTTTTCACCGGCAGGGAATGCCAGACTAGTCAGGATCAAGAGAAAGATATACGGCGGAAAGTACAGAGAGATCCTTGATGAAAACCTGCTCCAGAGCGCTCAGGACCTCAAAATGGGCCATAGGTTCACCTTCCAACAGGACAGTGACCCTAAGCACACAGCCAAGACAACGCAGGAGTGGCTTCGGGACAAGTCTCTGAATGTCCTTGAGTGGCCCAGTCAGAGTCCGGGCTTGAACCGATCGAACATCTCAAATCAAATCAAATCAAATCAAAACTTCAACTGTATGTTAATAAGGTATTTCAGTATTTTTTATACATTTGCAAATATTTCTAAAAAACTGTTTTCGCTTTGTCATTATGGGGTATTGTTTGTAGATTGACGAGAAAGTGTTTTGATTTAATCCATTTTTGAATAAGGCTGTACCTGTACATTTAGGCCGTACCTTAAATTTAGAATAAGGCTGTACCTGTAAAATTGAAAAAAGTCAAGGGCTCTGAATACTTTCTAAATGCCCTCTATACAGAGCATTCAGAAACTATTCATAACTCTTGACTTATTCCACATTTTGTTGTGATACAGCTTGAATTCAAAATTGATTAAATCTTTTTTTTTCTCTCACCCATCTACACACAATACCCCATAAGGACAAAGTGAAAACATGTTTTTAGAAATGTTGGCAAATTTGTTGAAAATGAAATACAGAAATATCTAATTTACAAAAAGTATTCACACCCCTGAGTCAATACTTTGTAGAAGCACCTTTGGCAGCAATTACATCTGTGAGTCATTCTTGGTACGTTTCTAAGAGCTTCCACACATGGATTATGCAACATTTACCCATTATTTTCAAAATTCTTCAAGGTCGGTCAAATTGGTTGTTGATCATTGCTGGACGACCATTTTCAGGTCTTGACATAGATTTCTAAGTAGATTTAAGTCCAAACTGTAAGTCGGTCACTCAGGAACATTCACTGTCTTCTTGGTAAGCAACTCCAGTGTAGATTTGGCCTTGTGTTTTAGGTTATTATCATGTTGAAAGGTAAATTCATCTCCCAGTGAATGGTGGAAAGCAGACTGAACCAGGGTTTTTTCTAGGATTGTGCCTGTGGCTTATCTCAATTCCATATATTTTTATCCTGAAAAACTCTCCAGTCCTTACCGATTACAAGCATACCCATAACATGACACAGCTACCAATATGCTTGAACATATGGAGAGTAGTACTCAGTAATGTGTTCTATTGGATTTGCCACAAACATAACACTTTGTATTCAGGACAAAAAGTTAATTGCTTTGCCACATTTTTTACAGTATTACTTTAGTGCCTTTTTGCGAACAGGATGCATGTTTTAGAATATTTGTATTCTGTACAGGCTTCCTTCTTTTCACTCTGTCATTTAGGTTAGTATTGTGGAGTAACTACAATGTTGTTGATCCATCATCAGTTCTCTATAATCACAGCCATTAAACTCTGTAACTGTTTTAAAGTCATCATTGGCCTCCTGGTGAAATCCCTGAGCAGTGTCCTTCTTCTCTGATGCCTGTATCTTTGTATTGACTGGGTGTATTGATACACCAACCAAAGTGTAATGAATAACTTCACCATGCTCAAAGGGATATTCAATGTCTGTCTGTTTCTACCAATAGGTGCCCTTCTTTGCGAGGCATTGGAAAACCTCCCTGGTCTTTGTAGTTGAATCTGTGTTTGAAATTCACTGCTCGACTGAGGGACCGTACAGATAATTGTATGTGTGGGGTACAGAGATGAATTAGGTAGGCATTCAAACGTCATGTTAGACACTTGCTCAGGAATGGCAGCAGGCAGGTGTGAGTGCATCTGCACGCACAGTGAGGTGAAGACTTTTGGAGGATGGCCTGGTGTCAAGAAGGGCAGCAAAGAAGCCACTTCTCTCCAGGAAAAACATCCGGGACAGACTGATATTCTGCAAAAGGTACTGCTGAGGACTGGGGTGAAGTAATTTTCTCTGATGAATCCTCTCTCCGATTTTTTGGGGCATCCGGAAAAAAGCTTGTCCGGAGAAGACAAGGTGAGGGTTACCATCAGTCCTGTGTCATGCCAACAGTAAAGCATCCTGAGACCATTCATGTGTGGGGTTGCTTCTCAACCAAGGGAGTGGGCTCACTCACAATTTTGCCTATGAACACAGCCATGAATAAAGAATGGTACCAACACATCCTCCGAGAGCAACTTCTCCCAACCATCCAGGAACAGTTTGGTGACGAACAATGCCTTTTTCCAGCATGATGGAGCACCTTGCCATATGGCAAAAGTGATAACTAAGTGGCTCGGGGAACAAAACATTGATATTTTGGGTCCATGGCCAGGAAACTCCCCAGACCTTAATCCCATTGAGAACTTGTGGTCAATCCTCAAGATGCGGGTGGACAAACAAAAACCCACAAATTCTGACAAACTCCAAGCATTGATTATGCAAGAATGGGCTGCCATCAGTCAGGATGTGGCCCAGAAGTTAATTGACAGCATGCCAGGGCGGATTGCAGAGGTCTTGAAAAAGGAACTGCAAATATTGACTCTTTGCATCACTATTACAGCACACAGAGAGTCCATGCAACTTATTATGTGAGTTGTTAAGCAAACTCTTACTCCTGAACTTATTTAGGCTTGCCGTAACAAAGGAGTTGAATAGTTATTTGACACAAGATATTTCAGCTTTTCATTTTTTATTAATTTCTAAAATGTTCTATAAACACAATTCAACTTTGACATTATGGGCTATTGTGTTTAGATTTTTATTTTTTATTTTTTTTATTTAACCTTTATTTAACCAGGTAAGCTAGTTGAGAACAAGTTCTCATTTGCAATTGCGACCTGGCGAAGATAAAGCAAAGCAGTTCGACACATACAACAACACAGAGTTACACATGGAATAAACAAACATAGAATCAATAATACAGTAGAAAAGTCTATATACAGCATATGCAAATGAGGTAGGATAAGGGAGGTAAGGCAATAAATAGGCCATGGTGGCGAAGTAATTACAATATAGCAATTAAACACTGGAATGGTAGAATGTGCAGAAGATGAATGTGCAAGTCGAGATACTGGGGTGCAAAGGAGCAAGATAAATAAATAAATACAGTATGGGGATGAGGTAGATTGGATGGGCTATTTACAGATGAGCTATGTACAGGTGCAGAGATAAGTGGTACAAAATCTCAATTAAATTTATTGTAAATTCAAGCTGTAACACAACATGTGGAAAAAGTAAAGGGGTGTGAATACTTTCTGAAGGCACTTTAGGTAGGCATAAAGTGACTAGGCAACAGGATAGATAATAAATAGTGGCAGGAGTGTACTGTATGTGAGTCAAAAGAGTTAGTGCAAAAAGGGTCAATGTGATAGCTATATAGTTAACCAATAGCTACCCGGACTAGCTATTTAGCAGTCTTATGGCTTTGGCTTGGGGGGTGGAAGCTGTTCATGGCCCTGTTGGTTCGGTACTGCTTGCCGTGCAGTAGCAGAGATCATTTTAGGGCCTTCCTCTGACACCGCCTGGTATAGAGGTCCTGGATGGCAGGGAGCTCGGCCCCAGTGATGTACTGGGCCATATGCAATACCCTCTGTAGCGCCTTGCGGTCGGATGCCAAGCAGTTGCCATACCAAGCGGTGATGCAGCCAGTCAAGATGCTTTCAATGGTGCAGCTGTAAAACTTTTGAGGATCTCAGGGCCCATGCCAAATCTTTTCAGCCTCCCAAGGGGAAGAGGCATCGAGAGTGCCTTCTTCACAAATGTGTTGGTGTGTGTGTGTACCATGATAATTCCTTAGTGATATGGACACCGAGGAACTTAAAGCTCTCGACCCGCTCCACTACAGCCCCGTCATTGTGGATGGGGGCGCGCTCAGCCCTCCATTTCCTTTTCCTTACTGTCGTTGAGGGAGAGGTTGTTGTCCTGGCACCACAATGCCAGGCCACTGACCTCCTCCCTATAGCCCGTCTTATCGTTGTCGATGATCAGGCCAACCACCGTTGTGTTGTCAGCAAACTTAATGATGGTGTTGGAGTCGTGTGCGTCCACTTAGTCATGGGTGAACAGGGAGTACAGGAGGGGACTAAGCACGCACTCCTGAGGGGCCCCCTTCTTGAGGGTCAGCTTGGCGGATGGGTTGTTGCATAGCCCCCACCACCTTGAGGCAGCCCGTCAGGATTCCAGGATCCAATTGCAGAGGGGAAGTGTTAAGTCCCAGGGTCCTGAGCTTAGTGATGAGCTTGGAGGGCACTATGGTGTTGAACGCTGAGCTAAAGTCAATGAACAGCATTGTCACGTAGGTGTTCTTGTTGTCCAGGTGGGAGCGGGCAGTGTGGAGTGCAATAGAGATTGTGTCATCTGTGGATCTGTTGGGGCGGTATGCAAATTGGAGTGGATCTAGGGTGTCTTTGATGATGGTGTTGATGTGAGCCATGACCAGCCTTTCAAAGCATTTCATGGCTACAGACGTGAGTGCTACGGGGCGATGGTCTTTTAGACAGGTTACCTTCGCATTCTTGGGCACAGGGACTATGGTGGTCTGCTTGAAACATGTAGGTATTACAGACTGGGTCAGGGAGAGGTTGAAAATGTCAGCACATGCTCTGAGTAGGTAGATAAGTGTTACATTTGCCTGCCCCTATTTGCCATTAGTGGATAATATGTAAGGTCATTTAAAGGTAATTTCCGATTGAGCCAATATATATAGCTTTTACCCTGAATGCAGTCTCCGCTAACGCCGGAACATTGCCTTTAAATTTCAATTACACTGTAACGCTGAACTTCTGCGATACGGACTGAATAGAGAGCCCTTCCCTTTCTATGCCAAATAAATCAATCCAATGATTGATCTTGAGAACAGTAACACACCACAGTTTGACAGCTGAGCAGCAGAGGTCCATCACAAAAGTTACTGGCAGGGGAGTCTCAGACCATGTCAGAAACAGATGACTCTCAATCCCTCTTAACTCACAATTACTGTGTTTTTCTATTTAAATTCAGTCATTAATTTCACTCAGCCTTGAAAGACTTTCAAATGGCAAAACCATTGTTTCACTGAGTAAAACCCTTTAGTGGACTGTTGGAGTACATAGCAAGGTTTATAGATCCTGTAAAAGTGCAGATATTCAAATGCTTTGCCAATAGAAATAGCAGTGGACATTATTCCAGTTTCTGTTTAATGATGTTTGGTGTTAACAAACTGTCACTACAGTAAGTACTGGTTTCAGCTGATACAGTATACTTCTATACTGGTTCAACTTATATGGTTGGATTCACAGGCATGGTAACCACAGAACGGAGGATACAATATAAAATAATAATAATAATATAAAATTAATATAAAAGCATTACATAAAATGTAAAACATATGACTGACATACCGGGACTTCATAACATGACATAAGTGTGTTGTTGTATTACATTTGTTCAGCAGCTCATGGTATCAATCAGTGGACTAAAAAGATCACACCCGGTATCCAATATCAAAGGTAGCTAACCGATGCAATAAATGAATTCCAGTGAATTCACAGAGACATATGCTACCAATTGTATTCAAAGCTGCCTTTGTACTCTTTGTGTTGAGTATAGGATGTTATTAGTGTTTCACTGATTTACATTACAGAATAACTTCCTATTGAGTTCAAGTTCAGTTAACATACAGTAGCCTGGACACTATGTATAAAGAACATACATTGTTATGATCTAATACAATATCCGGGCCATGTGAGGTCTCCCACTGTAAAAAACTAGATTTTCTTGTGTTTTATATATATTTCAACATTATGAGGTTGGAATAATACTGTGCAATTTAGAAAATTATGATAATGCCCTTTTAGTGTAAGAGCTGTTTGAAAAGACTGCCTGAAATTTCAGCCTGTTTTGGTGAGATGGAGTTGTGGTGACATCACCAGGTGGTAAATTAGCTAATAGACCAATAAGAAAGAGTTCCAAACCTCTCTGCCAATAACAGCTAGTTTTCAATGTTTCTCTCCCAACTCAGACCACTCCCAGACAGTCCTAGCAAAATTCTAGCTTGAGAAATTGCTTGTTGCGAAGAAGCTATTTTTATTTCTTTTTAACCATTTGAATTAAAAATAATCAAGGTAAGGTACTTAATTGTTAGCCAGAAATGATTTGATATTAATATATAAACGGCTGCAGTGGACCTTTAATTAATAGAACATATGCTCCCAACCTGCACAGAGGGGTGATGTCAGATGTACACAATGACAAACTGGATTGATACTCATCATGCACATATTGTTGGCCCTTGCCATTACAGTAGACACACGCACTCTAGAGAAGCTGTATCCATGTCCTTAAAAGTCTAATCTACAACACTGAAACCAAGAGAAGCACCTTAATGACAACAAAAAAGGACCATTGGAAAAGGTTTCTGTTTAATGATGTTTGCTTGTAGCACCCCCAAGTGCTACAAGATTAAACAACCCTCTTTTTCCTACTTAATGGAACTCTTTCAATGTGTGAATGAGATTGTTGTTCTTCGTAAAAGGGTTCCGGACGAAAAAAAGAGAGATTTTTTGTTGTTGTTGTGAAAAACAGAGACTATTGGAGGTTAGTAGAGTGACGATTGGCCACAGCATCAGCACCAGGATGCATTCCAAAACCTCATTGCAAAACAACAGCGGAAACAGCCTATTTCCCGTACATGACATGGGTAGGTGTGAGAAGAAATATGGAGGAAGGGAGGACATCCTTGTAAAGGGAATAAATTAAACTAGTCATAGGAGAGTCAGAGGAGAAAGTCATAGCAACAATAGTTAGGGAAAGGGAAGGATAATGGGAGATAGAGAGAGTGGGCAGCAAGGGAGAAGAAAAGATGCAGATGTGGGATGCTTGTTGCTAGGGCAGCCGTAAACACTGTCAAAAACATGGCCCTGGCCAGAGAAATTACTTCACTGGTCGGCAGCTGTGACACAGCGGAAGAGAATGAATGAGGGAGATACACATTCATCTCTCATGTTTACAGATAAACAACACACGCAGACTAAACAGGACACAAACCCCACATTGTGCAAGATAAAGCACAATGACACGCTCAAAACTAGAGGCATATGACGTACGCACTCTGTAGGTCAACACTGGGCAACCTGGCAACCCAGCTGGGCCCCATTTCCCATATGAGAGAATATATTACACAATTGAGAAAAACTTGGAGAACACCCCCATATTGGAGTAACTGAGTAAAACCTGAACGTACTGCTTTTAAATTCATGGAAATAATGGCGTTTTCCAATACATAGATTGAAGAATAACAACCTGATACGGTTTTGGTTTTAATAGAATATTTTATAAGTTGGTTTCTCGAATGATCACATATCAATTAAGGAAATTGTAAACGTGAAAGGCTGACAACAGTTCTCAAAGCTTTGTGATCTACTGGATTTCCCTTACGTGTTAATAATTTATTATTTTCACAATACTACTATTACATCACTGGAATATGAGGCTGTTCATCTCAGTGACAAGAAAATAATAATATGATAATGAATAAATCTGAGTCCAGTTACTAATTTAGAGAGTAGGCTCGGTTGATGTTTACAAAAAAATCTGAATATAGGCTTCAGCATGACAGAATTTGTAAGTTAGCCTACTCCCCCTGCTGGTAAGCATACATGCACCCATTCTATATCATCTTTAACAGGTTCTAACTACAGTTACTTTAGCAAATTAACTGAAATACCAGTAGACCTATGAAGGAAAAGGGATTAATAATCCTCTTGATATCTGTTCTAACATTGACTTTATCATTTTCTGTGCCACACAGAAAGAGGGAGATCAGCAGATAACATCTCAAGTTGGAGGCAAGCTCACGGCCTACACCCAAACAGGCCTGGCGGCCGGGCAGGCGTACACAGTGACAATCACTGGAGAAATAGATGGGAGAATGGGCGCTGAGAGCACAGCAGAATTCACCACTCGTGAGTCAGGAAAGACTATTTTGTATCCCCTTATTATCATTATCATCTGCTACTTCGGTTATCGATAGACATAAATGCTAAGTAGTTCCCCCCCCCCCCCCCCCCCCACTGCTTTTCCCTCACCCAGTTATCTCTGGTCCCACAAACCTTCAAGTTGTGAAGACAACCACAACATCTGCAGTTGTCCAATGGGAACAATCGCAAGGAGACATCGACAGGTATCGCTTAACTGTTACACCCAATCAGACAGACGGAACAGCCAGGGGAAGACAAGACCTGACCCTGCCCCCTGAGAGGGACTCGGCCCAGATTGACGGTTTGGACCCGGGACATTTGTATGACATCACATTAGTGGCTGAAAAAGGCGGGATCAAGAGCAAGCCAGCAACAGTCCAAGTCACTCCTGGTGAGTTTTATTGGATGAGGGGGTTGCTTACCTTACTTACTACATTGTATATGAAAAGATCCAGGGACTAGATTGTATGAGAAGCGATCTTGATTAAGTGTGTCAGATTATAATACTATATTTTGAGATAAGGGAGTTGCACAAATATACAGTCATGAAACAACAAAGAAATTGTGAACTAAGCAGAAGAAGCAGGAGAAAGTCATCACTATGTTGAAAAAGAGAGAAATCTCTGAAACAAATTGGATTCCCTGGCAATGTGAATATGCAAGGGAGGCCAGCCCTGCTCCTGTGAAGTGTTATCCCACTAAAGTTAACATGTCTAGACACGTCATTATTCAATAGAGAAGGTCATTGGAAGTGAAATTAAAATGAATTTATGTACAATATAAAAACTCCTGGAGCTAAGCTGATCTCTCTTCATAAAATACATTCTCCTTTTCTTTCTTTCTTTTGTATGATTAATGCTGCTCTCTTTCTCGACAATAGTAGCACACACTTAACTCACAACATTGAATATTTCAGCACCCGAACCACGAGTGGCAAGGTTGTGTTGATGACCAAATGTAATAATCTTTCCACTTCTCTCTGCAGGTTTGGACAGCACATAGGCCAACTATTTATTGCACTAATGTCAATGCAGGTGTTGTTGGAAAGAATACTTTTTTGAATTGTTCAGTTCAAAGATAATATTTGGGACTTTCCCATTTGGATCTAACAGTGCTTCCCTCCTGTAGTTTTATCTTTGATTCCAAACAATCGCTTCATGCCTTTAGGAAA
Source organism: Salvelinus fontinalis (assembly GCF_029448725.1). Lineage (NCBI taxonomy): Eukaryota > Metazoa > Chordata > Actinopteri > Salmoniformes > Salmonidae > Salvelinus > Salvelinus fontinalis. The sequence continues at coordinate 10,205,389 of NC_074686.1, forward strand.
ATCCACAAAGACAATATCCAGGGTGACCATGCCGGTAGCACCAGGAGTAGAAAGCCATGAGGGAGACTCAGCAGGGAATACAAAGCCTGTGAAGGACATCTTCTACACGAAGGCCAAGGGTGAAGAACCAGAGAGGGTGAAGGATTGGAGTGGACCAGGCTCTGTAACAGTCGAAGGCACCAATGGAACCAAAGAGGACACATCTGTTAGAACCAGTACAAGACCACTTGTCAACACAAACTACAGGGTTATACCTAAAACAGGTGATAGAATAACCTTTCCCAGGAAACCATACATTGGAGGCTCTATCCATTTTAATGGTACAAGAGTCGGCCAGGGTGGGAGGAGAGTGGGTCACAGTCTTCTGAAAAAGCCTACAAGCAGAAATCCATTGGAGGGGCCAAAGGTCAAGAAGACCTTGGATACTGACTCTAAACCAGAAAATCCCTTTGTTGGGGACAAGACTATAGCCTTAACTGTGAAAGAAACTAACCTGGAGACAAGTCCTCTTGGAGAAAAAGATGAAACTTTGACAAAGACATATCCTGTTGGAATCCTTCCTGTAAATGCCACTCCAAGCTCTGGTTCTGAACAAACAGTGAGTCCTGGCTTAAAGGACCTACCCGATAGAAAAAAAGATACAGAGATTGAAACAAATGAGCCAGGGCCAGGGACAGAGGGTTTGGAGCATACCACCACATCAGAAAAAAATACTACGGTTCACCCGAATGGGAAAAAATGTGTCAACAAGGTTAAATTGACACACAGGAAAGTCAATGTGACACGTAGAGAGAGAGTCATTGGAGGGAGGGTGAATGGCACAATAGTGAAAAGTAAACCCACAGCAGAGCAGGGTTTAGCTGAAAAAGAGGACAGTGCCCTAAAAGTGTCTGAAACAGGACATTCAAAGACAACATTTCATGAGCGTAACCTGGTAATTCACACACAGAGTAAAGCAGATGACATTTCTCCACACACCACACAAAGTCCTACATATCCAACTTCCTCTTCACCAGTGTCACCTACTTCCTACATGTCACTTTCTTCTTCAGCTCCCGCAAAACATGATGAATCAATGACCGGTATGGGTCAACCTATGACTGACAGAGACGTGGTGAATGCAAAGACTTTGCCTGTTCCCCAATCCCAATCATCCAACCTCCCTCCAGAGAGGGAGCCAACATCCTCCAGTGAATCAGAACAGAATGGTAAAGGACCATCTCCCTCCAACCCTGAGGACTCATACTCAGGTAAAGATCATGTTGCAGTAGCAGAAGAGGGAGTCAGCAAAGATGGAGAGAAAACCGCTGACGTGGGATTGTTTGGAACCAAACAAAACAGAACAAAGACTCTGAGAGTGGGCGGCTCACCACCTTTTCGCCGCCTACCTCCAAAGGGGCCCTACCAACGCCGCCCGAACCTAAATATGAGACCATTCCAAAACAGGACACGTTCACCTTTTTCAGCTCCCACAAAACAAAATGAATCAAAGACCGGTACGGGTCAACCCATGACTGACAGACAACTAGTGTTTCCAAAGACAGTAACGGTTTCCCCAGCACAATCCTCAACCCTCCCTCCAGATGCTCAGCCAGAGAGAGCACCAAAGTCCTCCAGTGAATCAGAACACAGTGGCAAAGGCTATTCATCATCATCATCCACTTCAGAGGAATCAGACTTTACTAAAGAAAATGTTGCTGTGGCAGAGGATGGTATCAGCAGAGATGGGGACAGGGCAACTGACGTGGTGTCGTCTGGAACTGAACGAAACAGGTCAAAGACTCTGACACTGGGCAACACACCACCCTTACGCCGTCTACCTCCAAAGGGGACCCAGCAACGCCGTCCACACCCAAATATGGGGGCATTCCCAAACAGGACACGAACACACCTGATACCCCCTCACCATCCATCAAGAGGCCCCATACGCAGACCTTTCCCACCTAAACTGACAAACAGGGACAACGGCATCATCATTCAAACCTCTCAACCAGGGGAGCAGGGCACCTACAGCACCAGCCAGAATGACACAAACACAGACCTTAAGCCCAAAACTCTCCTCAGGAAAATAAATGCCACAGCTGGTAAAATAGCACGAGATCAAACATACATAAGAAATAACAGTAGCTTGGGCCAAAGGGGCCAAGATTTTAAAACAGGCCATTCTGACCAAGGTAGCCAAGTGAGTAAGAATGCTGACTCAAGAGACAGCCCAAACCAGATAAATGGGTCAGATGTCACTACTACTGGAAAAACAGGCCAGCCTCTAAACTCAGTGGGGGTTCAAAGCATAACCTCAGGAGGGTTCATACTCGTTTGGGAAGCACCAGAGGGGATGTACAGAAATTTCATAGTAACCCGGGAAGAGCATGGAAGTAAGAATGAGGCAGAGAAAGAGGAGGAGAAGGAAGAGGAAGAGGAGGAGAGTGAGTCAGAGGAGGATAGGCAGGAAGAAAGGGAGGCGGAGGGACAAACTGAGAAGGAGAACAAGGGGAATGAGGAGGAAAGTGAAATGGGGGTGAGTCAAGGTAAGGAGGGCGTGGAGGAGAACACTGTTATCAATAGCAAAAGTGATAACCAAAGACAGAGCAGCGACCGTAATGCTACGGCTAAAGTTGGTGACGGTGGTACAATCAAGTTCTTCAAAGTCCTTCCGGGGTCAGCTCGCTCATTCCCATTCCAGAATCTCCATCCACAGACCCGCTATTCCTTGTCCGTGTTTGGGAAGGGTCCCGGACTACACTCCAAAATTCACAGACTCATCGTCAGCACAGGTACTGGCCATAGTTTAAACTCTACCAACCTCTACAAGGGTTCATTCATTATTGTTCAAATACAGGACTTCGCTTTTCTTGAACTATGCAAGTTATTCCAGACACCCAAGTTAGATGCCGATACATCCTCACACCATTTTAGGTGAGGTACACTTGCACATCTGCTTGATCCATATCCATTTCAAGAGCCGTCACACTCTTGATACTGTAACTTCCTAAATTACAGTACTTCCTCATGTATGCTGTTCATTTGCATCATCTGCTTATTGGCACCGTGAGCCGTGTTTCTTTTGGTTTGTCCTTGACAACCGAGGGCTTTTAATTAAAGCAATGTCCAAAGCTTTAATTACAAAATATGCAATGACCAAATAACCATGCATATCTGCTAATTCAATTGTATTTCATGTTAACCCCTTGTTTATGCCACGTGGTGCAGTGATGCGTGCAACTGTGATGTGTGGTGTTCATACTGGGCGCATTGTGGAAAAACAGGTATGATTGCCAAAACACACAGGGGAAATGGGCAGTTGTTTACTGGGAAACTATTTGAAGTGCGTCCCATCAACAAATGTCATTTCCGAAATGTAATCCATAATCATTGCATTTGTAACAGTTGCAGATCCAGGTTTTTGATCAGTGATACATCTTACACAATAAACACATAGTCTCCCTGGTCCATATACGACATATCATATACAGCCTGTGTTTTCCATTTTGTACATGTACAGTATGTCAACCCAAACACATCCATGTGTTAAGCACATACGGTGCATTCAGAAAGGATTCATACCCCTTGACTTATTCCACATTTTGTTGTGCTACAGCTTGAATTCAAAATTGATTAAATCTTTGTTTTTTACCCATCTACACACAATACCGCAAATTGACAAAGTAAAAACATGTTTTTAGATTTTTTTTCAAAGGTATTGAACATTAAATACAGTAATATCTAATTTACATAAGTATTCACACCCCTGAGTTAATACTTTGTAGAAGCACTTCTGGCGGCGATTACAGCTGTGAGTCTTTTTGGGGAAGTCTCTAAGAGCTTTGCACTCCTGGATTGTACAATATTTGTCCATTATTCTTTAAAAAAAATCTTTGAGCTCTGTCAAGTTGATTGTTGATCATTGCTAGTCAGCCATTTTCAAGCCGATTTAAGTCAAAACTGTAACTAGGCCACTCAGGAACATTCAATGGCGTCTTGGTAAGCAACTCCAGTGTATATACGGCCTTGTGTTTTAGGTTATTGTCCTGCTGAAAGGGGAATTTGTCTCCCAGTGTCTGTTGGAAAGCAGACAACCAGGTTTTCCTCTAGGACTTTGCCTGTGCTTATAGCTGTATTCCGTTTCTTGTTTTGGAATATTTGTATTCTGTACAGGCTTCCTTCTTTTCACTCTGCCATTTAGGTTAGTATTATGGAGTAACTACAATGTTGTGGAGCCATCCTCAGTTCTCATTTCACAACCACTAAACTCTAACCATTTTAAAATCACCATTGGTCTAATGGTGAAATCCCTGACCAGTTTCCTTCCTCTCCGGCAACTGAGTTAGGAATGACGCCTATATCTTTGTAGTGACTGGGTGTATTGATACACCATCCAAAGTATAATGAATAAATTCACCATGCTCAAAGGGATATTCAGTATCGACAGTATCTTGTCGTTGAATCTGTGTTTGAAATTCACTGCTCAACTGAGGGACCTTACAGATAATTGTATGTGTGGGTACAGAGATGAGGTAGTCATTCAAAAATCACGTTAAACACTATTATCGCACACAGAGGGAGCCCATGCAACTTATTATATGACATGTTAAGCACATTTTGACAATTGTTTTGACTTTCTAAAATGTTCTATAAACAAAAATTCCACTTTGACATTATGGGGTATTGTGTGTACTCAATTTTAAATTCAGGCTGTAACACAACAAAATCTGAAAAAAGTTAAATGGTGTGAATACTTTCTGAAGGCACTGTACTAATGAAAATTACTCTGATATTCATGAGACAATCTAAAAGACTTGACTCATTCAGCCACAACCGCCCTTCACTGCTGGTCTGATTTTCTCTCACTTAGGGTAAACTTTAAGTCAGCAACCTTGATTGGCTCCCTTCATCACTCACAAAACCCAGGGTAAGACCATGGTTGGTCTCTATGGTTTTTCCTGATCTTAAGTGTGAAATGTACAGATTTTAATCCTGTGAGTCTTTTTTATATATATAAAAAAAAAAGAAGAGAATAATGAAATTCCACAAGGTTTTAACGATTAGCTCTTTTTTTTCTTCCCTTTTTTGTTCTCCAGAGGGTGAGGTCTTAAATGTTATTTGGAATCATTATGGCAGGATTCTGCTCACTCAAGGTTGAAAATCTGTTGGTCAAAACATTTCTTATTCCTTAGAAATGATATCTCTTGCTTTATCTCTCTTATTCGTGTATTTAAAAAAAAAATGAGCGTTCAACTGTATTTGTTATCAACATCTTAAGATTTTTCCTTCTGTTATAACTATTTTAACTTTTTCTCTTTCCTGCCAACTTCTTTTTTTCCCTTCAGGATCAAAAGACCAGCTCAACATTAATATCTCATCCTTTTCCCTTGCTGCTTTCCAGGGTCCAACATCTGCATTTAACAGTGACACCTTTGTCTGTTTTAGTATATGCTGTACTGCGTATACTGTATATATGTTTGCACTGTACATATATACACAAACTCATTGGAGCACTAATTATAACAGCGTGAGTAAAGTATGGGTGCACCTACAGTTTAGGGCATATTCACCACAGGAGGTCGATGGCACCTTAATTGGGGAGGACGGGCTCGTGAAAATGGCTGGAGCGGAATTAGTGGAATGGTTTTAAATACATCAAGCACATGGTTTCCATGTGTTTGATGCCATTCCATATGCTCCGTTCCAGCCATTATTACGAGCCGTCCTCCCCTCAGAAGCCTCCACTGATATTGACCTTCTAATATGTTACTTCTCCACACATGTAGTAATGACTTACCTTCTCCTCAAGTCTACCTTTTCTGTTTCTCAAATGTATTGTAGCTCTGTTTCCATGTCCACTATTTTTACCTTCCTTTCTTTCGTCCTGTTTTTATTTGTCTGTCTTTGTTTTTATGTCTTTCTTCCTGTTTTTATTTGTCTTCCTTTGTTTTTATGTCTTTCTTCCTGTTTTTACTTGTCTTTCTATATCTTTTTCCTTCTTTCGTTTCTCTTTTTCGCTCTCAATCACACATATCATTCCCGTGCCATGCCCAGGCCCAGAGCCTCCCTCAGGTCTTCTCTTCAGTGAAGTGACTGAGACGTCTTTCTCTGTGTCCTGGACCAAGCCAAAAAGTCCAGTGAGTGGCTTCAAGGTCACCTACACTCACACACAGGAAGGTAGGACCTTACACAGATGTTCTGGGAGTCAACATCCTGACTGTTGAGTCACGTCACTTCATTGTGTGTTCTTTACATCTGTAGAACACTTCATATTTCGCAATTTGTCCGCTCTATTCCAGGGGAGCCGATCTCCGTAATGGTGGACTCTGGGGATTCCACTCTGGCACTGTCAAAGCTCTCTCCGGGGTCCTCCTATGAGGTCAGTGTGATATCCGTCCTTGGACTGGACGAGAGCGATGCAATCAAAGACCTGGTTATGACACGTAAGTTTACTGTTGACTTTCAGTTTTAGGATTAATGTTAATTTACAGGAAATTATCAGATTATAAATGATAGTAAATTATCAAGACTATCGACATCTATTTTTTTTTGGTCCTTTGTGATGTCTCGGCCAACGAATTTAAGTTAAGCATTAAAAACCACATGAGTAATGTGTGTTTTATTTCTTACTTTCGTGTGTGTTCTTCAATGGGTTCTGTGTTCTAATAATGGTTCTAGCAGGTGCAGGATCTGGGAAAGATCTGTGCATTTTAATATTTTCTCAAAGGGTCTATTCTGGAGCTGCTTCAATTAAAATGTCTAAATACTTTTTTAGTAAGAATGAGATTCCTATGTTCCATATGTTGCGAAATCCAATGGTATATCAAAGGGGTTTGAATTCACACTTTGATAACTTACACTCACTTTCTCTTGCCTTCATTTTTTCACAACCCAAACCCATCTTAGTCCCTGACCCTCCAACGGATCTCCAGGCCATTAATGTCACAGACACCAAGGCCTTGCTGCTATGGCGACCAGCACTGGCAACGGTTGACCGTTACGTCATAGTTTATGGCTCTGAAAAAGGTAACGGGTATCACAGGTTGGATATTCATTACAACAATATCCTGTGGGACTTTTTAAAACCCCTAGCCATATTAGAGCATTTCCCTTTCCAGTTGGAGCTTTCACAGGCCACAGGCATTCAAGATGAGATCACAATACTTGTATTGGCCAGCCAGTTTATGACCACCCCAACAGCATTACAATATAAACACTGAGAAATAAATTCAATCCTGCTGCCTACCTCTCTCCCCTGCCACTCACCTGCTCTCTCTTTGCCGCTTACTTGTTTCTGTGTCAACCAAGGTTCAGATGATGTGAAGATCACTGTGTCGGGCAACGCGGCCGAGCAGCAGCTGAAGGACCTGCAGGGCTCCACTATGTACACCGTCACGGTCACCAGTCAGTTGGGCAACCTGGACGGCGCTCCCGCCATCACCGTCTTCACCACCACCAGTGGTCAGTCCGGCACACACTCTCAAACTACCCTAATGCTTTAAACAGTCAACTCACCCGAGACAGAGAAGAAAAGGAAGGCTGCTGTTTTTATTGAATCCCACAACTGAGCTTCTTGTGATTGTGTCCATGTCCTTCTGGCAGGATCTGGGGGAGACGGGGAAGGCCCGCGTGACCTGAAGGCCAGTCAGGTGACTCCTCGCTCAGTGTTGCTGACGTGGAAACCACCCTCTGCCGCTGTGGGAAGCTACAAGCTGACCTATCAGACGGAGGGACAGGAGATGCAGGTAAGGAACTGATTAAAAAGGTAGAGACAGACACACATTCTATTTTATTCAGTACAGTACACTAGGACAAAATGCAACAAACACTGGTCTCGACAGGTGGCCTTTTTCTTCTCAACAGGAGGTTACCATTGACGCCACAGTAACGGAGTTCAAGTTGACCAGGCTGCATCCTATGTCCAAGTACACCGTGCAGCTACAGGGAGAGAGGGGAGGGAGCTATACTGCTGCAATTTCCACTGAGATCACCACAGGTAAGTGGTCAAATATATTTGACTAAACTGAACAAACTAAATACATACATCGAAAGCGCAGTTTCATAAAGTTGGTCTCTCTCTATGATTTTTTTCTCTCAGGGAATCTCCGGTACCCCTTCCCAAGTGACTGTTCCCAGGAGCTGCTGAACGGGATGCATGAGTCTGGAGAGGTGGAGATCTTCCCAAAGGGAAGGCAGGGAAAACCAGTGTTGGTCTACTGCGACCAGGTGACTGATGGAGGCGGCTGGACGGTAAGAGAAGATGATTGTGAGAGGGACCACACAAAAACTATCTTGTGGTATTTCATTAGTCCACTGTTGATACAGTCCCAAAAGGTTTTGCATGTCAGCAATCAAGTTTTCAAGACATAAGTCTATCTTGATAGACTTGATTGCTGACATGCAGAAAATGTTGGGACTGTATCAACAGTGAACTAACAAAACAAAAGAGTGGTATTTTACTTGAACTGACATGTTAAGGGTTGATTTAGCCTGGTATATGTCAGCTGTATGAGCGTGTGTGTATTACAGGTCTTCCAGAGAAGGATGGATGGGAAAACGGACTTCTTCCGAGATTGGAAGAACTACAGCAAAGGATTTGGAGAACTGAGTGGGGAATTTTGGCTGGGTGAGAGTCATTCGTCACGCGAAGTTTGTTTTCACCCGCTTCAGCAGCAGTGCACCAGCATAACATCAAACAGAACTGCTATATTGACGACACAAAAGCTAAACCATGTCACTTTTACGTAAACAGTGCAAGCCTTCATGACAGATCAACTCTGTAAATAGACCCATTGCTAGGCAGAGAAATTAAACAGTACAATGCCAGATGAGAAGGATCAATTTAATGTGGAAACGTATGGCAAGAGGGTAGAAAAAAGCAGACTACTGGCACTATTGGTGCACAAACAGAAGGAAAACCAAGAGCAGTAGCAGAGGGCTCATCAAAGCCCTTTCACTTTATTGGAGCAATTGGCTGAGCATTAGCGCAGGTAGCACAGTATCCACTATTCTAACATTGAGGGGCATCATGCTCTACTGCGCAGATCTGATTAAAATAATAGTCTTCGGCGCCCCCTGGAGGCAATACATATAGTTTACTACAGTTGGCTTGGCAGTAAGCAGTTTTTTTGTGTGCTATAACACCTTCTTTCACACTCATCTCTATCCGTATATAGGTAATGAGAACCTACACAATCTAACCAGCATGGCACCAATGACCCTACGTGTGGACCTCCGTGCAGGGGACGAATCCGTGTTTGCCAAGTACTCCACATTCACGGTGGACACTGTTAGGAGGAACTACGCTCTCAAAGTGTCTGGGTACAGCGGTACAGCAGGTATGAACAGAATCTGTCCACTAAACATGATTGACCTCTTATTGTGCATACTTCCACATAATCATTAAACCCCATCGTTTATTTTCTCTCATTTTCCCTCTATTCCACACCTACTGTTTCCCCTCCTCACACCTGCCATCCGTCTTTCCACTCGATCTCCCTTTTCCCCTTTCCCTCTCTCCTTTTTACTCCCGGTAGGTGACTCTATGAGTTACCACAACGGGCGCATGTTCTCTACCAGAGACAGAGACCCCGCGCCTTTCATCACCCGCTGCGCCATGTCCTATAGGGGGGGTTGGTGGTATAAGAACTGCCACCAGGCCAACCTTAATGGCCTCTACGACACCAATGTCAATCACCAGGTAATCCCAGCTGACTTCATACCTCATTTCACTATTTCAGAGTCTAAATCACCAAATGAATCTAAGTCAAGTAATCTAAGTCAACTACTATAATCAGTTACATTTTTGGGGTGGTTTGTTAACTGAATTGTCTCTTTGTGTTTCAGGGTTTGATCTGGACTGCCTGGAAAGGCAAGGATTATTCCGTCCCTTTCACTGAGATGAAGCTCAGACCAACATCTTTCACCCCTCCAACTCAGGGGTACTGACAAAGTGGTGGACAGAAAATGAGAAGGGGAGAGAGGCACACTTTATGAACACACACACACACACAGCCAGGTAACTGCCAAAATAAAGGAAACACAAACAGATAGCGTTGGGCCATCACGAGCCAGAACAGCTTCAATGCACCTTGGCATTGATTCTACAAGTGTCTGGAACTCTTATGGAGGGAGGCGACACCATTCACCCAGAGAAATTCCATCATTTGGTGTTTTGTTGATGGTGGTGGAAAACGCTGTCTCAGGCACGACTTCAGAAACTCCCATAAGTGTTCAAGTGGGTTGAGATATGGTGACTGACACAAACATACACACACACACTTTAAACCTCCTATGCTCCTTTGAGACCCCTCTTTCAAAGTCAGAGGTAGCCAAAATAATGGGGCAACTGGGCATTTTTATACATGACCCTTAGCATGATGGGATGTTAATTGCTTAATTAACTCAGGAACCACATCTGTGTGGAAGAACTTGCTTTCAATATACCTTGTATGCCTTGTTTACTCAAGTGTTTCCTTCATTTGGTCAGTTTCCTGTACATAAGCACACAGGCAAACACACTCAATCCCACATGCATACACAGTACATGCATCTATTAGCTATAGTTGAAAAATCTCCAAATGCCTTTCTCTCCAGACTAAAGCGATTAGATTTTTTCAAATGTATAGAGGACAGTTATCCATCCGTATGTTATATTGTACAGTTTCTAGATTATCTTTGCAATGTCCTTTTTTACACTAAGTGTTGTGGCACCCCTCGCGTCAGCTGTAAAAATGTATGCACTGTCCCCTCGCTATGATGGTACAACCGTGGAAATGAGCGGGTGAATAATGGAGATTTATGTTTGTACTTGACTGGTAATTCTCAAGTTGTGTCCTTTGTTTGTCTTATTTGTGGTTGTATGTCCTGTATTTTCTGTTGCCCCAATTCTCAAATTGTAGTTGCTACAATAATAAAATAATGGTGGAACATAGGCAGCAGAAGCCGCTAACTAAAAGGATTTTATTGATTTTTTGCTTTCTGTTTTCGTGTATTGTCTGCTTCCAGTATTGTAAATGGGCTAATAGTTCAACATCAGTCTTTATTTACATTGCGCACACAAACTGCACTCAGTGTACCATTATATGAGCAAGTACTGTATACAAGTGAGGTTCTCATTGATAGCTAGGTGTTAGATTTGGAGACCATGAAGATAAACTGCACAGTGACAAAAGGTGTTACAATACACAGTTATTTTTATGTTGAATACCAACCCTCCTCACTCTACCAAACTCCCCAGTTCGTCCCAATTTATGTCTTTTTTTATTTTTTATTTCACCTTTATTAAACCAGGTAGGCCAGTTGAGAACAAGTTCTCATTTACAACTGCGACCTGGCCAAGATAAAGCAAAGCAGTGCGACACAAACAACACAGAGTTACACATGGGATAAACAAACGTACAGTCAATAACGCAATAGAAAATCTATATACAGTGTGTGCAAATGTAGTAAGATTAGGGAGGTAAGGCAATAAATAGGCCATAGTGGCAAAATAATTACAATATAGCAATTAACACTGGAGTGATACATGTGCAGAAGATGAATGTGCAAGTAGAGATACTGGGGTGCAAAGGAGCAAGATAAAATGCTTCCCATAGTTATACATTACTACCGGCCATTACTCACTGACAAAGATTACACCTACTGCACTTTACTCAAATGAAACAGTTGTACTACTACAAGACAATGAATGTCCACAATCAGATATATTTGAACATTCTATTATTACATATACAGTGAGTGTACAAAACATTAGGAACACCTGCTCTTATCATGACATAGACTGACCAAGTGAAAGCTATGAGCCCTTATTGATGTCACTTGTTAAATCCACTTCAATCAGTGTAGATGAAGGGGAGGAGACATGTTTAAGAAGGATTTTTAAGCCTCGAGACGAATGTGACATGGATTGTGTATGTGTGCCATTCAGAGAGTAAATGGGCAAGACAAAAGATTGAAGTGTCTTTGAATGGGGTATGGTAGTAGGTACCGGGCGCAATGGATTGAGTGTGTCAAAAACTGCAACACAGGGTTTTTAACGCTCAACAGTTTTCCGTGTGTATCAAGAATGGTCCACCACCGAAAGGACATTCAGCCAACTTGACACAACTATGGGAAGCATTGGAGTCAACATGGGCCTGTGGAACGCTTTCGACACGTTGTAGACTCCACGCCCCGACGAAATTGAGGCAGTTCTAAGGGCAAAAGGGAGGGTGCAACTCAATATTAGGAAAGTGTTCTTGATGTTTTGTACACTCAGTGTATGTATGGACTGTGTTCCATTTAATTATGTGGATTGAGTTTTAATATTTAATTCTATGGGATTGAAACCTCTGCACAGAATGTTCATTCCATCATCCATTATGACATGGAACCTTCCATTGTTCTCTACATGCAAGGTTCCCAAGAACACACATTTCCCTCAAACAGGTACACATTTCCTTCAGATCCACCATGCTGACAGGGAGAAAGGTATGATTTTTATGTTTTAGGATTATCCTTCTTTTTATTTAACCATTGATATTGCAGATTATTATTAAACCATTATGGTTTATGTATGTACTGCTAATGTAAATAGCATAAGCTTGTTTTAACAATGTGTACACATTTCTCACAATACCCAGAAGAGAACAAGCATCACTGCTAAATGTACTGAGGCTTCCAGGTAATGACTTCTCTACTTAACACACACCCACTGACAGACAGACAGACAAGAGTCCATTTTACCTGGTTACATGGTCAAATCTCCACAGTGACGCTGTAACAGCCCAGGTGGAGGTTCCTGTACCAACCCAGGTTCCTGATCAGCAAGTCCACATGAAGCCATTGGTGAACCCTGTGTTGAAGCCTGTGGTGAATTCTGTGGTGAACCCTGTGTTGGCCCTATTGCAAAAGGTAGGGAGAGTCTAATGTGTTACAAAGATAATGTATCTTAACAGAGTTACATACAGTATCATATTCATTTGTATAGCAATTGACAATAACCATGTATAGTACCAGTCAAAAGTTTGGACACACCTACTCATTCAAGGGTTTTTCTTTATTTTTACTATTTTCTACATTGTAGAATAATAGTGAAGACATAAAAACTATGAAATAACACATATGGCATCATGTAGTAACCAAAAAAAGTGTTAAACAAATAAATATATATTTTATACTTGAGATTCTTCAAAGTAGCCACCCTTTGCCTTTTATGCTTCATGACGAATGCTTTTCCAACAGTCTTGAAGGAGTTCCCACATATGCTGAGCACTTGTTGGCTGCTTTTCCTTCATTATGCGGTCCAACTCAGCCCAATCCATTTCAATTGGGTGATAGTCCCACTAAGCGCAAACCAGATGGGATGGCGTATTCCTGCAGAATGCTGTTGTAGCCATGTTGGTTAAGTGTGCCTTGAATTCGAAATCAATCACAGACAGTGTCACCAGCAAAGCACCCCCACACCATAACACATCCTCCTCCATGCTTCACAGTGGGAACCACACATGCAGAGATCATCCATTCACCTACTCGGCGTCTCACAAAGACACGGCGGTTGTAACTAAAAATCTCAAATTTGGACTCATCAGACCAAAGGACGGATTTCCACTGGTCTAATTTCCATTGCTCGTGTTTCTTGGCCCAAGCATGTCTCTTGTTCTTATTGGTGTACTTTAGTAGTGGTTTCTTTGCAGCAATTCGACCATGAAGGCCTGATTCATGCAGTCTCCCCTGAACAGTTGATGTTGAGATGTGTCTGTTACTTGAACTCTGTGAACCATTTATTTGGGCTGCAATCTGAGGTGCAGTTAACTCTAATGAACTTATCCTCTGCAGCAGAGGTAACTCTGGATCTTCCTTTCCTGTGGTGTTCCTCATGAGAGCCAGTTTCATCATAGCACTTGATGGTTTTTGCGACTGCACTTGAAGAAACTTTCAAAGTTCTTGAAATTTTCCAGATTGACTGACCTTCATGTCTTAAAGTAAGGATTGTCTGTCGTTTCTCTTTGCTTATTTGAGCTGCTCTTGCCATAATATGGACATGGTCTTTTACCAAATAGGGCTAATTTCTGTATCCCCTACCTTGTCATAACACAACTGTTTGGCTTAAACGCATTAAAAAGGAAAGAAATTCCACAAATGAACTTTTAACAAGGCACACCTGTTAATTAAAATCCATTCCAGGTGACTACCTCATGAAGCTGGTTAAGAGAATGCCAAGAGTGTGCAAAGCTGTCATCAAGGCAAAGGGTGGCTACTTTGAAGAATGTCAAATATAAATTATATTTGGATTTGTTTAACACTTTGTTGGTTACTACATGATACCACGTGTTATTTCATAGTTTTGATGTCTTCACTATTAATCAAAAATATTTTTTATTAAATGGGATGAGTAGGTGTGTCCAAACTTTTGACTCGTACTGAACTTTCAAAATCCCTGTCAGTTCTTTCATTTACTTGCAGCAAGCCGTTGCCAACCCACTTGAGGCAGCTAGGCGACATGGCTACAACATGGACAAATTAGAACAAGTAACCGGAATAACACCCTTCTGGCTCAATGTGGCAGAGAGATTCATCAACGATGTGTGCGATAATGTCTTTCAAGTTCTGCAGTATTACAAGTCTAAAGGGATCCCTGTAGATCTCTCTGATTTCGCTTCATTTCAAGATGTTGGAGATAAGAGAGTCTTTAAGCAGTGGGAGGACTACACAACAGACGAGTTTACCTTGATTGTTGGCCGTCTGACTGAGCTCGTCCTCAATAACCTCATGGATAATTTCATGAAGGAGTGCCGAGGGGACATCAGTAAGCCCGAGTGTCTGACAGACCTAGGTTTCAACATGGACGTCTGCAATTTTCTTCGTGGATGGGCGGATTTCGCAGTCAGCATGACCGTGGTAAACGGACAGGGGATCAGTCGCACTCCAGGACCACTGCCCATGCCCGCCTGTTGGCCAAGGCGCCATTGTCGACCAACGCCGTGGCCCGAGAGTGCTCTCAAATCCACAAAGACTGGTTTAGAGGAGAGAGCAGGAGTCAACAGAACAGCCAACTCTGGATCAGAATCATCTGGGCCCTTAGTCACCAATAACCACAGTCAGGTAGCCAGCCAGTAGTACACAGAGACGCCCCAAACTGCAGCAGGGACAGAAAGAGATCACAGGTTTAGTGACCCAAACAGTTCTACGGTCGATTGCTGATCTTGGAAGGCATGGAGATCTACCCAACACCATCCACTGGACATCGGTCTGCTGATCTTGGAAGGCATGGAGATCTACCCAACACCATCCACTGGACATCGGTCTGCTGATCTTGGAAGGCATGGAGATCTACCCAACACCATCCACTGGACATCGGTCTGCTGATCTTGGAAGGCATGGAGATCTACTCAACACCATCCACTGGACATCGGTCAGCCTCTGACATGAAAAACATTTGCATACTGCATTTCTGTTCTAGCAAAGAGCTCAAATTTGGCAATAAAGGCATTAAACAAAGAACATCTTGGTTCCTTTACCAATTATTCCCGTACCAATTATTGTCGGTATGGGTGTTGAGATTTGCAGAAGGCCTAAATATTGGAAATTGTCGTTTCTTTTTTGTCATGATGCATTTTCTGTTTTCTTTATGAAGGTCAATATCACGGAAAGCTCATGCTATTGCTCCATTATTAATAACATTAGTAAAATGTTGGTATTTTTTGTTGTTGATTGGAGCCTTTACAATGTTGCCCTCAATGCCATTGCACAGTGGCCTACTTGCAGACGTTCTTCAACTGAACAGCCTATGAACACTGTGGACTCTGTTTGCACATGGACAGCTCCCAGTGTTGAATTCCTAACCTCAGAATGTGGGCCTGTTTCAACATTAGTTTCCCCAAACCAAATCTAATTGTCGTTCTGGAGCAGGGGAAAGAACTGAACATAAAAGGGACATAAATCAGTGCGGTGTCTTCTGCTTCACATTCCTTATCAAGCCACAATAGGGCCCTCCATTCTCATTGCACGTGGTGCGGCATGCCGTGGTCATGTCTCTCGGTCAGATAGTATACGTGGAAAGGATGAAAGAGTCGCTGGCCTTTTATCAATTAGATTGGTTCACCTCCTGCGTCCTCTCTCCTCCGTCCTCCTTTTGGAAAAAGGTCAAGGTTAATTGTACAAACCCCGCCCACTCTCCGCCTACCTGGAGGGGAGCCCTCCCCTCATTGGTCGCCACACACCTCCATCAAAGCTTGTTAAGAACAATCATGTCCACCTGAAAGAGGCGGAGCTACACCTTTAAATACCCCACCTGCAGTAATTTGTCCCCTTTCAACCAAACAGCATGGCTCACTAGAGATGTGTTACTGACTGTGCATATTGTATGACTGTGGTATATGGCGAGCAAGGTATTTAATTCCTATTATCTAGATTTGTTGTGCACTTCCCTTATTTGCCGATTGTGTAAAGCTAGCGTTTTGAGTTTATTTTGGGTATGTTTGCCCTTTTTACCCTGCGCCTCTGTTTTACATTACATTAATATAATATTTCTGTATGTGCCAAGACATCCATTTCTCACCATCCTCTGCGTCTTTCAGCTGTGAAATTTTTTTACCTTTAGAAGCCTACAGACTTTTTCAATAAAAAGTCAAAAGGCTACCCTCGTGTTCTTGCAGACATGTCCATTATCTCCAATCCAATCTGTTATTTTACAGTAATAGATAAGAGGCAGCGAAGAGCGAAGTGGACAAATGCACTTGTATGAAAACTCTTCTCCAAATTGCACGTCATCAGGCAAATGAGTCCAGGGGACATGGGGAGCTATGCTGCAACCTGATGGTCTGGAGGTAGAAGCTATTGGCCAGAGACAGTTTGCCATGGTACTGCCCACGTCTGAGTGATGGAAGTGGAGAGAACAGGCCGTGGCTGAGGTCCCTGATCTTGGCCTTCCTGTGACACCTGGTGATGTCCTGGAGGGCAGGCAGTGTGCACCAATTGGTGATTTCGGCTGAGCGTACCCCACTAGAGCCTTGTGGTCAGCGGCGGTGGAGTGTCCGTACCAGGCTGTGATGCAACCGACAGTATGCTCTCGATGGTGCTCCTGTGGAACACTGGGTCCTCTGGGATAGGCCGAATTTCAACTTTCTACGGTTGGTCATCATGGTGTCTGTGGTTTGACCGTTTTGACTCCTGAGATGTGGATGCCGAGAAACTGAAGTTTTCCGTCTCCACTGGCCCCATTGATGAGGATGGGGCGTGCCCAGCCTGATTCCTCCTGAAGTCCACAATCGGCTTTTTGTTTTGCTAATGTTGAGGAAGGTTGTTTACCTGGCACCATGCTGTCAGTGCCTACCTCTCTGTAGGCTCTCGCATTGCTGGTAATCAGGCCTACTGTTGTAGGCCTGATTACGCAGTCGTGGGTATACAGGAGGGGACTGAGGATGCACCCTTGTGGGGTCCCCCGGTGTTGAAGATCCGTGTGAAGGTTGTTGCCTACCTTCACCACCTGGGGGTGGTCCATCAGGAAGTCCAGGACAGTTGTATAGGGAGGAGTTCAGGCCTGTGAGCGTAGTGGACACTATGGTACTAAAGACTGAGCTGTAGTTGAACAGTATCCTCACAAATGCTTTCCTTTTGTCCAGGTGGGTGAGGGCAGTGCAATGGCGATTGCGTCATCCGTGGATCTGTCGGGGCGGTAGGTGTACTGGAGGTAATGTGGTCTTTAGCTAGCCTTTTGACGCACAGGCAGCCCAATTCAGATGTTTTTATTAATTGGTCATTGGTCACGTGGGCAGCCGGTTTGGGTTCCGTGCCCTTGGCAACGCAGACGCTCGTTGGCACGCGCGAGCAGTGTGGATAAATCTCAAAATGTATTTTTAAACGCTCGCTTCGGTGTAGTCAGCTGTTATACGGAACTCAAACCGGCTGCGAGCTTGCACCATCGTGCATACATTTATTTTGTCCCCCCACACCAAACGTGATCACGACACGCAGGTTAAAATATCAAAACAAACTCTGAACCAATTACATTAATTTGGGGACAGGTCAAAAAGCATTAAACATGTATGGCAATTTAGCTAACTAGCTGTCTTGTTTGCTACCATTTTCACGTTAATGGAGTAGGGACGTCAAAACCTGGACCGTGAAGTCAGAATTGGGACGCCCAATGATCCCATACCTATCAGCCAAACAGCCATTGAGAATCCATTTCGTTCTGTTTTGACATGATGGGATACAGTTTCAGATTGGATTTTTGCAGCAAATTAGAATTTACGCAGCAGGTTAGCATAATTAACGTAGCAGGTTAGCAGGATTAAGTTTAGGAAAAGGCTTAGGTAAAATGTTAAAAATAAAACTACTTTTGAAGTTAATTTGACAAAAGCTGTAACCCTTCTAGCCATGACAATGTTGTTCTCCCTGTCCTATACTGTATTTGGATTAATCTGAGGCTGTGTTAAAATTGAAAGTGAAAGTTCACCCCAGGAAACGCTGACACATCCAACCGAGACAGTTTACCGTGACAGCGTTTAACAAAGTAAAAGGAGTTGAAAAGTAAAGTGCAGTAGACGCTCTCCTTTCACCTGAGGGTTCTCGAGTTGTGGATTCGTTCGCCCATCTTGATTGAAGATGCTCCATAATTCTCGACCTCCCCAACCTCAAAGCGCTGGTTTTTCCTTTGAGAACACTCGCAGGTGAGTTCCTTTCTTAGTGGTCCATAAGGTAATTTGAGAAACATTTACTGCAATTCATTTTTTATTATGTATTGTGACAGTTCTTGGTGGATGTCAGGGGTTCGAGTCAAGACCATAACAATTCGCGCACAATTAAAGGGCAACTCCACTTTTCAACCTAATTTTCATTATCTCAGCACAATACCAATGTCAACCAGAGGCTTTTGGGAGGAACTATACGAGGACTGGCTGATTGTAATGCTTTAATGGTATTAAACATATGGCAACCACATGTTTGACTCGGTTCATTTTTTTCTATTCCACCAAATACAATGGGCCCCACCCTCCTATAGTCCAAAGGAGGCTGGTGGGAGTAGCTAACATATGTGAAAAGGGCACATTTTCTATGTTTTGTAGAAAAAATATATAAAGTTCTACCAGATGACGACAAGTTAAAACATTTTCAAACACTGAGATTCACGGATGTGGAAACCAAGAAAATACCTTCCCTTGTTGCAGGTTTTGAAAATCACTTTACTTTTAATCCTACCGTGCGATTAAACAATTTTAGAACCTTTCTTTTTAACTACAGATCATAGAAACCCACTGTTTATACAAGCATTTCACTACACCCGCAATAACATCTGCTAAATATGTGTGACGAATAACAATTTTTTTTGTAGACCGGTTTGGTGCTGGAGATTGAGAAGTGGCAGAATTGTCTTTTAATTTTCTGAATTTTATTCAATTTGTCTGCTTGTGTAAAATTGTGAACCTGCAGAAAAAGAATTAACAATATCGCAGTTTAAAACAGGATAATTACTGTAGGCCTACATTGTTACCATGTAAATAGTTTTAGCAGAGACAGCAGAGGAAGATTCCCTGAATAATTTCTGGTTTTAGTAGGCTTAGGTTTATAGCCCGACAGTTTTTTGGGGGGCCCGATAAAGTTTTTTTTTTTTAAGTAACGCAAAATAACCAGGCTATATACAGGGGGTACCGAGTCAATGTGCGGTGGTTAACAGGTTAGTCGAGGTAATTGAGCCAATATGTACATGGGGGTAGGGGTAAAGTGACTAAGCATAGATAAAACCGCAAGTAGCAGCGTAAAATAAAAAGGGGGTGGGTGCAAATAGTACTGTTAGCCATTTGATTAACTGTTCGGCATTCTTATGGCTTGGGGGCAGAAGCTGTTAAATAGCCTTTTGGACCTAGACTTGGCGCTAAAATACCGCTTGCTGTGCGGTAGCAGAGAAGTCTGAGTAGGGTGGCTGGAGTCTTTGACAATTTTTAGGGCCTTCCTCTGACACCGCCTTGTATAGAGGTCCTGGGTGGCAGGAAGCTTGGACCCAGTGATCGGCCGGGCTCTGCTTAGGCCAACACAAAGCCAGCTTCTCTAAATATACCCAACATTGCATAATAACAAGTTCTCACTGCAGGAATGCTGTGTTGGAGGGGGATTTGTCAGAGCTTGGTTACAGTTCTCCTAAGGCAAGGAAGACTGGAACCACCATCGCTGGCATAGTATTCAAGGTGAGAATCAGTCATTACACATTTTCCGTTTACTGTGATGTAGTGGTCTCAGGATTGAGCTCAGCACAAAGTATGATTATAGTTTGCGTTTCCTCCCTCCACAGGATGGGGTGATACTTGGAGCTGACACAAGAGCCACTGATGACATGGTGGTAGCTGACAAGAATTGCATGAAGATCCACTACATTGCACCCAACATCTAGTAAGTGCCACAAAGAATACACCTTGTACAGTATAATAGTGTAGCTTGTTTAACCCATATGTAGTTGAGCATCAGCCCCTGTACAATGGTATGCACAGACTGGGGCTTTCGTTGAAGTCTATTTGAACCACCATGTTTCACCCACTAATCTCAATTTTTATTGTAGCTGTTGTGGAGCAGGTGTGGCTGCAGATGCAGAAGTCACCACTCAGATGATGTCATCCAATGTGGAGCTGCACTCACTAAGCACAGGACGCCCTCCCCTTGTTGTCACGGTTACCCGACAACTGAAACAGATGCTCTTCAGGTGAGAGCATGAATGAGTTTGTGACGATGGGAAAATAAGACATCTACAGTGGCCATTCTCATAACATTGTTTGAATGCTGACAATCTAGTTACTTTCCAGGCCATAATAGAAAACAACTGCCACAATAGTGCCTTCATCAATATCAAATCCCTCATTTGATTACAATTTTATCACAAACATTATGATGCTATTACATTGTAGCTCTCCACCTGAATTGTGGCATCTGCAATGCTTCCATTCCAGGTACCAGGGACATATTGGCGCCTCTCTGATTGTTGGAGGTGTGGATGTGACTGGCGCTCACCTCTACAGTGTCTACCCACACGGCTCCTATGACAAACTACCATTCCTTACTATGGGTATTGATCTCACTTTGTTTATCTAGTCAATGCTTGACTTTGTCAGCGATGGAGACTTTTTTTGCACCATGTCCTTGTGTTTCAGTCCAGCATAATCAGATGCCTGTATTGTTTGTCTTTGGTAATCATCTGCCATCAAATACTTCATCTGGGCCGTGGGAAGAGCTTCTAATGGTAAGTTGTATTGAATATTGAAACATTAGATAAAGGTAACAGTACTGCTGTTGTATTTGCAGGTTCAGGAGCAGGTGCAGCTATTTCTATCTTTGAAGACAGATACAGACCAAACATGTAGGTGAGATGCAGTTATTTACCATTGAACAGTTCATTTCATACAATCTATTGCTCACCTGTCTTATCTGTCTATCTTGCTCAGCTAGATGAGGCTAAAAAGCTGGTGCGGGATGCCATTGCGGCTGGGATTTTCTGTGACTTGGGCTCTGGCAGTAACGTGGACCTGTGTGTCATCACTCAGGCAAGGGTTCAGTACCTTAGGGGCTATGACCAACCTGCCCAGAAGGGGAAAAAGTGAGCCATACAAGTTTCTACTGGGCTACAACCAACACAATTGTGTGATTATTACTTGATTATTCATAATGTGAATTACAATATACTGTAAATCTTTCCTTTCTCTTTGCCCATTTCCAGAGAAGGACAGTACAAGTACAAGCCTGGCACCACTGCAGTTTTAACAAAGACGGTCACACCCCTGCCTCTGAACGTCGTTGATGAATCAATTCAACTTATGGACACTCAGTAAAATGTATGCTGCTGCAGGCATTATCAAACCCACATGAATTCCAAAACTCATTAGTAAAATTACTTACTACCAAAATACAATTAATGCATTTAGATGTTTTTATTAAACCTATTAGCACAGGGCTGCCCAACCTTCCTGGAGATCTACAGTCCTGTAGGTTTTCAGTCCAACCCTAATTTAACACACCTGATTCTACCAATTAGCTGCTCAACTAGACCTTAACTAGCTGAATCAGATATGCTGATTTAGGGTTGGACTGAACCTACAGGACAGTAGATCTCCAGGAAGAGGGTTGGGCAGCCCTGTTTCTACCAGAACATGCATGAAATAGTACAACAGTCACTGATAACCCCACACCTGAATCTGTTAATTTTGTCTGTATAATTGTTTTTACTATTACAAGCTATTTTGTTATATTACTAGAGTGTGACATACTACTGCTAGATATGCTGTTACTGTTAATATTTTTATAACCAACCATGCTTCACATTTGTACGTCCGGTGAAATATCTGGCTCATTGCTGTATCTGTGACACTACGATAATGTCATGTTAAATCACATACTCGAGCTGACTGACTTGTCCAATAAACAAGCAGCTTCATTTTCTCTAACACCACCCATTGGAGTAACGGTAAACAAGGCGTTTCCGTACGCCTATCGATACATCTCATTGGCTCTGCGAGGAGACCGATACCAAACAGCGTCGTTTGAATTTCGGTCACGTTGGTTCAGGGAGAGGTTTAGTCTTTGGTGCATTGTTGACAAAAACCCCTTCACATAAAATTTGTATCGGCTGGTAAGTGTGGAATTTCGACACGTTCAAAAGTAATGCTAGCTCTGTATGGTTTGCTTAGTTAGCGGTGGCATGCTTGCTCAATGTAGCTAGCTAATTTAGTAGATGAAAAGCTCTATGAATAACTAGTTACGTAACGTTAGCTTTCTTACCTCCTTAAAATGAACGTGCCAGTTGCCGTTTTTTAATTCTTGATTTACAATTCTCTGGGTTCAACCCGATGCTAGCTAGATAACTAGTTAATGTAAGTCGTTTGTGGCGAGTTGGCTAACTATCTGCTTGTTACCTTTTGAGAAAATGCGGTTTTTCATTGTTTCCAGTTTGGCCCTGGTTGAGTTCAGAGGCATCTTCAGGACGGTGCAACGTTACAGAACGTTCAGATACTTAACGTTAAGTGATAATGCCCAAAGGTTATTTTGATGAAGGCACTCATACTTCCATGAGAAAGTCAATTCGCTGATCGTTCCTTCTATCGGTTTGGTTTTTAGAGACGTAAGCCATTCGTTAAGTATTTTTGTTCTGTATCTATGGACGTGACCCAGTAGTTCGTTCAAAATGTTCCATTCTGGCTGGCAACGTTCGTATCCCTTGCATGCTAGCTAGTCTACAACTACGGCTAACTTGGTCATGTCAAACATTGCAGCCAGAATAACAGCAAAGTAGCTGCGTTTGTTTAATCTCTTTTCTAGCGACATTTATTTGGATAGGTCCATAAGAATGAGCTAATGATGCGCGATTTCGCCTGGCATAGAAAATGCGCTCTCTTGACAGGTCACTGTTCTGAGGAGCTAGCCAACAACACAGCTACTGCAATCACTTCAAACTGGAAATATAGACATCTAGCTGCCTTTAGTTTTAACTGTTTTCTGTAGACATTTCTTTGTATATATCCTTAATAATTTAACAGCTGTTCATGATTTCGACTGGCTAAGAAACGCTGCCTCTGCCTCGTCCCAACTCTTTCATTAGTGACAACTGTAGATGGAATTTCAATATTAAAACAGTTTTGCAAATGTCGGAGAGACTGACAGCAAGGTTTATAAAACATATGTTAAATTTAACAGCAGATGTTTTATAAACCTTGCTGTCAGTCTGCTAGTCTAACAGAAATGGGAGATAATGTCTAGATGCTTTTTATAGTGGAGATCAAGTTTATAAATTGCCTGGCTGGGCTGTTGAGACAGTGGATTTTGCAGTGAGATGGAACAGATTAAATAGGCATTTAAATGTCAGCTTTAGATGGTGGTAACTTGTGGAACAGACACTGGCTGGAATGCGGTTTTAACCAATCAGCATCCAGGACACGACCCATCCGTTGTATGTTTTCTGTATAACAGATTGCTTATCTTCAGAACGTTCAGATGTAGTGAAGAACGTTGCACCTATCAGAACACTCCCTTGAACGTGACCCCACGATGTCATGCCTGAGCCCAACATGACACAGCCAGAGTTACCAGACCATGGTAGATGCTAAGTGGGACCCTTGAGACAATCCTTCTCTAAACCCTACCTAACCTTGGGCCCGCGTGTCACTGAGGGGGTTTGATGAATCTGGCCCGGGGTACACCGGGCTATGGCCCGTCACGTCACCGGCGAAAGCGGGGAGGGAGGAGCACCCTTATTAAATATAAAAGTAATCTGCGTTGCTCGTTAATGTCAACAAGGCTCCATGGTGCATCGTCCTGAAACATATATCTCTTTTCCATAAATGTTTTAATAAAAAAATAAAAAGTTGGGAAGGCAGATAAATTGTTTCTCAGCAATCACTTTTGCATGTGAGTAAAGAATCCTACTACAATAATTCAGTGTTTGTCATGGTGACCCGAAGTAGCCATGGCAGAGAGCTCTGTAAATATGGTACATGTTTTGTGTTTTTTTACTGCATTTTTAAATCAACCTTCTTTGTTTTTGATAACTTGTTTTGGCTTGGCTAGCTAATATAGTGTGATTTTAATGATGCAGCAACACCAGATCAACAGCATCAGCTTTTTGGCCAACTGCCCTGGTTCTTAGAGGGAAGTGGACAGCGGTGTGAGGCGATGCAGAGGCTCGCCTCGTAGGGGGCTTTTCCAGACTACTGCTGAGGAGTAGTGGTTATACTGCCGCTTTTACAGTCACTGAAGCATCACCCAGGTGGGTCCTACATTTCAGTAGTGGACGATCCAGCTTGCCTACGGAGAAGGAGCTGTGAACATCAAAGACGACGACTTGCCCGATGAAGAGCTCCGTGGCCTGTTTGTCAGATGTTTCTACCTACCTCCCTGGCTGCTCCATCTATGCTCCATCCGCTCAAGATACTACTTTTCTGAACTGCCTATCATCTAATGCTGTTGAAGACCATCACCCAAGAACGGACACATGTTGTTTTTTAAGAGACTTTGAGATTCAACTTTTTTCTCCTTTATTTAACTACGCAAGTCAGTTAAGAACAAATTCTTATTTACAATGATGGCCTAGGAACAGTAGGGGGTAATGTAGAAACGGATCTTGTCAATGTGTTACTTATTGATGTGATCAGTCTGGAGGGTAATGTAGAAATGGATCATGTCAATGTGATCAGTCTGGGGGGTAATGTAGAAACTGATCATGTCAATGTGTTACTAATTGATGTGATCAGTCTGGAGGTAATGTAGAAATGGATCATGTCAATGTGTTACTTATTGATGTGATCAGTCTGGAGGGTAATGTAGAAATGGATCATTTCTGCCTTGTTCGGGGGCAGAACGACAGATTTTTACCTCGTCAGCTCAGGGATTCGATCTAGCAACCTTTCAGTTACTGGCCCAACGCTCTAACCACTAGGCTACCTGCCACCCCTTTTGTACTGAAAAGCGCTATATAAAATGTATTATTACACATGCATAATTATGTCACTTTTGTTTTGAACCGAATTCGCTGTCGGACAGAGGAGCACCTGGCTCACTCCTGGTAGGCAGCCCGGTTCCAAATCGAATACGATACTCTTTCAGCCGGTGTAAAACACGCCTACCAGTAAGCTCGGTCGAGCTTAATTGAACCCCCTCACTCATTCATTCCATGGAGGGCTGAGTGTCTGCGGGTTTTCACTCATCCCTTGTACTTGATTAATCAATTAAGTTAATTAATTAGTTCGGAACTACCTTCACCTGGTTGTCTAGGGTTTAATTGGACACAATTTTGAAAGGGGAATAACAAAAACGAGTAGATACTCAGGACCTCTGTGGAATGAGTTTGACACCTCTGTCATTTTTTCAGTATGCATTTTGAGTCCAACCCTTTCTATTCTTCTTTTCCAATATACACCATATGGCTAAAAGAGGGTCGTGTGTGTGTGATGACATGCAAGATTAATGACGAAGACCATGCAAACCTATATGGTCAATACTGGAGCAAGTCACAACGCATTTACTTTTCTCTATCTCCTCTTCACTATCAGGCAACCGTTTGGGTTCATTGACGCTGTTTTGTGAACTAGTATTGGAGGATGCCTCGTCGCGATCCTGACAGTTCTGCAAACCGGCGCAAGGGTGCAATACCCAAGCGTCGACCTCCAGCCTCGACCGCGACTGCTTCAACACCAAAGGCACCACGGCTGAGCGGACCATCAGGTGAGGAGAATAGGGAGAAGGGGGAATGTGGGTTGGACTCATGGCTTCTCAATGCTTACACTGAAGCAAACTGTTTTTGTTTAGCTATGGACAGTGCATTGGGAAAGTATTCAGACCTTGACTTTTTCCACAATTTGTTACATTACAGCCTTATTCTAAAATGATTTATTTTTATTTTTATTATCCCTCATCAATCTACACACAATACCCGATAATGACAAAGCAAAAAACAGGTTTTTAGACATTTTTGCAAATGTATAAAATTATTTAAAAAATGGAAATAATACATTTACACAAGTATTCACCCTTTACTCAGCACTTTGTTGAATCACCTTTGGCAGCGATTACAGCCTCGGGTCTTCTTGGGTATGACGCTACAAGCTTGGCACACCAGTATTTGGGGAGTTTCCTATTCTTCTCTGCAGATCCTCTCAAGCTCTGTCAGGTTGGATGGGGAGCGTCGCTACGCAGCTATGTTCAGGTCTCTCCAGAGATGTTCAAGTCTGGGCTCTGGCTGGGCCACTCAAGGACATTCAGAGAGTTGTCCTGTTAGAAGGTGAACCTACTCCCTTTTCTGGGGTCCTCAGCGCTCTGGTGCAGGTTTTCATCAAGGATCTCTCTGTACTTTGCTCCGTTCATCTTTCCCTCGATCCAGACTAGTCTCCCAGTCCCTGCCACTGAAAAACATCCCCACAGCATGATGCTGCCACCACCATGCTTCACCGTAGGGATGGTGCCAGGTTTCCTCCAGGCGTGACACTTGGCATTCCCGTCAAAGAGTTCAATTTTGGTTTCATCAGACCAGAGTATCTTGTTTCTCATGGTCTGAGAGTCCTTTAGGTGCAGTTAGGCAAACTCCAGCGGGCTTTCATGTGCCTTTTACTGAGGAGTGACTTCCGTCTGGTCACTCTACCATAAAGGCATGATTGGTGGAGTGCTGCAGACATTGTTGTACTTCTGGAAGGTTCTCCCATCTCCACAGAGGAACTCTGGAGCTTGTGTCATAGTGACCATCGGGTTCTTGGTCACCTCCATGACCAAGGCCCTTCTCCCCCGATTGCTCAGTTTGGACGGACAGCGTTAGGAAGAGTCTTGGTTGTTCCAAACTTCTTCCATTTAAGAATGTTGGACCTTCAATTGCTGCAGAAATGTTTTGGTACCCTTTCTCAGATCTGTGCCTCGACACAATCCTGTCTCGGAGCTCTACACACAATTCCTTCGAGCTCATGGCTTGGTTTTTGCTCTGACATGCACTGTCAACTGTGGGGCCTTTATATAGACAGGTGTGTACCTTTCCAAATCATGTCCACTCAATTGAATATACCACAGGTGGATTCCAATCAAGTTGTAGAAACATCTCAAGGATGATCAAAGGAAACCGGATGCACCTGAGCTCTATTTCAAGTCTCATAGCAAAGGGTCTGAATATTTATGTAAATAAGGTATTTCTGTTTTTTATTTTTAATGCATTTGCATGTATTAAAAAAACAGGTTTTGCTTTGACATTATGGGTATTGTGTGTAGATTGAGGATAAAAAAAAAAAAAAAGGCTGTGACATAACAAAATGTGGGAAAAGGGAAGGGGTCTGAATGCTTTATGAATGCACTGTATGTGACCACTAGTTGAAAGTGTTCCAATGAAGAAATATAAGGTTCTGTTCTCATTGTGTAAAGATGATCTGGGTCCCTCTAGCCTCTGCAGGTCCAGCTCCCTCCCCGCGAAAAAAGAGAAGGTTTCGCCCTGGCACCCGAGCTCTGATGGAAATTCGCAAGTACCAGAAGAGCACTGACTTGCTTTTGCGCAAGGGACCGTTTGCACGCCTGGTACGATACCCCTGGTTCTGTCCTTTCTTGTATGGTAGAGGTTGGTTAGCACATGGCTCCTGCGAACCGATTTTATAACCACCATTTTGTCTATAGTCACCTTACATTCCTAGATGGATGCTGCCACTGTCTGACAATACATTACTTGTTGATAATGCATAGTTAGCCCTGTGAACTTTACCCTTTTTTTGGTTGCAAAATCAACAGTTCCCCGCATATTATCCGAGAGCTTGCATATTTGACCAATCACCATACTATTACCGCATACAACAGTCAAATCATCGCAATATTATCTCACACAACTGACCAATCACTGCACTACAATAAGGGGGTTTGCAATTTGGACCAATTAAGTCACATGTCACCAAACATTCCCTTGTCAGTGCATTTTCTTGACAAGTTGGACAAAATCATTGCAAAATGACAGAATTGGCGCAGCAGTGAATTGCAAGGTTGTTTACTCAGGTTGTCTACGCAGGTTCGGGAAGTGTGCCAGACTTATAGCAGGGACTTCATGAGATGGCAGGTGAACGCTCTTCTGGCATTGCAGGAGGTATGTTGGTTCCCACTTCTGTGCTTATTTGAATAACTGTTATATCAATTCTCGACCAGGGGTCTCCAACATTTTCTATCATGTGAGCTACTTTATAAAAATGAAACAAGTGTCGGGTCTTTGGCTATGCCGGATTAAGTGATATGACATGCTATTCTATAAAATCGTTTCTCCGTAATTAATATTACCTGATTGAGCTAATCATGTAAATGTAATCAACTAGAGAGTCGGGGCACCACGAAATAATGTTTATAGAGCTGTTATCTTCCGAATAAATTCTTAAAGACCTAGTAATATTTTACATCAATAGCAGTCAATATTAATCGT
Organism: Salvelinus fontinalis; assembly: GCF_029448725.1. Taxonomy (NCBI): domain Eukaryota; kingdom Metazoa; phylum Chordata; class Actinopteri; order Salmoniformes; family Salmonidae; genus Salvelinus; species Salvelinus fontinalis. The sequence goes on from NC_074686.1 coordinate 10,234,250, forward strand.
CACCTTATTTCAGTCTCATCTGAAAGTTGTAAATGCTTGGTTATCTTCACGAACCCTGGCTAACAAGTTGAATCAGCAATACAAAATTGGGTTTAATTATTTATTTACTAAATACCTAACTAATCACACAGAATTACATATACACAGAATGAATCATACCTTGATTACAAATTACGTCATAAAGGAAAACGTCCCTAGCGGGCGGAACAGATATGACAGCTAGTTACACAAAAGAAAAGGGGCTGGGTTTGAGTGAAAGAGCGGGAAGACTGAGGAACAAAGGGCGAAGCTGTGCTATCGTAAATGCAGTATCTTATGCATTCTAAATTTGGAAAAGGAAAATGCAATAAATATTTACTCTGAGCTGCACTTCGGTAGGTTGGTGGTAGATCGGAGGCTGTGTTGCCCAACCAAGTCCTTTGTCCTTTGAAGAATGTCTCTGGTGGTCAATTGGATACGTTGTAGTAACGTCGTTGTGTGGTATACGGGATACTCTGTCTGTTCTAGCCCTCGTTTGCAGCTGCTGTTGCTAACCCAATTCTCACATTTTAGAAGCTAAAATCACATTTCATCCCATCACGAATAATTTCATATTCAAACATTTAAATTGAACAACAATTCCATGTGAGTCCGATAACTACAATGTGCAGACTTTCCACTGTAGAGTTTGTCATCCTATCATTGATGAGAATGTCCCAGATAACAACCGAACTGACATAATATACATTTTATGTATACACACAAGTACCACCGCATATGTTCAATTGGTCGGATTACCAGAATATAGTTCATTTCCCCCCCATCTTCTGATGTTCCCAGAATCTCTATGTTAACCAAGGGGTTTTCTAATGTCACATCAGTAGGGTAGAGAGAGGAAAAAGGGGGGAAGAGGTATTTATGACACAAGCTACACATTTTTTTAAAGCTTTCGAACAAGCACATTCTTCACTCCCCTGCCACTCTTCCCCAGCTCCTGAGTGTACAAGAGAAAATAGTGCGCTATGTTTCCTGTCAATATACTGTTTTCAAAAAATAATGGTTAAATAAAACTCAAGTGGGGCACTATAAAATCGGATGAATTTTCTTTTTTAATTTGACTGTTTTTAGATTTATTTTTAAATTGATGTTCTGAGTCAATGTTTAAATCACATCAGAAATTTTGTTTTTGTTGTTGGTATGAATTGATTTGTGTGTAATTCCCCTTTAATTGCACATCTGGCCCTTTTTAAATGCGCATCTAGTGTGCCGGTCTAGTGATGTTTCTGTACTGCTGCTGTCTATTTCATGGCAAAGTTTGCAAATAACAAATAAATGATATCATTTCTCATTATATACTTCTGCCAGGTAAGCCTACTTTGCAGTTAACATTCAATTGAGAAGGTTTCTGGAAAAGTATTTCTGTCAACCCACAAGACAGTTATCACATCAAGTGGCAGTGGCTACACATGGAGTGATATACAAAGCCCCGCACCACACCGGGGGGAAAAAGGGGCAATATTGCTGGAAATTAATTGGCATATATTGTGTTTAAGTTTGGCTTTTTAAGCCAATGGTGGGATAATGTCAATGTTGCGTTGGTTAAATAATACAGTCGTATGAAAAAGTTTGGACACCCCTGACAATTTCCATGATTTCCATTTATAAATAATTGGGTGTTTGGATCAGCAATTTCATTTTGATCTATCAAATAACTGATGGACACAGTAATATTTCAGTAGTGAAATTAGGTTTATTGGATTAACAGAATGTGCAATATGCATCAAAACAAAATTAGACAGGTGCATAAATTTAGGGCACCCCAATAGAAAAATCACATCAATATTTAGTAGAGCCTCCTTTTGCTAAAATAACAGCCTCTAGAAGCTTCCCATAGCCTCTAATGAGTGTCTGGATTCTGGATGAAGGTATTTTGGACCATTCCTCCTTACAAAACATCTCCAGTTCAGTTAGGTTTGATGGTTGCCGAGCATGGACAGCCCGCTTCAAATCATCCCACAGATTCTCAATGATATTCAGATCTGGGGACTGGGATGGCCATTCCAGAACATTGTACTTGTTCCTCTGCATAAATGCCCGGGTAGATTTTGAGCAGTGTTTTGGGTCGTTGTCTTGTTGAAATACCCAGCGCCGGCGTAACTTCAACTTTGTGACTGATTCTTCAACACTATTCCCAAGAAATCTGCTGATATTGAGTGGAATCCATGCGACCCTCAACTTTTAACAAGATTCCCAGTACCGGTACTGGCCACACAGCCCCACAGCATGATGGAACCCCCACCAAATTTTACTGTGGGTAGCAAGTGTTTTTCTTGGAACGCTGTGTTCTTTTGCCGCCATGCATAACGTCCCATGTTATGACCAAATAACTCAATCTTTGTTTCATCAGTCCACAGCACCTTATTCCAAAATGAAGCTGGCTTGTCCAAATGTGCATTTGCATACCTCAAGCGACTCTGTTTGTGGCGTGTGTACAGAAAAGGATTCTACCGCATCACTCTCCCATACAGATTCTCCTTGTGCAAAGTGCGCTGAATTGTTGAACGATGCACAGTGACACCATCTGCAGCAAGATGATGTTGTAGGTCTTTGGAGGTGGTCTGTGGGCTGTTTTTGACCGTTCTCACCATCCTTCGCCTTTGCCTCTCCGATATTTTACTTGGCCTGCCACTTCTGGCCTTAACAAGAACTATGCCTGTGGTCTTCCATTTCCTCACTATGTTCCTCACAGTGGACAGACATCTTAAATCTCTGCGATGGGTTTTTGTAGCCTTCCTCTAAACCATAATGTTGAACAATCTTTGTTTTCAGGTCATTTGAGAGTTGTTTTGAGGCCCCCATGTTGCCACTCTTCAGAGGAGAGTCAAAGAGAACAACTTGCAATTGGCCACCTTAAATACCTTTTTTCATGATTGGATGCACTTGTCTATGAAGTTCAAGGCTTAATGAGCTCACCAAACCAATTGTGTTCCAATTAATCAGTGCTAAGTAGTTACAGGTATTCAAATCAACAGAATGACAAGGGTGCCCACATTTTTGCATAGCCTATTTTCACATTGATTTAATTTCATACAACTTAATATTGCTACACTAAAAATCTTTGTCTGGACAATACCCCAGTACTCAGCTTTTATTAGAAAATTAATGGCATGCCACTGTGATCATTTTCTGTGACGACAGAGTAAATTATGATGCAGCCTCAGAGGGGTGCCCAAACCTTTTCATACGACTGTAGCTGGGAGTTTGCGGTGTCTGGTACTTGTGAGATTTGTTTTGACAGTTTGTGGTGGAACATTGCAGCTACTGGTAGCTACTGGTAGCTCGCGATCGACATGTTGGAGACCCCTGCTCTAAACCCTTCTTACAGTTTAAAATGATTAACAACATCATAGTACACATTCTTATTATTATTTGTATTTTTTACATATCGGCAATAAATAAAAAATCCCCTCTGCATTTTTTGTATCTCTATTAATGGTGTTGTCAATATGAACGTTTGCTGGTCATTGTTTGACACCATTATTTCTCTTCCAGGCTGCAGAGGCTTTCCTCGTTTTACTGTTTTCCGACGCCTGCTTGTGTACCATACACGCCAAGCGTGTAACGCTGTTCCCCCGTGACATTCAGCTTGCCCGGCGAATTCGAGGAGTGGATGATCTCTGAGAATGCTCAGATGAGCAGTTTGGCTTGGGATGAGGTCTGTTGTAGCCTCTCTTTTTTTTTTTTTTTTTTTACTCAAGCTCAGCCAAGGTGACCTTGGATCATGGACCATGGGGTGTTGAGGACCTAACAATGCTATGTTTTGATGCAAAGCATTAGTGGACCTAATTTGCCCCAAACATACATGCATTATGTTCATGCCAGTTATAACCTCAGTATATTCTATAACAAAATGCTAACTCAGGCAAAGACTGTTGACCAATGTTTTGCATTTAGAAACATATTTTTTGGTACATTGTGAAGGAAAAACACTGTGTTGGGTATACTGCTTTAGTTCATCTGTGTTTTGGGCCTCGTGGTACCTAAGCCAAGTTAGTATACTGGTAAAATCTGTAAATATTAGATTTTTTGTAAATAATTTTTTGATAAATTGTTTTCATGTTGGATTTAAATAAATGTTTTTATTCGGTACGAAAACAATTAGAAATGGCTCACATTTGTATACCTCTGTTTCATATGTGCAGGGATAAAATCATAGAATTACATGTAGTGGACTATTTTAATGAAGGGTTATTGTACCACTACAGATCCATTCCTTAGAACCTGGACATTAGTTTCTTTCATGTTAACCTGTTATTTGTCATGCCCAATTTTAACATGTCTCTGTGGCGTTGGTGTGCATGTGGTTTCATCCACCGCCTTTTGTCTTCATCTGATGGTGTGGTGTTGCCAGATGCCCCTTTTGGCTCCCCTTTTTTAATTGGTCCCTTGGGACAGCCTGATCTACAAGCTTTCCCAGCAGGCAGCCAATCATCTTCTCACACCTGCCTTGAACAGCTTCAGATGGTCCTGTTTACAGGTGTGCTAGGGCATCACTTGTGACTGCGAAACACACCGGACAACATTTAGAGAGTTAGATGTTTAAACGGCGCAGCAGTTGAACGACTACAGACAAGTGGGAACACTGTTTTTGCGTAGCATCCCTTTAATGGCGAGGATTTTTTTGAGTCAAAGAGTAGGTGTTCATGTATTCACATGGACAGAGAATAGTACTGTTTTATTCAAGTGCCATAATGTACATTTAATGTCATTTTAAAGAGGATATTATTCATGGTTCCAAAATAAGTGGATTCTTTCGGGCCATCAACACATCAGGTAAGACAATTTTATGCTCTTGAGTCTAGTCAAGCCAATTCATTGAATAGCAATGGTAAGAGCAATACATGCAAGTAAACAACATGGAATAAGAATGTATTGTAAATGTTTGTTAAAGGTGCATTTTAGGATTGGAGATGGAAGTATCCACTGCAAGGATAGTGTTAGAAATAAACTTAATGAAGTTGTGTAATGAATAAACAAGAACTCTTTAAATGTCTTATTGTTATTTGATGTGATCCACATCCCTCTTTTCCCCCTCTGCCACAAGGGCAATCATGGTGTCACCAGAGCAGCACCCTGGAGGGCTTATTGTATGGCAGCCTCCATGGTGACAAGGGGGAGGGGTCTGTGAACCAAGGGAGCAGCCAGTCAGGAGAGGAGAATTCCATAGCAAGTGTAAGCCCCAGCTAGCCGGAACCAATTATGTTTGTCTGTAGCCTGGTCCCAGACGTTTCTGACGGCCAATAGTCAAAGGAGTTGGCTGAAACCCATACACTCCTGTAGAAGGGGCCTATATAATAGCATATGCCCCAGGTTTGTGAGCGATCAAATATTTTTTATTAACATTCCTAAACAGACATTGTATCTGAATTAAACAAATTAAACAAATTTGGGAATTGGATTAATTCTTGACCAAATATGATTACATTTTGATAGTATTTTTTTTTACAATCTAGTGGTGTGAGAACAGCCTCAATGCTGACCCAGGGGCCCTACACGCCATGTGTTTTCTATGGGTTTTTATGAATAGACCTTGATTTGCAAGCTTCGCATAAAGAGAAGCTCTGCTCCTTTTTTGCACTGCTCCAGTAGTGAGTGTCTGACTACATCATAATTAACATGCATGTGCGCATGATTATTTGATGGAAGGAATAGTAATCGCAGGATAACCAGGAAATGTGTGTCTCTTTTTATAGAGTGGCCTCCAAATGGCCTGAAATGTCTCTTCATGGCCCTGTTGAATTACCAATGTTAATCATTGATCTGACATGAGTCAGCTTATCATGTCAAATCTGTGATTACCTCAAGTAAGAGAGGAGGGAGGGATGCCTTTGTAAAGTATTAGAACAGAGCCCTTGAACCCAGGAATTACCTTTCTATTCTTGCTTTGCAGTCTCCAGCTACAGGCATAGCAGGAGCCACTGGTGTGTGCCAGCTGCAGGGAGTGTGTTTGCAACCGCTTTCTCCTATTGGCTGCCGGGCGGGCATGGCACGCGGCGTGTCTCCGCTGTAGCCAATGTCAGTGTGAGCTCAAGACGCACCTCACTCTACTGCCGTGACGGCAGCATCTACTGCCAGCAGGACTACTGCAGGTGACTCAACAGTCTTCACCCACTTTACAAACCTCTGCTCTGGTTGATTTGAATCTCCCTCTACCTAATGTACTTATCTGCACCAGACTACCCATTTGGTTGTTTTGGTCCCATCTTCATTTTCTTGTGCTGTACTACTCTGTAGGCTACTGGCAATCTTCTATTTGTACACTTTTCTCTTCCGTCGAAGGTGATTTCCTTAAGTGGATGTTAATGTTGTAAAAGACCTGCTCTGGCCTCGTATTGTTCAAGAATAATGAGCGCTAACTGATCGTATTTCTCTACCTGGCCAGGTTATTCAGTGTGGGACGATGCGCCGGCTGCTCCCAGCCAATGCCGTCGTCAGCAATGGTCATGAGGTCTGGTGATCTGACCTTTCACCCCGAATGCTTTTCCTGTCAGCGGCAGCACATACACAGTTTATTAGGTACACAATCCTGTTTCTGAAAATGGTTCATTCCTACAGACAGTGAGTCATGTGGCTTGCTATATAAAGCATGCAGACAGGCATCAAGGCATTCGGTTACTGTTCAAATGAACTTCAGAATGGGCAAAACGAGTGAACTAAGCGACTTTGAGCGCAGTATAATCGTTGGTGCCAGGCGCACCTGTTCCAGTATCGTCGACATGGCCGGCCTCCTGGGCTTTTCATGCACAACAGTGTCTAGGGTTTACCGACAAAGGTGCAACAAACAAGAGACATCCAGTCAGCGGCAGTCCTGTGGTCGAAAACAGCGGGCGACAAACAGGCAAATGACAGCGCGGTATAACAATGGTGTGTGTGGAACTGTGGGCACGCGATCAACAACACTGGACAATTGAGGAGTGGGAAAAAATTGCCTGGTCTGACGAATCCAAGTTCCTGTTGTGGCGTAAACGGCATGAGTCCATGGCCCCATCCTGCCTGGTGTCAACGATACAGGCTGGTGGCAGTGGTGTAATGGTGTGGGAAATGTTTTCCTGGCAAACGTTAGGTACCTTGATACCAATTGAGCAACGTTTGAACGCCACACCTTGTAGAATCCATGCCCCGAAGAATTCAGGGTTTTCTGGAGGCAGAGGGGGGTTTGACCTGGTACTAAATCAAATGTTAATTGTCACATGCTTCATAAACAACAGTTGTAGACTAACAGTGAAATGCTTACTTACGGGCCCTTCCCAACAATGCAAAATACAATAAATTATAATAGAAGAAATAACATGAGGAATAAATACACAATGAGCAATGATAGCTTGGCTATATATCAATCAAATGTTTCATGAGCTGAAATACAAAATCCCAGAAATGTTCTATATGCACAAAAAGCTTATTTCTCTCAAATGCTGTGCACAAATTTTTTACATCCCTGTTAGTGAACATTTCTCAGTTACCAAGATAATCCATCCACCTGACAGGTGTGGCATATCAAGAAGCTGATTAAACACCATGATCATTACACAGGTGCACCTTGTACTGGGGACAATAAAAGGCCATTTTAAAATATGCAGTTTTGTCACACAACACAATACCACAGATGTCTCAAGATTTGAGGGAGTGTGCAATTGGCATGCTGACTGCAGGAATTTCCACCAGAGTTGTTCCCAGATAATGTTAAGTTAATTTCTCTACCATAAGCCACCTGCAAAGTCGTCTAAGAGAATTTCGCAGTATGTCCAACCAGCCTTACAACTGCGACCATGTGTAACCACGCCAGCCTAGGACCTCCACTTCCGGCTTCTTCACCTGCAGGATCGTCTGAGGGGGGGTATTTCTGTCTGTTATAAAGACCTTTTGTGGGGGGAAAACTCATTCTGATTGGCTGGGCCTGGCTCCCCTGTGGGGAAATTCATAGATTAGGGCCCAATTTATTTAAATTGACTGATTTCCTGAACTCGGTAAAATCCTTTAAATTGTTGCATGTTGAGTTTATTTTTGTTCAGTATATAATAATGCTATGGTAAATTTAAGCATTTTAGGATTATTCCTTGTGACTCCTTGTTTTGTTCCACAGTTTGTCATGGTTGTTATGATATCAGTATGTGCACGTAGTTTAGAGTTTCAAGGTTCAATGTCATGTGCACAAGTACAGTGAAATGCCTTTCTTGCAAGCTCTAAACCCAACAATGCAGTAATCAATAACGAGATGTATAGGTGTTTGTGATTTATATTGTGCACAGTAAGTGCCAGGAAATGTGTATGTGCAAGATCAAATAACCCAACCCCACCCCAAATATGACAATATGAGGTCTTTGTATTTTATTAAATGGTCTGTATTAACTAATGGAAGTATACAGTTGGAGTCGGAAGTTTACATTAAAACTAGTTTTTCAAACAATCCACAAATTTCTTGTTAACAAAGTATAGTTTTGGCAAGTCGGTTAGGACATCTACTTTGTGCATGACACAAGTCATTTTCCCCAAAATTGTTTACAGACAGTTTATTTCACTGATAATTCACTGTATCACAATTCCAGTGGGTCAGAAGTTTACATACACTAAGTTGACTGTGCCTTTAAACAGCTTCCAGAAAATGATGTCATGGCTTTAGAAGCTTCTGATAGGCTAATTGACATAATTTGAGTCAATTGGAGGTGTCTGTAGATGTATTTCAAGGCCTACCTTCAAACTCAGTGCCTCTTTGCTTGACATCATGGGAAAATCAAAGGAATTCAGCCAAGACCTCAGAAAAACAATTGTAGCCCTCCACAAGTCTGGTTCATCCTTGGGACCAATTTCCAAACGCCTGAAGGTACCACGGTCATCTATAAAAACAATAGTACGCAAGTATAAACACCATGGGACCATGCAGCCGTCATACCGCTCAGGAAGGAGATGCATTCTGTCTCCTAGAGATGAACGTACTGGTGCGAAAAGTGCAAATCAATCCCAGAACAACAGCAAAGGACCTTGTGAAGATGCTGGAGGAAACAGGTACAAAAGTATCTATATACACAGTAAAACGAGTCCTATATCGACATAACCTGAAAGGCCGCTCAGCAAGAATAAAGCCACTGCTCCAAAACCTCCATAAAAAAGCCAGTCTACAGTTTGCAACTGCACATGGGGACAAAGATCATACTTTTTGGAGAAATGTCCTCTGGTCTGATGAAACAAAAATAGAACTGTTTGGCCATAATGACTATCGTTATGTTTGGAGGAAAAGGGGGGAGCCTTGCAAGCTGAAGAACACCATCCCAACCGTGAAGCACGGGGGTGGCAGCATCATTTTGTGGGGGTGCTTTGCTGCAGGAGGGACTGGTGCACTTCACAAAATAGATGGCATCATGAGAAGAGGAAATTATGTGGATATATTGAAGCAACATCTCAAGACATCAGTCAGGAAGTTAAAGCTTGGTCGCAAATGGGTCTTCCAAATGGACAATGACCCCCAAGCATACTTCCAAAGTTGTGGCACAATGGCTTAAGGACAACACAGTCAAGGTATTGGAGTGGCCGTCACAGCCCTGACCTCAATCCCATAGAAAATTTGTGGGCAGAACTGAAAAAGTGTGTGCGAGCAAGGAGGCCTACAAACCTGACTCAGTTACACCAACTCTGTCAGGAGGAATGGGCCAAAATTCACCCTACTTATTGTTGGAAGCTTGTGGAAGGCTAACCGAACAGTTTGACCCAAGTTAAACAATTTAAAGGCAATGCTACCAAATACTAATTGAGTGTATGTAATCTTCTGACCCACTGGGAATGTGATGAAAGAAATAAAATCTGAAATAAATCATTCTCTCTGCTATTATTCTGACATTTCACATTCTTAAAATAAAGTGATGATCCTAACTGACCTAAAACTGTGAATTTTTACTTGGATTAAATGTCAAGAATTGTGAAAAACTGAGTTTAAATGTATTTGGCGAAGGTGTATGTAAACTTCTGACTTCCAACTGTTGGTTGTATTTTATTTACTCGTTGTCTAAAAGCATTTTTCAACAGATCAGATAGCTGATGTAAACTCCTATCAGTTAAATCTGAGAAGTCGTACCTTACTAGACTGCTTTTAACAGACCAGGAGCCGGATTCACAAAACCTTGTTCAGAATACATTTCTTAACTGGCATTTTTAACTTAACTATAGACTTAAGAAGAAAGTTAAGCGAAGTTGCTATTTCTCAATAAAGTTATTGGAAATGTTCTTAAGGTTTTTCCTTAGAAAAAAGTTAAGAATAAATGGGATTCTCGAAAATAATGCTTTTAGGATTTCTTCTTGGAAATGTACTTAACTTTAGGGCAGCTAACCCCTTGTCTTGAGACGAATGGGTACTTTTGTAATCATTAATGTTTTCTTGCGCCACACAAACAGTTGGCTTGCGGATATTTAAATACAGCAAGAATACAATTTAAACACGCATTATCTAGCTAGCTAGTAATTAACAATATATTACAATATTCTCGAAGTGTTAAATAGCTAGCGCTTTCTTGTCAATCAAAAATGTCAAAGAAGAACTTGGTTAACTTAGCTAAAGTTAACGTCGTTAGCTGTGTTGGCTATAATGTCTTTACACGTTAGCTAACGTAGCTAATTAACTTACAGTTCGCGCAGTCCCTCTACCACCATCTATGATGGACGACATCTTCTCCTCCAGCTGGTCCACATGAATGGTTTCTCAGCTCCCTTCTTCTTAGCAGCCGACTTGATGTCGGAACACTTATTTTTTACGGTGTCACTGTCCCTTGCCATACCCCCGATGGCAGAGACCGACTCGGCCACTCTCGCACATCCTCTCTTTTTGGTCTCTGCAGTGAACCTGCAGATATCAAGTCTCCCCAACAGCAACCTTTTCCTGGCTGCTATTTCCTCCACCATCACTTCAAGCTCTTGTTTACTCGAGTTTTTATTGAGCTTTCCTTGTTTATTCATTTTTTGTTTTTATGTACAGTAACTAACGTTAGTCTGATGAAAATGTGTTTTTTTTGTTTGTGTGTAAAGGGTTTGCGAGCCAATTAAAATATTTTTATTCTCGAGACATAAAGCAAAAAAATAAATGTAATAAAATTGAAATATCAACACTTTATTATAGTAGGCCAAATCCTATCATCCCTGTCACATAGGCTTATTTATTGGTTTCAAGCACATCACTAATGTCAATGCCACATAAGATATTTACGAAGTTCCTAAGAAAACGACGAATTCCTAAGAACATTTTGATTAATTGCATTTACGAACTATCTTATGAACTTCTTTTTTTTTTCTTAAGCAGCTTAAGTTTTTTGGTAAGTAATGTTTCGTGAATCCGGCCCAGGTTTAGTTCAGATCATACTGCAATCCTCTTAGACATGCTCCGGAACTTTGGCAATTAGTATTTTTTTTATACCTCCTTTGGGCTGGATGTTTCAATGTGTAGTTCATGCATGATCTATGAGCAGAATTTGTATTTATTTTTTAATTTACCCTTATTTTACCAGGTAAGTTGACTGAGAACACATTCTCATTTACAGCAACGACCTGGGGAACAGTTAAAGGGGATGAATGAGCCAATTGTAAACTGGGGATGATTAGATGACTGTGATGGTATGAGGTCCAGATTGGGAATTTAGCCAGGATACTGGGGTTAACACCCCTACTCTTACAATAAGTGCCATGGGATCTTTAGTGACCACAGAGAGTCAGGACACCCGTTTAACACCCCATCCAAAAGATAGCACCCTACACAGGGCAATGCCCCCAATCACTGCCCTGGGGAATTTTCTTTTGAGTAGAGGGTGCCTCCTACTGGCCCTCCTACACCACTTCCAGCAGCATCTGGTCTCCCATCCAGATACCAACCCTGCTTAGCTTCAGAAGCAAGCCAGCAGTGGGATGCAGGGTGGTATGCTGTTTCACCTCAGCTGGCCAAAAAATCCCTTGTTTGAAAGAGACTGTTTTCTGGAAGCTGCGGAGCAACATTTTCCTCCACATGGGTCAGCCCCTAGCAATTTGAGTTTCAGCCAATGAGCTTCATCCCCTTGTCATTTGAGTAACAGCAAGTGAGATGCACACAGCAGAACGAGAGAGGGAGCGCATATCTGCACACACAGGACATAGGAAGCAATTTTCAGGGCCCACTTTTGACTTGTAATTACTACTTTCAGAACTACTGGCTAAAAGGTATACAAAAGTACCAGAGAATTTATTTAAAAGGATAATTTACTAAGCACACAGGACTGTCTATGAGGATAACTGCTCTGTTAAGTAAATAATCAAATGTATAGTGTAGGTGTGACCTCAATAAACCACTTACAATTGCATAATACCAATTACCCACTGCCCAAAATAGGATATTTTGTAGACACCCAACAACACCAGACAATGACATGAACTTGGGTACCAATATACAGATAAGAAAACAAACTAAAACATCCAACTACCCATATAAAAATTAGGATTTTTACATGGCAAACAGAAAGCAAAAGATAGGTTATCTTTCGTGTTGGAATGTCACACATAGTCTGTGTTGTATGATCATTATAGAAGTCTGGTTGAATTACGTTTTTACTTGAATCGTTCAATTGGGAAAAGTGACTGATCCAGAATATTTATGTCTGTAATGATTGGGATTATGTCAGGAACCGGACAATGGAATTCTTTCAGGTGTGTCTGTGTCCTCCCCGTGAGATGACCTTAATGACTGAGACCTTAACGCGGTTTCTTCAAATCCTAATGATTCACTTCACAATCAAGCACAATAATTGGGCACTTTAGAGTCCATCAGTTAAGTAAGACCTGTTTCCAAGTCAGAAGAATGTAGATGTCAGAGTTGCATTACACTTGTGCGTCAAGGGCCCGATTAACCAATCAGGGACAGAGGACACGATGCTGTCAGCTGATAACTCTTTTCATTTATGGGGTATTTAAAGGGTCAGGGGAATGTCAAGGCAGAAACACTGAAAACTCTACAAGGTAAGCCAATGGATATATCAATGCTAATGTGGTTGGTATTAGGTGTGGATGTTGATATTCTGTTTATTTCTGTGTACTAATATGTACAGCAGGTACATATGATTCAGTGCTTACATAGTAAATGGTTCTAAGTAAATACCTGTAGAAATCTGCATGTTAGGTGTGCATTTTGTGTGCTGCTGTCCTATCTTATCTAACTCACTTAGTGCTATTTCAGGGTAAAATTATATTTTTGTGTGGGAAGAAGGAATGCTGTCATGTTTATCTTCTTTGTTGCACCACACTTCATTTTTTTTTAAATTCTTGAATAGGGCCCTAAGAATCAGGGCTTGCAAATATCTGGATGGTTTGCAATTTATGATGCATTAACTCTTTTTACATTTTGTGATTTATTTCACAACTACTTTATCTTTCCAACAACTTATAGATGAGATTATCTTCGTTCCTTCTCTGTGCCTCTCAGCCGATGCTCACTTTTTTCTCACTGGCTCTGCTGGTTCCCATCCCAGGGGCACACGGGCACCCCCACTTCCCCCTTGCCATCCTGCCCACATTGGAGAACCCTGAGTGGGAGGCTGACTTACTCCAGCTCCAAGCCTCCCTCGATGTCCCAGGGGCTGTAGCTGCAGCGGGCCTCCGCTCTTGGGGGCCGCTGCTGGAGCTGGGACCAGAGGACCCACGTCTGGGCCTGCTCAGGGTGCTGGTAGCAGAGAACGGCTGGGGACAGAAGGGCTTGATGAGGGGCCAGAGGGGGGATCTGGAGAGGAGGCCGCTGGGTCCCTTCCCTGGTCACCCTATGGACACTCTGCACTACCAAGAGGGGGGAGAAGAGGAAGGAGAGGGGGGAGGAAAGAGGAACGAAGCTCTCACATCCATCGCCGGCGGGCTTCAGGCTTTCAACAGAGAGAAGGGAGGCTTCGGGTTCCGCTTCGGAAGGAAGTAAAAAAGGAGGGAGGGGTTGGGAAAAATAAGAGGCACTTGGACTTCTGGAGTGTGGGGAACTTGGAAAAGGGTAAGGTAGAGGGGCTGGAGGATGAAGATGATGGAGGGATGAGTTGACAGTAGAGATGTACTGATTGACACTTATGTCAGAGCAATCAATCATTACATTATGATGAGATATGTATCATCAGAGAAAGAAACCGACAAACTGATAAACAGAAAGTTTACCAAGTGGTCAGAAAATGTCAATGTATCATAATTGTTACATAATAAAATGATTGAGGGTATGTGAATGTTTATGTTATGTTGTCCATGATTTTAAGTTATCCATTCCTACCAATTCCGACCTAAGGTGAAAAATCACAGTATTTTGATAGCCTTTTTATTTTTTAAATTAAATGTCAAATTGCAATACAATAACAAATGAACATAGGACATCATTACAAGTATATTTTCTCTTAAATTAAGAAACATAAAATAACATTAAAGCAAATAAACAATAACTAAAAATTACTACTCATGAATTGTCAGTGACAACAGTTTCAAAAGTTTAAGTACGTCAAATAAAAATGAGAGTTGTAAGAATACATGTATATATTTTTTGTTCTTGACTTTATAAAAGGTTGCGTCAATCGAATCTGGTATCAGGATAAAATGTGATTCAAAGTCACCAAATATACTTTAAGTATTTTTATTTAACATAAGCTCAGAATGGTAAATGCAATTTTCGTATATACGGGTTCACTATCACCACGCAGGGTAAAGCAGGGAACTGACTAGAATAGTACAGACATTTTCTTTTATACTGGGACAGAGGTAGTTCCAGAGTTGGCCTATCACAGTAGAGGCTTAGCGTGGTTTAAACTTGCTAGCCTATCGGTGGTGCCTAAACTGGTCCCAGCCGCACAGCACACAGGATCCAGATATCCGGAAGTGTTTGTTATGTAGCTGAGAATTTTCCATCTTGTCTCAACCTCGTAGTTAGCACATTCGACACCCTAGATTATCAACAGCTTTTCTGCAATCACGCTATGTTTTGTGATTAACATGTCCTATTTCTATAAGGCATATATTTTTGTTAAAAAGAGAACAAAACCATCCCTCACAACTTATTCTACAGACTTTATTAAATATTTGATTTCAAGTAAAACATATGTTGTCATAGTCTATTTTTCTTCAGTATGACGCAACAGCATACATTCGCGGAAACCCCCTACGCTCTATTTTACCTGACAACAGCTAGGTTAATTTCAGCCCTAGAAAATCATTGGCTAGTAGTGATGGGCATTCCGGCTCTTTTCAGTGAGTCGGCTCGTTCGGCTCAGCTTACCAAAAAGAGCCGAATGTTTTGGCTCCCAAACTGCTATATATGTTTCGTATTTTTTTCAAGTCAAACAGTTTGCGATAGTTTGACTATGATTGGTGTTAAAACAATTCTAATTAAATGATTAAATGAAATCATACTCTACCTTAACCACAATGTATTTAACAATGCATTGGTTTGTTATGAAAAGGAATGTTATTTAACATTTGCATTTAAAGTATAACTTTTTAAATGTATATAAACAAAGTGCATATAAATTTAACAATTCAAAACGAATACAATCTGAACGGCATAATAGAATATTACACCATATCAAAGAAAAGTAAATCATGTGCAAAACTGCAGCATCCCACTTCAAACATTAAACTGGTTCTTCTTTTCTCTCTTCTTTATTGCCATGTAATAACCAGCAGCACACAGCAATGCTGACCAGATTGAGCTTTTATGGGAGATTAGCATTCAGAAATGCAAGCTGCCTCACTTTCCATAGGCTGATGCGGTTTCTTCTGTCAGTAATTATTTGTCCCGTTTTTGAGAAGACCCTCTCAGAGGGAACGGATGTGGCCACTATGCAGAGTCTCCCTGTCATGAATTTAGTAAGCCGTGGGTAGACAGAGCCCTTGTTCTTCCACCAGCTCAGAGTTTCTGCTTCTCCAAATAGGATCGGACCTTCATTACGGCATCTGCTGAGAGATTCCTTCGTACTGCATCCCCAGTTGCTCTCTCGCCAAACATCATCCAAACAGTAGACGTTTGTGGCACTACTACTGGTGCTTCTACTCCATCTGATCCCTCTTCTTCCTGTTGCCCTGGTGGCTGAGCCAGCTGACTGCTGGGGCTGTCCCTCCCTGCTGCTGAGGTTATTCTTTGAAGAGCCTTATCAATTGTTCTGGCATCACTGAAGGCTAACTTCTTAAACCTGGGGTCAAGTGCAGCGGTTTCTGATAGCACGTGATTATATTTCATTTGGTGGAACTTTCTGTCCATTGATGAACATAGGATGTCCATCAACTCTGTCACATGTCCTGTGGTTACATTTGCTTTTCTCTGGTGGCTGGCTGTGATTCGCTGCAGACCCTTACACAGGAGTATCATTTTTGAGGTTGTCACATAGCTGAAAAGAGAGTACAGTAACTTATTAGTTCAGGTTCATGTTTTGTCTACTGACACTACATTCTCATCTACTGCTCATATACATATATAATACTGGATTAAATAATGATGTAGTAATAACTGCTTATTGTACCTCTCTCCACTGATCTCCACAGTGACGGGTTCCAGGACTCTGCACACCTCCTCCACCACCTCCCATTCCTCTTGGGTCAGAGCATCAACAGGTGCATTGACAATGGCCAGGGTAGATATGATGGCATCCTTTGACTCAAGAAACCCCTTCAACATATAAAATGTTGAATTCCACCTTGTAGTGCAGTCTTGTTTAGGCTTCAGCTCAGGCATCCCCATCTGGCGTTGTGTAGACTTTAGTTTTCATCACCTACTGTGTTCCTGTGGAAGTATTCCACAGCTGCTTTCACTTTGTCCACAGTAGCTTCATCATCTTCAGAGCATCTCTTACAATCAGGTTGATTGTGTGGGCAAGATGGATGATGGGTCCATTTAAACATTTTCATGGCTTTGGTTATGTTAGCTGCATTGTCGCTAACACAACAGACCACTTTTCCATCTACTTGCCATTCTCTGGCAACTGTGGAGAGAGTCAGAGTCAGCTCTTAGAGCAGACTCGTTCACGAACGACCCATCACTATTGGCTAGAAATACTCTTCAAAGGGCAAGGAACGCAACGCAACATATATTTCTGAAGGAACTTTACATCGACAAATACTATAATAAGGATATAGCTGAAGAAAATAATTAGCAAGATGTATAGACCTAATTTGATGTTTCTTGTTTTATATTTTTCACTAGAATGTATTTGCCGGAGCCAAAGCGGTAAGTTGTGTACTCGATATCAAAAGTGAAAGTAAACGTTTACAGCCAGACGTGGCAAAATAATAATACAAAATATTACTTTTAAAATCGCTTACCATATATATACTGCTGTGGTCTATTAGCATAGTAGTCTACTTGTTGTAATTACATTGTAGCATTTCTAGTCGACCTTTACGCCCGTTCCTTCATCCATTGTATCGCTTACTGGAAAGCTATTGCGCACTTACAGGCCAGGCACGGTGCAATAACAACACACATTTGTAAGGAAACATTAATACATTAATGAGCTTTTTTACTTTGCTTAGACCAACAAGGCATAGCATTATCTACCTTATCTATCTTTTATCACAAATTAGATAATGTGCAAATAAGTTTTTATATGTTTGTAATGTGTTTGCAATTATACGGTAGTCTATATACTGATAATGACTACTGCAATTTTACACACATTTGTTTATTTGTTTAGCAGCAGCTAACGTTAGTCTTCCTGGGGTGCAACAAAAAAAACATAATGACAACTGACAAAACATTTATACACTTAGTTTGGGGGGGGGGGGGGGGCGCTCAAGATGGTGGCATGAGAGGGGGTGACACAAAGTTTATGGTTTTAGACTGCAGTTGCAATTTGTTTGTTTTTTCACAAAAAATGATATCTAAACATACAATGTAGCTATTTTGAATAATTTTGTAATTAATCAAAGCATTGAAATATATTTTTGACGATTTCCAACGAACAAGCTAGCTATCGAACAGTTTCAGCGTGTGTAGTTAAGTTAGCTTGAAAAGAGGCATTGTTGAGACTTACTCATATGCTTGCAGTGTAAAAAAGGGGAGTGAATGTGAATCATACCCGAATACCCCAACCAAGGAGCAACTTCCAAAGAAGCTGAGAAGTTTACCATCAATGAGCCAGCTACAGGACAACATCGTCCGCATCCTCACATCTAAAATCAAAGAAAGCGCAGATGACATCATGCACATTTGTGGCCTGCTGGAGGTCATTTTGCAGGGCTCTGGCAGTGCACCTCCTTGCACAAAGGCGGAGGTAGCGGTCCTGCTGCTGGGTTGTTGCCCTCCTACGGCCTCCTCCACGTCTCCTGATGTACTGGCCTGTCTCCTGGTAGCGCCTCCATGCTCTGGACACTACGCTGACAGACACAGCAAACCTTTTTGCCACAGCTCGCATTGATGTGCCATCCTGGATGAACTGCACTACCTGAGCCACTTGTGTGGGTTGTAGACTCCGTCTCATGCTACCACTAGAGTGAAAGCACCGCCACCATTCAAAAGTGACCAAAACATCAGCCAGGAAGCATAGGAACTGAGAAGTGGTCTGTGGTCACCACCTGCAGAACCATTCCTTTTTTGGGGGTGTCTTACTAATTGCCTATAATTTCCACCTTTTGTCTATTCCATTTGCACAACAGCATGTGAAATGTATTGTCAATCAGTGTTGCTTCCTAAGTGGACAGTTTGATTTCACAGAAGTGTGATTGACTTGGAGTTACATTGTGATGTTTAAGTGTTCCCTTTATTTTTTTGAGCAGTGTATATGGTATCCCAATTAAAGATAAGGTTACTTATCTTGGAATTGTTATATGCAAGGATGAAAAACAAAGGAGTGAATTAAACTTTAACCCCATTATTGAGAAAACAAAGGAGAAATTGAACCTCTGGTTGCTTAGAGATATTTCGTTATACGGTCGTGTTTTATTTTCCAAAGCTGAAGGGTTATCCAGATCGGTTTATGTCTCGTTATTACTTGAATTATCCCTTAAAATTGTAAAGGACTTAGATAAGATTCTTTATAATTTTATTTGGAGGAACAAGCCTCACTATCTACGAAAATACATTCTCACTAATACCCAAGAACAAGGAGGTCTTGAGGTTTTAGATTTCAATACTCTAAATAATACTTTTAAAATGAATTGGATTCTGAAGTATGTTAAGAACCAGGACAGTATTTGGAATGTCTTCCCGAAGTATTTATTTGACTCTGTTGGTGGTTTCGAATTTTTGCTTCGATGTAATTTTGATGTTGATAAAATCCCAGTCAAGTTTGCCAAATTCCATAAGCAGGCAATTTTAGCTTGGATGTTAGCGTATAAACACAATTTTTCCCCTCACAGATACTTTATATAGAACAACAAAGATATACGATTTAAAAATAGGTCTCTTTTTTTCGTAACTGGTTTGAGAATACAATTATTTTGGTTGGTCAGTTACTGAATGAGGATGGATATCTACTCTCATATGGGAAATTTCTTGATAAGTTTAAAATTCCAATAACCCCGAAAGAATATGCAATTGTTTTTGATGCGATTCCAAAGGGGGTTGTATCTCTTTTAAATTCCTCTGTGGTTGATGTAAGTAACATAGATTTACATGAACATATATTCATTGGCAATATTAACATCAAAGATAAATGTAGTAATTGTCACGTTCGTCGTCCTCCTCATCTGAGGAGGAGTAGTAAGAAGGATCGGAGGACCAATGCGCATCGTTACTTTTATTAACGAAGAACACTGAATAAACTTACAAAACAATAAAACGAACGTGAAGCTATATATATAATAAGTGCAGACACAAGCAACTAATACATAGACAATCACCCACGAAATACTCAAAGAATATGGCTGCCTAAATATGGTTCCCAATCAGAGACAACGATAAACAGCTGCCTCTAATTGAGAACCAATCTAGGCAACCATAGACATATAACTACCTAGACGAGTCGAAAACCCATAGACATACAAAAAACCCTAGACAAGACTAAACAAACCACCCTTTGTCACACCCTGACCTAACCAAAATAATGAAGAAAACAAAGAATACTAAGGTCAGGGCGTGACAGTAATAAACAGATTAGGAATATCGTTTGTGATACTATAATTCCCTCAGCAAGATTCTTTTGGTCAAATATCTATGGTGATATACAATGGGGGAAAGCATGGAAATAGCTAACAAATATTGTATCAGTAACAAGGTAAAGGAAGTTTCATTTAAAATGTTACATGGAATTTATCCGGTGAAACATGTTTTGGAAAGATTCAAGCTGAATATTGACTATAAATGTGATTTCTGTGGAATGGAGGAGACCATTTTGCATTTGTTTTTTGCCTGTATTTATAGTAGAATCTTTTGGATTGACATACAGAATTTTGTTACAAAAAAAATAGGACCGTTTGGTCTATTTCATGGTTTTGCTATAATGATTTATTTCAGAAATTCTGACATAGATAAAGATGTAGTATATTTAATTCAACTGCTAATAATACTAGGTCAATTTCATATTCACAAATGCAAATGGTCTAATTCAAAACCTAACTTATTTCACTTTATAAATGAATTTAAACAATATGGCACTACTTTAACTAAAATGAAAAACAAAAAGGCAATTAAAACGTGTTGTATTATTAATGAATATGATTTGTTTGTTTAGGATTCCTGGCAATGTAAATAGTTTGTATGTATGCTTGTTTGCATGTGACTATTCCTCTTTTGTTTGTTGATATTTGTTAATAAAAAATGTAATTAAAAAAACACTTATACACAAGGACAGTCACACATTTAAAATACAATATACAAACAAAAAACAATACACGAACAAAGGAAAGAGGAAATATATATGATTCATTTTCTTGATATGGTAGCGAATCCGGGGGATAGCCCCGACCGGGACTCAAACCTGGATCTAACAGCTGTCAAGCGAACACCTTAATCGTTCCACCAAGAGGTCCGGACTCTTTGATGAGGTCGCTAGGTGTTGGCTTAAAGGGATAGTTCAGGATTTTATCAATGAAGCCCTTTATCTACTTCCCCAGAGTCAGATGAACTCGTGGAGACCATTTTTAGGTGTCTGCGTCCAGTATGACGGAAGTTAGAGGTACTTTCACGAGCCAATGCTAACTAGCTGTACCCATAGCCTTTTAGTCATTGCTCTAACACTAGTTAGAAATTGGCTTGTGAAACTAACTCTAACTTCCTTAATACTGGACGCATAGACATACAACTGGTATCCATGAGTTCATCTGACTGGGGAAGTAGATGAAGGGCCTCATTGCCAAAATCCAGAAGTATCCCTTTAATATATTAATAGGAAATAGATTGATTTATAAGTTGCAGAATGTGTCCGACTTCTCACTAATGCACTAGTGTGGGTTTATTTGTTATTTATGTCACCTACCATTTAGACAACATCATGCAGAGCCTCTTTGACACTATTAATTGAATACATTATTTTGTTGGCCGTTACAGACCTACAGTATGATAGAGATAAATATTTGACGTACAGTAATTTCCGTTTCATGTTTTACAGCATAGTCTGAGTAACATGGAGAGAAGGCAGATTCAGACAAATTATCTCAATGTTTAAATCTTTTTCCCTACAGACATCTACT
This sequence comes from Salvelinus fontinalis, assembly GCF_029448725.1. Taxonomy (NCBI): domain Eukaryota; kingdom Metazoa; phylum Chordata; class Actinopteri; order Salmoniformes; family Salmonidae; genus Salvelinus; species Salvelinus fontinalis. Next base: position 10,255,862 of record NC_074686.1, read on the forward strand.
CCCTAAATTACATCTACACTGCCCTGTCAAAGCCACTAGAATTGCCTGGTATCCATGAGTTCACTGCCATGGGTCTGATGAACAACAGACAGATTGATTACTATGACAGTGTGTCAAAGAAGAAGATTCCCAAACAGGAGTGGATGAGGGAGAAGCTGCCAGCAGACTACTGGGAAAAAGGCACTCAGTCACGCAAGAGCAAGGAGCAGTGGTTCAAAGTCAACGTCAACATCCTGATGGATCGCATGAGGCACAACAACACTGGTGAGGGAACACCTGCAATCTGTCCTACACTCACCGTTAATCTTTTAAAATTGTAGGTCATTAGTTATCCATGTATATTGTCATTGAAGCGTCATTAACGTTCTTTTTCATTATTGTTTTTTCCGCTCAGATTTGCATATTCTTCAGTGGAAACATGGCTGTGAGATTGACCAACAGAGTGACGGCACATTGAAATTCATAAAGGGCACCGACCAATACAGCTACGATGGTGACGACTTCCTGGCCTTTGATGATGTCACTATGCAGTGGGTGGCCCCAGTTGATCAAGCTCTGCCGACTAAGAGGAAGTGGGACGGGGTGCAGATCCTCAACCAGTACACCAAGGGCTACCTGGAGAAGGAGTGTGTGGACTGGCTGTCCAAATTCATGGAATATGGGCACAACAAATTCAGTAGGGCTGATTGTGAGTACTTAAATAGTATAGCCTAACAAACAAAAACAACCATTTGTACATGTGAGATCAGAAATAATATTAATGTTCTCTGTTTATTCCCTCTTTAGCCCCTCCAAAGGTCTATGTATTTGCTAAAAAGGCCAAAACTGCAGGACATGTCCGACTGACCTGCATGGCCACAGGTTTCTATCCCAAAGATGTGTTAATCCATATTAAGAAGAATGGTGTTACATTAACCAAACATGATGGAGTGCAGTCTACAGGAGTCCTACCCAATGATGATGACACCTACCAGATCAGGATGAGTGTGCAGATCCCAGAGGCAGATAAGGAAACTTATGAATGCTCTGTCAGCCATAGATCATTGAAGGAGCCAATTGTGGGAAAATGGGGTAAAGTATGGCTAATTTGGTTTAGTGTTATTGATGGTTAATTTGGTTTAGTGTTATTGACACAGGAAACAATCTTAATTTGAACTGAACAGCATACTAACAACAGCTTTGCAAGTGAAGCAGGAAGGAAACTGATGTTAGCTTCTGGTTACATATTGTTGCTTTTTATAAATACTCTGCCTTTTGTTTTTCAGATGGAGAATGTTGTGATTGCAGTAGTTTCGGTGCTGTAGTCATTGGGACAGTCATCGCCATTATTGTAGTTCTGATCTTGGTTTCGGTGGTCCTGTTTGTTCTGCACAGAAGAGGGACAATTGGTAGGTCTTGATTATTTTTGTTGTTAAATGTTAAGAAAAGTTTAACAAAGGTACTTCTATGAAGGGGGGGGCCCTACGGCCAGAATCCATATGCATTATAACATTTCTATGTATTTTTCTCTTTACACATCAAAGTGATTCCTGGCTTGAGAACTACAGGTTAGTATCACAGCCTCTCCCTCTGTCTGTATACAGCACATTCGTAAAGTATTCAGACCCCTTGACTTTTTCAACATTTCGTTACGTTACAGCCTTATTCTAAAATGGATTACATTGTTTCTTCCCCCTCTTCAATCTGCACACTGTTAGGTTCTAATTTTCAGAGTAAATAACTCAGTCACTAGAGAAACTTAACCAAGTTTAATTCTTCCCAAAGGGTCGATACAGCTCAAATTCAGACACAGACATGGCTTCCCCCGTGGTAGTATTCATACCCCACTTTGGGTGGAGTCTCGTCCTTAGCGCTAAACATTGCATCATTCTTGCTAAGCAGGGAGCTAAGTGCTATGAGCCTTCAACAGTTTATCAGTACTGCTACATGCGATCGTGTTCCCTGCACTCAACACATTCCAAGCTTAGTTGCACCCACTATATACCTTCCTCCTATAACCCTTAACTTCTTGTGTAGACCCGCTTAACCTTAAGTCTCCATCAGTGACTTGAATTAGTATATTTCATATTCTCTAAAACAAACACCACAATACCCCATAATGACAAAGCAAAAACAGGTTTAGACATTTTTGCAAATTATGGAAAATGTGAAACTAAATTAATACATTAACATAACTATTCAGACCCTTTACTCAGTACTTTGTTGAAGCACCTTTGGCAGTGATTACAGCCTCAAGTCTTCTTGGGTATGACGCTATAAGCTTGGCACACCTGTATTTGGTTTTTCTCTGCAGATCCTCTCAAGCACTGTCAGGTTGGATGGGGAGCGTCGATGCATAGTTGTTTTCATGTCTCCAGAGATGTTTGATCAGGTTCAAGTCTGGGCTCCTGCTGGGTCACTCAAGGACACTCAAAGCCTTATCCCGAAGCCACTCCTGCGTTGTCTTGGCTGTGTGCTTAGGGTTGTTGGCCTGTTGGAAGGTGAACCTTTGCCCCATTCTGAGGTCCTGACGTTTTGTGTACTTTGCTCCGCTCATCTTTCCCTCGATTTTGACTAGTCTCCCAGTCCCTGCCGCTGAAAATCCTTCCCACAGAATGATGCTGCCACCACCATGCCACGACGTGACGCTTGGCATTCAGGCAAAAGAGTTCAATCTTGGTTTCATCAGAGCAGAGTATCTTGTTTCTCATGGTCCTTTAAGTGCCTTTTGGCAAACTCCAAGCAAGCTGTCATGTCCTTTTACTGAGGAGTGGCTTCCATCTGGCCACTACCATAAAGGCCTGATTGGTAGAGTGTGGTTGTCCCCCTGGAAGGTTCTCGCATCTCCATATTGGATCTCTGGAGCTCTGTCAGAGTGACCATTAGGTTCTTTGTCACCTCCTTGACCAAAGCCCTTCTCCAGGCGATCAGCTCTAGGAAGAGTCTTGGTGGTTCCAAACTTCTTCCTTTTAAGAATGATGGAGGCCACTGTTCTTGGGGACCTTCAATGCAGCAGACATTTTTTTGGTACCCCAGGACAATTCCTTTGACCTCATGGCTTGATTTCTGCTCGGACATGTCACCTGTGGGACCTTATATAGACAGGCGTGTGCCTTTCCAAATCATGTCCAATCAATTGAATTTACCACAGGTGGACTCCAATCAAGTTGTAGAAACATCTCAAGGATGATTAATGGAAATACGATTCACCTGAGCTCAATTTCGATTCTTATAGCAAAGGGTCTGAATACTTGGGTAAATAAGGTATTTCTGTTTTTTTAATCTTTATAAAATTAGCCAAAAATGTATCGCTTTTTCATTATGGGGTATTGTGTGTAGATTGATGAGAAACAAATGTAATTTTATCAATTTTATAATAAGGCTGAAACTTACAAAATGTGGTAAAAAGGGAAGGGGTCTGAATACTTTCCAAATGCACTGTACATGTCATTTATCAACATAATGGTTGAATGTTACATATAACATACTTTTGACATTAGTTATAAGGACAATATGATGCTTTAATATCAGAACAACAATCCGGCCATCAAACTTAAAAAGGTGTTCTATGTAACAACCAATACTGTTTAGATTTCCCTTTGGGTTTTGAATACGTCTGAAACACTTTAGTCATTCATTCAACTCCTATTACAACATGATCTTCTTGTACTGAAACTTTACTTGACTAAGTATTATCTGGAATGAAATGAGTGACTGTTTTCTCCCTTTTCTTATCCAAAGATGATGAAAGCAGAACCTCATCAGACTCTGGTAATCTAATATCCGTTGACCCATAATAAAAATACATTAAGCAGCCGCTTTTATCCAAAGCGACTTACAGTCATGTGTCCATACTTAATATCAATCCAAGACTGAGATTGTATTTGTTTCCTAATTACTTTGAGACTGTAGAAAGACAGTTTCCCTCTGCCTCTATTTCAGGTAAAGGCAGCCAGAACGAAGGGTCCTCAGACATAGGCAGTGAGGAGGACGTTAAGAAGTCAATGCTGCCTAAGGGAAGTAAGTCTAGATTGATATCAACCCTTCTGTCATCTCTTCTTCAACTTGCAATTTGGATGGTTGAATAATTCAGTGATATCCAACTCAAGTCTTATAGGGTTCTTCTGGTTCCTCTAATATTGAAATGTCGCTTGTTTATTACCAAAATAATTTCCTAACGAGTAATTATGGAGATAGCATAAAACAAGTGTGAATTATATGCTGCTTTGGTTTGTCACTTAGAATTGGTTACTTTAATGTAATAAATACATTTCCTTTGTTGATCCTTCAAAGTTTGCATTTATCAATAAATAGACAGTTTAGAACATAAGGAATATCACTTTCAAAACGTCACGGACAACACTTGTTTTATCACCAAAAGATGAAGTTAAAGATCCAAACCACTGGTTGGTTAATTTAATACAATTTGTATTTAACCTTTATTTAACCAGGGAAGTCAGTTAAGAACAAATTCTTATTTATAAAGACGGCCTACCACGGCCAAACCCTAACCCAGACGACGCTGGGCCAATTGTTTGCCACCCCATGGGACTCCCAATCACGGCCGGTTGTGATACAGCCTGGAATCAAACCAGGGTCTGTAGTGACGCGTCTAGCACTGAGATGCAGTGCCTTAGACCGCTGTACCACTCAGATGCCCAAATGTGAGGCAAAACCATAGGTGGTATTTGACCCCATCCATTTGTAATTATAGCTGAGTTATGTCAATTATTGTAATGGGTAATATTTTACAACATTGCACTGTAATGTATGTGTTCAATCTAATAATGCACATCTTTTCCATGTTGTCAATTTATGTGCAGGTGGCTAGATGACCGTTGGTGGCCAAAGTTCCTGACCGGAGCATGAAGGACAGTCAATTCATTTCATAATTTTATAGTATGGCTACGGCTGTTTCGGTGTGGCCACGCGTCATGACGGCAGTCAAATTCCACATGAACGTTTAGTCACGCTAATTAGACTTCTCCAAGCTCTTGCGTGAGAAATTGCGTGAGAAAACAGAATGATGGTCATTATTAAAAATAGAATTCCATCAGCTTTCCATATGCTAGGCCTACTATATTTTATTTGTCAACTATCCTAGTATTAAGCACATTGCTTCTCTTTAAAACAGGAGTATAGTCTACTGACGTATTTATTTCAGCTGTCCCTGTTTCCATACAGGTGCATGATAATGGTCCTTTCTAAATCAAAACAAATTTCACACATATGTTATTTAGTATATGTACAGACAAGATTAAATCAAGAATACTGTGATGGGTTACAATAGTAGCCTGTCACTTGAATGATATACAGTGGCTTGCGAAAGTATTCACCCCCTTGACATTATTCCTATTTTGTTGCCTTACAACATGGAATTATAATAGATTTTTGGGGGGTTGTATCATTTGATTTACAGCATGCCTACCACTTTTTTTAATTTTTTATTGTGAAACGGAACATTTGAGTGTGCATAACTATTCATCTCGGGGTGATGAGAGGTTTTGGGTTTGCGCCAGACATAGCGTTTATCTTGATGGCCGAAAAACAATATTTTAGTCTCATCTGACCAGAGTACCTTCTTCCATATGTTTGGGGAGTCTCCCACGTGTCTTTTGGCGAACACTTTAAGCAATGGCTTTTTTCTGGCCACTCTTCTGTAAAGCCCAGCTCTGTGGAGTGTACGGCTTAAAGTGGTCCGATGGACAGATACTCCAATCTCCACTGTGGAGCTTTGCAGCTCCTTCAGGGTTATCTTTAGTCTCTTTGTTGCCTCTCTGATTTATGCCCTCCTTGCCTGGTCCGTGAGTTTTGGTGGGCGGCCCTCTATTGGCAGGTTTGTTGTTGTGGCATATTCTTCAAACTCAGCGCGTGAGTTTGAAGTTTGGTGAAGATAATTTTCACCATAAAAATGCACCTTTATATACAAAAAAAGCATTACATGCATAATCGCATTTGTGGTCACTTTTGAGAATGGTGTTTTCCTACTAATGCAACATTTGCACTTACTGCCGTGTGCGCATTGCTGCGCTTATAATGTGAAGAAATACCCTCATAGTATATCGACATTTTAAATGTTCTGGCTTCAGGCTCATTGCTTGAAACTGTTTTTTTTTTATGCTAGTGTTTGTATTAATTTGGGATCTATCTTATCCCACAACTGTGTCAGACTGTTTGGAATATTTATTTATAGAATAGAATAGGTTAACTTTTGTACTATGGGGGATAGTAGTGAATGTATTCTGTCGTGTATTTCATTATTTTACTGTTGCAATGGATGTTTCTTAGAGGCATCTTGAAGGTATTTGTATAATGCTTTCGGGTTATATAAGCCTAGAGGTATATGCTGATATGTTTTTATACCTCTGGCCAAACAATATCTTGTTTTACGTTTCTGCAAATATATGTACAAATTATTATGTTGTTAATATTGTAGAGCATTGATAATACTTTGGGTATTTGCAATATCATTTGTTATGATTGTTTATCCTGGCCAAGATAGGCAGCACCAAGTCATACACAATTACAGACAGACGACATGAAAAACTAAAAGTAAAATAGTAAAAAACATTTACGGTAGTGGCCATAATGATATCATAAAATGGCAAATTAAAAACATTGACAGGTCAAGGAATCAGCCACAAAATCCTTCATCAATGATTTAAAAACACCAATTGGGACAAGTTCTTCCAATTTAAAACTATTTTGGAAGGCGTTCCAAGCCGATGGTGAAGAGTACATAAAAGCCTTTTTTCCAAATTCAGTTCGGACATTTGGAACAGTTAGCAGGATGAAGTCCTGCGAACAAAGAGAGTTCCCACCACATTTCTGAATAATAAAAATGCCCAAATTAAATGGTAGTAAACCCAAAATGGCTTTGTAAAGTATACCAGTGACTGAGCCTACGAGTGACTAGAGAAGGCAAGCCAACCCTATTTTCAATCTAGGGCCCATTTCAAAACCGTTCACTGGGTTTCCAAGCTAAGACAAAGCTACACTTGAATTCATTTGCAATGGAGTTTCTTTTAATGTCACCTTGTAAACATTGATTTATGGAGAACACAAATAATTCCAACATGCTCAATTGAAGCTCAATACAAAAATATTGTTTTATCTTATGCCAGAAACCTAGTCAGCGTTTTTAATGAATAGGGTCTCTAGTGTTATGAACTCTACCTGTGGAATAAATGCATTCACCAAATGATTTAATACATTTTGCGTAGCATTGCTGTTACTATTTACTAAACCACTATTTTATTTTACAAGGCTTATTGCATACATACATGCCCACGGAAGTACACACACGTACACAATGTATGTAACCTGTACTGCTTTTGAAACATCCTGCATGATTTGTTTTTCTGAATAAAAAAACAATTATAAAAGCCCCTTTTTTGCACGTTCTATCATTCAAAATAGGGTCTACCAGGGCAAAATGTTTTTAAAAGTTCCAAAAGTATAGCCTGTTGCACATTAATTTATCTACAGGAGGATAGTATTGGCTAATGATAACGGAATTGTAAACAGCGAATTTGCAAAGAGTTCTGATTATGAATGGTGTGCAAAATCATGGTACGACTATTGCTTATAAAGTACAGTTTCATCAGAGAAGAGACTTTGGATTTTGTGCAACACCTGTTCAATTTAATGATCAGGATCAACACAGGAGTTTACTTGTTAGAGAAAGCTAAGAACACACAGTCATAGCATCGTGGGGCAGACCTGAATTAGACACTGAATTTAGTATATTTGTATATTTTAGGGTCATACAATACATGTGAGGATTGAAAACGTATTTTGTAAGAATAATTTTACTTCTAGAAAATGTATCATAAGTGAAAATAAAAGCTATTGGCAGAGCCATATATATATATATAGCCTACATTATTTTTCAAGTCAATAATAAACTTTAAAAAAAAACATTTTCAATTACTGCCGAGGTGGCAGGTAGTGGTTAGAGCGTTGGGCTAGTCACCGAAAGGTTGCTAGATCAAATCCCCAAGCTGACAAGGTAAAAATCTGTCGTTCTGCCCCTGAACAAGGCAGTTAGTTAACCCACTGTTCCTAGGCCGTCATTGTAAATAAGAATTTGTTCTTACCTTACTTGCTGAGTTAAAAAAATATATATGTTTCTTAAATTAAAGACTGTTTTGTTCATATTATTTAAATTGTAATGTTATGTTCATATTATTGATGACAACCCCAGCTTTTGTTTAATGTTAGGCTAGTTTTGAAGGTCTTTATATTGCAATGTTTCCTTGTTACTGCTGGCAAGTTCCATTGATTACACACCTGAGAAAATAATTTTTACTTGGCAACATGATAAGATAGTGTCACGATCGTGTGGAGGATTGACGGACCAAAACGCAGCATTAGGAAAATAAGCCATCTTCCTTTTTATTATGAAGAAGGAGAACCAAAACAAAACACTATTACAAAACTAACAAAACAAACAAACGATCGTGAAGCTAATAAACGTCGTGCACATACACAGGCTACAAACGTTCTGACATAGACAATTACCCACATCAAACGAAAGCCTATGGCTACCTTAAATAGGGCTCCCAATCAGAGACAACAGAAATCAGCTGTCTCTAATTGGGAACCCATTCAGGCAACCATAGACTCTCCTAGACAACTTACACCCAACATAGACACAGCTAGACACATACACTCAACACAAACCCATACACTACACCCAACACCCCCTTTACCATATAACCACCCAAAACCGATAAAACACAAACATTCCCCATGTCACACCCTGACCTGACTAAAATAAAGAAAACAAAGAATACTAAGGCCAGGGCGTGACATAACCCCCCCCCCTTAAGGTGAGAACTCCGGGCGCACCAGCACACAGTCTAGGGGAGGGTCTGGGTGGGCTTCCTTCCACGGTGGCGGCTCCGGCACTGGTCGTGGTCCCCACCCCACCACAGTCACTAACCGCCTCCTTAGCTTCCTCCAAATGACCCCCCTCCACATTAACCCCACTGAATTAAGGGGCAGCTCCGGACTAAGGGGCAGCTCCGGACTAAGGGGCAGCACCAGGGTAAGGGGCAGCACCAGGATAAGGGAGAGCACCAGGATAAGGGGCAGCTCCGGACTGAGGGACGGCAGCTCCGGACTGAGGGACGGCAGCTCCGGACTGAGGGACGGCAGCTCCGGACTGAGGGACGGCAGCTCCGGACTGAGGGACGGCAGCTCCGGACTGAGGGACGGCAGCTCCGGACTGAGGGACGGCAGCTCCGGACTGAGGGACGGCAGCTCCGGACTGAGGGACGGCCCATGGCTGGCTGACGGATCTGGCTGCTCATGGCTGGCTGACGGATCTGGCTGCTCATGGCTGGCTGACGGATCTGGCTGCTCATGGCTGGCTGACGGATCTGGCTGCTCATGGCTGGCTGACGGATCTGGCTGCTCATGGCTGGCTGACGGATCTGGCTGCTCATGGCTGGCTGACGGATCTGGCTGCTCATGGCTGGCTGACGGATCTGGCGGATCCTGGCTAGACTGCTCTCTGGTTGGCGGCTCTGGCAGATCCTGTCTGGTTGGCGGCTCTGGCAGATCCTGTCTGGTTGGCGGCTCTGGCAGATCCTGTCTGGTTGGCGGCTCTGGCAGATCCTGTCTGGTTGGCGGCTCTGGCAGATCCTGTCTGGTTGGCGGCTCTGGCAGATCCTGTCTGGTTGGCGGCTCTGGCAGATCCTGTCTGGTTGGCGGCTCTGGCAGATCCTGTCTGGTTGGCGGCTCTGGCAGATCCTGTCTGACGATCGGCTCTAGCGGCTCCTGACTGACGATCGGCTCTGACGGCTCGGGACAGACGGGCGGCTCTAATGGCACTGGGCAGACGGATGGCTCAGATGGCGCTGGGGAGACGGATGGCTCAGATGGCGCTGGGGAGACGGATGGCTCAGATGGCGCTGGGGAGACGGATGGCTCAGATGGCGCTGGGGAGACGGATGGCTCAGATGGCGCTGGGGAGACGGATGGCTCAGATGGCGCTGGGGAGACGGATGGCTCAGATGGCGCTGGGGAGACGGATGGCTCAGATGGCGCTGGGGAGACGGATGGCTCAGATGGCGCTGGAGAGACGGATGGCTCAGATGGCGCTGGAGAGACGGATGGCTCAGATGGCGCTGGAGAGACGGATGGCTCAGATGGCGCTTGGCAGACGGGCAGTTCAGGCATCGCTGTGCAGACGGCAGACTCTTGCCGGCTGAGGCGCACTGTAGGCCTGGTGCGTGGTGCCGGAACTGGTGGTACCGGGCTGGGGACACGCATCTCAGGGCTAGTGCGGGGAGAAGGAACAGGGCATACTGGACCCTGGGAGCGCACATTAGGCCTAGTGCGTGGTGCCGGAACTGGTGGTACCGGACTGTGGACACGCATCTCAGGGCTAGTGCGGGGAGCAGCAACAGGACGCACAGGACTCTGGGGACACACAGGAGGCTTGTTGCGTGGTTTAGGCACTGGTGGTAAAGGGCTGGAGACACGCACCATAGGGCTAGTGCGTGGAGGAGGCACTGGTGGTACTGGGTAGGGGCGGGGAGGTGGCGCCGGAAATACCGGACCGTGCATGCGTACTGGCTCCCTTGAGCGCCGAGCCTGCCCAACCTTACCTGGTTGTATGCTCCCCGTCGCCTGACCAGTGCGGGGAGGTGGAATAACCCGCACCGGCCTATGTAGGCGAACCGGGGACACCATGCGTAAGGCTGGTGCCATGTACGCCGGCCCGAGGAGACGCACTGGTGACCAGATGCGTTGGGCTGGCTTCATGACATAAGGCTCAACGCTCAGTCTAGCCCGGCCGATACGTGGAGCTGGAATGTACCGAACCGGGCTATGCACACGTACAGGAGACACCGTGCGCTCTACTGCGTAACACGGTGTCTGCCCGTACTCTCGCTCTCCACGGTAAGTACAGGGAGTAGGCGCAGGTTTCCTACCTGACTTCGCCACACTCCCTTTAAGGCCCCCCCCCAAAAAATTTTGGGTTGTACTCACGGGCTTCCAGCCTTGTCTCCGTGCTGCCTCCTCATATCGCCTCCTCTCGGCTTTAGCTGCCTCCAGCTCTTCACGAGGAAGGCGATATTCTCCCAGTTGTGCCCAAGGCCCCTTACCATCCAGTATCTCCTCCCATGTCCAAGAATCCTGTGTAGGTGGGTCCTGTTGCCGCTTTACATGCCGCTTGGTCCTGTATTGGTGGGTAATTCTGTCACGATCGTGTGGAGGATTGACGGACCAAAACGCAGCATTAGGAAAATAAGCCATCTTCCTTTTTATTATGAAGAAGGAGAACCAAAACAAAACACTATTACAAAACTAACAAACGATCGTGAAGCTAATAAACGTCGTGCACATACACAGGCTACAAACGTTCTGACATAGACAATTACCCACATCAAACGAAAGCCTATGGCTACCTTAAATAGGGCTCCCAATCAGAGACAACAGAAATCAGCTGTCTCTAATTGGGAACCCATTCAGGCAACCATAGACTCTCCTAGACAACTTACACCCAACATAGACACAGCTAGACACATACACTCAACACAAACCCATACACTACACCCAACACCCCCTTTACCATATAACCACCCAAAACCGATAAAACACAAACATTCCCCATGTCACACCCTGACCTGACTAAAATAAAGAAAACAAAGAATACTAAGGCCAGGGCGTGACAGATAGTTTGATTGGTTGGAACTGCCAGGTGTCAGGTGATAAGACTAGTATGACTGGCACATAAAAGTTCTTAGTCTCCGTTCTAGTATTATTTAGTCTCTTTCAGAACAACAAATTAGTCTAAAACATAATTGAATTAAACAAAGTTATAATGGATTGATTTATCAGATAGTCTAGATTTCATACCAAAATGATTACTATGATGTTACTATGCTAACTATTATCGATTATCATAACTTTTTTTTTAAATTCCCATCTCTACCTCACTTCTTTTACATCTCTACCCAGGAGTTGTGACTAACCCATTTGCTGCATTTTGTAACCATTAGAGAAATGGTCGCTGAGCTACATCTACACTGCCCTGTCAAGACCAGTAGAATTGCTTGGTATCCGTGAATTCACTGCCATGGGTCTGATGAACAACCAACAGATTGATTACTATGACAGTGTGTCAAAGAAGAAGATTCCCAAACAGGACTGGATGAGGGAGAAGCTGCCAGCAGACTACTGGGAAAAAGGCACTCAGTCACGCAAGAGCAAGGAGCAGTGGTTCAAAGTCAATGTTAACATCCTGTAGTTATTTTACTAAAACTCCAAGATAATTAACTTGCAATGCGCAAAGAAGACTGGACTTGACCATAGGTGTGTCATTGCCTCCTATAGAGTACCACAGTATGAGTCATAATACCCATAAAATCTAGCGGTCAAATGGAAATGGTTCCAATCGTTTTTCCACCATTAATTTTACCCATAGGGGATTTTATTAACACTTAACATAAGGGCTGTTTTGTGTAGACTTACCCTGGCGTGACGTTTTGATAACTAAATCTCTCAGACAAGGTGACTTTTATCAATATATTTGCCTGTATTTACCCCCAACAAATGAAATTCTAATTAGCTGCTAATGTGGCTATCATAAAGAACTACAAATGCCATGATGATCTGGACGAGATTGCCTAATCGAGGCAAAAGTAAGAATCTCTGGATTCACTATCTAATGTTAGCTAGATGTAGTATTTAATACATTTGCTACATTTCTTTAAAATGTACCTGTTAGCAAAGCTGACAGTTAGAGATGACGTGCTAGAGTTCGCAGGGATTTGTATTCTTTCATGATGTCTACTTTGATGCTAATTAGCATTTTCGAATCTGAGAGTAAATGGAGCCTAATACTGTACATATTGATAAAAGTCACCTTGTCAGAGAGAGATTTACATGGTTATCAAAACCAAGATAGACCACAGCTTGTCGTTTCCAATGGGAACAAATTATTCATAGTGGGCAGAACAAGCAAGGAGGCGGGCAGAGCCAAGCAGGCGCTAGCGATATCCTATTGGCGCGATCTAGTATACATCTGCATATTTCCGTTAGGGAATGACTACTTTGAAGTGCACCTGTGCTATAACTCAATTCACCTTTGCACTCATTCTAAACAGATTTTTTAAAACTTTTGCAAAGTGTAAAGTCTACAACTTAGTCGACTCTGTTCATAGCAGATTCTAGTTTTGGGAACAGAAAACTGTATTGACATGACAAATTAGCAGAATGTCGGCCAAAATCAACCTGGTTCCATCTTCTCCCACTGTCCACCAGTGGGCTTCCTCTCGGAAACACCAACCGGATGCTTCACATTTATACATCCATTAAAATATCTGTCTCATTGTTCTATCTGTGATGTCACTATGCAGTGGGTGGCCCCAGTTGATCAAGCTCTGCCGACTAAGAAGAAGTGGGACGGGGTGCAGATCCTCAACCAGTACACCAAGGGCTACCTGGAGAAGGAGTGTGTGGACTGGCTGTCCAAATTCATGGAATATGGGGACAAAGAACTCAGAGACTAATAAGGACTGTGAGTATTTACAAACAAGCTGACATTTGAATGGTCATCTGAACCTTAAATAGTGTAAATGTGGATTACAGAAAATAAACACTCCTGTTCTCTGTTTATCCCCTCTTTAGCCCCTCCAAAGGTCTATGCATTTTCTAAAAAGGCCAAAACTGGTTTCTATCCCAGAGATGTGTTCATTCAAATGAAGAAGAATGGTGTCCCATTGACCGAACATGATGGAGTGCAGTCTGCAGGAGTCCTACCCAATGATGATGACACTTACCAGATCAGGATGAGTGTATTACTCCACTCATACAGGAGTAATAAAGGCCCAGTGATAAAGGATGACGCTAGCACCACGTCCTCTGATTCTGCTGATGTTATTTAAAAGTATTGCCAGTTATTTTATTGTATATTTCTTAAGTACATAGTGAATGCAGTTGAAACTGTAGAAGTGCTGATGTTAGTTCTGCTGTTCCAGGTCAAGGCAGCAACGAACGTCTAGAGAGGGAGGCAATGCTGGCTAATGGAGGTAACATACTTTTTTAAATGTAAAATAAAAGGATAAATTAACACAATCATGGCCTCCCATCTCATTCTTAAAAGTTGCAGTTTTTTTTCTGGTGATAATTGTTGTTGATTGTATAACAAACAGTATCTGAGCACTTAACAGATTTGGTGCCAGCAGCCATACCACCCTGCATCCAACTACAGGCATTGACACTAAAACCATATATTAACCAACATCCCCAAACACCCCAACAAATATCAACATCAAGAGACTACATGGACATGTAACAATAACACACCACTACTATTTATTTCTTTAGGTTCATGAAATGGGTCCTTGTCCACCCACGACTCTGGTAATATTAAACTTCTATTGTAATTCATAGAGTTATCTAAATGATTGTATTATTGTTATTAGAAATCCTACTGTTAGTGCAGCTATAACCCTGAGTATAAAGAGCAAGCAGTCATTCCCATAATGACTTTATTGCTCTTTTCTCTCAGACATTAAAGTGACTGACAGCGCATCCAAACCAAAGAACGTGTGATTCTGTTTTGTTAATCAACAAATACTGTGAATCTGGATGTATTCACTTCCAAGCATTTACCATTCTGCTCAGATAGGCTTGTGAGGCCTTGTGAGAATAAAATGTGCCAAAAGAAATGTATTTTCACTTGAATAACATTTTTGTGAATCACATTTTAGATATAGAAAATGAACATTGTGTTTTTCATAGATTTCTTCTTCTTCTTCGTGACAGATTTATTGGTATTGGAACCGTAATGTGTTATGGTTGTTTATTTTAACCGAGAGCCCAATCATTTCAACCACTACACATACACACAGACAACACTTATTTAAATATATATTTGGTAAGTATAAATCATTGCTTTAATAAAGGACTCCTTTATGAACCAATGTGAACGCCACAGTAGCCCTTACAGTAAGTGTTCAACAATGCATGCCACATTTTACTCTTCCAATAATTATTGGACCCCTGTTATGCGTTTGAGTCATTATAATAATGAAAGATAGCAATGAATAAAGGTACGTCTATATATACTGCATGAAGTAGACCTAGCTTCAGTTACAGTTTACATAACCAACCAAACTTGTTTGACCACGTTCCATGAGGAAAGACTATAGCTCTCCTGGTTGCGAAAGCCAAGGTACTCTACTATGTGGCACACTATGGGGCACACCTTCGAATTTGACACAGACTTTATTTAGGATAGGCATATTATTATTATTTTCGGGGCATTTAACATTCATGTGTGCGTTCAAAATGTATGTCGTCGTACTTTTGTTCCTTTTTGCGACACTTTCGACGGTGGACAGCGGTAAGAACATTTATTTCTCTGTCTTGTTGCTAAAGGTGAAAGTAAAATGTTTTTTGGCTGAGTTGCTATAGACCTAGGGGGAAAAAGTATATCGAGAAATTATTATTATAGAGGTACATTTTGACGATTCATGTTCAATTATTGTATCATGAAAATTGTAGGTTAAGTTATTTATTGTTCTGTTGAAAATGTTTGCAAACTGTCAAAAATAATAATTACTTACTTAATAACTACAACGTCCCAACATTTTTATTTAGTTATTAAAACTGTATTGATAATTAGGCTACAATGTTTATGTTTTGCCTCTTGCTGCCAAGTTCCATTGACTGTACCTGACTGTACACCTGTGAAAACTATCTCACCTGGCAACAGAAAAGGACAGTTTGATTGGTTGGAAATGCTATGGTGCCGACTAGCCTAGCGTACAATTTCTTTGATCCAGGATCAGTTTTTTTAGTTTGGTCTCTTTCAATAACCATTGTAGGCTAAGAGGTGAACAAAAATTTTATGATTTTTTAAATACAAATAATATAAAAAATGTAACAGATTGATTGAGGTACATTTTATCACCATCATCCCTTCATTTACTATTCTAATTAATTTGATATTCCTTAAAAAATCATCCCCAATTCTTTTGGTCTTTGAAGAAGCATCTCTACTCAGGAGTCACGACTAACTCATCTTTCACTTTTTGTGACCATTAGAGAAATGGTCGCTGAATTACATCTACACTGCCCTGTCAAGGCCAGTAGAATTGCCTGGTATCCATGAGTTCACTGCCATGGGTCTGATGAACAACCAACAGATCGATTACTATGACAGTGTGTCAAAGAAGAAGATTCCCAAACAGGACTGGATGAAGGAGAAGCTGCCAGCAGACTACTGGGAAAAAGGTACTCAGTCACGCAAGAGCAAGGAGCAGTGGTTCAAAGTCAACGTCAACATCTTGATGGATCGCATGAGGCACAACAACACCGGTGAGAAACAACACAGCATTTGTGTCACTCTACATAGCTTACTGTAGATATTTTACTAAAACTCCAAGACTTGACCATAACATAGGTGAGTCATTCCCTCTCCTATTCTACTTGTTTTTCCTCTCAGATGTCCATATTCTTCAGTGGAAACATGGCTGTGAGATTGAACAGCAGATTGACGGCACATTGAATTTCATAAAGGGCACCGACCAATACAGCTATGATGGTGACGACTTCCTGGCCTTTGATGATGCCACTATGCAGTGGGTGGCCCCAGTTGATCAAGCTCTGCCGACTAAGCGGAAGTGGGACGGGGTGCAGATCCTCAACCAGTACACCAAGGGATACCTGGAGAAGGAGTGTGTGGACTGGCTTTCCAAATTCATGGAATATGGGAAGAAGCATTTGAGAATGGATGATTGTGAGTACTTTTTGAATAGTGTTCTAAACCTCACATAGTGTAGCTTAACTATGGATAACTCAAAGGATCTTTTTACAACTCAGATAGTTCAGATACATTTTATTTTTAGATAGATATTGCTTCTAAAGCAGTCTATAGACACGGACTGACTGCAATCCTGATTGTGAGTACTTATGGACCTAAATAGTATAGCCTAACAAATGGTTAACAAAAACAACCATTTGTACATGTGAGATCAGAAATAATATTAATGTTCTCTGTTTATTCCCTCTTTAGCCCCTCCAAAGGTCTATGCATTTGCTAAAAAGGCCAAAACTGCAGGACATGTCAGACTGACCTGCATGGCCACAGGTTTCTATCCCAAAGATGTAGAAATGCATATTAAGAAGAATGGTGTTCCATTAACCAAACATGATGGAGTGCAGTCTACAGAAGCCCTACCCAATGATGATGACACCTACCAGATCAGGATGAGTGTGCAGATCCCAGAGGCAGATAAGGAAACTTATGAATGCTCTGTCAGCCATAGAGCATTGAAGGAACCAATTGTGGTAAAATGGGGTAAAGTAGTCCTTATATTCAATATACCGGTACTGTATGTATTTTCAACAAACCAGTTATTAGCATGGTTATCAATTGTGGTAAAATCAGACGTTTCTGAGTCTGTTAACAGGTCATGAATGCAGATTATTAAAATGTGACAACTGTTTTTCAAGCTCAATGTACAGTATGTTATTGTTAATGCTGAGTATGTCCTCTTATATTGTCTTCCTTGCAGATGGGAAATGCTGTGATTGTACCCAAGTAACAGGTGTTATCATTGGTGTGGTTGTTGCGGTGGTCCTCCTGCTCACCGGGGTTAGCTCACTGTTGGTTCTTTGGAAGAGAGGCAAAATATGTAAGTTTCTCACATTGTGAATGAATTTCATACAGTATTTTTACAGTTATTTTTCTTATTTGTATTGTTTTGTGAGATAAACTAAAGCGATTATGGTAATTTAGGCATGTCGAAACCTTTTTCGACATCAGGGCATGACTTTTAGTAAATCTCAAGTCAGGAGGTCAAAAAAAGAGAAGTGTTGTATATATTTTTTTCCTACCACGGTGTTTCCACTGTTTCTTCCACTGTTTCAGATACTCATTTAATAAAAAGCTGTCATATTTGGCGTTAACATCTTGCTCCATTGTTTTAGTTCCTGGTAAAAAAGGAGCTCTACCACCTACTGGGATCCAGGCACCTCTAAATGGTACCGTTGATACAATGTCATGTTTTTTATCCTTCGTAGAACAATTACATGTGTAGCAGTAGCACAGCAATACCAAAGATCTGGTAGGGATATGTATAATGATGGTGTTAATTGTTGTGATTTAATTATGTCTTGTGATAATTAAATTAATGACAGCCCTCTAATCCTTGTTTTTACACATCAATCATTTTTATTAATCACATACAGATGAATAGTTTGACTTCTTATTGTCTACTTGTTGTTCTGGACAATACCGATTAGTATATAGCACAACATCAACCATGTACTTGCAAAGTTATTCTGTTCACATGACTCTGTTACTTTCAGGCAATGGAAATGGAGCAGCTGTTTTGAACATGCCTGGTAAGACTTACAAAACTCATAGTTGTAGAGTGGAGGTCATGTTACAGTTGTTAAAAGCAGATAAGGCTCCAATTTCTTTCATGCAACGGAGTGTAGATTATAATTGCAATTAAGAATGATTGACTTCTGGTATTGTAAAAAACGCCTTCATGAAGTTATCAAAGGTTACTTTAACAATACAGCAAGGTCTGTCATGTTTTCTTTTTGTTGCAACGGTTGCTTTAATCACCTTTATCACAAATCATGTGGTATATAGACTTGTAAAATGATGGGACTGTGGAACAGTCTAAAGAATAACTAGCAATTAGACACTGAACATAGTGTGGGACAACATGACAAATGAATTCTAACTCATGAATTATCTGTACTGAGTAGGATTATTGTGACACTGACGTGAAATTAAAGTCAAATCTTCTATGTACTAGGTGGGTAGTTTCGATTCAGTCAAATCAGAGAGTGAATTACATTGCTATGATGATTTTTCCGTTAATTCATAGAATTTTATTTGGGAATATGCATACCTATAGAGGACCAATGATCATCACTGAAGGCTGTATATCTGTATCTAATTAAAGAGTGGTTATATTATCTTTTCCCAGTGAAAAAGGATGACGCTAGCAGCACTTCCTCTGACTCTGGTAATGTTATTAAAAAGTATTGTCAGTTATTTTATTGTATATTTATTAAGTACACAGTGAATGCAGTTGAAACTGTAGAAGTGCTGATGTTAGTTCTGCTGTTCCAGTTCAAGGCAGCAACGAACGTCTTGAGAGGGAGGCAATGCTGACTAATGGAGGTAACAATTTATCCTTGAGAAAATGTATAAAAAAATATATAATGTAGTACAATCACAGCCTCCTAATCTCATTTTTGTAAGTTACACATTTTTCTGGTGTTAGTTGTTGTTGTAAGTACTATTATGTATCTGAGCACTTAAAGGATTTGGTTCCTCCAGCCATACCACCATGTATACAACTAGGCCACTGGCACATGTCCATCAACAGTACAAACCATATATTAACCAACATCCCCAAACACCCCAACATCCTTGGACAAATATCAGCATCATGAGACTACATTGACTTGTAATACTAACTGCACTATTACTATTTATTATTTAGTTGTAATTCTGTCAGGTTTGCTTTTTGATGCAAACTTTGCTTTAATAACCTTTATCACAAATCATGTGGTATATAGACTTGTAAAATGAAGGGACTGTGAATCATAGTCAAGAAAATGTTTCTCAAGGAAGGGAACACCTAAAGAAAAGCTAGCAATTAGACACTGAACATAGTGGGGGACAACATGACACATTCATTCTAACTAATGAATTATCTGTACTGAGTAGGATTATTATGACACTGACGTGAAATGTAAAGTCACATCTTCTATGTACTAGGCGGGTAGTTTTAAATTCTGTCAAATCAGGAAGTGAATTGAATGAATGTATTGGAAATTGCCCATTGTTTGCTATGAGGTTTTTTCAGTTAATTAATCAAATTTTAAGTGGGAATATGCATGGCTATAGAGGACCAATTATCATCACTGAATACTGTATATAAGTAAAGAGTAATTATATTTTATTTTCCCAGTCATAAAGGATGACGCTAGCAGCACTTCCTCTGACTCTGGTAATGTTATTCAAAAGTATTGTCAGTTATTTTATTGTATATTTCTTAAGTACATAGTGAATGCAGTTGAAACTGTGGAAGTGCTGATGTTAGTTCTGCTGTTCCAGGTCAAGGCAGCAACGAACGTCTTGAGAGGGAGGCAATGCTGGCTAATGGAGGTAACAATTTATCCTTGAGAAAATGTATAAAACAATATATAATGTAGTACAATCATGGCCTCCCAATCTCATTTTTGTAAGTTACACATTTTTCTGGTGTTAGTTGTTGTTGTAAGTACTATTATGTATCTGAGCACTTAAAGGATTTGGTTCCTCCAGCCATACCACCATGTATCCAACTAGGCCACTGGCACATGTCCATCAACAGTACAAACCATATATTAACTAACATCCCCAAACACCCCAACATCCTTGGACAAATATCAGCATCATGAGACTACATTGACTTGTAATACTAACTGCACTATTACTATTTATTATTTAGTTGTAATTCTGTCATGTTTGCTTTTTGATGCAAACTTTGCTTTAATAACCTTTATCACAAATCATGTGGTATATAAACTTGTAAAATGATGGGACTGTGGAACAGTCTAAAGAATAACTAGCAATTAGACACTGAACATAGTGGGGGACAACATGACCAATTAATTCTAACTAATGAATTATCTGTACCGAGTAGGATTATTGTGACACTGACGTGAAATTAAAGTCAAATCTTCTATGTACTAGGTGGGTAGTTTCGATTCAGTCAAATCAGAGAGTGAATTACATTGCTATGATGATTTTTCCGTTAATTCATAGAATTTTATTTGGGAATATGCATGCCTATAGAGGACCAATGATCATCACTGAAGGCTGTATATCTGTATCTAACTAAAGAGTGATTCTATTATCTTTTCCCAGTGAAAAAGGATGACGCTAGCAGCACTTCCTCTGACTCTGGTAATGTTATTAAAAAGTATTGTCAGTTATTTTATTGTATATTTCTTAAGTACACAGTGAATGCAGTTGAAACTGTAGAAGTGCTGATGTTAGTTCTGCTGTTCCAGGTCAAGGCAGCAACGAACGTCTTGAGAGGGAGGCAATGCTGGCTAATGGAGGTAATATAATTTATCCTTAAAATATATATATAATGTAGTACAATCATGGCCCCCCAATCTCATTCTTGAAAGTTACACATTTTTCTGGTGTTAGTTGTTGTTGAAAGTACTATTATGTATCTGAGCACTTAAAGGATTTGGTTCCTCCAGCCATACCACCATGCATACAACTAGGCAACTGGCACATGTTCATCAACAGTACAAACCATATATTAAGTAACATCCCCAAACACCCAGTGGTAGAAAAAGTACTCAATTGTCATACTTGAGTAAAAGTAAATATACCTTAATAGAAAATGACTCAAGTAAAAGTGAGTCCCCCAGTAAAATACTACTTGAGTAAAAGTCTAAAAGTATTTGGGTTTAAATATACTTAAGTATCAAAAGTAAATGGAATTTCTAAAATGTACTTAAGTATCAAAAGTAAAAGTATAAACCATTTCAAATTTCTTATATCAAGCAAACCAGACAGCACAATTTTCTTGTTATTGTGTTTCGTGAGTCTGCCAGATCAGAGGCAGTGGGGATGACCAGAGATGTTCTCTTGATAAGTGTGTGAATTGGTCCATTTCCTGTCAAAATGTAACGAGTACAAAAAATCTATATATTTTTTCTTTAGGAATGTAGTGAAGTAAAAGTAAAAGTTGGCAAAAATATAAATAGCAAAGTAATGTTCAGATAACAAAAAAACTACTTAAGTAGTACTTTAAAGTATTTTTACTTAAGTACTTTACACCACTGCAAACATCCCAACATCCTTTTACAAATATCAGCATCATGAGTCTACATGGATATGTAATACTATCTGCACCATTACTATTTAGGTGTAATTCTTAGTTATCTAAATGATTGTATTATTGTTATTAGCATTTCTACTGTTCATGCAGCTATAGCCCTGAGTATAAAGAGCAAGCAGTCATTCCCATAATGACTTTCTCTCTCTATTCTCTCAGACATTGAGGAGTGACTGACAACGCATCTAAATCTAGCAAACAACATGTGATTCTGTTTGTCAACAAATACTGTCAATCTGGATGTGTACATTCCCAAGAATTGACCGTTTTGATCGGCTTGGATTTGAATACTTATTAATGAACGTTTTGATCTTTCGAATATCATAATAGAATTCCTTTTCAAATTGATTTGTAAATCGCCTATATTTTGGCCATTTAAATGTATTGGTATTGGAACCTTATTCTATTTCTATTGTAGATTGTTTATTTTAAACTAGAAACCAATCATTTAAATCGTTGCACACACATAAACACACATGCACTGAACTGCTTTTTAAATATGTTTTGTTTGAATTTTTCGGGGAAAGTATAAAGTACTGCTTTAATAAAAGACTCCTTTATGAACCAATGTGAACGCCTCAGTATCCCTTATGTGTTCAACACTGCATGCCACATTTGACTGGTCCAATAAAGATTGGACCCTTGTTATGCTTTTGAGTCATTATAACAATGAAGGATACCAATGAATAAAGTTAAGATTATGCATATAGGCCTAGCTGCAGTTAACACAAGCAACCAAACTAGTTTGACCATGTTCCATGAGGAAAGATGGGACTTCACCTGTCAGGAGAGCCCAGGTTCACTGTCGTCGCACTGTGTGGCTCACCTGCGAATTTGACACAGAAATTATTTAGGATAGATATTCTTATTATTTTTTTTTAAACTTTTGAACATAACAAGGCCAATGTAGTTGATTATAGCTGAGTATGTATGGTGATACTATTAGGTAACGTTTAGGTGAAAAAAGACTGTGGGGTTTACCCAAAGAATGCACGAGGAACCATTTAGAAATAACACATTTTTGTTTTCATTGCAAAAGTTGCTTTTATCACTTATCATAAATCACGTGGTACATTAGTCATAAACAGGACAGACAGAGGAGTTACTGTAGTTCTGATCCAGAACAGGTTTGTCAAGGAAGTAAAACACTGAAGAATAACAAGCATGCTGTTTGACACAATGAACCTAGGTGTTCTTCACATACTTCCTAGGTGTACTTCACATACTTTCAGCTTTAGTATGAAGATCGACAAGGATAAGATCCTCCTTCAAGATCAAAACAACTTGCTGATAAATGTTGTCATGTTCCCACACAAGAGCCTCATAGAGGAGAATTATTGTGGCAGAATACAATGACTGGGAAAAGCCAAAACTTTGTTTAATTTCAACGTCAGTTGACTTATCTTTTTTATACATATAAAAATATATATATTTTTTAAGCACATTTCTGACTTTAATATCCGATAGAGAGAAAGGATTACAGTGGAGAAAGATAGAGAGACATGACAGTAATATGATGTCATCATTTTCTTTATTATTGTCACGCTCGTCGTAATGAGTAGACCAAGGCGCAGCGTGCATAGAGTTCCACATATTTTGATAAAGAGAAACTCACCAAACAAAACAATAAAGAACAAACGAAACGCTACTGGTATGCACTCAGGCAACTCAATGTAGACAAGATCCCACAACTAACAATGGGGAAAAGGGCTACCTAAATATGATCCCCAATTAGAGACAACGATAAACAGCTGTCTCTGATTGGGAACCATATCAGGCCAACATAGACATACAAAAACCTAGATGACCACCCTAGTCACTATCACGCCCCAACCAACACAGAGAAAGAACAGCTTACTATGGTCAGGGCGTGACAATTATTTGTAATAATATAAGCATAATAAGATTATCACAAGCTCTTTTTCAGGGAAGACCAGAGACAACCCCTCTCCTCTTGACTCAGGTAATGTTTAATATGATTACCTCATTACGTTTTTTTTGTGACATTGGTTTTGACTCGGTCTAACAAGTAAACTGTGTAGGTGATGGGGTTGGACTGTTTTGCTGTTCTTTTTTCAGGTCAGGGTTCTAGTGAAAGTTCTAGTGAAGGTTCTTGTCAGGAAGGATCTCCAACTGGCAGCCGTGAAGATATTGATGAGAACCAACAACTGTTACCTGATGACGGTCTGTATATATCAACCTCCCTCTCTGCATCAATTGCACCCTTTCGGGTTTGGGTCATCTAAATAAGTAACTGATAAATAAAGGTGAAAAAAATGAAAAATAAATTGCATGTGATCGTCTGCAACACGTGTGTAGATACCTGCATTCAGTATAGTTGCGTAGCTGCGCAAAATGTTATGCAGCATTGATGCAATGACTCAGTCTGTGTGTTCGAAGCGTCAGGGTCGTAACCAATGGAGACCTAAGCTGCAGCTAGAGTCCTTCTGGCCTGGTATGTTAATTCTCAACTCATCCTTTATATGCTCGTGTAAAAAGGGGGTGTTTCCGTTATGCTGACATGCTCTCTGAGCTCCCTCGGGCGTGGCTACTTACTGGGCAAAGTATCATCAAAACTATGATCTTGATAGAAAATTTAACAAAAAATATTCTCTTCATCCCTGGTATTTCCTACACAATGTAAAGGATGGAAACCTGACATACACAGTGTGAAAACTCTTCAAGTTACAATATTTTTGTTACGTCATTTTTATACCATTTTTAATGACATTACAAAATAGACATTAATTTCCCATATTCCATCTCTCATCATCCCCTACATTTGGATGTTAAAAATATTGTCCCCGTATTCACTGTTGGAAGTTCGAGTTTTTGTGCGGCAAAACGTCTGTAACAAAGAGATTCCAATCTCAATACTAAAGGGTAGAGAGAGAAAGTTTGCCCCTCTAGAGATTTACAATTTACGACCGGGCATGAGGTGTCATAAAACCCCCACACCAATCCCTCCTCCCCTCTGCAGGTGAGAGAGGTCTGGTGGATGTTGATCCATTGTAACCTGATCATTGGATCCTCACAGGAGAGTCATGACACCATTATTCCTCCTCCACCAAACTTTACAGTTGGCACTATGCATTGGGGCAGGTAGCGTTCTCCTGGCATCCACCAAACCCAGATTAATCCATCAGACTGCCAGATGGTGAAGTGTGATTCATCACTCCAGCTGACGCTTGGCATTGCGCATGGTGATTTTAGGCTTATTTGCAGCTGCTCGCCCCATGGAAACCCATTTCATGAAGCTCCCGACTAACAGGTATTGTGCTGACGTTGCTTCCTGAGGCAGTTTGTAACTTGGTAGTGAACGCTTCAGCATTCGGCAGTCCCATTCTGTGAGCTTGTGTGGCCTACCACTTCGCGGTTGAGCCGTTGTTGCTCCTAGTCGTTTCAACTTCGCAATAACAGCGCTTACAGTTGACCGAGGCAGCTCTAGCAGGGCAGAAATTTTATGAACTTACTTGTTGGAAAGGTGGCATCCTATGACAGTGCCACCTTGAAAGTCACTGAGCTCTTCAGTAAGGCCATTCTACTGCCAATGTTTGTCTATGGAGATTACATGGTTGTGTGCTTGATTTTATACTCCTTTTAGCAACGGGTGTGGCTGAAATAGCCAAATCCACTAATTTGAAGGAGTGTCCACAAATATTTGTATATCGTATGTAGATATTACCTACTCAATTAATTCACTGTTTCGGGCGGGCTAACATCGATTAACTTTTCAGGAACTTTCAAGTTGAACTTTCACTATGCATGGTTAAATAGCTTACTAGTTGTCTCGTGAAAACCTTGTAGCTACTTAGGCATGCCTAAAGGCTTTAGCTAGCTAGCTTCTCTTCTTCCCTCCTGACTCCCAGCAGCTCTCTCTCCCTGTCTCTGAAGAGGAGGTTCCCCCTGAGCAGCAGCACTGTGAGCATGAAGGTGCTCCAGTCTGGGGCAGGAGGACCCAGAACCGACACAGATTAAAGAGGAACAGAAGGAACTCAAGACCAGCCCTGAGGAAGTGCAGCTTCAAGGTCAATAGGCTAATACCAAAGAGTTAATGTGCATTTCTCGCTGTGTGAAAAGTGAATGGGATCAGGAGGACCCACTTCAGTCCTTGTCTCTTCCCAAAACCCAGACTGTGGAGAACAGAGAGTGACTCTAAACTAGTGGAACTAAAATATTTTGGTGCTGTGACCCAGCTAAAGTGTTTAGACATTCCCTGTGACCCTCCAGATAATCAAAACAATGCCTCCAGCTACATCTCAGCTGTAAGCAGCGACTCAGTAGGACTTTACAGCAGCGCACGCACCATTGGATCCCGACCCACCAGCGGGAGAACACTGTTCAAAATGTAACACCACGTTTAACAAATGCCACTGTGGCGAAGCATTTGCTCTGAAAGCTGGCCTACAGAGACATGTCACTCTTGCCAGGGAGAGACCCAGCAAATGCCCCTTCTGCAAAAACCGCTACAACTCCACCTGTCAACTCAAGGCCCATGTCCCACTCTGTTAGACAGCAAAAACACAACCTGCTGCAGCTCCTCAGTACAACCAAGAAGAGAATGTACTTCACCTACCACTGAACACAGCAGGGCAGGCCAAAACTAAACGGCGGGCACTGGTTGGACCACCTTTGATCATGACAAATGTCTGTAATAAAGACCTTTTGTGGGGGGAAAAACTCATTCTGATTGGCTGGGCCTGGCTCCCAAGTTGGTGGGACAATGCCCTCCAAGATCCATCCATGGCTACACCCCTCCCCAGTCATGTGAAATCCATAGATTAGGGCGTCATTTATTTATTTAAACTGTAACTGTAAAAAAAAATCAACTTGCATTTATTTTTTTGTTCAGTATATAATAATGCTATGGTAAATTTAAGCATTTTATGATTATTCCTCGTGACTCCTCGTTTTGTTCAACAGTTTGTCATGGTTGTTATGATATCAATATGTGCACGCAGTTTAGAGTTTCAAGTTTTAATGTCATGTGCACAAGTACAGTGAAACGCCTTTCTTGTAAGCCATGAACCCAACAATGCAGTAATCAATAAGAAGATGTATAGATGTTTGTGATGATATTGTGCACAGTGAGTGCCAGGAAATGTGCGTATGCAATATCAAGTAACCCAACCCCACCCCTAATATGACAATATGAGGTCTTTGTACTTTAATAAATGGTCTGTATTAACTAATGGAAGTATAGGATGTCTTTTATTTACTCGTTGTCTAAAAGCATTTTTCAACAGAACAGATAGCTGAAGTAAATTCCTATCAGTCAAATCGGAGAAGTCGTACCTTACTATTTTTATTTTATACTTTTTTTACCAGTTTTTTTTCTCCCTCTCATCGCTGCAACTCCCGTACCGACCGGGAGAAGTGAAGGTCGAAAACCGTGCGTCCTCCGAAACACAACCCAACCAAGCCGCACTGCTTCTTGACACAATGCCCACTTAACCCGGAAGCCAGCCGCACCAATGTGTCAGAGGAAACACTGTACACCTGGCAATCGTGTCAGCGTGCACTGCGCCCGGCCCACCACAGGAGTCGCTAGTGCGCGATGGGACAAGGACATCCCTGCCGGCCAAACCCTCCCCTAACCTGTACGACGCTGGGCCAATTGTGCGCTGCCCCATGGGTCTCACGGTTGCGGCCTGCTGCGACAGAGCCTGGATTCGAACCCAGAATCTCTAGTGGCACAGCTAGCACTACGATGCAGTGCCTTAGTAAGTCGTACCTTACTAGACTGCTTTTAACAGACCTGGTTTAGTTAGGATCATGCTACAATCCTCTTAGACATGCTCCAGAACATTGGCAATTAGGAAGTATTTATAAAACCTCCTGCTTTGGGCTGGATGTTTCAATGTGTATTTCATACATGTATAATCTATGAGCAGAATTACTGTTGTACCTCAATTGGCCACAAAGTCCCTAGTTTGAAAGCAACTGTTTTCTGGAAGATGTGAAGCACCATTTTCCCCCACATGGGCCAGCCCCCTAGCAATTAGAGTTTCAGCCAATGAGTTTCAGCCCCTCGCCATTTGACTAACAGCTAGCAAGATGCACACAAAGCAGAACAAGAGAGGGAGCACATATCTGCACATATGTGACATAGCAAGCAATTTTCAGGGCCCACTTTTGGCTCGTGAGCACTACTTTCATAACTACTGGCTAAAAAGTATACAAACGTACAGGAGAATCTCTTTAAAAGGAGAATTTACTAAGCACACAGGACTGTCCTCTATGAGGATAACCTCTGTTTAGTCATTCATTTAATCTATAGTGTGGGAGTGACCTCAATAAACCACTTATGATTGTGTCGTGGAAATTTTTAAACAGTGTCGTGGAAATTACCACTAGAGACACTCAAAGTCAATCTTAAATGAATCATTGTGGTCTAAGGCACTGCATCGCAGTGCTAGCTGTGCCACTAGGGATCCTGGTTCGAAAGCCTATTCCCCCTCAGGAAACTAAAAGGATTTGGCATCTGTCCTCAGATCCTCAAAAGGTTCTACAGCTGCAACATCGAGAGCATCCTGACTGGTTGCATCACTGCCTGGTACAGCAATTGCTCGGCCTCTGACCGCAAGGCACTACAAATGGTAGTGCGTACGGCCCAGTACATCACTGGGGCTAAGCTGCCTGCCATCCAGGACCTCTACACCAGGGGGTGTCAGAGGAAGGCCCTAAAAATGGTCAAAGACCCCAGCCACCCCAGTCATAGACTGTTCTCTCTACTACCGCATGGCAAGCAGTACCAGAGTGCCAAGTCTAGGACAAAAAGGATTCTCAACTGTTTTTACCCCCAAGCCATAAGACTCCTGAACAGGTAATCAAATGGCTACCCGGACAATTTGCATTGTGTGCCCCCCCCAATCCCTTTTTTTACACTGCTGCTACTCTCTGTTTATCATAAATGCATAGTCACTTTAACCATACATTCATGTACATACTACTTCAATTAGCCCGACCAACCGGTGCCCCCGCACATTGGCTACCCGGGCTATCTGCATTGTATCCCGCCACCCACCACCCGCCAACCCCTCTTTTACGCTATTGCTACTCTCTGTTGATCATATATGCATAGTGATCATATATGCATAGTCACTTTAACCATATCTGCATGTACATACTACCTCAATCAGCCCGACTAACCTGTGCCTGTATATAGCCTCGCTACTGTATATAGCCTCTCTACTGTTATTTTTCACTGTCTTTTTACTGTTGTTTCTATTTCTTTACTTACCTATTGTTCACCTAATACCTTTTATTTATTTATTTATTTATACTTAGAAATTGCACTGTTGGTTAGAGCCTGTAAGTAAGCATTTCACTGTAAAGTCTACACCTGTTATATTCGGTGCACGTGACAAATAAACTTTGATAGAATTTGATTTGAGCCATAGAGTACAGTTATGAGAATATCAATTCGTATTTTGTAGGATTTAGGTTTGTAAATGAGGAGCAGCTGATCGAATTACCAATCTTGAGGAATCCATTTGAGTTATCCAAACTGGTGGAGAGAGGGCTGGGTAGGATCACGAGAGGCGGGCTGGTTTTGATTTGTTGTGCTTCTGAAGATCAGAAGAAATGTGTGTTGCGTCTCAAATCAAATCAAATGTTATTTGGCACATGCGCCGAATACAACAAATGTAGACCTTACCGTGAAATGCTGACTTACAAGCCCTTAACCAACAGTGCAGTTCAAGAAGTAAATGTAAAACTCTGTTCATGTAAACTCTGGTGGTATAAAAGCCCAGTTATGCACTGCGAGGGTCAGACCTGTTGAATGAGCAAATCCTCATCTATGGGCGCATCTGTAGTTTTAAGGATGAAAATTAATATGAAGATATTTTAAATCGCAGCATAGGAAATAACCTTTTTCATTTCGCACAAACTTTTTCATATCATACATCTAAAATGTTGAGTTTTTCTTGCAAAAGCCCCCAGGCAAATGCTAATTACTTGACAAAACACTTGAAGTTGGTCCACGGACTTTGTCCAGGAAAGACACTTCGTCTTAAATGCGGTCAGGCTGGTTGTCCACAAGTTTATGGCACTTTTTCTGGGTTCAGAAAGCATCTTTATAAAGCACATAGAACTTGTTCTGATCATGGTGAAGGCCCCTCTACATCTGAATATGTAGCAGTATGTCACGCCCTGACCATAGAGAGCTGTTTATTCTCTATGTTGGTTAGGTCGGGGTGTGATTTAAGGGTGGGTTATCAAGGGGCATTATATGTCTATGTTCCCAATCAGAGGCAGGTGTTTATCGTTGTCTCTGATTGGGGATCATATTTAGGTAGCAATTTCCCCATTGTGCTTTGTGGGATCTTGTCTAGGTATAGTTGCCTGTGAGCACTACTCTGAGCTTCACGGTTCGTTTGTTCGCTTTATTGTTTTTGTTTAAGTTTCTCTTCCAAATAAAAGGATGGAAACATACCACGCTGCATCTTGGTCCACTCCTTATAACGATCGTGACACAGTAAGTCATTTTGATGACTTGCCATCAACAAGTTCCCCTTCTGACTCAGTCCTTGTCAATAAGAGTCTTGTAGACAGCCGCGCTGCAACCATAGCTGAACTTAAAGTGGCAGGTGTAGGTGAAACCACCATTAACTCATTGGTCATTTCCATGGAAGAGATAGTTGATGATATTCAAGCTAAAGAAGCTGTGAAGTGTGTCTATACAGGAGACAAGTAAAATTGATCAGTGTTTAGAAAAAATGTAATCCTTTTGGTGTATTAAATTCTGAAAGTAAGAGAAGGCAGTACTTTACAGAAAAGTGGGGAAGGGTAGACCCAGTTGAATACGTTCTTGGTTCAAGATTTGATACACAACGCAATCGGACTACTGAAGGCTATGATCAAATTGTTGTTACTGATAAATTTGTTTACATCCCAATTTTGAAAACATGTGTTTATTTACAAACACCCTAATATAAAGGAGATGATGCAAACTGATTCCAGTTCAAGTAAACGTTGACTTATGTGATGGAGATCTGTTCAAGAGCCATGCTCTATTTTCAAAACAGAAGCATGCAATTCAGATACAGCTTTTCTATGATTTTTAAACTGCAAATCCTCTTGGATCAAAACGGGAAATACATAAATTAGGAGCAATCTATTTCACCTTATGGAATTTTTCTCAAGTTCAACTCATTTCTGTTTAATATTCATTTGGTTGCTTTATTTCATGCCCAAGACGTTAAAAAATATGGTTTTTCTAAAATACTTGATCCAATTGTGCAGGATATTAAAGTACTTGAGGGATGGAATTATGCTCCCCTTGTATGATCAACCAGCGTATGGAACTATTGTCCAAGTTACAGGTGACAACCTTGGTCTTCACTGTTTACTTGGTTTTGTTGAATCATTCAGTGCCAGATATTGTTGCCGTTTTTGTCTTGCTGAGAAAGAGGACTTTCAGACTGAATTTGAAGATTCACCCAAGATAGTTATGCGAACTCGAGCACTTCATGCAGAACACTGCCAAAAAAAAGATGAATCCCAGTCTTCCCTCTGTGATGGGTTGTCACGTTCGTCATAATGATGAGACCAAGGCGCAACGTGAGTAGAGTTCCACATAATTTTAATGAACTGAAACTCACCTAACAAAACAACAAATGAAACGTGACGCTACTGATGTGCACTAAAACAACTATACACAGACAAGATCCCACAACACAAATGAAGAAAATGGCTACCTAAATATGATCCCCAATCAGAGACAACAATAAACAGCTGTCTCTGATTGGGAACCATATCAGGCCAACATAGACATACAAAAACCTTAGACATACAAAAACCCTAGACATACAAAAACTAGAGTACCCACCCTAGTCACACCCTGACCTAATCAAAATATATAGAAAAACAGAGATATCTAAGGTCAGGGCGTGACATGGGTGTTAAACGTTCTTGCATTCTCAACTCCTTGCAGTACTTCAATACATGTGAAAACTTCTCTGTCAATATTATGCATGATATCTTGGAGGGATTGGCACAATATGACATAACTGCTAATACTGCACTTGATAGACAAGTACACAACATCAAATGAAATAGACAGCAGAATAAAGAGCTTTAACTATGGTTACATGGAGCAAAACAACAAACCTCCTGCAGTGAAGTTAGGAGAGGACTCTAATGACTAAATGTTATCCAGTCCTAGTGTTTACTTCGCAATCTACCACTTATCTTTGGAGACTTAGTTTGTCCAAATGATCTACACTGGTATTTACTGTTGCTTCAGATAGTAAACATTGTATTTTCTCCAATGATATCAAAGGCTATTACAATTTTTTTTAAACACTTAATCGTAGAACACCACAAGTTATTCAAGTAATTGTTTCCAAAAAAGAGGCTGCTATCGAAGCATCATTTTATGGTGTATTACCCCACATGTATGCTTAAAATTGGACCCGTTTTGCATAGCTGGTGCATGCGCTATGAAGCAAAGCATAATTTCTTTAAAAAACTATGAAAAAGCTTCAAATGTAACTAAAACATTGGCAAAGAAACACAAGTCAAATAGCATACAGTTGGCAGACATTTGACACCAACAGTCATGATCGGTCCAGGTAAAATGTTATCTTTAAATGTGGTGGACTGGGGCTGTAAGATGGCTGAGACTCTTCAGGTACCAATTGACACCACGGTTTTAAATGTTAAATGGACCAAACACCATGGAAATATGTATCGTTTAGTTTGTCTTAAAGTCCATTGTGAGATGCCAGTTTTTCAGAAAATCCACCATGTTTTTGTTAAAGATGAGAGGTTACTTTTGCCATACAAACAATGTCTTGATGAGCATATAGAGTTGGGTGTACAACAGAGGGACCTTATGTAGTTGATGTTAAATAGCTTTTCTGTCACAAAGCATTTGATATACAGATGTCTTACAGTTGTGGTGATTGAAGTTTGTTTATTGTCCCATACTGTTTCCTGTGACTCTAAAAACTGCACAGTAAGCTCTTTAAAACCAAGATGTATTGCAATAATGGCTTTTTTATTTACTTTTAATAAAGGGGGGACAGATGCCAAAATGTCATTTTATAGAGGCCACAATTTTATTTTATCAGTGTTTTTGATATGTGAGATGCCAGTTTCACAAAATCCTCCATGTCATTGTTAGATGTATTGAATTGCAATATTGAGCTTTTTTATGTACATGTATTAAAGTGAACAGAGGCCAACATTTCATTTCAGTCCACAATTTAATTTTATTATCATCAGTATTTTGATGTATGTATTGCGAATGTCTTACATTTAAGAATAAAGTTCTTTGTTAAATACTGACTTCTGATTTATTGACGTTAAGTTTAGTTGTACAAATGCTATGCTTGACTGATAACATTCAATTCTATATTGCGTGAATTGGCAGTAGAGTTGTTCCCATGTTACTCTAAATAGAGTAAATTACAGTTTGTAGAGTTAAATATAAACACTGAATAGAGTAGAAATAACTCTGAAAATTGAACTCTGCAACAAGAGTATTTTTTACTCTCTTTAGACTGGAACCAAATGTTATCTTTTGTAGAGTATAATTGTATTCAATTTGAGTAAAATGTACTCAGATAAATGTACTGTGTAGAAAGACCAGAACCTAGGAAGAAACCTAGAGAGGAACCAGGCTATGAGGGGTGGCCAGTCCTCTTCTGGCTGTGCCGGGTGGAGATTATAACAGAACATGGCCAAGATGTTCAAATGTTCATAGATGACCAGCATGGTCAAATAATAGTAATCACAGTAGTTGTCGAGGGTGCAACAAGTTAGCACCTCAGGAGTAAATGTCAGTTGGCTTTTCATATCCGATCATGTCAGGGCATTTCATATGCAGCAGCTGTTAAAAGGGTTGAGGGTTTGAATGGTGCACTTGAAGAGTAATATGGTTGTGGATAGGCCTTCACTGCAGGCTGCAGGGGTTTCCTTTCACCAGCAGGACCCAGGTATTTAAAAAGTTAGGAAGGTGGACGTTTATAGCTATGATGATAAATGGCACTGCCAAGGTGGAGAAAAGGTCCAGGAAGATAAAAATAATTGTGGAAGCGGCAGAGCAGTTCCTGGGGTTGAAAGATTCTGCGAAGGAGTTACATGGAATATTGTCACAAGTGTAACACCCTCTCAGGGGAGATATGGAGAATTGAAAGAAGGAAGTAGTGTGTTTTGTTTTGGCAATGTAGCATTTTTATTTGGGTGAATTAGGTTAGTTTCCCTATCACGTATGGATTTTCTTTTTACCTTGTTTTCGTTTCGACCAGTCCAGTTGGCGGCGGCAAAACACCCTTTTGGGTTGAACTCAGCCATAAAACCCACAGAAGGAAGAAGGAACGCAACAGATATTTGTGAAGGCGCTTTCCAACGACATATACTTTTTAAATACGGATATAGCTTAAGAAAACGGTTGTAGTTTAATTAGCAAGATGTATAGACCTAATTTGATGTTTTTTGTTTTATATTTTTCACTAGAATGTATTTGCCGGAGCCAAAGCGGTAAGTTGTGTACTCGATATCAAAAGTGAAAGTAAACGTTTACAGCCAGGCGTGGCAAAAGAATAATAAAAAAATATTCATTTTAAAATCGCTTACCATATATACAGCTGTGGTCTATTAGCATAACAGTCTACTTGTTGTAATTGCATTGTAGCATTTCTAGTCGACCTTTACGCCCGTTCCTTCATCCATTGTATCGCTTACTGGAAAGCTATTG
Organism: Salvelinus fontinalis; assembly: GCF_029448725.1. NCBI lineage: Eukaryota > Metazoa > Chordata > Actinopteri > Salmoniformes > Salmonidae > Salvelinus > Salvelinus fontinalis. The sequence continues at coordinate 10,290,449 of NC_074686.1, forward strand.
CGCATTTACAGGCCAGGCACGGTGCAATAACAACACAAATGTGTAAGGAAACCGATAAAATACATTGCGCTTTTTTACTTTGCTTAGAACAACAAGGCATAGCATTATCTACATTTTTTATCACAAAGTAAAACATGTGCCAAGAAGATTTTATGTTTGTAATGTGTTTGCAATTTTACAGTAGCCTATATACTGATAATGACTACTGCAATTTTACACACATTTGTTTATTCACAAAAAAAAACACATGACAACTAACATAACACTTATACACTCACTGATAGACAAGGACGGTCATACAATTTTATAATACGATATACAACAACAAAATAACAATACATGAACAAAGGAAAAAGGAAATACATTTGATTTATTTTCTTGATATGGTAGAGAATCCGGGGGATAGCCCCGACCGGGACTCAAACCTGGATCTAGCGACTGTCAAGCCAACAACTTAATAATTACACCAAGAGGTCCGAGCTACTTGATGAGTTCGGTTGGTGTTTTGTTAAAGGGATATTTCAAGATTTTGTCAATGAAGCCCTTTATCTACTTCCCCAGAGTCAGATGAACTTGTGGAGACCATTTTTAAGTATATGCGTCCGGTATGAAGGAAGTTGGTGGTACTTTTGAGAGCCGATGCTAACTAGCTGTCATTGCGCTAACGCTATTTAGCAGTTGCACTAACGTTAGAGGTAGTTTCACAAGCCAATGCTAACTTCCTTCATTCTGGACACAGAGCCATAAACAGTTGTTCACCTGACTTTGGGGAAGTAGATAAAGGGCCTCATGTCCAAAAATCGCAAAGTATCTCTTCAATACATTAATATGAAATAGGTTGATTTATAAGTTGCAGAATGTGTCCCACTTCTCACTAATGCATGAGTTTGGGCTTATTTGTTATTGATATGCCACCTACCATTTAGACAACATCATGCAAGGCCTCTCTGACACTATTAATTGAATACATTATTTTGTTGGCCGTTACAGCCCTACAGCATGATAGAGATAAATATTTAACATGCAGTCATTTCCTATTCATGTTTTACAGCATAGTCTGAGTAACATGGAGAGAAGGCAGATTCAGACAAATTATCTTAATGTTAAAAATGTTTTCCCTACAGACATCTACTCCCTGAATTACATCTACACTGCCCTGTCAAAGCCACTAGAATTGCCTGGTATCCATGAGTTCACTGCCATGGGTCTGATGAACAACAGACAGATTGATTACTATGACAGTGTGTCAAAGAAGAAGATTCCCAAACAGGACTGGATGAGGGAGACGCTGCCAGCAGACTACTGGGAAAAAGGTACTCAGTCACGCAAGAGCAAGGAGCAGTGGTTCAAAGTCAACGTCAACATCCTGATGGATCGCATGAGGCACAACAACACTGGTGAGGGAACACCTGCAATCTATCCTACGCTCACCATTAATCTTTTAAAATTGTAGGTCATTAGTTATCCATGTATATTGTCATAGAGGCATCATTGACTGTCTTTTTCATTTGTTTTTCCTCTCAGATGTGCATATTCTTCAGTGGAAACATGGTTGTGAGATTGAACGGCAGAGTGACGGCAAAGTGAAATTCATAAAGGGCACCGACCAATACAGCTACGATGGTGACGACTTCCTGGCCTTTGATGATGTCACTATGCAGTGGGTGGCCCCAGTTGTTCAAGCTCAGATGACTAAGAGGAAGTGGGACGGGGTGCAGATCCTCAACCAGTACACCAAGGGATACCTGGAGAAGGAGTGTGTGGACTGGCTTTCCAAATTCATGGAATATGGGGACAAAGAAATCAGTAGGGCTGATTGTGAGTACTTAAATAGTATAGCCTAACAAACAAAAACAACCATTTGTACATGTGAGATCAGAAATAATATTAATGTTCTCTGTTTATTCTCTCTTTAGCCCCTCCAAATGTCTATGCATTTGCTAAAAAGGCCAAAACTGCAGGACATGTCCGACTGACCTGCATGGCCACAGGTTTCTATCCCAAAGATGTAGAAATGCATATTAAGAAGAATGGTGTTACATTAACCACACATGATGGAGTGCAGTCTACAGAAGTCCTACCCAATGATGATGACACCTACCAGATCAGGATGAGTGTGCAGATCCCAGAGGCAGATAAGGAAACTTATGAATGCTCTGTCAGCCATAAAACTTTGAAGAAGCCATTTGTGGTAAAATGGGGTAAAGTATGGCTTATTTGGTTTAGTGTTATTGATGGTTAATATGGTTTAGTGTTGTTATTGATGGTTAATATGGTTTAGTGTTGTTATTGATGGTTAATATGGTTTAGTGTTATTGATGGTTAATTTGTTTTAGTATTGTTATTGATGGTTAATTTGATTTAGTGTTGTTATTGATGGTTAATTTGGTTTAGTGTTGTTATTGATGGTTAATTTGGTTTAGTGTTGTTATTGATGGTTAATATGGTTTAGTGTTGTTATTGATGGTTAATTTGATTTAGTGTTGTTATTGATGGTTAATATGGTTTAGTGTTGTTATTGATGGTTAATATGGTTTAGTGTTGTTAGTGATGGTTAATATGGTTTAGTGTTGTTATTGATGGTTAATATGGTTTAGTGTTGTTATTGATGGTTAACATTTACATTTAAGTCATTTAGCAGACGCTCTTATCAAGAGCGACTTACAAATTGGTGCATTCACCTTATGATATCCAGTGGAACAACCACTTTACAATAGTGCATCTGACTCTTTTAAGGAGGGGGGGGGGGGGTTAGAAGGATTACTTTATCCTATCCTAGGTATTCCTTAAAGAGGTGGGGTTTCAGGTGTCTCCGGAAGGTGGTGATTGACTCTGCTGACCTGGCGTCGTGAGGGAGTTTGTTCCACCATTGGGGTGCCAGAGCAGCGAACAGTTTTGACTGGGCTGAGCGGGAAGGTTTAGTGTTGGTTTAGTGTTGGTTTAGTATGGTTTAGTGTTGTTATTGATGGTTAATATGGTTTAGTGTTGTTATTGATGGTTAATTTGGTTTAGTGTTGTTATTGATGGTTAATATGGTTTAGTGTTGTTATTGATGGTTAATATGGTTTAGTGTTGTTATTGATGGTTAATTTGGTTTAGTGTTGTTATTGATGGTTAATATGGTTTAGTGTTGTTATTGATGGTTAATATGGTTTAGTGTTATTGACACAGGAAACAGTCTTAATTTGAACTGAACAGCATACTAACAACAGCTTTGCAAGTGAAGCAGGAAGGAAACTGATGTTAGCTTCTGGTTACATATTGTTGCTTTTTATAAATACTCTGCCTTTTGTTTTTCAGATGGAGAATGTTGTGATTGCAGTAGTTTCGGTGCTATAATCATTGGGTCAGTCATCGCCATTATTGTAGTTCTGATCTTGCTTTCGGGGGTCCTGTTTGTTCTGCACAAAAGAGGGACAATTGGTAGGTCTTGATTTATATCAATTAAATTGTTTTTGTTGTTGTTAAATGTTAAGAAAATATTAATCAAAGGTACTGCTATGAAAGGTGGGAACTACGGCCTAAATCCATATGAATTATAACATTTCTATGTATTTTTCTCTTTACACATCAAAGTGATTCCTGGCTTGAGAACTACAGGTTAGTATCGCAGCCTCTCCCTCGGTCTGTATACATGTCATTTATCAACATAATGGTCAAATTGTTACGTATAACATACTTTTGACACTAGTTGTAAGGACAACATGATGCTTTTATATCAAAACTAACTGTTCATCCAATTGTAAAGACACCCTATATAACAATCAAGTATTTACTGTGTTTAGATATACTTTTTGGTTCTGAAAAATATGGCCTATTTAAGACACTCATTACATTATCCTCTTCTGAAGAGAGTGGTTGCATTGAATACATCGCGTTAAAATGTGTGCGTTAAAATGTACTTTTGAAAGTCACAGATAATTCTGTTTTTTCTATGTACTGAAACTTTAGATTGTGTTTTTCCAGCTACTGGCAATGAAGTGGAATTTTCTGGAGTGAACACTTTCGAGAATGGTAAGGCAACAAAGTCTGTAATGCCACAAATAAACAAATTACAGTACATGAAGTTAGGTGTTGCCTCAAGGAAAGTTGCTTTTCTGTGACGGACATACAATATTCACAAAACTAACTAAAGGCTGCATTTTATAATTTAACATTTTACAGATGCTCTTATCCAGAGCGACTTACGTAGTAAGGGTATACCATTTCTAGTACTGGTCCCCCGTGGGAATCTAACCCACAACCTTGGTGTTGCAAGTGCTATGCTTTACCAATTGATCCACGCGGGACACTGTAGAATTGTATTGTAGCTATACATTCAAACATCTACTGACATCTTCCTCTGTTTTTCTTTAGCTAATCATTTTTAAAATGTTATTTCACCTTTATTTAACCAGGTAGGCCAGTTCAGAACAAGTTCTCATTTACAACTGCTACCTGGCCAAGATAAAGCAAAGCAGTGCGACACAAACAACAACACAAAGTTACACATGGAATAAACAAACATACAGTCAATAACACAATAGAGAAAAAGTCTATATACAGTGTGTGCAAATGAGGTAAGATAAGGGAGGTAGGCAATAAATAGGCCATAGTGGTGAAATAATTACAATTTAGCAATTAAACACTGGAGTGATAGATGTGCAAAATATGAATGTGCAAGTAGAGATACTGGGGTGCAAAGGAACAAAAAAATAAATAACAGTATGGGGATGAGGTAGTTGGATGGGCTATTTACAGATGGGCTACGTACAGGTGCAGTGAGCTGCTCTGACAGCTGGTGCTTAAAGTTAGTGAGGGAGATATGGGTCTCCAGCTTCAATGATTTTTGTAATTCGTTCCAATCATTGGCAGCAGAGAACTGGAAGGAAAGGCGGCCAAAGGAGGAATGGGCTTTGGGGGTGACCAGTGAAATATACCTGCTGGAGCACGTGCTACAGGTGGGTGCTGCTATGGTGACCAGTGAGCTGAGATAAGGCGGGGCTTTACCTAGCAAAGCCTTATAGATGACCTGGAGCCAGTGGGTTTGGCAATGAATTTGAAGTGAGGGCCAGCCAACAAGAACATACAGGTCGCAATGGTGGGTAGTATATGGGGCTTTGGTGACAAAATGGATGGCACTGTGAAAGAGTGCATCCAATTTGCTGAGTAGTGTTGGAGGCTATTTTGTAAATGACATCGCCGAAGTCAAGGATCGGCAGGATAGTCAGTTTTACGAGGGTATGTTTGGCAGCATGAGTGAAGGATGCTTTGTTGCGAAATAGGAAGCCAATTCTAGATTTAATTTTGGATTGGAGATGCTTAATGTGAGTCTGGAAGGAGAGTTTACAGTAACCAGACACCTAGGTATTTGTAGTTGTCCACATATAAGTCAGAACCGTCTAGAGTAGTGATGCTGGACGGGCAGGCAGGTGCGGGCAGCGATCGGTTGAAGAGCATGCATTTAGTTTTACTTGCATTTAAGAGCAGTTGGAGGCCACGGAAGGAGAGTTGTATGGCATTGAAGCTCGTCTGGAGGTTAGTTAACACAGTGTCCAAAGAAGGGCCAGAGGTATACAGATGGCAATGGTATACAAGTATACAGATGGCAATACTAATGGCAATGGAGCGGCTGTAATGGCGTTAAAAGGAAATAGCAAGGTAAGACAACAGTCTTCAATCACACAAATAAACTAAATCAATTAGGTTAGGTGTTGCTTCAGAAAGTTGATCGTAAATTACACATAAATGTATTCATAATGAGTTCTACAAGTATGTGTAAATACGATCCAAATGATTGTAGATTTTGGTTTTGCTGTTCTCAAAACATTGAGAACATGGCTGACCCCAGTATGAGAGATTATCTGTGTGATCATTCACCATAGTCCAAAGGTTTCCTTGGTTACTCTTTAAGACAAGCAATGTTAGTATGATAATGAACATGCAGGGAAATCTGAGTTACAGTATGCCAGAGAACAGAACAAGGCACTATTATCAATCACATATACACTAAAAAACATTGTTTGCTTACCACACAATCAGCATATGTTTCATTAACAAAATGGTTTCATGATATTTCAATCCTTATCAAATTTTTGGGGTGGCCAGATGTTGGGCAATATCAAATTACTGTATCATCTTTATGGACAGTTATTTTACAAATGTTTTATTTCATGGTTAATAAATAAAATAAATAGCTATGTGATACAAGTAACCCATAATTAATTTAGATGAAATAGATTTTGCAGTACTTTAGATGACTGCTTTGTCTGACATTGTTGGTTGTGAGTTGTTTTTCCATGTCATTAACAATAAGTAATCAGTGTAACTACATTTTCCACTGTAACTCGTGTTCAATCTAATAATGCACATCTTTTCCATGTTGTCTAATTTATGTGCAGGTGGATAGATGACCATTGGTGGCCAAACTTCCTGACCGGACCACGAAGGAACATTAATTCATTTCATAATTTTATAGGATGGCTATTGATAACACTATTCAGTTGCACGTTTTCAATCTTATAAGCTAGTGATGGAAATTATAGTTACTTTGATTCAATGTGCTAAAAACTGCTGCATTTAATGGTTTTTGCTGTTCTTGAGTAAGTACTTGCTTCCAAATAGAGACTCATAAGTGGGGTGGATAGGCACCGTTTGGGTCGTACATTTCATTGTTTTACTGTTACAGAGGATGTTACTGTATGGAGAGGCATCTTTAAGGTTATTGTATCATTCTTCAGGGATTATAACTAGACTTGTACTAGATCAGGTACATAAGCCAATTGGCCAATTAATGACATGCTCATATTTTAAGTAACATTTCAAAAGAGTTATAGACAAACATTGCAAATACTCTAAATATTAACAATGCTCTACAGTATTAAACAACACAATTTGTACATATATTTGCAGGATATTAAAACAAGATATACAATATGTTAAAAACACGAATGAAACACACAAATGTGTTATGGAGAAAATGTGCTTATTTGTTAATCAAAATATTACTTGAAATATTATTTGTTATGATTGTTTATTTCAACCTAGGGCCCATTTCATAACCGTTCACTGGGTTACCAGGCTAAGACAAAGCTACACTCTTGAATGAATATACAGTGGAGTTTCTTTTAATATCACATTTTAAAAATTGATTTATGGAGAAGACAAATAATTACAACATGCAGCCTTGAAGGTCAAGACAAAAATATTGTTTTCTCTTATGCCAGAAACCTAGTCAGTGTTTTTTAATGAATAGGGTCTCTAGTGTTATGAACTCTACCTGTGGACTAAATGCATTCACCAAATGATTTAATACATTTTGCATAGCATTGCTGTTACTATTTACTAAACCACTATTTTACAAGGCTTATTGCATACATGCATGCCCACGGACGTACACACACGTACACAATGTATGTAACCTGTACTGCTTTTGAAACATCCTGTATGATTTGTTTTTCTGAAAGAAATAATAAAAAAATACTAATAAAAGCCACTTTTTTGCACATTCTATAATTCAACATAGGGTCTACCATGTATTCAACAGTACATGCCAACATTTAGTTTAAAAGTTCCAAAAGTATAGCCTGTTCCACATGAATTTATCTACAGGAGGATAGTATTGGCTAATGATAACAGAATTGTAAGCAACAGTGCATTTGCACATAATTCTGATTTTGAATGGTGTGCAAAGACAAGGTTTGACTATTGGTTATGAAGTACAGTTGCATCAGAGAAGAGACTTTGGACTTTGTATAACACCTGTTCAACTTAATGATCAGGATCAACATTGGAGTTTACTTGTTAGAGAACGCTAAGAGCACACAGTCGTAGCATTGTGGGGCAGACCTGAATTAGATACAGAATGTAGTATATTTGTATATTTTAGGGTCATACAATACATGTGAGGGTTCAAAATGTATTTTGTTGTAGTTTTGCTCTTGTTTGGGACACTTTCATCAGGGAACAGCAGTAAGAAGGATTTTACTTCTAGAAAATGTATCATAAGTGAAAATGCGGTTGCCCAACAGATTGACGGCACATTGAAATTCATAAAGGTCAGTGCGACCAATACAGCTACGATGGTGACGACTTCCTGGCCTTTGATGATGTCACTATGCAGTGGGTGGGCCCAGTTGTTAAAGCTCAGCTGATTAAGAGGAAGCGGGACGGGGTGCAGATCCTCAACCTGTACACCAAGGTTCTACCTGGGAAGGAGTGTGTGGACTGGCTGTCCAAATTCATGGCATATGGGGACAAAGAACCGAGGCTAATAAGGACTGTGAGTATTTACAAACAAGCTGCCATTTGAATGGTCATCTGAACCTTAAATAGTGTAAATGTGGATTACAGAAAATTAACACTCCTGTTCTCTGTTAATTCCCTCTTTAGCCTTTTTCATAAGTACTCACAATCATCCCTACTGAATTGGTATGGTTAAGTCTTCCCCCCACCCCCTTTTTTGCATTGTACTTTAAAGTTAATCAATTATTTTGGCGTTTTAGTAAAATATCAACAGTAGGCTATGTAGCCTCCATTAGGATGTTGACTTTGAACCACTGCTCCTTGCTCTTGCGTGACTGAGTACCTTTTTCCCAGTAGTCTGCTGGCAGCTTCTCCCTCATCCAGTCCTGTTTGGGAATCTTCTTCTTTGCCACACTGTCATAGTAATCAATCTGTCTGTTGTTCGTCAGACCCATGGCAGTGAACTCATTGATACCAGGCAATTCTACTCTCTTTGACAGGGCAGTGTAGATGTAATTTAGCGACCATTTCTCCACTGGTCACAAAGAGTGAGACATGAGTTAGTTGTGACTCCTGAGTAGAGATAAAATGCTTCTTCAAAGACCAAAAGAATTGAGGACGATTGTTTTAAGGCAGGGTTTCCCAAACTTGGTCCTCGGGACCCCAAGGGGTTCACGTTTTGGTTTTTGCCCTAGGACTACACAGCAGATTCAAATAATTAAGTAATAATCTAGCTTTGATTATTTCAATCAGCTGTGTAGTGTTACTGCGAAAAACAAAACGTTCACCCCTTGGGGTCCCGAGGACCGAGTTTGGGAAATGCTGTTTAAAGGAATATCAAATTAATTGGAATTCTAAATGAAGGGATGATGGTGATAAAATGTACCTTAATCAAACTGTTACATTTTATATTATTTGTATTTAATAATCATTCAATTTTTTGTTCACCACTTAGCCTACAATGGTTGTTGAAAGAGACCAAACTAAAAAAACGGATCTTTGATCAACGAAATTGGACACTAGGCTAGTCGGCACCATAGCATTTCCAACCAATCAAACGGTCCTTTTCTGTTGCCAGGTGAGATAGTTTTCACAGGTGTACAGTCAGGTATAGTCAATGTACTTGGCAGCAACAGGCAAATAATATAATTGTAGCCTAATTATCAATACAGTTTTAAGAACTAAATAAAATGTTGAGACGTAGTTATTAAGTAACAAATTATTATTTTTGACAGTTCACGCACATTTCTTGTGTCAACAGAACAATAAATAACTTAATAAAACAACATTTTCACAGGATACAATAATTGAAAATGAATTGTCAACATAATAATTTCTTAATATGATTTTTTTTTTACTTAGCAACTCGGCAAAAAAACATTTAACTTACAGAAATAAACATTCTTACCGCTGTCCCCCGTCGAAAGTGTCGCAAAAAGGAACCAAGGTAAGACAAAATAGATTTTGAACGCACACATGAATGTTGAACGGCCCGAAAATAAGAAGACTAATATGCCTAAATAAAGTCTGCTTCAAATGTCCAGGTGAACTGGACATTGTGACAACAGAGTACCTTGGCTTTCACAACCAGGAGAGCTCTAGTCTTTCTTCATGGAACGTGGTCAAACAGGTCAAACAAGTTTGGTTGGTTATGTAAACTGTAACTGTACAATAGAAATCAAATTATGGTTCCAGCACCAATACATCTGGTAAGAAAAACATGAAAACACAAATGTTCATTTTCTATATATAAAATGTGATTCACAAAAATGTTATTCAAGTGAAAACACATTTCTTTTGGCACATTTTATTCTCACAAGGAATCCCACTACGATTTTCAAAAGATCAAAATGATCATAAACTAAGAACTTCATATCCAAGCCTATCTGATCAGAATGGTAAATGCTTGGAAAGGAATACACCCAGATTCACAGTATTTGTTGATTAACAAAACAGAATCACACGTTCTTTGGTTTGGATGTGCTGTCAGACACTTTAATGTCTGAGAGAAAAGAGCAATAAAGTCATTATGGGAATGGGTGCTTGCTCTTTATACTCAGGGCTATAGTTGCAGTAACAGTAGGAATTCTAATAACAATAATACAATCATTTAGATAACTCTATGAATTACAATAGAAGTTCAATATTACCAGAGTCGTGGGTGGACAAGGACCCATTTCATGAACCTAAAGAAATAAATAGTAGTGGTGTGTTATTGTTACATGTCCATGTAGTCTTTTGATGTTGATATTTGTTGGGGTGTTTGGGGATGTTGGTTAATATATGGTTTGTAGTGTCAATGCCTGTAGTTGGATGCAGGGTGGTATGGCTGCTGGCACCAAATCTGTTAAGTGCCCAGATACTGTTAAATTATATTACCTCCATTTGTCAGCATTGCCTCCCTCTCTAGACGTTCCCTGCTGCCTTGACCTGGAACAGCAGAACTAACATCAGCACTTCCACAGTTTCAACTGCATTCACTGTGTACTTAATAAATATACAATAAAATAACTGACAATACTTTTTAATAACATTACCAGAGTCAGTGCTGCTAGCACCATCTTTTATCACTTGGAAAAGATAATATTATCGTTCTTTAATTAGATACAGATATACAGTATTGAGTGTTAAATAGGCTCATAGCCGCGTGAAGTAGGTCTGCTGAGGGTGCTGCAGAACCCTGATTAAAAATAAATCATACAAATTGTGAACTTGCCCTTTATTTATGAGGCATTTCTAATTTATATTCTTGAAGAATCAATGGGTATGTATTATGAATTTATAAGTCCACAAATGCATGTAGCAACGACAGATTTCCCCTTTAATTGTGAACTGCTTTACAACGCTGATATTCTGCATGATCGTTACAGATTGAATCGAGCTCTTAGAAAGGTGTCCAATAGATTTTCTTTACCTCAGTACAAATCACATGGTAAACGTGATAACATATGAATCTTAGTTCTTACATCAACACATGAAACAATGAGTAGTTTACAAGCACACTAATAATTCGATATTAAACTGATTATGGCAGAAGGCCAAGTATGGCATTAGTCATGTAAAAACCTTACTCTGCTTATCTTAATCGGCGTAAAATCATAATCGAAGTAAGCATACGCTGATTAAAACACCTGTTTTTCTGAGCAATCTTTCGAATTATTAGGACATGTAGAGCTTAATCAGCGTTCCAGCTGTGTATTTGATCTGTGCATGTGCAGAACCGGGTAGCACAACACCCCTCTATTATGCACGAGTGAAGTGAATGTTCCCTGAGACTGTGGTCTTGGGGAGAGCAGTTAGTGATATTCGTCAGTTTTAAGTATAAAAGTATCTGCATTAGGCCATAAACGGAGTTCCCAGATAAGTAAGGCCTGTTCATGTGTGTTTTTGACCTACGATTTACCACACACACCAGCACGCATGCACAACTTACCGGATACCGTGGGATTTATTTTGTGGGATCTTTTCAATTTGGTTTTAAATTGGGTGTGCAGAATGATGGAAATGTTTGAAATGTTTGTAAAGGGTTTCGGAAGGACAGGGAAAGAAAAGGGCTAGGAAATATTGAATGGTGTCGAATGCCCTGTATCCTGACTTTCTGGTGAGGCCTGATCAATCTCATTAGAAATGATCGAAACAGGTGGGATTTAATTATAAAATGAATAAGAAACACCAGTCTCTATTCTATTTTACCATTACTTTATGAGATACTATTATTTCCTAATGGAGTTGTAAATCTAAGTTGATTGGTTATTCAATTTAATACTTTTTGAGTTAACATGCAGCGTTGTTGGTTTTTGAATCACGATGTGAAACGTGTTCAAAGGGGAAATTACCAGTTCCCTGGGGCTCTGGTCTTTAGGTAAATACACAAATGTATTTTGTTCAGTCTGCATATAGAAGGGAAAATATGTTAATAAGGGTTGACAGTTACTCCAAATGGATTGTGATATGTGTATTACTGATTTCACTTTTGTTTTTGTTTCAATACAAATTTCCCCAGATTGGGTCTGCTGGATTGTTGGGATACCCCCATGGGTTATGGTGCTACCTCCCTGATCTGGTAACTCTTCCATTTTTACATTTGACATTTTTGTCATTTAGCAGACGCTCTTATCCAGAGCGACTTACAGTAGAGTGCATACATTTTATTACATTTTTACATACTGAGACAAGGATATCCCTACCGGCCAAGAGCAGACGCTCTTATCCAGAGCGACTTACAGTAGAGTGCATACATTTTATTACATTTTTTTATTATTTTTATTTTTATTTTTTTGTTTATTTTTTGTTGTTTTTAATTATTTATTTATTTTTTAATATTTTTTTTACATACTGAGACAAGGATATCCCTACCGGCCAAACCCTCCCTACCGGCCAAACCCTCCCTAACCCGGACGACGCTATGCCAATTGTGCGTCGCCCCACGGATCTCCCGGTTGCGGCCGGCTGCGACAGAGCCTGGGCGCGAACCCAGAGACTCTGGTGGCGCCGGGAGACCCGGGTGGCGCAGTGGGGTCGCCAGCAAAATAAGAGAGGTCGCCAGTAAAATAAGGGAGTATGAACAAAATTTTGAAATGGTTTCAGCAATAACAGTATGTTGTTATGCTCTTTGACATTTGTCGTAGAGATAAGGTTATTAAGAAAATTGGGAATGTAATAATTTGTCATATAGTCAATGCTTGTCTGGATTTCCTGAATCAGAAACGAATTGAACTAAACTTTTGTTCTGATCTGTCCTCTCTTGTGGTTATCATGGAAGGTGATGTCTGATGTCAGATTGTGTCTTAATGCATGGTAGGAATAATTTGACCACAAACAGTGTGTGTGAACCTCAAAACCCTTCCTAACCGGCTGAAGAAAGAGCGACAAAGAAGTTCAATGCGATAGTAACAACACTCCTATCTGAGTCCGAGCCGTTAACCTGGGTACAGGCGGAAGGACTGCGCCATGAGTCCTGAGACCGCGCATGTGGAGTGAGCATGGAGAGATAACATTCAAACTTCTCTCAAGCTCCTGGTGTACAGGTGGGAGACATGGACCTAACAAAATGGTGGTAGCGGCTCAGGTGAGAGACTCGTATGTGGGAAAAACAGATGACTTTATATTGAAATTGGGGCATTACCAAGGCCCATCAAATGTGACAGGCATGAGTCACAAATGTGCCGTTGGGAATGAGGAAGTGCCAAGAGGAAGGGGGGGAGGGGTGATATTAAGGAAGGTCTACACACTGCGAATGATTTAGACTAAGAATGCATTGAGATACCGATATTTCATCACCATGCCACTCGAGACAGGAAAACAGGGACAAAGGGGGGTTGTAATGAGAAGAGTCATTACCGGCAATAAAAGGTCCCGTTTATAAATGTACATTCTAACCGTGATGATGTGTGCTAGGTTGAGAAGCTCGATTTGGAGTGATAGACTCAAAGTAAAGCACTAAAGACTGTCATTCTGAATTTGGGTTGGATCATTTCTAAAATGTTTTAGCTATGATTCGGCTACAGCGAGAGAGTTGCTCTCAAACTGTGAGGGGTGGGTGCACTGCCCAAATGTATTAGGCCTAGGGAGGCTGTATAAACCTTATCTTTAAGTGTCCTCCAATAGGGAGGTTGCTAGAGAACTCACTGGATGATAGCTTGGGTCAACTATTTTTAATTTAATTATATATATATTTTTTACCATGTCGTCAGAATTTTTATGTTAAATCGCATCAGTACATATAGATTGCTCGATGATACGGTACAATTAATTGCATACAAGGTTCATAGTCTGTGTCTTGCGTTAACACCCAAGGATGAAAATGAAGAAGACGGGCATGGAGACCAGCATGACATGAGCATAGCACGTAAAGGATGGGCGGTTCTGTCCCCAGTTGTAGTAGCATCAAGGGTGGTGTGAAATTATTAAACATGTATTTTCTCTTTTCCCTGTTTAAGTCAATATGTTTTTAGGTTTCGTGGAACACAGAGTGATCATTGTTCCAGAGGAGGGACTGATGTTTATAACTTTAGAAGTGCATTAGGAGTAGTGACCATGGTGCATTAGGAGTAGTGACCATGGTGCATTAGGAGTAGTGACCATGGTGCATTAGGAGTAGTGACCATGGTGCATTAGAAGTAGTGACCATGGTGCATTAGAGGTAGTGACCATGGTGCATTAGGAGTAGTGACCATGGTGCATTAGGAGTAGTGACCATGTGTTATGGGTTAGATGGAACGATATATGTGCAAATGTATCTGTAGCAGGAGGCGAGGTACACATGAGGTCTGCGTTTGAGACAGAAGGTTTACATAAGGCTGTTAAGTGGGATTGAATGTGACTGAGGTGAAGATCTGTTGAGGTCGGGGTGATAGTGGTATCATCCCCAGAGACTATGTATATTGCTACAGGAGATAGCTCGTAGGAGAGGGAGGACAGCTAACTGCACAATGTAGGGACTATTACACAGACCCAGATCATGGTGAAAGTAGCAGAGATAGTGTTGGAATTTCAGACACTTTCGGGAAACCTGTGACTCAGAGTTTTGTTAGGTTGGATATTCTTCCAACGTCATTGATCTCTTTCCCTTTTATAACAGCCAAACAGACAGCGAACAATTGACAGATTCCATGCAGTAGTTATTCTCACGGCAGTCGCTATAGGGACAATAACTGAAGGAGGCGATAGTAACAACATGGAATTGGACTACGGCGCAAATTGGGGATTTTGTGCGTCATGGGCAGTGTTAGTAGTAGCAGGGGTTACTGTAGTAGCATGGGTTGGGAGAGTCTATGTTGTCAGGAAATGACCCATGCGTTGCAGTGTGTATATTCCCAGGTGAAAGCGGCACATGAGGAGCAGGAGATAAACGAGAGCACGGGCTGAATTCTGGAGATTGAGTCAAGATACACTAGGAGGGGGGTGTTGGGACAGCGTTGGTCTGGTCTACACACAGTACTCCTTACAGCACCTGCAGCGATAAAGATCGTCATGTCTCTCCTCGGTGGGTTCACCCTTCTCACGTGAAGTGAGGTCCAGCTGCATAATGGGTGAGCTTGAAGATGCAGTGACAGAGGAAGCGGAGCTAAAGAGAGAGAGAGAAAGAGTAGATTCGACTATAGACATGCAGATGGGTTGGGTCTTGGAGCTACTTTAACCACCATAGTTGGGTTGGGTTAGTTGCTTTAATGCATCAGATGAAAGGATAGATGTTGGGGTAATTGTACTCTGGACAACATTCTGGAGGCATTGATGTGAAAGCATATACAGTGCTGGGTTACCTCAAGAGGTTGTAGCGTTGATTAGGGATACGCATTTGCCTATCAGGTGACGTGCCTATCAGGTGGCAATATCAGAGGCGCCCCTCAGTCCAGAGGAGCCCCTCAGTCCAGTGCTGCCCTCTACTAGGGTCTCCAATCTGGGGTCGGTGGCGAGGGTCGCCACTCCTAAGGTGCCACATAAGTGGGCCGAGAATATGGTGGAGTGGGGTCCACGTCCTGCTCCAGAGCCGCCACCGCGGTAAATGCCCACCCAGACCCTCCCCTATAGGTTCAGGTTTTGAGGTCGGAGTCCACACCTTTGGGGGGGGGGGGGGGGGGGGGGGGTACTGTCACGTTCTGACCTTAGTTCCTTTTTTACGTCTTTATTTTAGTTTGGTCAGGGTGTGAGTTGGGCTGGGCATTCTATGTTGTTTTTCTATGTTTTGTTCTGTATTTATATTTCTATGTGTTTGGCCTAGCATGGTTCTCAATCAGAGGCAGGTGTCAGTCGCTGTCTCTGATTGGGAGCCATATTTAGGTAGCCTGTTTTCTATTGTGTTTTGTGGGTGATTGTTTCCTGTGTTAGTACCATACGGTACTGTTTCGGTTTTCATTTATTCTCTTGTTCTTTTGTATTTTGTATTCATTCTTATTAAAAGATATTATGGATACGTACCACGCTGCATTTTGGTCCTCCTCTCCTTCCACCAACGAAAGCCGTTACACTCAAAGCCTCTGAACCTGAGGAGCAGCGAGTTCTCCACAGAGAGCTTCAGGGTCACCTGGACTCACCTGGACCCCAACCAGAGGAGGAGACACTAAAGAGTTATTTCTGTCTGTCTAGTTTTCTGTCTGTCTGTCTAGTTTTCTGTCTGTCTAGTTTTCTGTCTATCTGTCTGGTTTTCTGTCTGTGTCTAGTTTTCTGTCTGTCTGTCTATTTTTCTGTCTGTCTGTCTGGTTTCTGTCTGTCTGTCTCTGTTTGTTTTTTCTTCTATTTTCTACTGAAATGAATCTCCCTCTCTCTCTCTCTCACACTCTTTTTCTCTCTCCATGGTGAATATTCTGGTGAATGGTAACATGAACACCTACCTTCTAACTGGACTGATTCCCAACACTGAATACAAGGTGGCCGTGTCCTCCATCTTCAGAGACAAGTTCGAAAGTGACGCCATGACCATCAAAGTCAACAGGTAAACTACAGGATATGTAACTAATGCAACCATTATCAAGGACTTACTGCAGACCTATTATTACAAAGTCGCATTAACTTTGTAATTGCACTTTTGAACTTTGAACATAACAAGGCCAATGTAGTTGATTATAGCTGAGTATGTATGGTGATACTATTAGGTAACGTTTAGGTGAATAAAGACTGTGGGGTTTACCAAACAATTACACAAAAAGGCAGCAGGGTTTACCAAAAAATTATTAACCATTAACCATTTAGAAATAACTCATGTTTGTTTTCATTGCAAAGGTTGCTTTGATCACTTATCGTAAACCACGTGGTACATTAGTCATAAACAGGACATACAGAGGAGTTACTGTAGTTCTGATCCAGAACAGGTTTGTCAAGGAAGTAAAACACTGAAGAATAACAAGCATGCTGTTTGACACAATGAACCTAGGTGTACTTCACATACTTTCTAGGTGTACTTCACATACTTTCAGCTTTAGTATGAAGATCGACAAGGATAAGATCCTCCTTCAAGATCAAAACAACTTACTTGTTGTCATGTTCCTACATAAGCCACATAGAGTAGAGGAGCATTATTGTGACAGAATACAATGACTTTGGAAAAAGTTAAAAATGTTGTTTAAGTTAAATTTTTGTTTTTGGTGCTGCTCTATGGACATCATTGAAGACCGAACGCCTACAATGATGACGCCATACCCATTGAACCCATTTTTTTACAATCACATACTTCCTCACTAACACACAGGCATTGATGGTTGTGCTATTGTACACATTTAAAGATATCCATTACAAAGCTTAAGTGTCCCACTTTGCTAAGTGTCCCACTTAACCAAAACTCACCCTAATGGGGTATGGTTTATCTAATAATGGGTGTATATTGCTATATCCATTTTTTTTACCTCAACAGAATGGGCTTCTTTCTAGTTATTTTACCACCTGAATTTAAGGGGATTTGTCGCTACATAAACACACTCAGAAAGAAAACAGTTGTAAGGCATTTCATGTTTGCCAAAGATCAGGGGTGAAAGTAAGGCGGTAAGGTCCAGTGCGTCGTCCCGGCAAAATAAATAGTGGGGGAACGCCGTACCTGTAAAACGTGAGCCTATCACAATTAATACAACATCCCTCAAAAATATAGGCTATTACACCATTATCTAACATTACTGCATGTCAGCCGCATTAAACATTTTCCAATTAACATGGTCTATGCTCCAAATTGCATTGTGGTTTGAGGAGAACACTTACATTTTGTCAAGGTGGAGATGAGAGGCCGAGACCGAGGCCTGCGTGGACAACAGTGGATGCATCAATTCAGACTACAAGTGTAGGCCTAATGACAATGGCAGTACACGTACACAATACACGTAGGTGTTTTGTAACAGATGTCTCTTTCCATTCATCAAATTGCGGCTGCACAGTGCATTGTCGGGGTTTGGATGCTGAAATGATTTAGTGAGTGGACGAATGTGCGCGGATAGCCTACAGGAGCGCCTTTGTTAAGTGATTGTTTGGCAATCAGATGAAAACCTCCTGACTGGTTGTGGTTATTCCACATTAAAAGGCATAGGCGGCATGTCCATAAGGCTAGGGGAAGCTACGCTTTCACTAAAGTAAATATAATTAAATTGCTAAAATGATATAGCCTAATTAGCTTACTCCTGTCTATACAGAAATAAATAAAATAATTGAAAATCGGATACTACACCAGAAAGCATGATTTGGCCTACAGTTGGAAGGGCTCGCATGTTGGGCAGCACGTGCTGCAAATACCAAATAGATTATTGTTGAGTTGCGACTGTCAGTGAAAAGCAGAGACCCAGCAATGCATATCATATTATTTATTTAAATGTAATGATTTCCTTATATGAACTGTAAGTTGTTAAAATCGTTGACATTTTTTCATCTTGTGTTTATATTTTTGTTCAGTATATAATAATGCTATGGGAAATTTAAGCATTTCATGATTATTCCGCGTGACTACTTGTTTTGTTCCACAGTTTGTCATGGTTGTTATGATATGGTATCAATATCAATGTGCACATAGTTTAGAGTTTCACGTTTTAATGTAATGTGCACAAGTACAGTGAAATGCCTTTCTTTCCAGCTCTAAACCCAACAATGCAGTAATCAAGAACAAGATGTAGATGATATTGTGCAGTGAGTGCCAGGAAATGTGTGGGTGCAATATCAAGTAACCCAACCCCACCCCTAATATGACAATATGAGGTCTTTGTACTTTAATAAATGGTCTGTATTAACTAATGGAAACATAGGATGTCTTTTATTTACTCGTTGTCTAAAAGAATTTTTCAACAGATCAGATAGCTGAAGTAAATTCCTATCAGTCAAATCGGAGAAGTCATACCTTACTAGACTGCTTTTAACAGACCTGGTTTAGTTAGGATCATGCTACAATCCTCTTAGACATGCTCTGGATCTTTGGCAATTAGGAAGTATTTTTTAAACCTCATGCTTTGGGCTGTATGTTTCAATGTGTAGTTCATACATGCATAATCTATGAGCAGAATTACTGTTTTACCTCAATCGGCCACAAAATCCCTAGTTTGAAAGCGACTGTTTTCTGGAAGCCCACATGGGCCAGCCCCCTAGCAATTCGAGTTTCAGCCAATGAGCTTCAGCCCCTTTCCCATTTGAGTAACAGCTAGCAAGATGCACACACAGCAGAGCAAGAGAGGGAGCACATAAGCTCAGCAAAAAAAGAAACCCTTTTTCAGGACCCTGTCTTTCAAAGATAATTCGTAAAAATCCAAATAACTTCACAGATCTTCATTGTAACCGAGGCCTGTACTCTTTCCCATGCTTGTTCAATGAACCATAAACAATTAATGAACATTGTCGTGGCAATTTCCTGTATTACCAAATGAGGAGAGTTACAAACCACACACCAGTCAGAGTTATACTTAATCTTTTAATAATATGAGCTTCACCATAGCCCTTTGACTCTCAGATCAATTCAGTGTCTATAATGAATTCTGAGAGTGCCTACAAAAGAATACCAAGATCTTTTATAGCCAAGATACACCCCTCTCAACTTACATGACGAACCACAGATCTTAGGAAAACTTCATAAAGGGCCTTTTACTTGAGAAAGGAGTATCCCATAGCCAGATAGCATTAGCTATAAATTATCGTTCAGTTTGGTCTCTAAGACGAGGTTCTAATCTCGTCCCTGGTACTTCATAGTACCAAAACATTACCTCATCCAAGGCATAACTCAATTGTCAACTCTGTTTTCTCCCATCTCAAGTAAACCTCACTCCTGGACAAGCTCACTGAGGGGAGTGAGCCTCTAGGTCATATACTAGCTCAAGATAAGTGCAACATCAGAGGGGACATACAATGGTTCCAGACACTGCCATACTCCTCCCCCCAATGGGAAAAGGAGGGAGTGACTGGCGTACAGACATTGTGGAGACAACTAACTGGTTCCCCATTAATCACGCCATCCCTTCACATGGTTTAAAAATAGGTAAAGACACATTCACATAAGAAGACAATGTTCCATTCTGTCCTCCTCCCCTTCTGATATTCTGCATAGCACCAGATGGTTTAACAGATACATTCACATATGAAGACAAGCCTGACCTCTCCCCTCTCTGGGCCCCAAGTGATTTTTCCCTCGCAGAGAAGGGAAAAGTGCAACTGCCAACAGTATAGTCCAAAGGGAGACATTCTAATGACAAGTATCTCACATAAGCATATTATGTAAATAAAACATCTTATTTATCCATGTTACCCTAGTAATTCCGATTCATCCCCCACAACATGTACCTGTGGAACAGTCATTAAGACACTAACAGCTTACAGACGGTAGGCAATTAAGGTCACAGTTATGAAAACTTAGGACACTAAAGAGGCCTTTCTCCTGACTCTGAAAAACCCCAAAAGAAAGACACCCAGGGTCCCTGCTCATCTGCGTGAACGTGCCTTAGGCATGCTGCAAGGAGGCATGAGGACTGCAGATGTGGCCAGGGCAATAAATTGCAATGTCCGTACTGTGAGACGCCTAAGACAGCGCTACAGGGAGACAGGACGGACAGCTGATCGTCCTCGCAGTGGCAGACCACGTGTAACAACACCTGCACAGGATCGATACATCCGAACATCACACCTGCAGGATGGCAACAACAACTGCCCGAGTTACACCAGGAACGCACAATCCCTCCATCAGTGCTCAGACTGTCCGCAATAGGCTGAGAGAGGCTGAACTGAGGGCTTGTAGGCCTCACCAGACATCACCGGCAACAACGTCGCCTATGGGCACAAACCCACCGTCGCTGGACCAGACAGGACTGGCAAAAAGTGCTCTTCACTGACGAGTCGCGGTTTTGTCTCACCAGGGGTGATGATCAGATTCGCGTTTATCGTTGAAGGAATGAGCGTTACACCGAGGCCTGTACTCTGGAGCGGGATTGATTTCGATTTGTGCGTGATTTCCTGCAAGACAGGAATGTCATGGCCAGCGAAGAGCTTGGATCTCAATCCCATTGAGCACGTCTGGGACCTGTTGGATCGGCGGGTGAGGGCTAAGGCCATTCCCCCCAGAAATGTCCGGGAACTTGCAGGTGCCTTGGTGGAAGAGTGGGGTAACATCTCACAGCAAGAACTGGCAAATCTGGTGCAGTCCATGAGGAGGAGATGCACTGCAGTACTTAATGCAGCTGGTGGCCACACCAGATACTGACTGTTACTTTTGATTTTGACCCCCCCTTTGTTCAGGGACACATTATTCAATTTCTGTTAGTCACATGTGTCACGATCGTCTTGATAAGAGAGAGAGGACCAAGGCGCAGCGCGTGAAAAATACATCTTCTTTTAATGAAGGAAAAAAACAAACACTTACAAAATAAACAAAACAACCGATCGTGAAGCTAAGAAACATAAGTGCTGACACTAAACACTTAGACATAGACAATCTCCCACAATCACCTAAAGCCTATGGCTGCCTTAAATATGGCTCCCAATCAGAGACAACAATAACCAGCTGTCTCTGATTGAGAACCAAACCAGGCAACCATAGACTTTCCTAGAACTCTCTCCTGAACACAACCCCATACACTATTCAACACCCCCTAAACAATACACACACCCTAAACTAGACAAAACACACAAACTTCCCATGTCACACCCTGACCTAACTAAAATAATAAAGAAAACAAAGAATACTAAGGCCAGGGCGTGACAACATGTCTGTGGAACCTGTTCAGTTTATGTCACAGATGTTGAATCTTGTTATGTTCATACAAATATTTACACATGTTAAGTTTGCTGAAAATAAACGCAGTTGACAGTGAGAGGACATTTCTTTTTTTGCTGAGTTTGTGTGACAGAGCAAGCAATTTTCAGGAAACACTTTTGGCTCGTGAGCACTACTTTCAGAACTACTGGCTAAAAGTATACAAAAGTACAGGACAATCTCTTTAAAAGGAGAATTTACTAAGCACAGAGGACTGTCTTCTGTGAGAATAACCGCTCTGTTAAGTAATTAATTTAATCTATAGTTTGGGTGTGACCTCAATAAACCACTTATGATTGTGTCGTGGAAATTCTTACACAGTGTCGTGGAAATTACCACGAGGGACACTCAAAGTCAACCTTAAATGAATCATTGTTTATTGTCAGCGCGCTGGAGAGGTTCCAACAAACTTAATGCACCATAATGATTTTTACATGGCAAACAGAAAGCAAAAGAGAAGTTATCTTTCGTGTTGGAATTTCCGACATAGTTGGTGTTGTATGATCGTTATAGTAGTCTGGTATTATGACGTTTTTACATAAATAGTTCAATTGAGAAAAGTGACTGATCCAGAGTATTTATGAATTATGTCTGTAATGATTGGGATTATGTCAGGAACCTGTCACACCTGCTCCCGCTCTCCCTCTCTGGCGCCAGACTGCCTACATTACGCACACCTGTCACCATCATTACGCACAGCTGTGTAATTTTGGACTCACCTGTACTCCATTACTTAGTTGATTATCCCCTCTATATTGGTCTGCTCCTCACTTTATTCCCTTTGTCAGTATTCATGTCGTTGTTTTCTTGTCCAGACGCTGTTCCGTTCCATGTCCGATAATTATTAAATGTTAACTCCCTGTACCTGCTTCTCATCTCTACCAACGTCGATCCTTACAAAACCGGACAATGGAATTCTTTCAGCTGTGTCTGTGTCCTCCCTGTGAGATGACCTTAATGACTGAGACCTTAATGAGGTTTCTTTAAATCCTAATGAATCACTTCACAATCAAGCACAATAATTGGACACTTTAGAGTCCATCAGTTAAGTGAGACTTGTTTCCAAGCCAGAAGAATGTAGATGTCAGAGTTACGTTACACTTGTGTGTCAAGGGCTCGATTAACCAATCACGATGCTGTCAGCTGATAAACTCTTAATTTATGGGGTATTTAAAAGGTCAGGGTGATGTCAAGGCAGAAACACAAACTCTACAAGGTAAGCCAATGGATATATCAATGCTAATGTGGTTGGTATTAGGTGTGGATGTTGATATTCTGTTTATTTCTGTGTACTAATATGTACAGCAGGTACATATGATTCAGTGCTTACATAGTAAATGGTTCTAACTAAATATCTGTAGAAATCTGTGCTGCTGTCCTATCTTATCTAACCCACTTAGTGCTATTTCAGGGTAAAATAATATTTTTGTGTGGGAAGAAGGAATGGTGTTATGATGTGAATCTTCTTTGTTGCCCCACACAGTTAATTTTGTATTATTCTTGAATAGGGCCCTAAGAATCAGGGCTTGCAAATATCTGGATGGTTTGCAATTCATGATGCATTGACTCTTTTTACTTTTGTGATTTATTTCACAACTACTTTATCTTTCCAACAACCTATAGATGAGATTATCTTAGTTCCTTCTCTGTGCCTCTCAGCCGATGATCACTTTTTTCTCACTGGCTCTGCTGGTTCCCATCCCAGGGGCACACGGGCACCCCCACTTCCCCCTTGCCATCTTGCCCACATTGGAGAACCCTGAGTGGGAGGCTGACTTACTCCAGCTCCAGGCCTCCCTCGATGTCCCAGGGGCTGTAGCTGCGGCGGGCCTCCGCTCTTGGGGACCGCTGCTGGAGCTGGGACCAGAGGACCCACGTCTGGGCCTGCTCAGGGAGCTGGTGGCAGAGAATGGCTGGGGACAGAAGGGCATGATGAGGGAGGATCTGGAGAGGAGGTCGCTGGGTCC
Source organism: Salvelinus fontinalis (assembly GCF_029448725.1). Taxonomy (NCBI): domain Eukaryota; kingdom Metazoa; phylum Chordata; class Actinopteri; order Salmoniformes; family Salmonidae; genus Salvelinus; species Salvelinus fontinalis. The sequence goes on from NC_074686.1 coordinate 10,314,335, forward strand.
CTTCCCCGGCCACCCTATGGAAACTCTGCACTACCAAGAGGGGGAAGAGGAAGGCGAGGGGGGAAGAAAGAGGAATGAGGCTATCACGTCCATCATCGGCGGGCTGCAGGCTTTCAATAAAGAGAAAGGAGGCTTCGGGTTCCGGAAGGAAGTAACAAAGGAGGGAGGGGTCGGGAAAAAGAGGAGGCCCTCGAACTTCTGGAGTGTGGGGAACTTGGAAAAGGGTAAGGTAGAGGGCTGGAGGATGAAGATGATGAAGGGAGGGATGAGTTGACAGTAGAGATGTACTGATTGACACCTATGTCAGAGCAATCAATCATTACGTTATGATGAGATGTGTATCATCAGAGAAAAAGAGAAAGTTTACCAAGTGGTCAGAAAATGTCTGTTAATGTAAAATACAAAGTCTCATAATTGTTACATAATACAATGATTGAGGTTATGTGAATGTTTATTTTATGTTGTCCATGATTTAAGCTATCCATTCCAACCTACAATGAAAAATCACAGTATTTTGATAGCGTTTTTATATTTTATTTAAAATTAATTGCATTACAATAACAAATGAACATAGGATATCACTACAAGTATATTTTCTCATAAGAAACATACAATAACATTAAAGTAAAGCAAATAAATAAAAATCACTTCACATGAATTGTTAGTGACAACAGTTTCAAAAGTGTAAGCACCTCAAATAAAATAACGATAAGGGGTTTCATTTGTTTTTTGTTATTGACTCATAGAGATTTAATTAAATATTTGATTTCAAGTAAAAATATGTTAGAATATTTTCATAGCCGTGGCTATATTTTTCTTCAGTATGACGCCACAGGCTACAGCCACGGAAACGTCCCACGCTCTATTTTACCTGACAACAGCTAGGTTTATTTCAGCCCTCAAATTATTGGATAGAAATACTCTTCAAACTCCTAGGAAATACACCATATTCAAAGGACAGTCGTGAAGGAGCTTTCCATCGACATATTATTTTTAAAATAGGGATATATCTTTAAAAAACGTCTGTAGTGTAATTAGCTAGATGTATAGACCTAATTTGATGCTTTTTGTTGTATATTTTTCACTAGAACGTATTTGCCAGAGCCAAAGCGGTAAATGGTGTACTCGAATATCAAAGCGAAAGTGAAAATGTACAGCCAGGCGTGGTAAAGAATAATACAAATATATACTTTTAAAATCGCTTACCATATAAACTGCTGCGGTGTACTATCATAATAGTCTACTTGTTGTAATTGCATTATAGCATTTGTAGTCTACTTTTATGCGCGTTCCTTCATACATTGTGTCGACGACTGGAAAGCTATTGCGCACTTACATGCCAGGCACGGTGCAATAACACACATTTGTAAGGAAACCGATCAAATACATCAATTAGCGTTTGTACTTTGCTTAGAATAGCCAGACATAACATGATCTACTTTTTTTTTTAAATCACAAAGTTAAAGATGTGCAAAGAAGATTTATGTTTGTAATGTGTTTGCAATTTTACAGTAGCCTATATACTGATATTGACTATTGCAATTTTACACACATTTGTTTTGCAGCAGCTACTCTTCCTGTAGTCCACAATAAAACAAAACAATTTCAGATGTTATTGCGTGTGTAGCGAAATGCTAGAAGCAAAGCGGCAATGTCTGTCAGCACCATCTTGCCTCTTCATTCTCTTCAATTTATGTATTCTGTTGTACATTTCATTGTTTTACTGTTACAGTGGATGTTACTGTATGGAGAGGCATCTTTAAGGTAATTGTATCATTCTTCAGGGATTATAACTAGACTTGTACTAGATCAGGGTTATATAAACCTAGCCGTATATGTTGATATGTTTTTATATCCCTGGCCAATCAATGATATACTCATATTTTTTGTAATATTTCAAAAGATTTATAGACAAACATTGCAAATACCCAAATAAGCCAGTGAATGGTTTTGAAATGGGCCCTAGATTGAAATAAAAATCATAACAAATTATATTTTAAGTAATATTTTGATTAACTTAAAAGCATACTTTCTCTATAACACATTTGTGTGTTTCATGAGTGTTTTTACCGTATTGTATATCTTGTTTTAAGATCCTGCAAATATATGTACAAATTATGTTGTTTAATATTGTAGAGCATTGTTAATACTTGGGGTATTTGTAATATCATTTGTTATGATTTTTATTTCAACCTAGGGCCCATTTCATAACCGTTCACTGGGTTACCAGGCTAAGACAAAGCTACACTATTGAATTAATATGCAGTGGAGTTTCTTTTAATATCACATTTTAAACATTGATTTATGGAGAACACAAATAATTACAACATGCAGCCTTGAAGGTCAAGACAAATATTTTTTCTCTTATGCCAGAAACCTAGTCAGTGTTTTTTAATGAATATGGTCTCTATGTGTGAGGGTTCAAAATGTACTTTGTCATAGTTTTGCTCTTTGAGACACTTTCAACGGTGAACAGCGGTAAGCATGATTTCACTTCAAGAAGTATTCAGACCCCTTGACTTTTTTCATATTTTGTTACGTTACAGCCTTATTCTAAAATGGATAAAAAATATACAAAAATTCTCAGCAATCTAAACACAATATCCCATAATGACAAAGGGAAAACGTGTTTTTAGAAATTTCAGCAAATCTATTAAACATAAAAAACAAATAACTTATTTACGTAAGTATTCAGACCCTTTGCTATGAGACTAGAAATTGAGCTCAGGTGCATCCTGTTTCCATTGATCATCCTTGAGATGTTTCTACAACTTGATTGGAGTCCACCTGTGGTAAATTAAATTGATTGGACATGATTTAGAAAGGCACACACCTGTCTATATTAGGTCCCACAGTTGACAATGCATGTCAGAGCAAAAACCAGCCATGAGGTCGAAGGAATTGTCCGTAGAGCACCGAGACAGGATTGTGTTGAGGCACAGATCTGGGGAAGGGTACCAAAACATTTCTGCAGCATTGAAGGTCCCCAAGAACATAATGGCCTCCATCATTCTTAAATGGAAGAAGTTTTGAACCACCAAGACTCTTCCTAGAGCTGGCTGCCTGGCCAAACTGAACAATCGGGGGAGAAGGGCTTTGGTCAGGGAGATGACCAAGAACCCGATGGTCACTCTGACAGAGCTCTAGAGTTCCTCTGTGGAGATGGGAGAACCTTCCAGAAGGACTAACATCTTTGCATCACTCCACCAATCAGGTCTTTATGGTAGAGTGGCCAGACGGAAGCCACTCCTCAGTATAAGGCACATGATATCCCGCTTGGAGTTTGCCAAAAGGCACCTAAAGACTCTCAGACCATGAGAAACAAGATTTTCTGGTCGGATGAAACCAAGATTGAACTCTTTGGCCTAAATGCCAAGCGTCACGTCTGGAGGAAACCTGGCACCATCCCTACGGGGAAGCATGTTGGTGTCAGAATCATGCTGTGGGGATGTTTTTCAGCGGCAGGGAATGGGAGACTAGTCAGGATCAAGGGAAAGATTAACGGAGAAAAGTACAGAGAGATCCTTGATGAAAACCTGCTCAGGACAATGCCACAAGGGTGTGCAAAGCTGTCATCAAGGCAAAGCATTTCTACTTTGAAGAATCTCAAATATATAATATATTTTGATTTGTTTAAAACATTTTGGTTACAACATGATTCCATATGTGTTATTTCATAGTTTTGATGTCTTCACTATTCTACAATGTAGAAAATAGTAAAAATAAAGAAAAACCCTTGAATGAGTAGGTGTGTCCAAACTTTTGACTGGTACTGTATGTGTTTTAACTGTTAAGTGTTGCATTATCCATGTGTCTCTTTTTATTGTAGCCTATTGCTAGGTTTGGGCAACTTGTCCAGGCAGTTATTGTAAATAAAAACTGGGTCCAAGGAAAGAAATCATTAAGCTGTGTTGCCTGTGGAGAAGGGAACTTAAACTAACATATATGGACTCACACAAGAGAAAAAACATTTAGCTGTGGTGACTGCTGAAAAAGCTTCAATCACAAGGGTCCCCTGAATGATACTGACTCACGCAATGTTAGCCAGTGAACAATTCCTGGTCAGTTGTTTTGGAATGTCTCTCAGGGTGATGGAAAAAAATTGGTCAGACTGATGTTATTGATAACATGAAAGAATATTCTATACATTCCAGGAGAGGTCTGCTTGTATTTGTCTAAGAGTATTTCTCATCCATTTTCACGTAATGCTGTTCATTCATGATGTACAATAAAGTGCAAACTCTTTATGTGCAGTGCAGTTGTTCAGTTCCAATTAAATTACATTCACTTTAATTGCTTCTTTAACATTCATCCATTATTTCAGTTCAGGCAAAATGATGATCCTTTGTTCGATTAGATTTATTTGAACATTTAAAAACACACTACAACCTCCCCTGGATACAATGCATTTAAAAACACTACAACCACACCTGGATACAATGCATTTAAAAACACACTACAACCTCCCCTAGATACAATGCATTTAAAAACACTACAACCACACCTGGATACAATGCATTTAAAAACACACTACAACCTCCCCTGGATACAATGCATTTAAAAGCACACTACAACCTCCCCTGGATACAATGCATTTAAAAACACTACAACCTCCCCTGGATACAATGCATTTAAAAGCACACTACAACCACACCTGGATACAATGCATTTAAAAGCACACTACAACCTCCCCTAGATACAATGCATTTAAAAACACTACAACCACACCTGGATACAATGCATTTAAAAACACTACAACCACACCTGGATACAATGCATTTAAAAACACACTACAACCTCCCCTGGATACAATGCATTTAAAAACACTACAACCACACCTGGATACAATGCATTTAAAAACACTACAACCACACCTGGATACAATGCATTTAAAAACACTACAACCTCCCCTGGATACAATGCATTTAAAAACACTACAACCTCCCCTGGATACAATGCATTTAAAAACACTACAACCACACCTGGATACAATGTATTGAAATTCATAGAGGATGACATAAAAATAAAATCTATTCATAATAAAAAAATAAAAAAGCATTTCCATTGTGGCCCTTTTGAGGGAAGTTATAGAAATGTATTTATTGATGTCTGCATATGTTTTTGCCACATTTATTATATATTACAGACACCTTAATTCATACTTTTAAATTATGTATTATGTGAGCTAAAGATTAAATAAAAAATGTAAGAATATATAAAAACATTTTCCTTAAAGAATTATTTTATTTCTAATGTTACTGTCCCCACTACAACAAAAAAACAGCTTAAATACATATAATTGTGTCCTTTAATTGAAATACTGTAGAATTCCATTAATTCCTATGGGGGACTGTTCCTACTGGGGAGTACCAATATGTCCGACCGGGAGCTTCAAAGCCTCTCAATGGCCAATACATAGCATTAGCAATTCAAGGTTTATATTTACTGAACAAAAGTATAAACGCGTGATACATCGTGATACATCAGAGAGAGTGTATTTTGTTACAAAATACAGCACTGAAGCAGAGAACATTAAAAGAATCATTAAAAATTATTGGGGAATCATCCAAAGTGATATGCTACTACGCCAAGTCTTCCCCAAGCCACCAGTCATAAGCTTTAAAAGATGTCCCACCCTTAACGACAAATTAGTCCACAGCTATCTTCCTGGTGACTCTCAAAAAACTTGGCTTGACCACAAACCCAAGGAATCTTTTAAATGTAACCAGTGCAACCATTGCAGAAATATTGCACAGAAAAAGTATTTTGTTGACACAGCTTCTAAAATGGAGTATTACGTCAAGCATTTAATTAACTGCAAAACCACGCATGTCATCTATAGATTGGAATGTCCACAGTGCAAGGTGTTCTACATTGGACAGACAAAGAGACGCCTTCAAGACCGTTTAGCGGAACACAAGTACGCCATACGGGTAGGCAATGAAGACTACCCAATGGCAAGGCTCTACAAGTCCTTACACCATGGCAACCCTGCCTCCCTATAAGCTATGGGTATTGATCATGTTCCGGCCTCAATTAGAAAAGGGAGCCGTCGTAAACAGTTAAACCAAAGGGAAAGTTTTTGGATTTACAAGCAACAGGCCACTAAGTACCCTGGTTTAAATTAAGATATGGATTTCTCACCCTTCCTGTAGGGTCGTGATAGGTCCATTTGCTGTCATCTAGTGGACATTTTGCTCAATTTCCCTCAGCTATGTTAATACTGTTGTTCATGTTTGCTGTGTTCTAGTGTACTATGGAATATATTGCTTTCTTATTCTTGACAATTCTCCCAGTCATATTTAAGGTTAGAACTACCTTTCTAGGCGTTCTGATACTTCTAGCTTGGAGTTGAATTTTTTTGATAACATAGTTACAGTGTTTCACTTTTTAATGTGTATAGTATTGCTTACTAGGTGTGTCCAATCAATTTTGTAATCACTACCTCTTCAAATTAGGGCTAATTGGAAAAGATGTTCAAAAGAGGACATTGTATTATTTCCTTGTACTCCCTGATGAAGGCCATCCAGCCAAAACGTGTCGGATTTTTAAAACTTTTTTTCTATTGAACATGCCATACAAATAAAGGCATTTTAATTAATTATATGAAGTGCCTTGGTCCTCCTTTCTTTTTGATGACCAATTTACCCCTTTTACCAAAGAGCACCTTCTGTCTACCAAAATGTACTATTGTGTACCTTAGTAGGGCTTCCCTTCCTCCTCTTGCAACATGTAAAGTGTTGGTCCCATGTTTCCTGAGTTGAAATACAATATACAAGAAATGTTCCATATGCACAAAAAGCCTATTTCTCTGAAATGTTGTGCACAAATTTGTTTACAACCCTGTTTGTGAGCATTTCTCCTTTGCCAATATAACCCATCCACCTGACAAGTGTGGCATATCAAGAAGCTGATTAAACAGTGTAATCATTACACAGGTGCACCTTGTGCTGGGTACAATAAAAGGGCACTCTAAAATGTGCAGTTTTGTCATACAAGTTTTGAGGGAACATGCAATTTGCATGCTAACTGCAGGATTGTCCATCAGAGCTGTTGCCAGAGAATTGAATGTTATTTTCTGTACCATAAGCCGCCTCCAATGTCGTTTTTGAGAATTTGGCAGTACATCCAATCGGCCTCATAACAGCTGACCACATGTAACCCAGACACCCAGACACCTGATGAAACTGAGGAGTATTTATGTCTGTAATAAAGCCCTTTTGTGGGGTAAAACTCATTCTGATTGGCCTGGGAGGACATAGGCCCACCCACTGGGGAGCCAGGCCCACCAATGTCTGCGACCCTGCCCAGTCATGTGAAATCCATAGATTAGGGCCTAATGATTTTTTTTCAATTGACTGATTTCCGTATATGAACTGTAACTCAGTAAAATCGTTGAAATTGTTGTGTTTATATTTTTATTCAGTATAAATGATTGCTTTTTGCGCCGTATGTAATTCTCTGTATTAAAACTGCATCCACCTGGGGGCGCCAATTTGTGTTTCTGGGTTCGCCATACCCACTCATTAGAACGGAAGAAGAAGACAACACGGATGTAGAACTAGGAGAGGGAGTTTATTTTTTAATATTCCTTCCTCGTAGACGAATTGTAGACTAGATAGGTGAATACAACCTGAGAGGAACAGGCTCTTTTGACAATAATAATACCACAAGTCTTCTAAGCATGTCTAAATTACAGTCTTTGAATTCGTTTCTTTCTGAGTGTTTGACGGCGGCGACAGTGGAGATTTTGGGGGCAGTTGAGAAAGTCGTAGCTGAGTACCAGGAGGAGATCTCACGATCTAAAGAGGAGAATGATCGTCTACGGAAACTATTTGGGATTACACCGGGTATAAAACTATGTACAACAGGTTTGTGTGTAGATCCCATTTACTCACTTAATATACTGTTTAGGCTATCAGCGATTATTATTTCATTAACCTTTTAGGTTAGCTTTCACCATGCATGATTATTTTGTCGATTTTGCAAAAATCATGTGTACTCAGGCATGTCTGCGCCTATCATTTCTTCCATCCAGACTCCCAGCAGCTCTCTCTCCCTGTATCTGAAGAGGAGTTTCCCCCCGAGCAAAAACACTGTGAGCAGGAGTGGTGCCCTAGTCTGGGACAAGAGGAACCAGGGCGCATACTGATTAAAGAGGAACTGAGGACCAGCCAGGAGGAAGAGCAGTTTCAAGGGCCGGAGGGTAATACCATAGAGTTTATATTTAGTTCTCCCTGTGTGAAAAGTGAATGGGATCAGGAAGCCATCAGCCACTGCTCAGCTGTAATTAGTGACCAAGTTAACAGTCCACCATTGGATCCCGAACCACCATTGGGGGCATACTGTTCTAAACTCAGCACCATGTCTAAAAAATCTCACTGCTGCTGTGACTGCGGCAAAGTATTTGCTCTAAAAGCTGACCTTCAGAGGCATGTGACTCTCGCCAGGGAAAGACCCATTGAATGCCCCCACAACTCCACCAGTAAACTGAAGGCCCATGTCCCACTCTGTCACGGTGGGAACCCCTGCCTTGTTTGTGGCAAGACCTTTAAAAACAGAGCACATCTATCCCAGCACATGAGGATTCATACACGGGACAGGCCATTTAGCTGTGGTGACTGTGGAAAATGCTTCTATAGCAAGGGGCTGCTGAATGTGCATATACAGACTCATAAAGGAGAGAAACCATTTAGCTGTGGATACTGCGGGAAAAGCTTCTATCAGAAGGGGAACCTAACCCAACATGTACGTACTCACACAGGAGAGAAACCATTTAGCTGTGGTAGCTGCGGAAAGAAATTCAGTCGAAAAACACATTTGAACAGGCATATACTGACTCACACAGGTAAAAAACAGCATGGTTGTTCTGTGTGTGGTAGAAGATTCACTGGGAATGCTTACCTGCTGAAACATGTGGATAAAGTCCACAAATAACAAAAACAGAACCAAAACAGAATGGCGAAAGACAGTGAGGACACGGACATCTTACGTCAGAAGATGGGACTAAAAATGCAGGATGTGGACAAAACTCGTAGGAATGCAACACCACACTGGATCATTCATGCTGTTGGTTTCAAATGAATAGATATAGACTGTTTTAACATTAGCCTATTAACAATTAGATTGTTTTGGAATGTCTGAGCCATGGTGAAGAGAAAATGATCAGACTGATGTTAATACAGAAAACTTTTCAGAAAATTCTATCCTTGAATTTGAGTGTTTCTCTATCCAATTTGATGGTCTATTCTGACCTAATGCTGCTCATCCATGATATTGCAGCAACCTTAAAGTTAAAATCCATTGTGGTGAAACTTCCACGTACGTTTGTGATATAACAACAAAGATGTTACTTCAAACAACAGTTTTATGTTTTTCTCTGACTTCATTGCACGTGTGATAGAACAGCAGAGTATGTACTACTTATATTTTATTTTTATTATTTTTTTCAAAACAAAAATGATAACAAATGTGCCTGGGGTGATCAATGGTGCTGTTTGTTGAGGATTTCAGCTTTAACCCAACACCTAGCAACCTGGTCTAGAGCTTGGGACCTCTTGGCCCTAACGGTTAAGGTGTTGGCTTGACAGTTGCTAGACCTGGGTTCGAATCCCGGATGGGATTGCATCCCGGATGCAACCACCCAGATTTGCGACAATATCATTGCGTAGCAAAGGCTCTTATGCCCCTTTACACTCCTATGTAAACTATACACTCCTATGCGCGCACCTGTAACCAGTTCACTTGTTAAATACCTGGGGTGTATTTGTTACATCCAATGGAACGAAACAGTGAGGGACCTACTTAATTTGTCTAATAGAAACTCTTGTTTTCATTGCAAAACGGTTTCTTTGCAACAGACAAAACGTTTTGAAACAGAATCGGCCTAATGAATACACCCCTGGGTTCCTTTGTCATTTGTTTCAATTAGAACTGACAGCGTTTTAGCAACGTGACATTTTATAAAAATCTGTTCATATACACCCCCGGGAAAATGACACCTTTAAAATAAACATTTCTAATAATCTGACAAGCGAGCACTTAGATATTGTAATTCATATAATGCCTGGGATGTATAGTATGACGTTTGTGAAAATTCTATAGCAATATAGAGTGGGAAAGCAGCTGTGTGTTTGTACAATTAATAGACACTGCAATAAATAAAACCTAATAACAACAACTGTCCAGGACCAGAGTTTACGCAGACTGGTGCGCCATAGCCAATCAGAGCTATAGTAGGCCTATATGCAAATATGTCGTTTGCCAGGCCTGCCATCCTTCACTTTGAACTGGACTGTGTGTTTACATGTAGTAGCAACAGTGCGACTTTAGATCATTAGAACGTATTTGCCCAAAAGCCACAAAATACACCTGAATGGATTTCTCCAACTATGTAAATCCCACAGGAGTCCTCTTACATTTGGGAACTTCACAGTCCTATTGATCAAACAACCATGAAAAGGTAGGCTCTCTCGCCCTCAGTTGTTTATGTGCATAGGCAACAACAAAATCAACATCTAATGATATTGTTAGCGAGATAAGCTCAAATCTAACGAGGAAACCTTAGATAAACCCTCTCAAACTTGTTAAGCTAGTTGGCCATCAAAATTCCACTGAAATGTTGGGGAATAGTAGCCTGCTCATCCTTCTGCAGCTTGCCTGCCAATGCATGCTTGTTCCAACCCAGGTTTTGACATTTGAATGGGAACTTGCCTGTCTGCCTGCCCATTTGATCGACGCCAAATACGTAATTTGGCTGACAACTAGGAGATATGCTAACTGTGGATAAGTTCAGCTTAGCTAGCTAGCAAAGCAATTTGAAATTTTTTGCAAACTAAATAACACCTGCATCTCTAGCTGTAGCCACTGAAAAACAATGAGGGGGGGAAAAGTCAGTCACTCACCCACTCCTCCAATGACAAGACATCCTCCCAGCAGCTAGCCGGGTTAACGTTAGGCTTTGTGTTTTTAGCTTGCTAAATAAATAGCTAGCTACATAAATACACTGAACAAAAATATAAATGCAACATGCAACAATTTCAAAGATTTTACTGAGTTAATACAGTTAATATAATGAAATCAGTCAATTGAAATAAATGTATTAGGTCCTAATCTATAGAGTTTATGACTGGGAATACAGATATGCATCCGTTGGTCACAGATACCTTAAAAAAAACAAGTAGGGGCGTGGATCAGAAAACCAGTCAGTATCTGGTGTGACCACCATTTGCCTCATGCAGCGCGACACCTTTTCGCATTGAGTTGATCATGCAGTTGATTGTGACTTTTTGAAATGTTGTCCCACTCCTCTTCAATTGCAGTGCGAAGTTTCTGGATATTGGCGGGAACTGGAACACACTGTTGTGCACGTCGATCCAGAGCATCCCAAACATGATCAATGGGTGACGTGTGCTGAGTTTGCAGGCCATGGAAGAACTGGGAGGTTTTCAGCTTCCAGGAATTGTGTACAGATCTTTGTGTCATGGGGCAGTGCATTATCATGGTAAAACATGAGGTGATGGCGGCCTTGGGCCTCAGGATCTTGTCACGGTATCTCTGTGCATTAAAATTGCCATCGATAAAATTGGATTCGTTGTCCGTAGCTAATGCCTATCCCTGCCCATACCATAACTTCACCGCCACCATGGGGCACTGTTCACAATGTTGACATCAGCAAACCGCTCACCAACACGACGCCATACACGCTGCTTGCCATCTGCCTGGTACAGTTGAAACCGGGATTCATCCGTGAAAAGCAAACTTCTCCAGCTTGCCAGTGGCTATCAAAGGTGAGCATTTGCCCACTGAAGTTGGTTACGACACCGCACTGCTGTCAGATCCAGACCCTAGTGAGGACTACCAGCACGCAGATGAGTTTCCCTGAGACAGTTTCTGAAATTATTTGGTTGTGCAAACCCACAGTTTCCCCAGCTGTCCAGGTGGCTGCTCTCAGATGATCCCGCAGGTGAAGAAGCCAGATGTGGAGGTCCTGGGCTGGTGTGGTTACATGTGATCTGCGGTTGTGAGGCCGTTGGACGTAATGCCAAATTCTCTAAAACGACGGAGGTGACTTATGGAGAGAAATTAACATTAAATTCTCTGGTAACAGCTCTGGTGGACATTCCTGAAGTCAGCATGCCAATTGCACGCTCCCTCAACTTGACACATCTGTGTTATTGTGTTGTGGACTTTTATTGTCCCTAGCACAAGGTGCACCTGTGTAATGATCATGCTGTTTAATCAGCTTCTTGATATGCAACACCTGTCAGGTGGATGGATCATTTTGGCAAAGGAGAAATGTTCGCTAACAGGGATGTAAACATTTGAGAAAAATAATATTTTTGTGCATATGGAACATTTCTGGTCTTTTATTTCAGCTAATGAAAAATGGGACCGACACGTTACATGTTGCGTTTATATTTTTGTTCAGTATAGATACGCTAGCCCTGGGGTGTCAAACTGAATCGGCAACAGGGCCAAATTGATTTTTCATTTTTATTTATTTATTACAAAACAAATGTGCAACCGAAACTCAAATTGGCAATTTTTTTATAAGAATAAATATGGCCCTTTATATTGCCCACTTATGTACATAGGAGGCTGCTGTATATAGCATTTGAACATATTTAATAAAATATTTAATATTTGTCCAGCCTTTGCTGTTATGCTTGTAGATGTGCATGATATGCTGTGACCCTATTTAAAAAAAGTATTTTTTATAGCTACAAAAACGTAGCTATAGGTTTGTTGTAACATTTAAACTTAAATGCAACGTTGCTGTAGGGTGCACTCAAAATGTAAGTTATTGTAGTTGAGTAGCCAGCCTAGGCCACTGCTTTAATGTTGCTGTAATAGGCCTACATCTTTCTCTTTTGTGTGGTGTTTTGTTGCAGGTTAAATTTATTCATTGTCAAGCTTTAAAAACCGAAGCCAGACTGAGACATTTTAGTAACCTTCCCTCAGGTGTGCGCTGTAAACGGGACACACGACAGCAGCATAATTGGATTTTAATTCACCGGATGGGATCAGTGATGCCAATTTAGCAATTTTGTTGCTAGATTTAGCAACTTTTCAGACTACCCTGGCAACTGTTTTTCAAACAGCACCTAGCAACAAATTTAGCTACTTTTAAACATGTATTTTGAACTTTTAGCAACTTTTGAAAAGTGTCTCAAATGCACGCATTTTTCCTCTAAATGACACAAAAACTTTTTAATTTTCTGTCACAACACACGTGCCTGGCTGCAAAAGTGCATTGTGAGTGACGTCATCAGCAGGCCAGCAGCAATTTCAGCAAATTGCAAATCATTGTTGGCTGACTGCAGCAGCAGTAGCTCGGGTTCGACGAGTCAAACCCAATGAATATAGTTGGTAACGAATGTTTGATCTTGAGCAGAAATTACAACATCAATCAACAAGTTTCAATCAAAATTGTACAGCCGGAAGTACAGAAAAGTGGGAGTCTGTACCTGAACAAATGTCAAATCATATTTTTTGCAGAGATGGCCAGTCAATTTGAGTAACGTTATTGCGTATTCTACATAATGACGCAGTTTTACATTATCACGCAATGACATCACAACGTAATTTAGCAACTTTTAGCAACAACTCAACCTGCCTCTAGCAATTTACCCTGAAAATTAGTTGGCAACACTGGATGGGAGCACATCAGGCTGTAATTTCATAAAGTAGATGACTGAACTGTTGACTAATTTATACTTGCCTGTGTGTCCTATTCGGCCCGCGGGCCTTGTGTAACACGTGCGCTAGCCTATTAGCCCCATTGTGACTGATTTGGGATTATTGCCTTTGCTAGTTTGATTGTGTTGTCATTCCCAGCCTTAGTTACAGTTGTCTGTTTTTGTTCAAAATATGGAGTGATTGAAACAGTCCATCCCAAACGGGTGGAGGCAGTAAACAATCTACCAGGCCAGCTGTGATTTACAACCTGCTAGCAATATTGTAATGAAACAGGCAGGGAGCAGGCCTCGAACCCTCGACCTTCTAGCCCGAAGTCCAGCGCACTATCGTCTATGCTCAACGGCAGAGTTGATTTCCGCGCTTATAAACCAAGGGTCGTTACAATATGTTTTTAGACTACCAAGAAATGTATTGGTGTATTATGTTAATCATGCATTGAACTGCATCCATCTATTCTGCCAAAAATGCCTTACTGTACGTCACGTCATGGAATTGTCAAATAGAAGCTAATTTTAAAACCTCTTTATAAAGGTGGATTTTGAAGCATAAACTGGGAATTCTATATTTTTGACTGATATTATGATTGTCTGTTTGTTTCATATCTGCAACGTATTTAAAACCCTGTCACTTCCACTTTCAGTGGCAAAGGAATATTGCTGCGTGTGGATACTAACGTTTAGCTATGCAGTGAAATAATTTAATCATTAAACGATGGTGCATATATTTTGTAAATGCTTTGGAGATAATTATGGTTTAAGAGTGATGACTTGATAGAAATAATAGGTTTTATATTATGATGAATATTCTTAATCTGATTGAAATACTGACTGCAATTATACACTGCTCAAAAAAATAAAGGGAACACTTAAACAACACAATGTAACTCCAAGTCAATCACACTTCTGTGAAATCAAACTGTCCACTTAGGAAGCAACACTGATTGACAATAAATTTCACATGCTGTTGTGCAAATGGAATAGACAAAAGGTGGAAATTATAGGCAATTAGCAAGACACCCCCAATAAAGGAGTGGTTCTGCAGGTGGTGACCACAGACCACTTCTCAGTTCCTATGCTTCCTGGCTGATGTTTTGGTCACTTTTGAATGCTGGTGGTGCTTTCACTCTAGTGGTAGCATGAGACGGAGTCTACAACCCACACAAGTGGCTCAGGTAGTGCAGCTCATCCAGGATGGCACATCAATGCGAGCTGTGGCAAGAAGGTTTGCTGTGTCTGTCAGCGTAGTGTCCAGAGCATGGAGGCGCTACCAGGAGACAGGCCAGTACATCAGGAGATGTGGAGGAGGCCGTAGGAGGGCAACAACCCAGCAGCAGGACCGCTACCTCCGCCTTTGTGCAAGGAGGAGCAGGTGGAGCACTGCCAGAGCCCTGCAAAATGACCTCCAGCAGGCCACAAATGTGCATGTGTCTGCTCAAACGGTCAGAAACAGACTCCATGAGGGTGGTATGAGGGCCCGACGTCCACAGGTGGGGGTTGTGCTTACAGCCCAACACCGTGCAGGACGTTTGGCATTTGCCAGAGAACACGAAGATCGGCAAATTCGCCACTGGCTCCCTGTGCTCTTCACAGATGAAAGCAGGTTCACACTGAGCACATGTGACAGACGTGACAGAGTCTGGAGACGCCGTGGAGAACGTTCTGCTGCCTGCAACATCCTCCAGCATGACCGGTTTGGCGGTGGGTCAGTCATGGTGTGGGGTGGCATTTCTTTGGGGGGCCGCACAGCCCTCCATGTGCTCGCCAGAGGTAGCCTGACTGCCATTAGGTACCGAGATGAGATCCTCAGACCCCTTGTGAGACCATATGCTGGTGCGGTTGGCCCTGGGTTCCTCCTAATGCAAGACAATTTTTTTAACATTTTTTTATTTCACCTTTATTTAACCAGGTAGGCTAGTTGAGAACAAGTTCTCATTTGCAACTGCGACCTGGCAATGCTAGACCTCATGTGGCTAGAGTGTGTCAGCAGTTCCTGCAAGAGGAAGGCATTGATGCTATGGACTGGCCCGCCCGTTCCCCAGACCTGAATCCAATTGAGCACATCTGGGACATCATGTCTCGCTCCATCCACCAACACCACGTTGCACCACAGACTGTCCAGGAGTTGGCGGATGCTTTAGTCCAGGTCTGGGAGGAGATCCCTCAGGAGACCATCCACCACCTCATCAGGAGCATGCCCAGGCGTTGTAGGGAGGTCATACAGGCACGTGGAGGCCACACACACTACTGAGCCTCATTTTGACTTGTTTTAAGGACATTACATCAAAGTTGGATCAGCCTGTAGTGTGGTTTTCCACTTTAATTTTGAGTGTGACTCCAAATCCAGACCTCCATGGGTTGATAAATTTGATTTACATTGATCATTTTTGTGTGATTTTGTTGTCAGCACATTCAACTATGTAAAGAAAAAAGTATTTCATAAGAATATTTCATTCATTCAGATCTAGGATGTGTTATTTTAGTGTTCCCTTTATTTTTTTGAGCAGTGTATTATGGTTTGGATCCTGGCTCTGAAGTTATGTGTTGGGGATAGTTACGTTTATGACATATTATTATGTTTATAATATACAATATGAAATGAATATGATCATGTGAATTCCTTATTCAATTATTTTAAATATGTTAATACAAATGTTTGTTTGTTTTAGCAGATACTTTTGGTCATGTAGTGTATGTGTACACCTGCTCGTCGAACATCTCATTCCAAAATGATGGGCATTAATACGAAGTTGGTCCCCTCTTTACTGTTATAACAGCCTCCATTCTTCTGAGAAGGCTTACCACTAGATGTTGGAACATTGCTGCAGGAACTTGCTTCCATTCAGCCACGAGCATTGGTGAGGTCGGGCACTGATGTTGGGCGATTGGGCCTGGTTCGCAGTCGGCGTTCCAATTCATCCCAAAGGTGTTCGATGGGGTTGAGGTAAGGGCTCTGTGCAGCCCATTAATTTCTGTATGGACCACACTTTTTGCACGGCGGCATTGTCATGCTGGAACAGGAAAGGGCCTCCCCCAAACTGTTGCCACAAAGTTGGAAGCACAGACTCATCTAGAATATCATTGAATGCTGTAGATGGTGAAGCGTGATTCATCACTCCGGAGAACTTGTTTCCACTGCTCTAGAGTCCATTGGCGGCGAGCTTAAAACCACTCCAGCCGACGCTTGGCATTTCACATGATGATCGTAGGCTTGTGTGCAGCTGCTCGGCCATGGAAACCCATTTCATGAAGCTCCCTATGATCGGTATTGGCCTGACGTTGTTTCCTGAGGCCATTTGGAACTCTGTACTGAGTGTTGCAACCAAGGACAGACAATTTTTACATGCTTCAGTGCTCGGCGGTCTCGTTCTGTGAGCTTGTGTGGCCTACCACTTCACGGCTGACCCGTTGTTGCTCCTAGACAATCCTACTTCACAATAACAGCAATTAGAGTTGACCGGGACAGCTCTAGCAGGGCAGGAATTTGACTAACTGACTTGTTGGAAAAGTGGCATCTTATGACAATGCCACGTTGAAAGTCACTGAGCGTTTCAGTACGGCCATTCTACTGCCAATGTTTTGTCTATGGAGATTGCATGGCTGTGTGCTAGATTTTATACACCTGTCAGCAATGGTTGTGGCTGAAATAGCCGAATCCACTAATTTGAAGGGGTATCCAGATACTTTAGCATATATAGTTTATATCAATAAGGAAACAAGGCAACAGTAAATATGTCGTCCCCTACCAATGATGCAGCCCCCCCACCCCCAATTGAGATTACGTGTGACTAATACATTTCAGTTAATTATCTACCCCCATTGTAGCCTTGTGCGAACCATCCTGATCTCACAAGCTTAAATTCTGTATCGCTACACAGAACAGAATGTAAGCTCGCTAGATCAGGATTGTATCAAGATAGACCACAGCCTGTCGTTTAAAATAGGAACAAATGAGCCATAGTGGGCAGAACAAGCAAAGAGGTGGGCAGAGCCAAGCACGTGCTAGCAAGATTCTATTGGCGCATTCTAGCAGGCGCTTGCATATTTTCGTTGGGGAATGCCTACTCTGTGAAGTGCGCTTGTGCAATAACTCAATTCGCCTTTGTACACCTTTATAAACAATGACATTTTTTGAAACATTTGCAAAGGGTAAAGTCTACAGAACTTAGTCCACTCTGTAACAGATTGTAGTTTTGGGAACAGACGCCTCACAAGTCCTCAACTGGCAGCTTCATTAAATAGTACCCACAAAACACCACTCTCAATGTCAACAGTGAAGAGGCGACTCTGGGATGCTGGACTTCGGGCAGAGAGCAAAGAAAAAGCCATATCTCAGACTGGCCAATAAAAAGAAAAGAATAAGATGGGCAAAAGAACACAGCCACTGGACAGAGGAACTCTGCCTAGAAGGCCAGCATCCTGGAGTCGCCTCTTCACTGTTGACGTTGAGACTGGTGTTTTGCGGGTACTATTTAATGAAGCTGACAGTTGAGGACTTGTGAGGTGTCTGTTTCTCAAACTAGACACTCTAATGTACTTGTCCTCTTGCTCAGTTGTGCACTGGGGCCTCCCACCTCTCTTACTATTCTGGTAAGAGCCAGTTTGTGCTGTTCTGTGAAGGGAGTAGTACACAGCGTTGTACGAGATCTTCAGTTTCTTGGCAATTTCTCGCATGGAATAGCCATTTCTCAGAACAAGAATAGACTGACGAGTTTCAGAAGAAAGGTCTTTGTTTCTGCCCATTTTGAGCCTGTAATCGAATTCAAAAAGGCACTCGCACATCTGAGCAATCTTATTTGCAGGTGCATGGCAACAATTGAACAAGATGAAGGAAAAAGGAAACCGCACACTGCTCTTGATAGTATCACCGATATTTAATAAGCTTTAGGTATCGGCCTCAAGGCCTTCATCAGAGCTTTTGGGATTTTTTGAAAGTTGCACCCTTATGTAGACCTGGCCCCACCCACATCCGTTCTACATATCGAAGGGGGTTGGAGGCAAAGGAAAAAACAAATAAGTGCTACCAAATATAACAATATGCATTTCATAAATATTACAAAAGTGTATAAATAAGGCGTATTGAACACTTCTGTATAATCTCAATGAGGACATAGCAAGTTTTCATTAGTCATTGGGTACATCATATGAAAAACGTCAGAATAATCTACAAGAGACACATATTTCATGTTCCAATTCACAGCATAACATACATAGGCATTTCATCATTAAGTCCTTTTGGAAATAATGTCTGGAGGGTGAAAATCCAAAAACATTCTCTTTTACTCAGAGTATTATTAATATCACCTCCCCTGTCTGATATCTTAACTTTCTCTATGCCACAAAATCTAAAGGTGGAAATGTCATGCTTCAAGTCATTGAAATGTACAGCGACTGGATAATCCCGGTCGTTTCTCCTGATTGAACTTTTATGTTCACTAATTCTCTGTTTGAGAGAGCGGGTGGTTTTACCGACATAACAGCCCACATGGACATTTAATAATGTAAATAACATGGGTGGTGGAACACGTAATAATGTCATTTATTTTGAACCTTTTTCCTGTGTGTGGGTGACAGAAATATTCACACTTCATCATATTGTTGCACTGTGCGCATCCTCTGCATTTATAGCTACCATTTGGTAGAGGGCGTAAAAGAGCTTGGCTAATTTTCTTAAGTGGCTGGCAGTTGGCATGAACCAATTTATCGCGTAAATTGCGACCTCTCCTATACACAATACGTGGTGGATATTTAAATTCAGCCGGCAAAACTGGGTCCGATGATAAAATATGCCAGTGTTTCTTGACCACATCTCCCACTTTTCGCGAATTCAAAGTATATGTAGTTGTGAACATTACGGAGTGTTCTGTAGCTTTAGCGGGTCTTTTTTGTAACAGTTCATCTCGTGTTTTTTCCAATGCCAAATTATGAGCTTCATCCACACATTGTGACGAATAGCCTCTTTTTAGAAATCTCATGCGCATCTCCGCTGCTTTTTCTAGATAATCCTCTGTGGAGTGGCACATACGGCGCAGTCTAAAATATTGGCTTCTTGGAAGTCCTCTTTTTAATGGCTCAGGGTGGAAGCTGTCACCCTGTAATAGAGTATTTCTGTCCGTTTCTTTTCTATACAGAGTTGTAAACAAGGTTCCATTTGATTTCTCAATCCACATATCGAGATAATGAACACGTTGAGTGTCAAGTTCAATAGTGAATTTGAGATTAGGGTCAATGTCATTGAGTAGTGCCATAAAATCTGACAGTTCTTCTTCAGTTCCTACCCAAATACAAAAAATGTCGTCAATATATCGATACCACTTAAGGACTTAATTCAAAAATTGATTCTCGTTTTCATTATTAACAAAACGTTTTTCATAAAGACCCATATAGAGGTTAGCATAGCTCGGAGCAAATGTAGAGCCCATCGATGTTCCATTCGTTTGGAGATAGTATTCATCATCAAACATGAAATAGTTGTACGTCAAAACATATTCAGCCAGCTCTAGAATGAAGTTTGTTGGTGGATATTCATTAGTATCTCTGTCTCCCAAATAGTGTGCTGGTGCTGCCAGCCCCCCCCCCCCCCCCCCACATGGGGAATGCTGGTATATAGACTCTCGACATCTAATGTGACCAAAATACAGTCTTCTTTTAAACCCGTTATTGGTGAGATCTTGTTTATGAAGTCTATAGAGTCCTTTACATATGATACCAATGATTGCACATGAGATTTAATAAAAGAGTCTACAAAGTTTGACAATGGCTCTAGCATTGAGCCTATACCTGCAACCACTGGTCTGCCTGGATAGTTGCCTTGTTGTGTTTTAGGTTTGTGTAATTTCGGTAAAATGTATAAGCATGGACGTATGGCACATTTGCAGCAAAGATATTCATATTCAGGTTTTGAGATAAGGTTGTTTAATAGGGCTTGCTCCAATTTAGAGCAAATATCCCTTTGGAACACCTGTGTGGGATCAACACTCAGTTTTCTATAGAAACGTTCATTGCTGAGTTGTCTCTGAATTTCTTCTTTGTATTTTTCACAGTCTAAAACAACCACAGCACCCCCCTTGTCTGCAGGTTTTATAACCAAAGATGAATCTTTCATTAATTCATTGAGTGCCAGTTCTTCTGTTCTAGTGAGATTCTTCTGAATATGGTTTGTTTGTCTCGTATATACTGACATGGCTTCTTGTTCGACTAACCTACAATAGGTATTAATCGAGGAGTTGTTAACAATGGGACAGAATTTGCTTTTGGGCTTAAAATGGGTGCCAGTTCTTTGATGTGTTACTAGGCCCGAATCAGTGTTTTGCGAAAACACATGCTTAAATTTAATCTTGTGAAAGAATTTAAACAGATCTACTTTCGTGTCGAATGGTTTGAGTCTGTAATCGAACCCACAAATGTTGATGCTACAGATACTCAACTAGTCTAAAGAAGGCCAGTTGTATTGCTTCTTTAATAAGGACAACCGTTTTCAGCTGTGCTAACATAATTGGGTTTTCTAATGATCAATTAGCCTTTTAAAATTAAACTTGGATTAGCTAACAACGTGCCATTGGAACACAGGAGTGATGGTTGCTGATAATGGGCCTCTGTACACTTATGTAGATATTCCATACAAAAATCAGCCTTTTCCAGCTGCAATAATCATTTACAGTGTAGACATTAATGTTAATGTGCTTTTCTTTAAAAAACAAGGACATTTCTAAGTGACCCCAAACTTTTGAACGGTAGTGTATGTATGTAGGCAATGTCCTTGTCTATAGCTGTTCCGTACTTTCTCATGTTTTTGTACGTTTTATGTGGACCCCAGGAAAAGTAGCTGCTGCGTGTGCCATAGTTAATAGGGATTCATGATAAACTAATCTTGCCGCTCCGGGAGATGTAAAACGAACGATGCCAGCATACGATCTGTGACGTAGGTTGCGCCAGAATGCTGTCTTTTGAATTTATACAGAAGTAGTTTTGACAGCTCAGGTTTGCTAGGACCTCGTTCACAATTCGCAATTATATGGAGATAGATCGATGCATACCATTGTTAACATTGCACTTGTGAATAATTGACCGTAGTATTAGCTATTATACTCTATAAACGCGCACTTAATTTAACACAATGGTGATAATACGTAGAATTTCGGACGCAGACCAATCAACAAACCAAAAGTCTTCACAACCAGACGCCGATTTTCAATCCCCGCAGAATTTACCGAGGAAGTCCGCACGCTTGACTAAGGTGAGTTGAACAGTTGACAGTGAGTGGTGGGAAAAAATGTTTTTTTTCTTCTTCTAGTGTCCTCATTTGAAAACTGTCAGTCATCTCGTCTCTTTGCAAAATCTGCAAATAATGTCACCGATTAAAAAAAAAAAAAAAGATTAATTGTAGTTAGCTATGCAGATAATTGTTGTACATTTCTAAACTTTGTCGCAACAAACCACTTATATTCAACAGATGTAAGACAATTGATTGTCAGTGGCTTCAAGGTTGACCAATATTTATTTTATTTTAATTTGAGGTCTGCTGTTCTCTTTCTCAGGGATATGTTGGTGAGAACGATCGGCATATTATCTCCTTGGAAGAGCTAAATGGACAAACACCAGATAATGGGAGACCTGTCAGAAAGATAACAAGGCAAGTCAGAGCACTCATGAGTTAAAAATTAGGGATGTATACTGAACAAAAATATAAACACATCATGTAAAGTGTTGGTCCCATGTTTCAAGAGCTGAAATAAAAGATCTCAGACATTTTCCATAAGCACAAAAAGCTTATTTCTCTCAAATTTGGTGCTCAATTTTGTTTACATCCCTGTTAGTGAGCATTTATCTTTTGCCAAGATAATCCATCCATCTGACAGGTGTGGCATATCAAGAAGCTGATTAAACAGCATGATCATTACACAGGCGCACCTTGTGCTGGGGACAATAAAAGGCCACTCTAAAATGTGCAGTTTTGTCACATAACACAATGCCACAGATGTCTCAAGTTTTGAGGAGTGTTCAATTGCCAGGCTAACTGCAGGAATGCCCAACAGATTTGTTGCCAGAGAATTTAATGTTAATTTCTCTACCATACGCTGCCTCCAACGTCGTTTTAGAGAATTTGGCAGTACATCCAACCGGCCTCACAAACGCAGACCATGTATAACCACGCCAGCCCAGGACCTCCATATCCGGGATCTTCACCTGCGGGATGGTCTGTGACCAGCCACGCGAACAGCTGATGAAACTGGGTTTGCACAACCAAAGAATTGCTCTGCGAACTGTCAGAAACCATCCCAGGGAAGCTCATCTGTATGCTCGTTGTCCTCACCAGGGTCTTGACCTGGCTGCAGTTCGGCACCGTAACCGACTTCAGTGGGAAAATGCTCACCTTCGATGGCCACTGGCACACTGGAGAAGTGTGCTCTTCACGGATGAACCCCGGTTTTTGGCGTTGTGTGGGCGAGCAGTTTGCTGATGTCAACGTTGTGAACAGCCCCATGGTGGCGGTGAGATTATGGTATGGGCAGGCATAAGTAACGGACAACGAACACAATTGCATTTTATCGATGGAAATTTGAATGTACAGAAATACCTTGACGAGATCCTGAGACCCATTGTCGTGCCTTTCATCCGCCGCTATCACCTCATGTTTCAACACGAAAATACACTGTCCCATGTTGCAAGGATGTGTACACAATTACTGGAAGCTGAAAATGTCCCAGTTCTTCCATGCCCTGCATACTCTCCAGACATGTCACCAGTTGAGCATGTTTGGGATACTCTGGATCGACGTGTACGACAGCGTCTTCCAGTTCCCACCAATATCCAGCAACTTCGACAGCCATTGAAGAGGAGTGAGACAGCATTCCACAGGCAAATGGTGGTCACACCTTTTTTTTTAAGGTATCTTTTTAAGGTATCTGTCCCAGTCGTGAAATACATAGATTAGGGCCTAATTTATTTATTTCAAATGACTGATATCCATATGAACTGTAACTCAGTAAAATCGTGGAAATTGTTGCATGTTGCGTTTTTTATATTTTTGTTCTTTGTACACAGTGCATTCGGAAAGTATTCAGACCCCTTCATTTTTTCCACATTTAGTTATGTTACAGCCTTATTCTAAAATGGATTAAATAAAACATTTTCCTCAGCACTCTACACACAATACCCCATAATGAGAAAGCAATAACAGGTTTGTAGAATTTTTTTCAAATGTATTAAAAATAAACTGAAATACCTTATTTACATATTTGAGCACCGGTGCATCCTGTTTCCATTGATCATCCTTGAGATGTTTCTACAACTTGATTGGTGTCCACCTGTGGTAAAGTCAATTGATTGGACATGATTTGGAAAGGTACACACCTGTCTATATAAGGCCCCACAGTTGACAGTGCATGTCAGAGCAAAAACCAAGCCATTAGGTCAAAGGAATTGTCCGTTGAGCGCCGAGACAGGATTGTGTGGCGGCACAGATCTGGGGAAGGGTACAAAAAAATGTCTGCAGCATTGAAGGTTCCCAAGAACACAGTGGTCTCATCATTCTTAAATGGAGAAGTTTGGAACCACCAAGACTGTTTCCAGAGCTGACCATCTGACCAAACTGAGCAATCGTGGAAGAAGGGCCTTGGTCAGGGAGGTGACCAAGAACCCGATGGTCACTCTGACAGAGTTCTATCTCCTCTTCAGAAGGACAACCATCTCTGCAACACTCCACCAATCAGGCTTTTATGGTAGAGTGGCCCGACGGAAGCCAATCCTCATTAAAAGGCATATGACAGCCCGCTAGGATTTTGCCAAAAGGTATCTAAAGGACTCTCAGACCATGAGAAACCAGATTCTCTGGTCTGATGAAACCAAGATTGAACTCTTTGGCATGAATGCCAAGCATGACTGGAGGAAACCTGTCACCATCCCTACAGTGAAACATGGTGGTGGCAGCATCATGCTGTGGGGATGTTTTTCAGCGGCAGCGACAGAGACTAGTCAGGATCGAGGGAAAGATGAACGGCGTAAAGTACAGATCCTTGATGAAAACCTGCTCAAGAGCGCTCAGGACCGCAGACTGTGGAGAAGGTTCACCTTCCAATAGGACAACGAACCTAAGCACACAGCCAAGACAACGCAGGAGTAGCATTGGGGCAAGTCTTTGTATGTCCTTTAGTGGCCCAGCCAGAGCCCAGACTTGAACCCGATCGAACATCTCTGGAGAGACCTGAAAATAGCCGTGCAGCGACGCTTCCCATCCAACCTGACAGAGCTTGAGGATCTGCAGAGAAGAATGTGAGAAATTCCGCAAATACAGGTGTGCCAAGCATGTCATACACAAGAAGACTCAAGGCTGTAATTGCTGCCAAAGGTGCTTTAATAAAGGGTCTGAATAGTTATGTAAATATTATATTCAATTAGCCTGTTTTTGCTTTTTCATTATGGGGTATTGTGTGTAGATTGATGAGGAAAATTTCTTATTTAATCCATTTTAGAATAAGGCTGTAACGTAAGAAAATGTGGAAAAAGTCAAGGGGTCTGAAATACTTGCCGAATGCACTGCATAAACATTTCGGCATGGTAGGCTAATGTTTCTATCCCTAAGCCAGATATAAAGTCAAGATGCGTCTTTGTCTGCAGTCTTACAGTAGCCTGGGTACCAGTCTGTTTAGGTAACTTTCCACTCCCTGTAGGCATACTCCATGTCATTGCTGGGGTGGAATGTTAGCTAAACAGACTGGTACCCAGGCTAGTCCTACAGAGCACTTTGATTCCGATACCATCAAGAATTCTTCTGACATTTTAAGGTCATTTTTTTTCAATGTTATTTTTGATTCCTTCCCAGGAAATCGCCCAGGTTTCAGGTCAATGGGGCCAGTGAAGATGACCAAACTGGTGAGCTTAAAGCATGTTTCATATTATGATGCAAACACAATCTAGGTCGTTCCTAGAATACAACAATTCACCTATTTAGACATGTCATAAAAAACACAACTATTTTTCTTTTTTTAAGAGGATGTCCCACAATTGACTCCTTTAAAAACAATCATTCTCATTCACACTCATTCACCTACATGGAATTGTGAATAAGGTATGAATTGTGTTTTGAATAGCTGTTCCAGAGGGGTCTCCTAGACCAGGAGGATCCCAGGGGGTTGTGCGACGCAGCACCAGAACCACCAGGGACCAACAGTCCATGATCTACGACTGCCTCATCACTAAGTAAGGAGCATCACCACAAAATCCTGATTCCCCCCGTGTGTACTTGCTCCCTAGTCTCTTGTTTACTTCCCCAGTAGAGTGTGTAACATGGGGGATAGTCCTAATACAGGGACTATTTGGGTTATTACAGATGTCAGACGTGGGTTATTATAGGCATATTACAAATTCCTCTGCTTTTTCCCCAAAATAACAAGTACACAATGAATGCTTATTGCATTGGGACCCAAAACCTCCATGAAGTCATGCTAAAGAAGGATACCATCAGAAGTTTTTATATCGTCACTTGTTTTTCTCCATAGTACTGCTGAGGCGGTCCTCCACAAGATTGATGACATGAAGATGTGCCGCCACTTGAAAAACTCAAAACAATCAGTGAGGCTTTTTCCATCCCGTGAAATATAATTTTGTCATTCAGCCATCCAAAAAGGCAGGGATGACATACAGTACAGCGTATAATTAGCAAACAATAAGAAACCATTCATTGACATTGAAGACCCACACTAACTCTACCCAAACACAAGGGCTTGTTGCACTGTAGAAATGTTTACATAATAACTGGCCACTGTTTCCAGGTTCTATATCTTCTGCTACTGCACACAATCTCTTATCAGGCCATTGTAAGGGTGTTGCACCCATCTGTGGTCCACCACCTCTCTCTCTCTCTCTCTGCCCTCAGCAGTCCCCTCTCTGTGCTGTGGTTTTGGGGAAAGTAATCACACTATTGTCATGTTGTTGCCTCATTCACCAGCAGATGACTTATAAAGGGTTTATCAGTGGCCACCGTATTTCAAGAAGCCGGAGTAGTAATAGATTAATTAGAATTTCACACAGTTATCCCTTGTTTAGAGCCTTGAGAAATGAGATTTGAAGTCTCACTGAAATAGGTACCATTGTGTCATACCGGTCATTGAAAGAAGGACATAACTATACCATACCTGTTGTATCTATGAAGTTTTTATTTAAAAATGTTTAATTGCAGAGGATGTATTCTAAAGCCCAGCGAAAGAAGACTACCGACTCTCCAACAGTAAAAACTGTTTCCAAACAAGAAGCTGAAGGTATGTTTCTATTGTAGTTTAGGGGAAAGTTACAGTATTTTTGACCATAACTCTCTAAACATGAATTCATTAACTTTTGGTCCGATACCTATTTCCAGAGTACTCTGACGACGATGATGACGACGATGATGAGGATGATGAAAACGACGATAACAGCAAGCGCTATGAACCTCGACAGAAAAACGCGGTGGTTCGCTACCATGCGCCACTGGATGGTTGGTCCTTTTTACATTTGAATCCCGTAAAAAGCACATCCCAACTTATTACTCTTCACTGAACTAGAGCCTTCTGAGAAATGTTCTCTGTAAATTAGCGTAGTTTCACCAATTCGGTGCCTTTTGAGAAGTGTAATTTAGTAATAATTTAAAATGTGATGAAATCCTTTTTTTAACGTTGTTTAACGTCGACCTTCATCAGAGCAAATCTCCACAAACAATATTCTGATCTAGAAAGCAAAACTGAGCCTAGATCAACACTCCTACTCTGAAGTGCTTGACTATGGGCAGGGAGATCAGTGTTTATCATGATGTTACTCCTCTCACTGTTTCATCTGTAGAATCCAGGAAACAGCCGCCCATGTTTTTCGACCGTCAGGCATCTTCCACTAGAGGGAGCTACCGCATCAGTGCCTCAGTGCCCAGGAGTGCCCACACCACCAGCCGAAGGAGTGGCAGGTCTCCACTGTTGCTCACCCTCCCACAGTATTCTACTTCACTGGCACTTTACCAATAGTCTTAGTCCATATGTATATTACATTGGTTTTATTGTGTTCTTTTTTTAAGATCAAAATCTGTTTCAACCAAAATATATTGTACACTACCGGTCAAAAGTTTTAGAACACCTACTCATTCAATGGTTTTTCTTTATTTTTACTATTTTCTACATTGTAGAATAATAGTGAAGACATCAAAACTATGAAAAAACACATATGGAATCATGTAGTAACGAAAAACATGTTAAACAAAAACAGATTCTTCAAATAGCCACGCCTTGCCTTGATGACAGCTTTGCACACTCTTGACATCCCCTTAACCAGCTTCATGAGGTAGTCACCTGGAATGCATTTCAATTAACAGGTGTGCCTTCTTAAAAGTTAATTTGTGGAATTTCTTTCCTTCTTAATGCGTTTGAGCCAATCAGTTGTGTTGTGACAAGGTAGGGGTGTACAGAATACACCCCTATTTGGTAAAAGACAAAAGTCATTATTATGG
Organism: Salvelinus fontinalis; assembly: GCF_029448725.1. NCBI lineage: Eukaryota > Metazoa > Chordata > Actinopteri > Salmoniformes > Salmonidae > Salvelinus > Salvelinus fontinalis. The sequence goes on from NC_074686.1 coordinate 10,342,499, forward strand.
CAAGAACAGCTCAAATAAGCAAAGAGAGACGACAGTCCATCATTATTTTAAAGCAAAAACCATCAAGTGCTATGACGAAACTGGCTCTCATGAGGACCGTCACAGGAATGGAAGACCCAGAGTTGCCTCTGCTGCAGAGTATAAGTTCATTAGAGTTACCACTCTCAGAAATTGCATAATATATAATATTATTGCATAATATATATATATATATATATATATATATATATAATATATTTTGATATGTTTAATAATTGTTTTGGTTACTACATGATTCCATATGTGTTATTTCATAGATTTGATGTCTTCACTATTATTCTACAATGTACAAAATAGTAAAAATAAAGAAAAACCCTTGAATGAGTAGTTCTAAATCTTTTGACCGGTAGTGTAGGGTCCAATAAGGCTGTGTTTCATGTGTTGGGTCCTTGATGGTTCTGGTTGTTGTCTAAGGGCTGCTCTTGTAGGACGTTGTGAATATAGATTACTTTTAATGTTTTTCATCTCTTTTTTTGTTTCACTGTTTCAAACAACAGGAATGGGTCCATAGGCAGGTGAGTCTTTGGCACAATTTAAACAACTTAGGTCTCACATTTGCTATTGGGGACTGACGGCTTGGGAAGAGAGGAGCACCGTGAAGAAGTTTGTCCTTTCTTTGTCTCCTTACGGTTTGGTTTGACCCACAGGAGAAGGCATGCTTGGCACACCCAGGAAGCCAGCTCCTCTGATGAGGACGACTCCTCTGACGAGGAAGACGCAGAGCAAGAAGCCAAGAACAGGTCAGTTAACATGTCATCAGTTTGATACACTTTAACAGTTTTACTTGTCCCTATAATGGTAAAATGTTTAATTTAGTTCACAGATGACATCTCCGCTAGAAATTGGTACTACAGAAAGGATGAAACAATGTTTTGTTACATATTACATAATTTTTATACTGATCATCTGTTATTTGACATCACATATTATATTCGACACGATTCAATCCTATTTAAAGGATAATGAACATGCTAGAAAAAAGGGCCTGAGCAGACCAATGATTCCCCACTCTTGAATGTTTTTTGAACTGTGTCTATGACAACATGAGTGGTGGTCGTCGATGATGTAATAATAGACGAAGGTTCCAGCATGGTTTTCTAGTAATAGGTTCATTGGGAGCCAGACCTTTTGGAGTGAACACATGATCTAGCTCATGAGTTTCTCCTATATGAGACTAACACAAGGAACAACATTAATATCTGGATTTTTAAATAAAATCTCAGTCTAATATTTTACACCAGCGGAATCCGGTGCGGTTTTGAGCTTTTGTTCAGAATAAGCTTGCCAAAACCGCAAATTTTGGGATCCCTCTCAGGTGTCTGCCTCTGAATTTGCGCAAAGAGGACATTTTGGGAATCCATAAGGACAGAATGAAGATGGGTGCGAGCCTGGCGGATGTCGACCCCATGGCGATTGACCAGTCGGTACGTTCTAACATCACAGTCAGCTGAATTTAAATGTGAAGTGATTTTAAGCTATTTTTTTTTTGTATATATATCTCAAAGTTGGTTTGCCTACATGCTATGGTCTTTAAAAGAACTGCCTGCTTCTTCTGTGTAATGTACCAACCCTCTCTCTTCCCTCAAGGTGCGCTTTGACAGCGTTGGCGGTCTGACAAGCCACATCTCCGCCCTGAAAGAGATGGTAGTCTTCCCTCTGCTCTACCCAGAGGTGTTTGAGAAATTCAAGATCCAGCCCCCAAGGTGAGCACTTGTTTTAGGGTTGAAAAGCTAACATACTTTATTGGGTAACTAGCAGTTGATTTACATTATCTTGGATAGCTGACAATAATGACATAGGAAATAGCTTATGACTCGATGAGGAACTTACTTGGGTGAGCAACTAGAATGGATCCTGTCAATGGATTTAAGCCCCACCCCCAATCCTAATCACAGCCTTATCCACTCATTTAATTGGCTCTTGGATCAGTTGTGTCCTTTGCAAGGATCCATTCTAAGACAATCCCTGTTGTCTATTGCAGGGGCTGCCTGTTCTATGGTCCCCCGGGTACGGGGAAGACCCTGGTGGCCAGAGCGCTGGCCAACGAGTGCAGCCAGGGGGACAGGAAGGTGGCCTTCTTCATGAGGAAGGGGGCCGACTGCTTGAGCAAGTGGGTGGGCGAGTCGGAACGCCAGCTCAGGCTGCTCTTTGACCAAGTAAAGTACATTTCCTCATACAACACACTGGAGATCATTCATGTAATTATCAGTGCATTCAGTTTTTGTGAGGCAAATACTAGACTCAATGGTCTATCAGAATTTCCTGCTCAAGTCACTATTGGTCTCTTGTTGTAACTCTGCAAAGTGAAATGCAAGGGTGGCTGGCTATACAGTGTTTTAGGGTAATGCCTATTAAATAGGGATGTACTTGCACTGACCGCAAGACTCACTATTTGTACCCACAGGCCTACCAGATGCGGCCAGCCATTATCTTCTTTGATGAAATTGATGGGCTGGCTCCGGTGCGCTCCAGTCGCCAAGACCAGATACACAGGTGAGACATTTCAGCCATTCTCATTTCACACCAGTGAAGTCACTACTTACAGAGACTTACCCTTGATTGCACCGGCATGCAACATTGTGTACTCCCCCCTTGTGGTTCCTTCCTGCAGTTCCATCGTGTCCACCCTGCTGGCCCTGATGGATGGCCTGGATAGCCGAGGAGAGGTGGTGGTGATCGGAGCCACCAACCGACTGGACTCCATCGACCCCGCCCTCAGACGCCCCGGACGCTTCGACAGGGAGTTCCTCTTTGGCCTCCCTGATCGCGAGGTAAGACTGATCCCCGGTGGGTGGGTTGGGGGGGGGGGGGGGAGAATCATCACTTGAGTTGATATGTGTGCATGTGTAACTCCAATGTTTATCCGACTCTTCCACTGAAATCAGAGACCTACGTGCATTTATGTTTCATTTGTGTGCTTTACCTTTTAATTTCTTTCTCCAACTTCAGTCCCGGAAAGATATCCTAAAGATTCACACCAGACAGTGGAATCCTACACCCTCCGATCCTTTCCTGGAAGAGTTGGCTGATAAATGTGTCGGTAGGTGATTAATGTATACCAAATCAACTCTAGCGTTGGGGAAGTCAAAATTTCACACTAATTGTAAGAACAAAAAGGACTATGTAATTTTGTTGTCTCATAATATTCACCACAATTCATCTATCGATTTAACACAGTTCCACAGTCAATCCTACACATGCCACGTATTAACCGCAACGTCTTCCCCCTCTGTACCCCAGGCTACTGCGGCGCCGACATCAAGGCGGTGTGCGCCGAGGCGGCCCTCTGCGCGCTGCGCCGCCGTTACCCCCAGATCTACAGCACGTCCCAGAAGCTCCTGCTGGATGTGGGCTCCATCAACATCAACAGTCAGGACTTTGTGGCCGCCGTGAGGAAGATGGTGCCAGCCTCCCAGAGGGCCGTGTCGTCCCCTGCCAAGGCCCTGACCCCCGTGGTCACGCCCCTGCTGGGCAACGAACTCACCAACGTGCTGGATGCACTGCAGAAGGTCTTCCCCCACGCCGAGCAGGGCCTCAAGAGGAAGAGGGACACAGGTGGGTCCGGGTCGCGGTTCAGTTTGGTCTGAGAACAGTCACGGTCGTTATTTTGTGCTGTCTTGCCGACTCCTATGGTCATTGTCATGCCAATGTTGGCTATACAGCACAAACAGATGTGGGACCAGGCTAGGTCACTGTTAGAGTGGATTGTTGGTTAAGTTCAGTTGATGCAACTTCTCAATCAACTTTTTCCTTTGGTCAGATCTGACAGCCAGCATTCTGGAGGATGACCTCATGTACAGTGGGGATGAGGGCCCCTCATCCAATAATTCCATCACCAAACAGACCACCACCAAAGGGAGCTTCCTCCATTTTGCCAGGTAAGGTATAGCCTACCTATAAGACGTAGATACATTTTAACCTTAAATAAACCCCCTATTCTCGTTGTTTCCGTTCATAATCACATCCCGGAGTCTCCATTCGCTTCACCTCTCGCCTCCTGTTCCAGGAGTGCGACCTGCCACCCCACCACCTACCGGCCCAGGCTGCTGCTGGCTGGGCGTCCCGGGGCGGGTCAGAGCTCCCACCTGGCCCCCGCCGTGCTCCACGCCCTGGAGAAGTTCACCGTCTACACCCTGGACATGGCCGTGCTGTTTGGAGTCAGCTGCACCTCCCCCGAGGAGGCCTGTGCTCAGGTACTGGCTGAACCGAATGTAGTCTTTTAGAAGTGAAATGTTAACATGCTCCTCTCATTTGTGGTGCAGAGAACTATAGCCCCAGAGTTGACTTCAATGTAGAAAGGCTAACTCCATCAAGCACATAATTACTAAGTCAAGTGCAGCAAGATTGGTTGGTGAGTGATAGTGTCGGTGACCTCTCGCCCTGCCTGCCCCAGGTGTTCTGCGAGGCCAAGCGGACCTCCCCCAGCATCCTGTACATCCCCCACATCCAGCAGTGGTGGGACACGGTTGGCCTGGCCCTCAAGGCCACCTTCCTCAGCCTGTTGCAGGACATCCCCTCCTTCTCCCCCATCATGCTGCTGGCCACCAGCAACGTAGCTCACCACGACTTGGCCGACGAGGTAGGTCTTACCTGGGCCTTCCCCACCATACATCACAAGTACTGTAGAGGAGTGGTATGTGTACCTTACTGGGCTACTCAACCCATTAAAAAAAAATATATTTATTTTTTTACATTCAGTTAATACTCTTTGTAGAGGTGAAGGCCCTAAATGGTCACTGAGGTAACTATTCAACAATTTGTCTCTCGCAGATCCAGACTCTGTTCCGGTTGGAGTATGGAGAAGTGCACTCTATCCAAATTCCCACCCAGCAGGAGAGAAGGAAGTTCTTTGAGAATCTCATCCTTAGCCAGGCTGCCAGGGCACCTGCTTCCAAGAAGAAAGCCTGTAAGTACAATACACGTATACCTTTTGATAATCACTTGGTATAATTGCTGTTTGTGTCCCATCTCCATTTGAGCCCTCCTCCTCCTTTACCCGCTCTGCCTCCCCCACCTCAGTGATGCATGCCATGGAGGTGCTCCCCCTTGCCCCTCCTCCTCCCCCCAGGCAGATGAGTGAGAGGGAGCGTCTGCGTCTGGAGGAGCAGGAAGAGGACACACTCAGGGAGCTGAGGCTGTTCCTGCGCAACGTCACCGAGCGCCTCTCCCAGGACAAGCGCTTCAAGGCCTTCACTAAGCCTGTGGACATCGAAGAGGTAGGGAGAGAACACCGAAAAAGAGAGCGGAACAAGGAAGGAAGATAGGGTGTTGTAGTCCAGGGGACATTGCCCTGTGTAGGGTGCCATCTTTCGGATGGGGCGTTAAATTGGTGGCCTGACTCTCTGTGGTCACTAAAGATCCCATGGTACTTATTGTAAGAATAGGGGTGTTAACCCCGGTGTCCTGGAAAACATCTCAATCTGGCCCTCATTCCATCATGGCCATCATCATCCCCAGCTTCCAATTGGCTCATTCACCCCCCCCCCCTGTAACTATTCCCCAGGTCGTTGCTTTAAATGAGAATATGTTCTCAGTGAACTTACCTGGTAAAATAAATAAATGCAAATAGTCAAGATTACTTTTACTCTAATGTAAGTTGAATGGCCCAAACTTAGTCAATACTAAACTAGCGAGTCTGAATACAAGTACATACAGTCTAAGTGAGCTGTGGTTCCTTGGGCTGCACTGTTATCACCTCAGATCTGTAGCCTCTCTCCTTTACCGACACGCTCATCCAAAACAACCTATCAGAGTGGTATTGTGTCCCCCATCTTATCAATGGTTTGTGTTCTTCTCTCACCAGGTTCCTGACTATATTAAGGTGATCAGGCATCCCATGGACCTCTCCACTGTACTGTCCAAGGTCGACCTCCACAAGTACGTGACCGTCAGGGAGTTTGTCAACGACGTGGACCTGATCTGGAAGAACGCCCTGGAGTACAACCCTGACAGCGACCCATCTGGTATACCTACAATCATCTCCAGCTCATTCAACTGAATGCTGCTATTATTATTAAATGATAACTGAAATGTAATTCTAGCCTGGTTCCAGATCTGATTTCCGCTGTCTTGCCAATGACCGGAGGAGTTGGCAAGACATTACAAACAGATCTGGGACCAAGCTTATCTTACTCCATTGAGTAAACTAACAAAAACTAATGTAGCAATCTCCCTTCTCGTTGTTCCGCTGCAGTTAGTCGGCCCCGTGGATGACAAGGCCCCCTACCGATGTACCTTTGTCATCAATGTCTCTCTCTCTCTCTTTGTGTTTCCAGATCGTCAGATTCGTCACCGGGCTTGTGCCCTGAAGGACACGACCCACGCCATCATCCGTGACGAACTGGACGAGGACTTTAACAGGATCTGTGAGCAGATCAGAGAGTCACGCAACAAGAGAGGTAATAACGTTGCCGTATTGCTGGGATTTAAAAGCTACAGTAGTAACATCTAGGTAACACTTTATTTAGATAGTCCATCTGTAGAGCATCTACAGATGGACTATCAGTAACATTTCAACTAACTATCTCCTAACCCTTATTCTAAACCTAAACCCAACCGTAGCCTTAGCAAGCAGTTGCTTATCAACAGATCGTTTGTTGATAGTATTCAAATAAAGTGTGACCAACCACTCTCCAGACGAGTTCAGCTAGTTATTGTTTCAGTGTCTAGTGTCAGCTTCTTGAACTATTTGTCCAATGATGAGATGAACCCTCTCTTATTTTCCCAGAAACATCTTAGTTTTCATTGACAAAGCGAATAACATGTTAATGTCTGCTAACAGGGTGCACGTCATCAAAGTTCGCCCCCTCTTACTACCAGACCTTGCCCAGAGAGGAAGGGTTCGCAGAGTCCAAGAGGCCAGGTGGTAACACTGGCAAAGACGCCAGCACCCCGTTCACTGCCAACACCCCACGGCCCGCACGTAAGTCTCACCATTCTACTTCTTAACTGTTTATTGGTAGGTTATTTGTTACAGAGCAGAGGAACATCCAGTGGAAATGACATGCCTTCAGAATGTATTCATCCTTGACTTATTCCACATTTTGTTGTATTACAGCCTGAATTCAAAATGGATTAAATAAACTTCTCACCAATCTACACACAATACCCCATAATGACAAAGTGAAAACATGTTTTTAGAAATGTATTGAAAATTAAATGCAGAAATATATCATTTTCAATAAGTATTCACACCTCTGAGTCAATACTTTGTAGAAGCACCTTTGGCAGCGATTATAGCTGTTAATTTTTCTGGGTTAGTCTTTTTAAGAGCTTTCCACATCTGGATTGTGAAACATTTGCCCATTTTTATTATTTTCAAATTTCATCAAGCTCTGTCAAATTGCTTGTTGATCGTTGCTAAACAACCATTTTTCAGATTTTAAGTCAAAACTGTAACTCGACCACTCCGGAACATTCACTGTCTTCTTGGTAAGCAGCTCCAGTGTAGATTTGGCCTTGTGTTTTAAGTTATTGTCCTGCTGAAAGGTGAATTAATCTCCCAGTGTCTGGTGGAAAGCAGATTGAACCAGGTTTTCTACTAGGATTTTGCCTGTGCTTAGCTCCAGTTAGTTTATTTTTTATCCTGTAATACTCTGCAGTCCTTAACGATTACAAGCTTACACATAACATGATGCAGCCAAAACTATGCTTGAAAATATGGAGGGGGGAACTCAGTAATGTATTGTATTGGATTGGATTTGCCCCAAACATAACACTTTGTATTCAGGACAAAAAGTTAATTGCTTTGCCAAACTTTTAGCTGTATTACTTTAGTGACTTGTTGCAAACAGGATGCATGTTTTGGAATATTTTTATCCTGTTCATGCTTCCTTATTTTCACTCTGTCAAATAGGTTGGTATTGTGGAGTAACTACTATGTTGTTGATCCATTTCTCAGTTTTCTCCTATCACAGCTATTAAACTGTAACTGTTTTAAAATCACAATTGGCGGTTTCCTTCCTCTACGGCAACTGAGTAAGGAAGGCCGCCTGTGTCTTTTTATTGACTGGGTGTATTGATAAACCATCTAAAGTGTAATTAATAACTTCACCATGGTCATAGAGATATTCAATGTATGTTTTTTTTGTTGTTTTTTTACCCATCTACCAATAGGTGCCCTTCTTTGCAAGGCATTGGAAAAACTCCCTGGTCTTTGTGGCTGAATCTGTGTCTGAAATTCACTGCTCGACCTTAGGGACCTTACAGATAATTATATGTGTGGGGTACAGAGATGAGGTAGTCATTCAAAAATCATGTTAACCACTATTGTTGCACACAGAATGAGTCTGTGCAACTTATTATGTGACTTGTTAAGCAAATCTTTACTCCTGAACCTATTTAGACTTGCCATAACAAATGGGTTGAACACTTATTGATTCAAGACATTTCAGGTTTTAATTTTTTATTAATTTATTATCATTTCTAAAAACATAATTCCACATTGACATTATGGGGTATTGTGAGTAGGCCAGTGACAAAAAATCTAAATTTAATCAATTTTAAATGCGGGCTGTAACACAACAAAATGTGGGGAAAGTAAAGGGGTGTGAATACTTTTTGAAGGCACTGAATGGTAGACACTGGGAAACCACCAAAGGTTTTTTACTGCTTGATTTACAGTACATAAGCAGTTATTATCAGTAGTAGTGTTTCAAAATGTAAGGGCAGAAAACTAATACCAGCCAGATATGTTGCGAGTGATAGAAAGTGGACGTACCAACGATCAGGACAGGAACAGAAGTAGGTGTAGCCAGAGGAAGAGGAGGAGTCTTTCCAGTTGAGTGGACCAGTCAGAAGACCAGACCAGACCAAACAGTTAAAAAACCACGATGACAGGGAAGAGCAGACATTGAGAGCCAGGGAGGAGAGGAATAGGATATTCATGGTTACAGAGAAGTCTGTCTTTCTGCCTGTCCATTTCTCTATCGTGTTAAATGACCTTCTTTATTTAACCACTTTACTAGCCCGTGAGAAGAAACGGCCCAAAACACGACCCAAAAGCAAATGGAGCTCCGGCATCATAAAGAAGAATTAAAAAGAAACCCACGTCTTCCCTTTCTTCCAACAAGGAGATCACAAACTCTGGGGAGGTAGAGGAGGATGAGAGGGATCGCATAGAGGAGGGTGAAGAGAAACAAGCTAAGCCTTTGGAGACTATTCTAGAGAACGGCTGTGGAGACTCCCCTATGGAGTGTACCTCAGAGAAGACCACTAAGCCTGCCGAGGATGTGGAAGAGACCTGTGTTAGAGCAGCCCACCACCCCCATCCCCAATGGAGACTGGCAACAGCAAGCTCCAGACCCCACAGAAGACTCACACAGGTCCAATCTGGGGTCTAAGCCGGTCCAGTGGTGGCAGTCATTGGAGACCACCATCAGCCCTCCAGTGGAACATGACTCAAGTCCAGTTAACAACACCCCTACAAAGGAGGTAGATCAGGGGGAGAAACACCACGCAAAGACCAAAGAGCCTGAAATGTTGGAGGAGGACTGGGACATAGGTCTGTATTAGGGTCCAGGACACGGGCAGCGAGGCAAGCTACTGCTTCTGGCCGACGGGAACAGTTCAGTCAGTCTCGCTGACCTTTGTTCTATGGGGCTCCTGCTGTTGGAGCTCGAACTCAGCACAACGCATCAGTTAAAGGGATACACCCACCTCTTGACTTATTTAAATACTCTGTAAAAGTGAGTGCCTTTGGTTGTACTGTAAATGTGTTTGCCACAGCATGAGGGCGAGTGAACGCATGCAGAAAGGTTGACTTGGTTGTAGATATCAAACGACATTAATAGTGCAAATGCTTATAATGGTCTTCCGTGCCTTAGTTTGAACGCTTTTCAAAGTGACACCTCTAAGGTCTAGAATAGGAAACCATGCCTCCACTTAATGCTTCAGATCCACTGTTCGAGTAGAAACCTCATTTGCATGTTAGGAGATGTGCATGTCAACACCAATTGCACATTGTGTTAGCATTAGCAATAGCCTGTTCAGCCAGCAGGGGACTTCAGCTTATCAGCCCCCCCCCCCCCCCCACACCTTCCTGATTGCTTCCTGCATTTCCCTCCAACAGAGAGGCGTGTGACCCGTGCCAGTAGGACTCTGGTGCAGCAGCAACAGCAGTTGATTGACGTGGACAAGGCCCTGGAGATCCTGACCCAGAAGACCCCTCAGCTGGTTGTGGACCACGACAAACTCAAGGTACTGTATCCTCCTGACCAGTCTTTTAGGTCAGGCCATGCTTCTTACAATGTACCAGAACTACAACCAGAATGTTGTAGACCAGAAATATGGGTCCAGAAAACAATCATGGTCACAGCCACAACACTTAACCATTCATCCTATATTCATACAGTGATTTGTGTAATATTTCTTGTCCAGGAATTGCTCAAAAGAGCTGTGTCCAAGACTGAGGGTTATGAGGTGCATCAGCTGGAGAAGCTCTATGCGTTGTTGTGTCAGAGCATCTACAGATACCGCAAGAACTTTGATAAGACGGAGCTCGTACAGGTATGTGGCTTACAACTTATGACTCTTTCACGTCACTTGTTGTAGGAAATACAGTACGTTGAGTATGGAGACCAAAAACATTCCCTACATTGAAATGTGTGCTTAGTTAATTGATGTGCGTGTGAGTCACGTGAATGACTTGAAGTCTTTGTTAATTTTCCTTTCGTTCATTTTAGGAAATGAAGAGAGACATTGACAACTTTTCCTAACTTCCCTTGATGTTTTACTTATTTCCATATTGTAATAAAATATGATGCATTTAAAGATTCTCTTTTCTTTTACCTATTACAATGGTCCTAATCATGCATTACATTGGTCTGAAATGTGGTTTTCCATCATTTACAGTATTTGAGGCATGGACTTGAGTCAGAATTGACTTGAGACGTGCAAGTCAGTGTGTGGGACCCACAGGACCAAAACAGCTGAGAAGTTTGGCCTCGCACTTCAATGCTCCTAGTTGTCCACTATGCTGTTTACTTTCTGTCTGTCTTTAATCTACCAGCTGGTGCACGGAATCTAATATTAATGGTGTCCAAACACTCCAAGACAGTTGTGAAGAGGGCATGACAATGCCTATTCCCCACAGGAGACTGAAAAGATTTGCCATGGGTCCTCAGATCCTCAAAAAGTTCTACAGCTGCACCACCGACCGCGTCCTGACTGGTTGCATCACCGCCTGGTATGGCAACTGCTCGGCCTTCCGACCGCAAGGCACTACAGAGGGTAGTGCTTATGGCCCAGTACATCACTGGGGCCAAGCTTCCTGTCATCCAGGACCTCTATACCAGGCGGTGTCAGAGGATGCCCCTAAAAATTGCCAAAGACTTCCGCCACCCTAGTCATAAACTGTTCTCTCTGCTACCGCACGGCAAGTGGTACCAGAGCGCCAAGTTTAGGTCCAAAAGGCTTCTTCACAGCTTTTACCCCCAATCAATAAGATTCCTGAACAGCTACCCAGACTATTTTCCTTGACCCCACCCACCCCCCCAATTTACCCCTACCTACATGTACATATTACCTCGACTAACCTGTTCCACCGCACGTTGACTGCATGACTCCCCTGTATATAGCCACATTGTCCCCCTGTATATACAGTTGAAGTCGGAAGTTTACATACACTTATGTTGGGGTCATTAAAACTCATTTTTCAAACACTCCACAAATTTCTTGTTAACAAACTATAGTTTTGGCAAGTCTGTTAGGACATTACTTTGTGCATGACACAAGTAATTTTTCCAACAATTGTTTACAGACAGATTATTTCACTTATAATTCACTGTATCACAATTCCAGTGGGTCAGAAGTTTACATACACTAAGTTGACTGTGCCTTTAAACAGCTTGGAAAATTCCAGAAAATTATGTTATGGCTTTCGAAGCTTCTGATAGGCTAATTGACATAATTTGAGTCAATTGGAGGTGTTCCTGTGGATGTATTTCTCAAGGCCTACCCTCAAATTCAGTGCCTCTTTGCTTGACATTATGGGAAAATCAAAAGAAATCAGCCAAAACCTCAGGGGGAAAAAAGGTAGACCTCCACAAGTCTGGTTCATCCTTGGGAGCAATTTCCAAACACCTGAAGGTACCACATTCATCTGTACAAACAATAGTACGCAAGTATAAACACCATGGGACCACGCAGCCGTCATACCGTTCAGGAAGGAGAAACGTTCTGTCTCCTAGAGATGAACGTACTTTGGTGCGAGAAGTGCAAATCAATCCCAGAACAAAAGCAAAGAACCTTGTGACGATGCTGGAGGAAACATGTACAAAAGTATCTACAGTTGAAGTCGGAAGTTTACATACACCTTAGCCAAATACATTTAAACTCCGTTTTTCACAATTCCTGACATTTAATCCTAGTAAAAATTCCCTGTCTTATGTCAGTTAGGATCACCACTTTATTTTAAGAATGTGAAATGTCAGACTAATAGTAGAGTGATTTATTTCAGCTTGTATTTCTTTCATCACATTCCCAGTGGGTCAGAAGTTTACATGCACTCAATTAGTATTTGGTAGCATTGCCTTTAAATTGTTTAACTTGGGTCAAACGTTTCAGGTAGCCTTCCACAAGCTTCCCACAATAAGTTGGGTGAATTTTGGCCCATTCCTCCTGACAGAGCTGGTGTAACTGAGTTAGGTTTGTAGGCCTCCTTGCTCGCACATGCTTTTCAGTTCTGCCCAAATGTTTTCTATAGGTTTGAGGTCAGGGCTTTGTGATGGCCACTCTAATACCTTGACTTTGTTGTTCTTAAGTAATTTTGTGACAATTTTGGAAGTATGTTTGGGGTCATTGTCCATTTGGAAACCCATTTTTGACCAAGCTTTAACTTCCTGACTGATGTCTTGAAATGTTGCTTCAATATATCCACATAGTTTTCCTGCCTCATGATGCCATCTATTTTGTGAAGTGCACCAGTCCCTCCTGCAGCAAAGCACCCCCACAACATGATGCTGCCACCCCCGTGCTTCATGGTTGGGATGGTGTTCTTTGGCTTGCAAACCTCCCCCTTTTTCCTCCAAACATAAGGATGGTCATTATGGCCAAACAGTTCTATTTTTGTTTCATCAGATCAGAGGACATTTAACCAAAAGACCCATCTTTGTCCCCATGTGCAGTTGCTAACCGTAGTCTGGCTTTTTTTATGGTGGTTTTGGAGCAGTGGCTTCTTCCTTGCTGAGCAGCCTTTCAGGTTATGTCGATATAGGACTCAATTTACTCGATTTCCAAAGTTGTGGCAAAATGGCTTAAGGACAACAAAGTCAAGGTATTGGAGTGGCCATCACAAAGCCCTGACCTCAATCCTATAGACATTTTTGGGGCAGAACTGAAAAAGAGTGTGCGAGAAAGGAGGTCAACAAACCTGACTCAGTTACCCCAGCTCTGTCAGGAGGAATGGAACAAAATTTCCCCAACTTATTGTGGGAAGCTTGTGGAAGGCTACCTGAAACGATTGACCCAAGTTAAACAATTTAAAGGCAATGCTACCAAATGCTAAATGAGTGCATGTAAACTTCTGACCCACTGGGAATGTGATGAAAGAAATAAAAGCTGAAATAATTCTCTACTATTATTCTGACATTTCACATTCTTAAAATAAACTGGTGATCCTAACTGACCTAGAACAGGGACTTTTTAAAAGGATTAAATGTCAGGATTTGTGAAACTGAGTTTAAATGTATTTGGCTAAGGTGTTTGTAAACCTCCGACTTCAACTGTAGCCTTGTTACTGTAATTTTATTGTTGCTTTTTTAAGAAAGTGTTTAAGGGCTAGTAAGCATTTCACTGTAAAGTCTACACCTGTTGTAATCGGCGCATCTGACAAATACAATTTGATTTAATTGCATATTATATACATCCTTTTTTATGACTTTCTTTTATTGGGCAATTTTATAATTTTCCAACATTTCACGTCAGAATTACGGGCTTTTGGGATAATTGAGAAGAGGTCAGTTCTTTCAAAGATTATTTATATAATGAGCCTCTTCCTCTCTGGTGGTTTTTATTTTTTTTCCATGGAGGAAGTCGCTTTAAGATGACGTTATGACGTAAAATATTTGTCATGACGCTGTGGAAGAAAAAATGACTCGTTAGATTCGATGAACTATCGATGCCTACATCTAGTTCGGTTTTAATGCATGAACAAACCAAACAAGGCGACGTTTTGTAGGCAAAAGGAAAGGGAGTGAAAAACCAAACGAATCTCGGCGCATTCACTATTCTGCACTGCGTCTATGGTAACAACAGATGGACTCGCTGCGCCTGTGTGCCACTGCCGGAGTCGACAGTGCATTTGTTGGTGAGGGAACGACCGCAAAGGCGGAAGAAGGCGCATCAGCAGTCAGATTGGAAGCTAACTGGTTGTTGCAAGATGCTTGTAAACGACTTATCTGCACGGGTATGTAATAAAATGAACACCATGCGAAGTTAATCATACATTCACATAATAGCTGCCATTAATAAGATTTGACTACCATTTCCCACTTTTTGCAAAATACTCCCATCCCCCCAAAAACAGCAAAATACCGTACACTCGTGACAGAGGCACAAGGGGACAACTAACAGATGAATATTCTTTGCAGTGTAACTGACTGACAAGTTGTTAAACACACAGGTAGTTAGCAGACTAATGATACAGAAGTATTATCAATATTCCATCGATTTAGGAATCAAATGTTTTGTACTGCAGTTCTCACATCCCTTTGCTTTGGGCTAGAATGCATACAGAATAAGCAGCCACATATTAAGCTTGTTTTGTACAGCGCTCGCGCTATTTAAAGACTGGCATCAGTGTTGCGCGTGGAGTTCAGTCATGGCAGTGGAAACAATGTAACGATTTAATGTTTGCGTATTAGTGAAATTAAACTTGATATACATGTCCCACCACACCTACAACAATCTGTTAAAGTACACAGAACAAAAATATAAACGCAACATGTAAAGTGCTTGTCCCCTGTTTCATGAGCTTAAATAAAAGATCCCAGAAATGTCAAATCAAACTTTATTTGTCACATGCGTTGAATACAACAAGTGTAGACCTTACTGTGAAATGCTTGCTTACAAGCCCGTAACCAACAGTGCAGTTCAAGAAGAGTTAAGAAAATATTTACCAAACAAACAAAAGTAACACAATAACGAGGCTATATACAGGGGGTACCGAGTCAGTGTGCGGGGTACAGGTTAGTTTAGGGAATTAGGTAATTTGTAGGTAGGTAGTGGTGAAGTGACTATGCATAGATAATAATGGGGGGGAGTGTCAATGTAAATAGTCTGGTGGCTATTTGATTAATTGTTCAGCATTCTTATGGCTTGGGGGTAGAAGCTGTTAAGGAGACTTTTGGTCCTAGACTTGGTGCGGTATCAGAGAAAACAGTCTATGACTTGGGTGACTGGAGTCTCTGACAATATTTATGGGCTTTCCTCTGACACCGCCTATTATATAGGTCCACCGCCTATTATATAGGTCCTGGATGGCAGGAAGCTTGTCCCCAGTGATGTACTGGGCCGTACGCACTACCCTCTGTAGCGCCTTACGGTCAGATGCCGAGCAGTTGCCATACCAGGTGGTGATGTAACCGGTCAGGATGCTCTTGATGGTGCAGCTGTAGAACCTTTTGAGGATCTGGGGACCCATGCCAAATCTTTTCAGTCTCCTGATGGGGGAAAAGGCTTGGTCGTGCCCTCTTCACGGCTGTCTTGGTGTGTTTGGACCATGATAGTTTGTTGGTGATGTGGACACACTCGACCCGCTCCACTACAGCCCCGTCGATGTTAATGGGGGCCTGTTCGGCCCGCCTTTTCTTGTAAACCATGATCAGCTCCTTTGTCTTGCTCACATTGAGGGAGAGGTTGTTGTCCTGGCACCACACTGCCAGTTCTCTGACCTCCTCCCTATAGGCTGTCTCATCGTTGTCGGTGATCAGGCCTACCACTGTTGTCGGCAGCAAACTTAATGATGGTGTTGGAGTCGTGTTTGGCCACACAGTCGCCAGTTGGTCCGCGCATGCTTTGAGTACACGTCCTGGTAATCCATCTGGCCCCGCAGCTTTGTGAATGTTGACCTGTTTAAAGGTCTTGCTCACATCAGCTACCAAGAGCGTTATCACACAGTCATCCAGAACAGCTGGTGCTCTCGTTCACGCTTCAGTGTTGCTTGCCTCGAAGCTAGCATAAAAGCCATTTAGCTCGTCTGGTAGGCTCGTGTCACTGGGCAGCTCGCGTCGGGGTTTCCCTTTTGTAGTCCGTAATAGTTTAAGTCCTGCCACATCCGACGGGCGTCAGAGCCGGTGTAGTAAGATTCAATCTTAATCCTGTATTGGTGCTTTGCTTGTTTGATGTTTTGTCTGAGGGCATAGCTCGATGCGGATTTTGCCTGTAATCCATGGCTTCTGGTTGGGATATGTACGTACGGTCACTGTGGGGACCATGTCGGCGATGCACTTATTGATGAAGCTGATGACTGAGGTGGCATACTCCTCAATGCCATTGGATGAATACCGGAACATATTCCAGTCTGTGCTAGCAAAACAGTCCTGTAGTTTAGCATCCGCGTCATCTGACCACTTCCGTATTGAGCGAGTCACTGGTACTTCCTGCTTTAGTTTTTGCTTGTAAGCCGGAATCAGGACGATACAATTATGGTCAGATTTGCCAAATGGCGAGCGGGGGAGAGCTTTGTATGCATCTCTGTGTGTGGAGTAAAGGTGGTCTAGAGTTTTTTTTTTTTTTTTTTTTTCCTTCTGGTTGTACATGTGACATTTGGTAAAACTGATTTAAGTTTGCCTGCATTAAAGTCACTGGCAGCTAGGAGCACCGCTTCTGGATGAGCATTTTCTTCTTTTCTTATGACCTTATAGAGTTGGTTGACTGCAGTCTTAGTGCCAGTATCGGTCTGTGGTGGTAAATAGATGGCTACGAATAATACAGATGAGAACTCTCTTGGTAGATAGTGTGGTCTACTGCTTATCATAAGGTACTCTACCTCAGGCGAGCAATACCTCGAGACTTCTTTAATATTAGACATCGCGCAACAGCTGTTATTGACAAAAAGACACACACCCCCACCCCTCGTCTTACCAGACGTAGCTTCTTCTCTGTTCTGCCGGTGCATGGAAAGTCCTGCCAGCTCTATATTATCCGTGTCGTTGTTCAGCCACGACTCAGTGAAACATAAGATTTTACAGTTTTTAATGTCCCTTTTGTAGGATAATTGTAATCGTAGGTCATCAATTTTATTTTCCAATGATTGCATGTTAGCAAGTAGAACGGATGGCAGTGGAAGTTTACTCGCTCGCCTACGGACTCTCAGAAGGCAGCCCGACCTGCGCCATCTTTTTCGCTGTCTTTTCTTCACGCAAATGACAGGGATTTGAGCCTCTCAGACTCGTTAAAGGAAAAAGCTTCTTCCAGTTCTTGGTGAGTAATCGCTGTTCTGATGTCCAAAAGTGATTTTCGGTCATAAGAGACAGTAGCAGCAACATTATGTACAAAATAAATAAAAAAAGTTACAAACAACGCAAAAAAACCCGAACAAAATAGCACAGTTGATTCGGCGCATGTAAAATGTCAGCCATCCTCTTCGGTGCCATCTTATCACTCATCTCATCACTTTCCATACACACAAACTTATTTCTCTCAAATTGTTGCCAAATCTGTTTACATCCCTGTTAGTGAGCATTTTATCCTTTGTCAAGATAATCCATCAACCTGACAGGCGTGTCATATCAAGAATCTGATTAAAGAGCATTATCAATACACAGGTGCACCTTGTGCTGGGGGACTAAAAGGCCACTCTAAAATGTGCAGTTTTGTCACTCAACACAATGCCACAGTTGTCTCAAGTTTTGAGGGAGCATGCAATTTGCATGCTGACTGTAGTAATGTCTACCAGAGCTGTTTCCAGATAATTTAATGTTAATTTCTCTACCGTAAGTCGCCTCCAACGTCATTTTAGAGAATTTGTCAGTACGTCCAACCGGCATCACAACCACAGACCACTTGTAAGCACGCCATCCCATGACCTCTTCACCTGTGGGATCATCAGAGGGGGAAGGGCGGGGTGCTGAGGAGTATTTCTGTTTGTTAGAAAGCCATTTTGTGGGGAAAAACTCATTCTCTGGCTGGGCCTGGCTCCCAAGTGGGTGGGCCTATGCCCTCCCAGGCCCACCCATGGCTGCGCCCCTGCCCAGTCATGTGAAATCCATAGGTTAGGCCCTAATTTATTTCAATTGACTGATTTCCTTATATGAACTGTAACTCAGCAAAACCTTTGAAATATTTGCATTTATATTTTTGCTCAGTAAAGCCTCCCCCCTCTCTAAATTTTCTAGTAGATAGGCATTCATGTAAATTGTTTAGACCTTGAATTTCTCTCTCAATTATGTGCACATAATATGGCTCTATTTCTTGCAGGATTTAACAATTAGCCAACTTTCAAGTTTGAGCACCTGAATGGAGCAACAAGTCCTGAACCAAGATTTAGATTAAAAAAAGATATATATTCAACACAAGCTCAGATAAGACGGATAATGGCGAGCAGAAGAAAATCAACAACGCCTTGCATGGTCCCTCCTGTTCAAATGGTGGATTCAGACCCTGACATGGAGGTCGTTACAGAGGGAGAGGCTGAGGGGGCCGCTAACTGTCCTGTGGAAAACTCAACTGAAAGCATCCCGAATGAGGAGGACTCACAGGCCATCGACCACTTCATTAAAACTATGGACTCGAGTACGGCAGAAGGAGGTTATGAGTGCAAGTACTGCAGCTTTCAGACCTCACAGCTCAATATGTTTACCTTGCATGTGGACACTGAGCACCCAAATATAGTTCTAAACTCATCTTATGTGTGTGTTGAGTGTGACTTTCACACCAAGAGGTATGATGCATTGTTGGAGCATAATGCACGCCACCACCCTGGAGAAGACAATTTCACCAGGACTATGGTGAAACGCAACAATCAAACCATCTTTGAGCAGAGAGTCAATGACTTGACCTTTGATGGCAGTTTTGTTAAGGTTGAGGAGGATGAGGACACATCCTGTAAGGGTATTGCCCTAAGCAAAACGCCAATCATGAAGATTAAGAGTAGGGCGGAGGCCAAGAAGTTTACAGGGTCACACAAAATGGCAGATTACAGTGTCATTAAAGTGGAGAGTGATGGGGAGGAAGAGACGGAGGTGGTCCCCCCTCCTGTCACCCCCAATGTAGTGGCTGTGTCGACCCCTCTGACCATTCAACCTATTCAGCAAAGCATAATGATCAACAGCCCAAACGTGCTCCAAATAAAGACTAGTAACTCAGCCACAATGCTCCCCCCAGGGACATTGGCTCAAGTTCTGTCTGCCTTACAGAATCAGCAGACCTCCCAGACCCAGCTCCTCATCCCGGTCAGTAGTATCCCCACATATAATGGGGCCATGGACAATAATGTCCTGCTGGTCAGCGCCTACAACAGGTTCCCTTACCCATCTGTGTCAGAAATCATGGGTCTAGCAGCCCAAACCAAGTTCACAGAGGAGCAAATAAAGGTGTGGTTCTCTGCTCAGCGGCTGAAGCACGGTGTGAGCTGGACCCCAGAGGAGGTGGAGGAGGCCAGGAGGAAGAAGTTTAATGGCTCAGTGCAGGCGGTGCCACAGACCATCACTGTCATCCCAGCCAATTTTGCAACAGCAGCCAATGGCCTGCAGTCCATCTTTCAGACTTGTCAGATTGTAGGGCAACCAGGGATGGTTTTGACTCAGGTAGGGGGTGGCAACGCTGTCCCTGTAGCCTCACCCATCACATTAGCTGTAGCTGGGGTCCCCAACCCCAGAACCAGTGTCAGTAAGGTGCCAGAACCCTCCACCTCTGAGACTGCTTCTCCACTCAGTCCCGATTCCCTGGGAGCGCGACCTAAAAAATCCAAGGAGCAGCTAGCAGAGCTGAAGGCCAGTTACCTAAGGAGACAGTTTGCCACTGAGGCAGAAATCTCTCGGTTGATGAAGGTCACTAACCTCACCAAAAGAGCAATAAAGAAGTGGTTCAGCGACACACGCTATAACCAACGCAACTCAAAGGACCACCACGGCGTTGCCTTAAATGACATTTCAGTCAGCGCCAACAGTAATGACGGCAGCAGCAGCACAGCCATTGTGATCGACTCCAGCGACGAAGCCAGTGAATCCTCTCCGACAACCCAAGGGCCCATTTATGATCCACGAATCAAGTTCCGCCACGCCTTTCCTGACTTCACACCTCAGAAGTTCAAGGAAAAGACTCCGGAGCAGCTTCTGCTTTTGGAGGCCAGCTACCAGACGTCTGACACACCTAGCGATGAGGAGCTAAGTCGGCTTAGGATGGAGACTAAACTGACTAGGCGAGAGGTGGACGCCTGGTTCTCCGAGAGGAGAAAAATGCCAGTGGACTCTGATGGCACAGAGGAGCCGGAGAGTGAACGGATCAAAGCGCCTTCCTCTGGGCAAGAGGCTCAGACTCCACCCAGCGGTCGAAAGATAATGAAGAAAACCCCAGAGCAGCTCCACGTCCTGAAAAGCACCTTTGTTCGTACCCAGTGGCCCTCTGCTGAAGAGTACGACAAGATGGCAGAGGAGAGCGGGTTACCCAGAACCTACATTGTTAACTGGTTTGGAGACACCCGGTATGCCTGCAAGAACAGCAACCTGAAGTGGTACTACTTGTACCAGAGTGGAAAAGTTAACGAGGCAATGAACGGAGGTGAACTTAAGAAGAAGCCACGGAAACGCTTTCGAGGTTGGTCCAGGAGGACGAGGCGGCCATACCCCTGCAAACAAACACCCCCTGCCATCAAAGTCAAGACGGGTAAAGAGATTTTAAAGGAGCACTACCTCAAGCATAAGGTCTTAAATGAGAAAGATTTGGATGAACTGGTGGCCAAGTCCAGTATGAGCTATGAGCAGGTGCGGGACTGGTTTGCGGAGATCAGCAGGAGGGAAGAGAAAGGCCTTGACCCTTTCAGTGACGGTGAAGAGGAGACGCATGGCGACAGTGAGGCAGAGATGGAAGTGAAAGAGCAAGGGGATGTCGTCACTGATGAAAAAAACAATGACAACGATAACAAAGATGATGAAAATAACAATGATGAAGTTGATAATAATGACAATGAAACCACGGAAGAGCCTCAATGTATCGAGCAATCACAGCCGGAGTCAGAGGATCAGTGATTAAAGGTGAGTGACGATGAAAAGGATGGGTAGAATGAGCTCGTGTGAAATAATTGTAAAGGCATTCATTCCTTGTGTGTCCTGGATGTTTTTTTGTTTTTTTAACACGGCAAGTTTTTTTCCCCCTCTGAATTTAATTAAATTAGCCTAATACAAATGTAATTACCTTTTTACCTTGATTTCCTCTTTATACAGTCAACGAGGAAATGTGAACACTAAGTAGAAGAAAACATGAGATTTTCTCATTTGTGACGTGTTTTGCTCCCACAGAATTCACAATGTTTGCCTACAGAAGAGGAGATGAAAAACACAGGTGAAATGTACTAAGTGTTTGTGTTATACTGCATGGACCAACCAGACACAAAGAAACAAGAGAAGGTGTATGATGCCAAATAATTTTAGCAAGGAATAATAGATACATACAGTATGTTTTACCTTTGTTTAAAATACTATTTGGTCTTTTGGGACATTTTAGTCATATTTGACCTTGCTATCTTTACTAAATCCAAGACATGTCGATGAGGTTAAACCTCACCTTTTTCTTGTAGGTTATGTGATAACATTGAACCGTTTTTTTTTAATTGTGAAATTGTGTCAAGGTTCAAGGGAATTTCCCATGTATTTTCTTTGATGTACTGACAAAACGGTTTTTAAAACCTCACAGATTTGTGAATATTACTTAAATCAGTGCCATCTGTTTTTGGGTTATGTTTTAAATGGAACCAGTGCTTTAGTTCTACAAAACTGTTTTTATATGTATTCAAGTTCTTTGTTAGTCTTAAATTACAAAATATGGAGTAAGCTTGGTTAATATTATGCTCAGTTTTTTGGGGTGTCTTTTTTTGTATGTTGGCTTTCCAAATGAAAAAGGCAAGTGTGCTGTAATTCAGGACTTAGTAAACATTACCTCAGTCTTTTAAGCTATGAGTTGAAGAAAGTGACTGTTCATTTTAGATGTGTTATAAAAAATACACATGAAACATCTTCATTCACAATTTGCTTCAGATGGCAGTTTTTTTCTAAAGTAAGTAACTTGTGCTTTCCCCCCCCAAATTACGGGTTAAAATCTTTCAGGTGTACAATGACAATATATATAGAGTGAAGATACCACAAGCACTTGGTATGGTTCCTTTATAATCGAGAGCCAATTTTACTTCAGTTAACTTTTTTAACTTTTTTTCCTCTGCTTATCTTCCTCTTATCTTCAAGGACTATGCTAAAATCTGGATGTACAGGTTATATGCAACTGTACATCAAATAACAATCGAGGGGGATGGTGAATTGTAAATTATTGTTTTGTTTCTCTGTTTTCAGTAGACAGAGAACCTTATAAATTCTGTACTATGATAAGCCTTTTGCCATCCTTAATTGCTGTAATAATTGACAAGTATGATTAGTCTATTTATTATATCTTTCATGAATACTTTTTATCCGAAGCTAAAATAAACTTTGTCAAGAAAATGTATTTAGTTTCAGACCAGTGGTTTTGCAGGGAAGAAACAGATTTTCAGTAGTCAATGTCAAGCTATAGGAAAACTGCAACTAACTGTAAGCCATTGAGATCAACTAAAATACTAAATGTATCATTTGTTTTACAGTCAGACAATACATTTGTTTGTGACATGCTTCTTATTAGAAGTGTGGACAACACTGCCCCCTGATTTTTGACTTTTGTGCAATTATTGTTCGATCTACTACAAACTCAACTTGAGTATTGATGCAATTGCGTTCCACAATTTGTCTTAACTGACATGCCATTTCAGAAGTATTTTAATATAGACATCTACGCAGCAAAACATACTTGAGGGAAATATGATTTTAATAAGATATTGGATGTCATTATTTGAACCTTACATCATTAAATGGCAATATTTGTCAATCCAGTTGTATTTATACCACCTGATAGGTTTATTAAGAATGAGCCATGCTGAGGTAGGTTTATTAAGAATGAGCAATGCCGAGGTAGGTTTATTAAGAATGAGCAATGCCGAGGTAGGTTTAATAAGAATGAGCCATGCCGAGGTAGGTTTAATAAGAATGAGCCATGCCGAGGTAGGTTTATTAAGAATGAGCCATGCCGAGGTAGGTTTATTAAGAATGAGCCATGCCGAGGTAGGTTTATTAAGAATGAGCCATGCCGAGGTAGGTTTATTAAGAATGAGCCATGCCGAGGTAGGTTTATTAAGAATGAGCCATGCCGAGGTAGGTTTATTAAGAATGAGCCATGCCGAGGTAGGTTTATTAAGAATGAGCCATGCCGAGGTAGGTTTATTAAGAATGAGCCATGCCGAGGTAGGTTTATTAAGAATGAGCCATGCCGAGGTAGGTTTATTAAGAATGAGCCATGCCGAGGTAGGTTTATTAAGAATGAGCCATGCCGAGGTAGGTTTATTAAGAATGAGCCATGCCGAGGTAGGTTTATTAAGAATGAGCCATGCCGGGGTAGGTTTATTAAGAATGAGCCATGCCGGGGTAGGTTTATTAAGAATGAGCCATGCCGAGGTAGGTTTATTAAGAATGAGCCATGCCGAGGTAGGTTTATTAAGAATGAGCCATGCCGAGGTAGGTTTATTAAGAATGAGCCATGCCGGGGTAGGTTTATTAAGAATGAGCCATGCCGAGGTAGGTTTATTAAGAATGAGCCATGCCGAGGTAGGTTTATTAAGAATGAGCCATGCCGGGGTAGGTTTATTAAGAATGAGCCATGCTGGGGTAGGTTTATTAAGAATGAGCCATGCTGAGGTAGGTTTATTAAGAATGAGCCATGCTGGGGTAGGTTTATTAAGAATGAGCCATGCTGGGGTAGGTTTATTAAGAATGAGCCATGCTGGGGTAGGTTTATTAAGAATGAGCCATGCTGAGGTAGGTTTATTAAGAATGAGCAATGCCGAGGTAGGTTTATTAAGAATGAGCAATGCCGAGGTAGGTTTAATAAGAATGAGCCATGCCGAGGTAGGTTTAATAAGAATGAGCCATGCCGAGGTAGGTTTATTAAGAATGAGCCATGCCGAGGTAGGTTTATTAAGAATGAGCCATGCCGAGGTAGGTTTATTAAGAATGAGCCATGCCGAGGTAGGTTTATTAAGAATGAGCCATGCCGAGGTAGGTTTATTAAGAATGAGCCATGCCGAGGTAGGTTTATTAAGAATGAGCCATGCCGAGGTAGGTTTATTAAGAATGAGCCATGCCGAGGTAGGTTTATTAAGAATGAGCCATGCCGAGGTAGGTTTATTAAGAATGAGCCATGCCGAGGTAGGTTTATTAAGAATGAGCCATGCCGAGGTAGGTTTATTAAGAATGAGCCATGCCGAGGTAGGTTTATTAAGAATGAGCCATGCCGAGGTAGGTTTATTAAGAATGAGCCATGCCGGGGTAGGTTTATTAAGAATGAGCCATGCTGAGGTAGGTTTATTAAGAATGAGCCATGCTGAGGTAGGTTTATTAAGAATGAGCCATGCTGGGGTAGGTTTATTAAGAATGAGCCATGCTGGGGTAGGTTTATTAAGAATGAGCCATGCTGGGGTAGGTTTATTAAGAATGAGCCATGCTGAGGTAGGTTTATTAAGAATGAGCCATGCTGAGGTAGGTTTATTAAGAATGAGCCATGCTGGGGTAGGTTTATTAAGAATGAGCCATGCTGAGGTAGGTTTATTAAGAATGAGCCATGCTGGGGTAGGTTTATTAAGAATGAGCCATGCTGAAGTAGGTTTATTAAGAATGAGCCATGCTGAGGTATACTCTATGGTTCAGATTCTTCTGGTATGGCTGTCTTTTTATTCCAGGAGGTGGAGCTATTTGCAATGTTATTGTTTTTCTAAACCAACTTTGAATAAGGTAAGCCAGAGTGGGGTGATATAACATTTGAAGTACAGTTTTGACCATACATTTATCACCCGTCCTACCAGTGTTACAATGATGGACATAGTGTAGGGGACTGGCTTGGTAAAACTAAAGTTACTTTTGCGGTCAATCTATATTATCTTCATATAATTTGTTATATTATGACTTCACACAGTAACAAGTCCAGTGTCATTTCACTGGAGATGCATTTACCCAAAGAGAAATGTCCCGTTGTGCTGAAATTCCCCACAAAAATGTGTTGGCAGGCTGAAAATCTCCACTAAGATGTATTGCCTTGCTCAATGGGAGACTGCTTGATATTTGGCCATCGAAGAGTTAATGTTAAAGAGAACCGGCCAAATCAAGGGTGTGACCAGCTGTGGGCTTCCATCCTAATCAGAGGGGGGGAAGAGAGAGCGAGGGAAAATAATTAGATATGCAAGAAAGTTAAATAAATGGTGTCAGCGACCAGCAATGAGAGGTAGAATACATACCCATTCTCTGCTGACCCAGATATGCATACCCAGGCAGTGCTATGTAAACACACATGGCGGTACAGATGAGCATGTGTTAATGCTGTACGCTCTCATCTTGGCAGCAGCGGCATCTGTGCCAGCCGCAGCCACTGCTTTCCCCCAGCGATTACGCAGCAGAGGGCGAGCGAGGAGAGAGCAACCCAGTCTCTGGTGCTCACTGGGTCATGTTAAGGACGACTCTCCCCGTCTCCCCGCCCTCCCCCACGTATCTGCTGCTGCAGCCTGAGGTCCCTGAGCACTGCGTCGGCCTACATTTCAAATGCCTGGCTGCCTGCTCCCATGTTGCGACACGCTGCAAATAAAGCATTCCCAACGTCTGTCGCACAACGGTCTACAGTGCAAACCATTTTTTAATCCAGTTAATCCCCAATAACCCCACCTGCGATAATGCCCCCACATGACTATGTAGCCTATATGGGACGAATAGAGAACACAGAGTTCTTTACTGGGCTGAACCAACCCACAACGTGAGCGACTGCTTTGACGCAGCTATGGCAGTGTCCAGAGATGCGCCTCCCATGAACTTGTCCTTACATTACCCTGACTCGCAAGGCAAAAGGGATTCATGCTGTATAGCTGTTGACAGATATACCATTAGGCCACCATCTCTAGACTCCCGAACGGTTCAGTCCATGCACGCCACCCATCACACCGAATCCAGTCTGTCGTCTCATATTTGCCTTTGTGTTCCGAGTTTGAAACTGGGATATGATCCAGGGTAGAGTGAACAGAGGTCTGTTCTCAATGTACTGCACAGCACTGTTGAACCCAGCCTAAAAAGCCTGGGCTGAAGACACCATAGCTGGATCTCTGTGTCTGAAAAGGGGACTGTTACACAATTGTATGAGGGCATTGAAATCTGAAGTATACAAAGAATGTATTCAAACAGTGTGCTATTTTTCGGGCAGCATGTACTGTTTAAAATCACATTTGCCATCTGGTGGCTGAGGGACATTGTTCTCAGCTGTATCAGTTCATTACCTGAATAATGTTACATAGCGATACCATTCAAATTGGTAGGAGACCAAATTAACCTGAATTAATTTTAAACAGAACAGAGCATCCCATCAATGTATCGCAGTGGAACGGTATTGAAAATGACTTGGATGAAGGAGTAATGTGTTGCTACTACAGCGACTGTAGTATAATGATGTAATGTTATTGTGACTCTTGCACAAGCTTTACAGTTGGTCACAGGAAGCAGATGATCTTTTCACTTCACCATCTTCCGTTTGGGACATCGCTTATGGTTCCACTGGTTTCAAGTATTCCAATATCAAGAATAAATAGACAAATCAAATAAAGAATCATGACCAGAGTAGTGACCCAATTTCAAGCTCATGTCTAGCATTAACTTTCTTCTCTCTGCTCACAACCTACGCCATTATACCGAGGGACTGACATCTATGCATGTATTCATTGCCCCAGTGATACAATCCAATAATATAGATGTTCATATGCTGAACATGATATGTCCTGAATAGATTGTGTTGCCTCTGATGTGTTCCTTCAATGCAGTCAGTGCATACAATCCAATAATATACAATTATGACAAAGTTCCTCTTGGGGTTGGAGAAGTGTCACCCCCTAACCCTGGTTCCAGTAGTCCACTCTGCATTGTTACCAGTTCACCTGCCTGGAGTTTTGTATTGTGTCAGCGAGGTACTTTTACGATCGTACCAAGTCACCACACAGTGTGCCGGTTTTTCTAGGTCACAGCTGACATGAAAGCGTGTCGTGGGTACAGACATTTTAATCACGCCCGCTCTAACCGATCCTTCAATGCCACAGTTTTAATAAACCATTCCCAGACGTTTTGAACAATGTTGTGTCCCCCCCCTTAGTTTTCATGTCAATGCATTTGCTGCACTGCCACAGATAGTAAAGCCTGATTTCAAACTGGTTACATCAACTCTCAATTCAGGCTCCGCAAATGTCATTGGTCGTCAAAGAGAATGCAGTGTCCTCAAAGTGCCGCTGACATTCTCCTGTGCAGTTTCCTCCTGTGGTGCATCCGTGTCTATGGAGGTCAAGACAGTATTTAAAAGAAAATCTCATCAGTCACCAATCCCCAAGGTTTTCTTTGACGTAGATTGTATCTGACCTTGTTCCTGACTTCATAGACCTGACAAATACAAATCTCAGATCAATGAAAATATCTAAATTTATGCTTTCAGCAAATCACACAACTGTGTCTGACTTCTGAAAAATTGACCAGGAAATATGTTCCATATCAAATGACTATGTGCCACTGGTATGATCCTTCATCTGTCTTCTCTATTAAATAAAATATCCCCTAATGTTGATGATGGACTGAGTTGGTTATTAGCATCACTAGCCTTCTTCTACCAGGTGATGCATGCTCCCTCACTCACTCACTCACTCACTCACTCACACAAGCTATCACACACACACCTCATACTCACTCAAAATGGTGGCCGGCAAGTTCGGCATGGCGGCAGCTGCAATCTAGATGAAAGAACTGTAAACTCTCAGCAACTTCTGTCATGCCGACACTTTTGATGGTGTCCAACACTTCGGGTTTGGAAGGAATGTTTTATACCAAACTTTCATAACACCTAGGCACAAACCAAAACGATAATCGAAAGCCAGTCTGAAAACTCAAATGAATGGTGGAGATCTTATAATAACTCTATGCCTTCTCTTATCGGGTGATATCCATCAATGCCCTGGACCTCAGTTTATCACCAACACCATCAAATGGCCTATGCACCCATGTTCCTCATGCGAACGTTGGATTAAGAGTAAAAGCAAAGGTCTGGCATGTTTGGAAAGCGCGCAGTGGATTCATCTTAAATGCAGTGATCCTAGCTTTGGGCATGGGGTCAATGAAACTTACGTTTGCCGTCTGTGTGCTGTACCCGCGGGGTGTGTGAGCATTGAAGGTGGAGTGGGACCAGAGGACTTACCTAGGGTGGAGAGTAAACTGGGGGGGGGGGTTGCTCCATGACTGCAGAGGCCACCAGAGGCAGTGCAGCGGGAGGATGGTAGTGCAGTAGGAGGATGGTTGTGCAGTGGGAGGATGGTAGTGCAGCGGGAGGATGGTAGTGCAGCGGGAGGATGGTAGTGCAGCGGGAGGATGGTAGTGCAGCGGGAGGATGGTAGTGCAGCGGGAGAATGGTAGTGCAGCGGGAGGATGGTAGTGCAGCAGGAGGATGGTAGTGCAGTAGGAGGATGGTAGTGCAGTAGGAGGATGGTAGTGCAGTAGGAGGATGGTAGTGCAGTAGGAGGATGGTAGTGTAGTGGGAGGATGGTAGTGCAGCGGGAGGATGGTAGTGCAGTAGGAGGATGGTAGTGCAGCGGGAGGATGGTAGTGCAGTAGGAGGATGGTAGTGCAGTAGGTGGAGAGTTACAAGTGAATCAGGAATTCAGTCAGGCCTTTGGGAAGAAAGGTGCACTTCAACGTCCGAAGCCTACAATCGTTGCCAAACGTTTTGAGAATGACACAAATATTAATTTCCACAAAGTTTGCTGCTTCAGTGTCTTTAGATATTTTTGTCAGATGTTACTATGGAATACTGAAGTATAATTACAAGCATTTCATAAGTGTCAAAGGCTTTTATTGACAATTACATGAAGTCGATGCAAAGAGTCAATATTTTCAGTGTTGACCCTTCTTTTTCAAGACCTCTGCAATCCGCCCTGGCATGCTGTCAATTAACTTCTGGGCCACATCCTGACTGATGGCAGCCCATTCTTGCATAATCAATGCTTGGAGTGTGTCAGAATTTGTGGGTTTTTGTTTGTTCACCCGCCTCTTGAGGATTGACCACAAGTTCTCAATGGGATTAAGGTCTGGGGAGTTTCCTGGCCATGGACCCAAAATATCAATGTTTTGTTCCCCGAGCCACTCAGTTATCACTTTTGCCTTATGGCAAGGTGCTCCATCATGCTGGAAAAGGCATTGTTCGTCACCAAACTGTTCCTGGATGGTTGGGAGAAGTTGTTCTCGGAGGATGTGTTGGTACCATTCTTTATTCATGGCTGTGTTCTTAGGCAAAATTGTGAGTGAGCCCACTCCCTTGGCTGAGAAGCAACCCCACACATGAATGGTCTCAGGATGCTTTACTGTTGGCATGACACAGGACTGATGGTAGTGCTCACCTTGTCTTCTCCAGACAAGCTTTTTTTCCGGATGCCCCAAACAATCGGAAAGGGGATTCATCAGAGAAAATGACTTTACCCCAGTCCTCAGCAGTCCAATCCCTGTACCTTTTGCAGAATATCAGTCAGTCCCTGATGTTTTTCCTGGAGAGAAGTGGCTTCTTTGCTGCCCTTCTTGACACCAGGCCATCTTCCAAAAGTCTTTGCCTCACTGTGCGTGCAGATGCACTCACACCTGCCTGCTGCAATTCCTGAGCAAGCTCTGTACTGGTGGTGCCCCGATCCCGCAGCTGAATCAACTTTAGGAGACGGTCCTGACGCTTGCTAGACTTTCTTGGGCGCCCTGAAGCCTTCTTCACAACAATTGAACCGCTCTCTTTGAAGTTCTTGATGATCCGATAAATGGTTGATTTAGGTGCAGTCTTACTGGCAGCAATATCCTTGCCTGTGAAGCCCTTTTTGTGCAAAGCAATGATGATGGCACGTGTTTCCTTGCAGGTAACCATGGTTGACAGAGGAAGAACAATGATTCCAAGCACCACCCTCCCTTTGAAGCTTCCAGTCTGTTATTCGAACTCAATCAGCATGACAGAGTGATCTCCATCCTTGTCCTCGTCAACACCTGTGTTAATGAGAGAATCACTGACATGATGTCAGCTGGTCCTTTTGTGGCAGGGCTGAAATGCAGTGGAAATGTTTTGGGGGGATTCAGTTCATATGCATGGCAAGAGGGACTTTGCAATTAATTGCAATTCATCTGATCACTCTTCATAACATTCTGGAGTATATGCAAATTGCCATCATACAAACTGAGGCAGCAGACCTTGTGAAAATGTATATTTGTGTCATTCTCAAAACTTTTGGCCACGACTGTGCTATCGAAGATCGATGAGATACGCCTGTTGGCTCGCAAATCAGAGGTGGGTGTCTTATGTTTTACAAAGACATGGTTGGATTCATCTGTTTGGGACTCAAAAATTGAGATAGTAAGGACCGGAATCGGAAAGGTGGAGGGGATATGTGCGTTTGTAAGATCGGACATTGCTTATCACGTCAGATCGGATTTAAGCGTTGATCTGGAGATTGTCTGGCCGCCCAATCAGAATGCATTCTATGAAGGTCTCAAACTTGTGTTGTCAAACTGTAATGATTCTCTGCTGAAGGAAATCATTTTGTTAGAGGATTTCAATACTGATGTCTGCATAAAGGACTGAACATCAGGGGGAGATGGAATATGAAAAAGCAGAGGATGCCAATGGATTCAGCTCTTTTTTTAAAACTTATTTTGCCAGCAAGCTGCCTGCCACCTGTTCTGGTTTGTATGGAAACGACCAAGTCAAAAATATTATGCCGAGTGAGGGGTTCAGCCAAACTCTTTTTCTTTTGCAAAGGTAGCAGCAGCCAAAATAGCCAGTATGCTAGCAGAGCTTAAATGCTCCAAAGCCACAGGCCTGGATAATATTCCTGCAAGGTTTCTTATAGATTCTGCTGAGCAAATTGCCCCTTATATTACGCATATTGTTAATCTCTCTCTTGAACAAGGCATCTTTCCCAGGGACATGAAACACATTAAAGTTATACCTCTGTATAAGAAGGCGATACAGTCTGACCCTGGTAATTATAGGCCTGTATCTATCCTCAGTATAACATCAAAGATACTGAAGAGAGTTGTACATGAGCAAATGTATAAATATGTCAACAAACAAAGTCTAATGTATGATTTTCAGTCAGGTTTTAGAAAAATTAATGTATACTTTACTTCACTGACTTCACCAGGAAATAGATTGATGAAGGAAATCTCTGTGGAATGGTACTGCTTGACCTACAGAAGGCCTTTGATACAGTTAACCACTGTATCCTAATCTCCAAACTGGAGGCACTGGGGTTAAGCCGTATTCCTCTAGGCTGGGTAAAGTCCTATTTATCAGGTAGGGAGTAAGTAGTAGAGGTTAATGGTTCACTGTCTCAGGCAAATTCAATGAGTTGGGGCGTTCCGCAGGGGAGCGTGCTTGGGCCTCTACTGTTTTTACTTTATATTAACGATATGAAAGATGCTTGTTCTTGCCGTCTTCCTTTATGCGGATGACTCTACACTTCTGGTGTCTCACAAAAGTTAAACTATGTTGGAGAGCATATTTAGCACAGAGCTTACTAACATTAGCAAATGGCTTGGAGATAAGCCATCTCTGCACTTAGGGAAAACTGAGGCAATTATTTTGGGATCCAGACCTAAATCGAGTGGGTCCTCTAAAATCAGAATGGCGTTAGGGGGTGAGGTGCTGACTACTAAAACCTATGTTAGCTACCTGGGATGCATCCTTGATGGAAGCTTGGGAGGTGTGAGCATGGCCACTAAAGTGCTAGGGAAGGTTAATGCTAGGACTAAGTTTTTGGCCAGAAAGCCCAAGCTGCTTGATAACGACTTGAAAGTGCTAGCTCATTCAATGCCATTTTGACTACGCTAGTACTTCCTAGTTTGGGGGCTTATCCAAGCTTATGAAGGGGAAGCTTCAGATAGCCCAGAATAAGCTGATCAGGGTAGTATTGAAGGTGAGTCCACATACTCACATATGCAGGAGCTGCTTTCAGGAACTCAGCTGGCTGCCTGTTGAGGCTAGGGTGTCCCAGATTAGACCGGGTTTGGTTTACAGTAGTATTTATGGTTCTGTGCCCAGATATCTAACTGATTAATTTCCCTGTGTTAGGGATAC
The DNA here is from genome assembly GCF_029448725.1 of Salvelinus fontinalis. Taxonomy (NCBI): domain Eukaryota; kingdom Metazoa; phylum Chordata; class Actinopteri; order Salmoniformes; family Salmonidae; genus Salvelinus; species Salvelinus fontinalis. The sequence goes on from NC_074686.1 coordinate 10,374,935, forward strand.
ATAATCACAGTACCAGATCAGGTGTTGCTAATGTGTGCTTATACAGGTTCAGGAGTAATGATGGGAAAGGTACTTTCTTGTATACTGGAGCCCAGAGTGGAATGAGTTGCCTCTGCCCATAAAAACAACATCCTCTCTGGGAAGCTTTAAAAATAAAGTATTCTGGTCCCATATGAGTGGCCTCTATGATGTAACTGCAATGATGAGATCGATAATAAAACAAAAAAACAAAAAAGATCTAACTGTCATACTGTGTTCAACCGTGTTCGATCTTGCCTAGCCATCTTGCCTCAAGAGAACCACAATGGAAATAAGTCCGACTTTTTTGTGTTATCCTCGATGATTTACCTCATGTGCATGTATGGCTTTTTCAAGTTTGTGTGCTTGTTTATAAAAATGGTCAAATTAATAAACTAAACTAGTCCATCATACACATTCATACCCTTATCTTTCACTTTCAGATGTTGGACCAAAACATTACGATACGGGTTTAAGAATCAATCCATCCAGTTGTTTGGGACACGATGAGGGAGCACCTGCTCAGCTTCCTAATGGTTTGAGTGGACATGGGCGGCAGCGCCTTTCTCTTGACACCGGAGTTTCTGTGAGCTTATAATCACTTCCTCCTATTAAGCACTCTGCATTGTTGGCCGACCTTGGCTCAGAGGCCCAACAGCGAGGGGCCTGGAGGGGTATCTGATTTCTGTTCCACCTGGCCCATTATTCCTGTGCCTGAGTCCCTTAAAATTCAACCATCTCTTTATCAAAAGCTGAAACACAGGCCTGCAGGAATTGCAGCAGGTTGTGCAGGGCAGTCCATCTTCTTGTTGATATTGTGGCAAAATAACAAGTGAAGCATGAGCAACGCCATTTAAATCTCCGGTTCTTCTCAACAATGTTGGCTGCTTCTGTTAAGACCCAAACTTCATCTCCAGTGTGCATCTTACCTGTGTTCCTTTGACCACTAATATCCCAGCAGACAGAGCCTCAGGACCTCTAACCAATATTAGATGTATCCCAGCGGAACTAAGTGGGAAGTAACAGAACTCCAGCTCTGTTGTCTGATGGTCTCGAGTCAACAGTGGTGGAAATGAACAAGGTGAACAAATCCTTCCAGTGATGCTTGTCATTTCTTTTGCAGGATGGTAAGCTGAAAGGTCAGCTTTTTCTCCTGCTTTTGCTGATGACATGCAGAAACAACCCCAATGGCTGAGGCTGTATTTGTGCTTTAACACTTTAAACTAAGGCTTTGCCAACTTCATGGTAATTAATGACGCTTGAATTCGGCTTAAGAATACTATAAAACAGGAGGCTTGCGCTTTGCCTAAATGAATTTACTGGCGTATCGGGTTCTGTTGGTGGGCCCATGGCCAGTCAGCCCGGAGTGATTAGCTCTGTCCTTTACCATTCAAATCGAGGTAAACCATTTGAGACACATTACATCTGCCAAGAGCAGAGGAGAGAATGCCAGGCCAGTGCCCTCTGTGTCCTATTACAGCTGTTACTCTACTCTCTAAGCCCCTACTAGACTTTAAAATAAGGTTGGTACAGTAGATAGTGAACTGACATCCCAAAATGGATTCTTAAAATTGGCCTTAGCCATCAGGAAGTGGAGGATTTCCAGGAGGTGAGACACCATTATATTGGATGCCCAAAAAATGTTTTCCTTAGAAGTGGATGGCAAAGGCCAGAAATCACATTACTGCCTGATAGTGGCACAGGATTGAAAGCTGTGCTGAGTTATATGCATCATTGTAGAGTAAAGGCTGAATAGTCCCCTCTCGTGCTATGACATTGGTGAAGTGGTCCGTTTAGAGAAGCAATCTGGGTTTCGTAAATCAAATAAGCAGGCTGCAGATTAGTGCATTAGCACTGAAATAGTGCAAGTTTCCTGCAATCACAGAATGCATTAGTACTGAAATAGTGCAAGTTTCCTGCAATAATAGAAAAGTCCCATATGGTCTGAAGTGGTAAAATATGGGTTGAGTAAAGGCCAAAAAAAATAAATCCTAATTGATATACCCTATACAAGCTTATTCTATCCAAAAAGAAAGAGTGCACACTTCCAATATGCATGAATTACTTAAATCCACACAGTATGTTTAGGTAACATTACACAGTTCAATGATTGTTTGGAAATGACCACATTAAATCTGAATGAAAAATCCAAACAAATCCAATAAAACAATTACACATGGTAATTGCATACAAATTAGACTGTTGGCTGTCTCAAACTGTTGTATGCTATATTGAAAGATGGTCACGTTCAAATGGTTCTCCCAATTATAACCACAAATAAGATGGTTACATAATGCTTTCACACAGGACTAATACTGAAAGGCTAGGGTAATTTGATAGTCCAGCAGAAAGTATTCACAGGATTTGGCTCAAGATTGAGTTTAACTGAGCTCAGAAAGGTTTCTTCACAATACGTTGCATCCAAGTTACCTCATGACATGCTGCATACATGGGACAAAGAGTAAACACAGTGAGTTACCTTTAAAAAGGCTCTGTTTTATTGGATTACAGCAGACAACTGGTTTTTGAAAAGAGTAAGCAGGATCTTGGTATAAGTGGAGTATTTCTTGTTATACAGTGCCTTCGGAAAGTACAGACCCCTTGACATTCCACATTTTGTTAAATTACAGCCTTATTCTAAAATTGATGAGGGGGGGAAACGAATCAAACTACACACAATACCCCACAATGAGAATGCAAAAGCAGGTTAATTTTTGCTAATTAAAAAACATGAAATATCATATTTACTTAAGTATTCAGACCCTTTACTCAGTACTTTGTTGAAGCACCTTTGGCAGGGATTACAGCCTCGAATATTCTTGGGTATGACACTACAGGCTAGGCACACCTGTATTTGGGGAGTTTCTCCCATTCTTCTCTGCAGATCCTCTCAAGCTCTGCCAGGTTGGATGGGGAGTGTTGCTGCACAGCTATTTTCAGGTCTCTGCAGAGATGTTCGATCAGGTTCAAGTCCGGGCTCTGGCGGGACCACTCAAGGACATTCAGAGACATGTGCCGAAGAGACTCGTGTTGTCTTGGCTGTGTGCTTAGGGGCGTTGTCCTGTTGGAAGGTGAACCTACACTCTAGTCAGAGGTCCTGAGAATGTTTTCATCAAGGATCTCTCGATACTTTGCTCCGTTCATCTTTGCCTCGATCCCGACTAGTCTCCCAGTCCCTGCCGCTGAAAAACATCCAAAGCATTATGCTGCCAACATCATGCATCACCGTAGGGATGGGGCCAAGTTTCCGACAGACGTGACACTTGGCATTCAGGCCAAAGAGTTCAATCTTGGTTTCATCAGTCCTGAGAATCTTGATTCTCATGGTCTGAGTGTCTTTAGGTGCCTTTTGGCAAACTCCAAGCGGGGTGTCATGTGCCTTTTACTGAGGAGTGACTTCCGTCTGGCCCCTCTACCATATAGGCCTGATTGGTGGAGTGTTGCAGAGATGGGAGAACCTTCCAGAAGGACAACCATCTCCACAGAGAAACTCTGGAGCTCTGTCAGAGTGACCATCGGGTTCTTGGTCACCTCCCTGACCAAAGCCCTTCTCCCCCGATTGCTCAGTTTGGCTAGGCGGCAAGCACTAGGAAGAGTCTTGGTGGTTCCAAACTTCTTCCATGATGGAGGCCACTGTGTTCTTGGGGACCTTCAATGCTGCAGAAATGTTTTGGTACCATTCCCCAGATCTGTGCCTCGACACAATCCTGTCTTGGCGCTCTACGGGCAATTCCTTCGACCTCATGGCTTGGTTTTTGCTCTGACATGCACTGTCAACTGTGGGACCTTATATAGACCGGAATGTCTCTTTCCAAATCATGTCCAATCAATTGAATTTACCACAGGTGGACTCCAATCAAGTTGTAGAAACATCTCAAGGATGACCAAAGGAAAGGGGATGCACCAGCACCCAATTTCGAATGTCATAGCAAAGGGTCTGAGTACTTATTTACATAAGGTATTTCTATTTTTAATACATTTGCTAACATTTCTAAAAACCTGTTTTCGCTTTGTCATTATGGTGTATTGTGTGTAGATTACTGATGTTTTATATATTTAATCAATTTTAGAATAAGGCTGTAACGTAAGAAAATGTGGAAAAAGTCAAGGGGTCTGAATACTTTCTCGAAGGCACTGTATGTCTTGACCATGACACTAAAGCGGTACATAAAGAGCTTGTATTGGTTTGTTTCTAATGTCGGAATGGAACTAGCACTACTTCTATTAAGTCAACATGTACATAGGTATAAAGGCTATTACAGATGTGTATGTTCATTTGCAGGACAACAAATAAATCAAATAGAGAAAGAGATTAGAATATGATGCAGGCAGCATGATTCTGGATTTGTTCAATGTGATTATTTCTTTCTGGTTTTGCCACTGACCGTTTCTTTTCTCTAACAATGATCCACAACATCACTTGGTCAAACAAGCATGCATGTTCCTTACCAGAGTGCAGGTTGGCTTAGAGTCCAGGGAGTACAATAGCACTTCAGAACAGTAAATAGTTTGATTTGATATAAGTCCACCTGACAGGAGGGAACTGCAACGGAAGTTCAGCATTGGAAAACTGACTGAAATATTGCCAACGGTTGTAGTGGTTCATGGTGTTTCATTACAAAATGTAGGACAGACCACTAAGATCAGCTGGAGCGAAAAAAAGGGGCAAGTTGCTCCCATTATAAAATGTAACAAAATTCCCCCAAAATTGTACAAATCTGTAGCAACACAGAAAAAATATATTTACAAGAAACCTTTTTTTAAAAGTGTAATAATGCAGCAAATCCAGCTTTGGCACTCAACGATCACCACCTGGTCAGTGCTTCAGGCACACATTCAGTGCACTGTGCCTTCTACCTCATCCTAAATCACACACAACATTACCACCATGTTTTTGAAAACGTTCTACAAAGTTAACTCAACCTTGAGGAAATGTTGGGCACAAACTGGGATGGAACAAGCAAGAAATTATTTGTTCAGAAAATACAATATTCAATAATTAAACTCTTTCCTTTTCAGCTCCTGTGTGCAACTGACAGTGGCAACTGTTCTCACCTGCAAGGAAGAAAAATGGTCCCGTTATTACATTTTACACAATTGGAATAACACTTTCACAAGAGCACTGATAATTCCCAAAAGGGATTAAAATTCTATTCTACTGCCAACAGTCAGGGCTCTCAGTGCCTTGGTCCCATTAGTAACTAGGACACGTTGTGAAATGCAGCTACTACGGTAAGAAAAACATGCCCTATTCTAGTGGCAGCAGGTAGCCTAGCGGTTAAGAGGTTGGGCCAGTAACCAAAGGGTTGCTGGTTCAAATCCCCAAGCTGACTAGGTGATAAGTCTGTCAATGTGCCCTTGAGCAAGACACTTAACCTTAATTGCTCCTGTATGTCGCTCTGGATGAAAGCTTCTGCTAAATGACTAAAATATAAATGTCTACAAAACTAACACACTTTCTTACCCTTTATCCAGTCACCCTTCCAGAAGCATCCTCCATCATCCTGTCTTTGTCCGAGACCAGCTCCTTAGCACCCATGCGTGCATCCATCCCCTTGGTTTCCTCCATCCAGCTCCCGAACCCCTCTCGAGAGCCTCCATTTTGGCCACAATTCTGGCTGATATCAGATGTGTTTTGTCTCAATTTGCTGGCAAACCATTCCTTGATCTCCTGGCTGCTAAGACTGGCATGCTCCGTTAGCCTCCCAATATCCTCCACCTTGGGTGCCTTTACTTCCTGGTAGCGCTGGATTATGCTGAAAGCATTCTCTGTGCTCAGTAGCGCCCCCTCGCCATTTTGCCCACTGCTGTTCAGTTTATGGAAAAACTCCATCCACTCCAAGGTCCCACTCTTCAGTGCTGACCTACTGTCCTTGAACCAGCGGACGATTTCTGTGCGAGCCAGGCCTGTCTGGGCCTCAAGCTGATTGTATTCTTCAGGGGAAGGCCACCGAGTTTGTGCAAAAACATCCTTGAGAAGAGCCAAGGATTTGCTGTCTAGAGGCACTGAGCAAGTGGTGGTGGGGGCAATGATGGCAAAGGGAGAGCTTCTTGGATGGCCACCTTGCTTGCGCACACCATTCAGCGGTCCGTGTTGTTGCTGACGCTTATCAACGTTGAGTCTCTTTGAGCCCATGGAGTTTAGAAGAGCTTGTTCAAGGTTGTCACGCAGCGCCCGCCGCTCTAAAAACCAGCTGTCAATTTCCTCCCGCGACAGTTGGGTTGCAGTCACTAGATTGTCAACGTCATTGTATGTTGGAGAGCTGTTTCTCTGGAAGTTCTCTTCTAGAATCTTCAACTGCTCAGAAGTCTTCCCTTTCATTCTCTCCAAGAGTGGAAATTGAGTCTGTACTGATTTTTGCTGTTCTGGTTTCGATGCTAGCTCGTTGTACAACTGTAGAATGCCGTTCTGTGCATGAGGCCCTTGGTCATGAACCCACTTTGCATCCCCACGAGAGACACCATTGGCTTCCCCAAGAGGGGTGAGCACTTTGTCCTCAGAGAGACGTCCTCTGACATATCCGGCCTTCATCTCTGTTATTTGCGTTTTTGTTTTCTTGCCGTCTTGGGAAAAGCTAGGGAGTTGGAATGGGCCCTTGAGGGGAGTCCACACTGACTGAATTATTGTTGGCCTCCTCACTTGAGGGGCAATGAGAGGGGGTGAGATTGGTAACTTTAAGTCTGAAGCCAATAGAGAGTGGGTGATTGGAAGTTTGTCTTTGGAAACGAATGAAGGAGGAGGCAGCATGTAACTTTTGAATTGAGGGGTGACAATAGGCCTCTTCATTTTAGGGAAGATTGGAGAAGGTGCCATTGGCAGCTGGTTTTTGGGGTTCACAAGTGGAGTGGCCAAGAGCAGTTTTCCTTTAGAAGCCATGAGAGGTGCTGCCGAGGACCTTTTCATCTCCGAGGCGATAATAGGAAGTGCTAGAGATCGCTTTAATTCTGGGGGCACTCGGGGTGGGGCCATGGGAAGTCTCTCTTTTTGTGGAACTGGAGGAGGGGCCATTAGTATCTTCTCCTTTGGGTCTTCTGCAGGGGCCGCCATGGGGCGCTTTAATTCTGGGGCGAATGAGGAAGTTGTCAGGGGTCGCTTGAGAGGTTGCACATAACTGGCTACAGTCACTGCAACAGGAGCACAGGTCATGGTTGAGCCATTAGCAATACTTGTCAGTACTAGATTAGACTGCCCAAAGCTAGTCTGAATAAGGGACTGGGTGGCTTTGGCAGGCTGAGAGATTGGGGTAGGCAGAACGGTGAAGGTCTGATGTATGGGTGGGATGGAGCCATTAAACATTTTCTTCCTGGCTTCCTCGACTTCCTCTGGTGACCAGGTGATGCCTTGCTTTAGCCGTTGGGTAGTGAACCACACCTTTATTTGCTCCTCTGGGTGTTTGGACGCAGCAGTTAGCCAGGACAGCTCAGCATGGGTTGGGTAAGGGAATTTGTTAAAAGATGTCATTAGGGTTGTGTTATTGTCCAGTGAAGGATTATATTTGGTGGAGTTCAGAGGAACAGCAATTGTTGGTACAGAACACAAATTGGGTGGTCTTTGAAGCAATGGCATTACATACGAGAGCCCTTGAATGATTGTTGGTTCAGGGATGATCATTGTGCCGTTTATGTTCACAGCTGTGATTTGATCTTTTGGGATAAAGTTTTCCAACCTCTTCTCCAAATCATTCCCTTGGTAGAGGGATTTTAGAGGGTATGTTGTATGTTGTAGAGGGTATGTAGAGGGTATGTTGTCCATGTTTGGCTTTCCGATATTCACCGTAATTGGTTTGCTCGGTGGAAAAGTGACAAAGCCGTTACCACCTTGTCCGTCTACAGTATTGCAGAGAACTGAATTGGTCTTGCCTTCGATTGTCTGCTCCAAGATAGTCTGGTTATTTACTTTTACCCTCTTGAACTTGAAGTTGGTCTCTCCAGGGTGTTGGGTCTCATTGTGGTCTGTAAGAGAGTCAAACTTTTTGGTGCTGAAGTTGCACACGGCACACAGGTAGAGGGGGTTGAGTATGACATTGGGGTGACTGGAGTCTACGTGCTCTTTGAAGTCGTTGAGGTTCTGAGTGGAGAAAGGACAGTATTTGCACTCATAACCTCCATGCTGCCTCAGCTGGGGCATAGGATCAGCTTCCGCCACAACTTTTGCTTCAATCGCACTTCCTAGATCTTCTATAGTGCCTTGTAATGTATGGTCTTGATTTTCCACAGACTCTGAAGACCCATTTTTAGTCACATTGGCAGTGGACACTTCCATTTCGTCAGAGTCATCCTGCTCTATTATGTCACTAACCCGGATCATGCAGGGGGTGAAGGATTTCCTGCGACTGGACATTGCTGGTGACTGATGTGGGATGTTATTTCGGTCAGGGGGAGGGTAAGTCTCCAGTGTTTGAAGAAGACCCTGCTCCTCTACTGTCCTTGGTCTGCAGTGGTGTCTCCTGCCGACTGTGGACGTCAGCTCCCGTGTGCAGCTTCATGAGAGTTCATCACAGATGGCATTCACCTGGAATAAAAGGGGAAAATAGGAAATGTTAAAGGGGCAGTTGGAAAAAAGCTGTGGGATGGGGCTGGAGAAATGTAACCACTCTCAAACTCATAGAGCTATGGATTCAAGAATTGACCATTCATTTAAACATGTTTTGAGGCTATAGTGTTTGTTTACAAACAATGGAGTAAAACAAGCTTATATTTTGGGTTCTCATGGAGTGTGGCAGTTAAACTAAGTTCATGAGGCATTTCTAAGTTATGTACCCATTGATTCTTGAAGAATATATCATTAAAGTCCAAAAATGTATGGAGCAACTACAGATTGGCTCTTTAACTGACATCACCTTTTATTTTCACTCTTGTAAAACTATAGCTGTACCACCCAATCTGGAAAAACAGTAGGTCTATAAATTCAACATATAATTCACTATCTACAGAGAGTGGGCCTAAAATGCAGTACTGAGGTGTGACTTTCAGTACAAAGTTTAACTTCAAAGAAAATCCTTATATCGTTTGAAGCAAGACTGACATTCACACAAATTCAAAAGTGGAGAAGTTTGAGTGCCGAAAGAGTCTCATTCAGGCATTCTGAAGCGTAACATGTACGCCAATGTGAGCACAAAGCAGAAGATAAACTAGGCCATGGCCTGAGTGTGAGTGAGACCGTCGTGATCGGGGGAGGAAGAGAGAGAAAATCTAAGACACATGATAACCTATTTATCTAATAATGACAGTATTACAAATCTTAGTGTATTAGCCATTTTAAGTCATTAAACAAAACTATCACTTTTAGCTTTGTCGTTTTAATAATTAAACTTCTACGCTACATGCAATGGTCCTACCCAAGCTAGCCTGACACTTACAAAATTATTACAATAATTAGGCCTACAGTACAACTACATTTTATTACCAACAAGCTGAACTAATTGCCTCTAGTTTTTTTGTTCAGGTTAATAGACAAAAGTATAATTATGATGTCGTGTCAGTATGCTTTTATCAATTGCACACCTAAGGTCAGTCTGACAAAAGATTAAAATACTCTGAACTTAGATCCCTAGAACTTTCAACACCAGTCTGAAAGTAGCATGACTATTCTCTGTAGGAAAACCACCATATAAACTCTGCAAAAGAAATGTCCCTTTTCCAGGACCCTGTCTTTCAAAGATAATTCGTAAAAATCCAAATAACTTCACAGATCTTCATTGAAAAGGGTTTAAACACTGTTTCCCATGCTTGTTCAATGAACCATAAACAATTAATGAACATGCACCTGTGGAACAGTCGTTAAGACACTAACAGCTTACAGACGGTAGGCAATTAAGGTCACAGTTATGAAAAAACTTAGGACACTAAAGAGGACTTTCTACTGACTCTGAAAAACACCAAAAGAAAGATGCCCAGGGTCCCTGCTCATCTGTGATAATGTGCCTTAGGCATGCTGCAAGGAGGCATGAGGACTGCAGAGGTGGCCAGGGCAATAAATTGCAATGTCCGTACTGTGAGACGCCTAAGACAGCGCTACAGGGAGACAGGATGGACAGCTGATCGTCCTCGCAGTGGCAGACCACGTGTAACACCTGCACAGGATCAGTACATCCAAACATCACACCTGCAGGATGGCAACAACAACTGCCAGAGTTACACCAGGAACGCACAATCCCTCCATCAGTGCTCAGACTGTCCGCAATAGACAGAGGCTGGATTGAGGGCTTGTAGGCCTGTTGTAAGGCAGGTCCTCACCAGACATCACCGGCACAAACCCACCGTCGCTGAACCAGACTGAACTGGCAAAAAGTACTCGTCACTGACGAGTCGCGATTTTGTCTCACCAGGGGTGATGGTCGGATTCGCGTTTATCGTCGAAGGAATGAGCGTTACACCGAGGCCTGTACTCTGGAGCGGGATCGATTTGGAGGTGGAGGGTCCGTCATGGTCTGCGGCGGTGTGTCACAGCATCATCCGACTGAGCTTGTTGTCATTGCATGCAATCTCAATGCTGTGCGTTACAGGGAAGACATCCTCCTCCCTCATGTGGTACCCTTCCTGCAGGCTCATCCTGACATGACCCTACAGCATGACAATGCCACCAGCCATACTGCTCGTTCTGTGCGTGATTTCCTGCAAGACAGGAATGTCATGGCCAGCGAAGAGCTTGGATTGAGCACGTCTGGGACCTGTTGGATAGGAGGGTGAGGGCCAGGGCCATTTCCCCCAGAAATATCCGGGAACTTGCAGGTGCCTTTGTGGAAATAGTTGGGTAACATCTCACAGCAAGAACTGGCAAATCTGGTGCAGTCCATGAGGACCAGATACTGTTACTTTTGATTTTGACCCCCCCTTTGTTCAGGGACACATTATTCAAAATCTGTTAGTCACAAGTCTGTGGAATTTGTTCAGTTTATGTCTCAGTTGTTGAATCTTGTGTAAATATTTGTATGAACATAACATGTTAAGTTGCTGAAAATAAACGCAGTTGACAGTAAAGAGGATGTTTCTTTTTTTGCTGAGTTTGTATTCAGTAGCACCATGAGACGCATGACAAAAAGCATTGATCAATCATTCATTATCCACACAGGGCCTGAAACAGTAATTAGGCTACATAGTGTTAATGTGCCTAAAGGTGCACGACACACCAAGACAGGGCCATATGACTGCCTTCCTGAAGTTTGCATACAGTATTTACTATTCATGTGATGCAGAAAAAAAACACACCATGTTTTTAAAACGGAACGGACAGATCTAGGCCAATATTCAGTAATCAAAAGGAATATTGTTAATTGTAAAAAGCTCGGCAACAGTGTCCTCAGCTCTAGGTCTGTCAATATGCTGGGCAGCAGGGATTATGCTGTCTTGCACCTTAAGAATGCAACATGCCAGGCATCTCGTCACCTCTACCTAAACAACAATCTATGACATGGCCACAAATTTATTTTCTTTTAAATTTGGAAGATTGTGTTCGAACACACACTTGCCTCACAAATACTATCCAGCCTCATCAAGGGCACGCTCAATTCTACCCAAACTTGAATTGTCATGCCCATATTGCCCAGAACTGAATGATGAACTAAAACATGAATAAATAATTGTATCAGTCCTCCCTCATAAATGAAATTGATTCAGTGGCTCCTTATTAAAAATGGGAGGGAAAAAAATCAAAAATAATTAGACTGCCTTCATTGCCATGGTGTCACTATGGCAACAGCCAAGGCAGCGAGGTGCCTTTCTGCTACCTCACCACTGCATATTAACGATTTCTTCTCACAGGTGCTAATTGGACGAGAAGGACTGCGGTCGAGCGGAGCTGGGGCCAGACAAAGTGAACAGCGTGTGGCGAAGGGTCCTCCGCGAACCCTGTCGGGACGATCCATTCCGGCTGATCCGTGACGCTCGCCTGGGTAGGCCTTCGCCACGGAGGCGGCAGTGCTGGGCTGATCAAACATGCATGAGCCTGTCTGTCTCGTGTCCTCTGGCAACTCTCAAAGCGCCAGTCAGCCACGGGGGACATAAGCCGGCCTCCAGACTGCCTGGGATATGACTTAAACCTCATCTGTGCATACTGGCCGATTAACTCACTTCATAAATGGTGGCAACACTGACCGCCTAAAATCAGGGCAAGACAACGCCACCTAAAATCTGGGCAAGACAATTCCCTCTAAAGGCTGACAGTGACATATGCCAGGGATGTATACAGTGGAAAAGACTAGTGCTGAAGATTTCTAAAATAGTGCGTTGAACTCTTCCGGTGCCAGTTCAGAGAACAAACACAATGCATCATCGTGGATGATCAATGTCCTGTACAGCCAGAGCAGACTGTGTAAAACCCCAGAGGCAGCCTCTACTAAGTCACATACACGCAGCCCTGCCCCGCGGTCAGCTCTCTCAATCACAACATTGAAAATGACAGACAGAAAGTAAGAGGGGAGAGAGAAAAACAAGAAAAAAGACCGACCGAGTCAATCTGAGCATGTCATGTAGGGCTCAAACAAATTTGACAAGTGGATAATGGCATTTGTAAATCGACTGTAGGCTAATTAGTAACACAAAAGGAACTTCCTAGTTACTATAAAACTATGCTTATCAACACCAGTAAGGATAAGGATTCATATAGGATTTAGGCTGCACTTCCTAAAGACAAGGCATAATTTGTCCTCAAATGAATGCAGGTTCATTCAGAGACAACGTTCTTAGTTAGCTGTTGTCCTCAAAGCTCAGAGAGCATCATGCAATCCAAACAAGCAGTTCAAGAAAGGATCATGTTTTATTTTCTCGTGTAGAGTCATTTCCATATCAAAAGGTGGTGACTGACTGACATGCAATATCAAAGTCCTCAAATAGTGCACTGCACTGAGGAAACGTTGCATGTGTTTGATTTCTAAAGCATGTTAAGTACAAGCTCATCGGCTAAATCTTGCTCTATTTGGTTAAACGTTTTAAGAACTGCTTCGCCAGTGAGAGGAGACTAAACCCAAATAACAGAGCAGCTCATCTCAATGAGACAGAAGAATTTGAATGAGCACAGAATTAATTTAAATCTCATCAGGCCGCCCTTTTAATACCTTATCAGTTCTGCATGGCGACAGAGGTAATTGCATTAGTCCCCCTTTGGTGTTTCGTAAGTCATTGTAGCCTAATTGAAGTGGTTAGACAGTTACCTTCTAAGGGAAGAGCTCATGGGGAAGTTATGCACTGTGCTGTTGTCTCTGGCAACATAGGTCGGGTTTAATATCTTCACACAGTGTAGAACTGTACATTATATACACAGACTCCCACAAACCCAAAGCGCTACGAGTCAAATACAACAAAAAACTAATTATACAAAACAAATGCAGTCATACAAATGTACACCACACAAATATAGTGTAGGCTATTCCATACTATCATGTAAGGATGTAATAAAAAAAACTATTTCCCCATAGCAATATAAATGTTAGGGAAAAGTCAGTGGCAGCATTAGTGTGTAAGGGCTATTCCAAACAACTCTTACGACGTTCAATCATTACGCTCAGATTAATGCCCCTGAAACTTTGATGGCAGATTTGGGTCCAGGCTACTGGGGTTTAATTCTCCTCAGACGGCCATGGGACTGGCATGTTGCTATGGAAACTGCCAAACCGGAGATAAGAGTGATTCAATCTCCTCCAAGACCTTTTGATGGCAATTGTTTCGCTCTGTTTGGATTTAGAGATGTGAGGGTCTTCTTTTTCATACTTTTGAAGGACATTCATATAGATTTTGGTTCGGAGTATAATGGTCAAATTTTGGGCCAACGATAATCTGGTGACTAATATTCCTATTCCTTGTCCTTCGTCGTGATTATTCACATTTATTCTCCTGCGAATATGTCTCAAACTAATGTCTGACTGTCTCTTAGTTCATGAAAATATCTCTAAACTTGGTCTTTGAAAAAAACTAAACTAAACCACGGAGACAAACACAAGATCAGACAAAGGATTAGAAGTATGTTTTTAGGCAGGATCCCGTCCCGCCCACCTGTGAATAAAAGGGACGAGACCACATGACATCCACAGGGACTGCTGTTCTCCGAGAACAGAGGACTCCATCTTGTCTGCAAACTCCACACATTAAAGACATTTATTTCAAAAACGCCAGCCAAGCAGGGAAATAGTTTGGCTGCACATCCTGTGCTGCTTGTTTAAGCTCCGATCTGGAAAACGTTTTTTTTTTCTTCCCCCATGCTTTCCTCCTTACACCCCTGCAGACAAAGAAACCATTGATCCTTACATTGTGGTAAAGCAGGGTTTGTGGTCACTCTAAACAATGGCAAAAACGCAGGAAATGGTTTTCTGCTGACCACTGAACTGCGGATGAAAGGCTAAAACGTCCAGCGACTCAAAATAAAACGTTGGAGCTCGCTTATGAAAAGTTATGAAACAATACATTAGCCCATTAAAGTGTGTTAACTGTGGTGGAGAAACCATTCATTTGTATAAGTGTAAACAGCCTGAGAAAAGAGCTACGTAAAGGACAGGAGCACGTGTGTGAGAGAGCTGGAAGGGGTATGTGCTGAATAACTGTGTGGTGGCCAGCTGCTTCTCTACATGTGGGGATGTCCAGCAGGAACTGGATCCAGTGGAGCGGCAGACTCCCATGGCTTCTTTCCCAGAGAGTTTAGAGGCAAAGCAACGTTGACGGATCCGAGGGGGTGTCTGGGGGGGGGGGGGGGGGGGGGAGAAGGGGGTCTGATGGAGACAAGGGGGAAGGAGTGGGCTGAGTTTTCGGCTGTTGTTCGACAGCAAATACGTATCTTTTGCCAGACACATGGTCTAAGGAACAAGACGGTATCAGAACTCATAGTAGTTCAAATGGGGACAACAGAATCTTCAGGCAGGCCTAAATGTTTATCTTTTTAGACAAATTAAAAGAGACTGTAGTCTGAGACTGTAGAGAGACTGTAGTCCATCCAACAACGTATGCATGTAACATACATGTGAGATCAAGTCACAAACACTGTCAATGCACAAGTGAGACAGCAGACGTAAGTGAATAATGAGAGCAGTTAAAAATATAGCTAAACAATGGCAAACAAAGTATGGAGGAGAGCGGAATTAAGCCTCCCATGTACCCAGGACAAGCACACAGGTGAGACTCAAGGAGAAGCACAACATAGATCACTTGATGCCACAGAACCAATTGGGGAAAGCATCTGGCATTAACACGGTGTGCTTGTCATCTTGTTAAAGTGATAAGGGAAAATTCTTCACTGCAGGTATGTTTATATACACTGTGTACAAAACATTAGGAACACCTGCTCTTTCCATAACAGACTGACCAGGTGAAAGCTATGATCCCGTATTGATGTCACTTTAAAATAAATCAGTGTAGATGAAGGGGAGGAGATATGTTAAAGGGTTTTTAAGCCTTGATACAACTGAGACATGGATTGTGTGTGTGTGCCATTCAGAGGGTGAATGGGCAAGAGAAAAGATTTGTGCCTTTGAATGGGTTATAGGTGGAAGGAGGTGCCAGGCGCACAGGTTTGTGTCAAGAACTACAACACAGCAGGGTTTTTCAAGCTGAACAATTTCCCGTGTATCAAGAATGATCCACCACCCAAAGGACATCTAGACAACTTGACACAACTGTGGGAAGCATTGGAGTCAACATGGACCAGCATCCCTGTGGAACGCTTGACAGAGTCCATGCCCTGACGAATTGAGGCTGTTCGGAGGGCAAAAGGGGGGAGGGTGCAACTCAACATTAAAAGTGGTACACAAGTATGAATAAATATATA
This sequence comes from Salvelinus fontinalis, assembly GCF_029448725.1. Classification (NCBI taxonomy): domain Eukaryota; kingdom Metazoa; phylum Chordata; class Actinopteri; order Salmoniformes; family Salmonidae; genus Salvelinus; species Salvelinus fontinalis. The sequence goes on from NC_074686.1 coordinate 10,390,701, forward strand.
TTTATTTAACAGTTCCCTACGTGGCTTTTAAAGTGAGTATTCTTCATGTTTGTATGCATAGCCGTCTATTATGGCGCTTTGAGTGGGAAGACATAAAAATGCCCACCCCCTTGATGAATTATTAAATGTGGCCTTGATCAAGGGTACACACAGTAACTCCAGTTGCAGTAGGCAGCAGTGGCTGCTTGTCAGTGATTCGAGAGTCAACTTACCTGGTGACTCAGGACTTGGATTGACTGAAAGGGAAAACGTGCTGGCATGTCAGCTGTTGAAAGACCGGAGATATGGTTCCTAAGTCTAACTATGCACCAAAAATCATTGTTTTCCTGCCAAATATGAATTATTCTATTAGCCCTGGCTGGGTAGGAGACATTACTTGGGTGAACCACTTTAACGGCGGAGGTCAAGGAGAACTAATGTTGCGAAGTGTGAGACGGATCAAAGACTGTCACTGCGGCGTGATGACCCATGGTGACGCGTCGTTGCACAAATAAACATAACCCAGATGGGTCTCGCGCCAACATTCAAATAAATACTGTAAAGTGTCATTTGTTATGCGGCCCATTAATTACAGTGGAATTTCAAGTGAGCGCCAAATACAATATTCACTTATCTGTACCAAAAACCATTACTTCTAGTAGATGGAAAAACAGACTAGATGCTATATATTATGCTTGTTCCCCTGAAAAAGTCTGATGCATCTACAATGAAGTGTGTGGTGATTACTATATACAGTATTATATTGGTAACACTGAAGTTCCCTTTGCTGCATGTTGAACAATCTGACTAACCATCACAGGGATTTTTCTGCCATCAAAATCCTTGGGTGGGCTGCCTAGGCCTTTTTTCGGACCACCAAACTGTATTTTTATTTATTTTTATAATTCAGGATGGAAAAGCGCCTTCAGTCTAAATGACTAAAACCAGATATAAAGTATGTAAAAAATTTTTTTTGTAATAATACCATCTTTGAGAACCAACAAAATCACCCAAAAAAGCTAGACACCCAGGTAGAATGGAAAATTCCAAAAACAATGAATTTGGCAGTTTTGATTTGTTATTAAGTTTGAACGAAATAACACAGCATTAGCCAAGGCAAAATGCATAGAATTTAAGGAAATTAGCTTAAACTGCAAACATTTTTCTCAGCTCCATGGATAAACTTTTAGAATTTCAGGAAATTGCCTTAAATTCAGAAATGTCTATACCGCCAAGATGGGGGCCTCTAAAATGTTCTCAAATTCAGCTGGGCTGACCACGCCCACCACCTTAGCCCCTTTTGATCCAGAAATCCAGTGGAATCCAGTCGAACGAGAGGGGGTTATTGGGTCTGCAGGTCGGTTGGGACACTTCTGCACCACATATCCCCCAGTGTGTTTGTGGTGTGCAAAGAGAATGTCTCTTGAAGCAGACAAGTAAAACAGCTCAAATCTAAAACAGAAATACCATACATTTGGAGACTTGTTTATCGAGCTATTAGGCCTAGTTTTAATTGCAGTAACAGCCTGTTACTTTCTCATTGACAAAAAAAGGAAAACAGTACATAGTTAGTTAGCTAGGCAAATAGATGTTTTGAAGTGTTAAAAAAGTAAATGCAGAGAAATGTTTACCATGGCAAAACATGGTGTTAAAATGCAGATTGATAGTTTGTATTTGAATAAATAGCCTGCCCTACTCGATGCATGACTGAGAAGATTAAAATCAGCCAACTAACGTTAACTATGCTAGCTAGGAATAGTAGCTAGTATGCAGCTTTGTGCTGTACATTCTGTTGAGTTTGCTGAATGGAAAATTTGACTTCTGAATTGTTGCATATATTATGTTCAATATGTTTTAGATGAGCAGCTGTTCGCTTTGTTTGTAGTTATAGCTATCTATTGTGATATTTACGGTATGTTGAGTGGGCTTAAAGCTGCGTAGCGTGAACGTGGCTTTGCCCATACCACATCCAAGGATGTTCTAAGGATAATATAAATAGAAAACTTGCAAATCTGATGTCAACGAAAGGCAGCGCCGTCTAAAGGGCCTATTTGAACAAGCATAGCAATTACAACAGTAGAGTAGTACCGGTTTCCCCCCTGAGCATCCCGCCCCCACCCGAGTGTTGCCCCGTTGTGAAAGGGCACTCACTGCACTTCCGCAGTAGGGTGGGGCTTCCCTTGGGGGGGGGTTGCCTATCTTGCTCCAGTTCCGCCTCCACTCTCTCCAGCTCCTTTTTGGTCTCCGGTCCAGCGGCACTCTGGGTAGTCTCTTCTGGAATCTGAGACGAGACAAGAATGTCAGTGGCAGGGGGGGGGGCGGTAGCTCGGAGGCAGAGCCCTGCAAAGGCCCTGAAAACTGCACCGCTTTGTGTTTGCCGAAAAATTGAAGGTTGTTACCTTGGAAACGTGCCGAAAGAAAGAGCCGGACAGCTTTGGAAGGTTATTTGAATGACAAACACCACCTGGGATGTATCGTTTCATTGCGCTTGACTTATCAGAATTAATCACATTACAACTTGTCAATGAACGCCGTTAGGAATTAAGCTCATCGCCGATACAGTTAGGTTACTTTAAAAAGTGTGTGCAAGACTGGGGTAAAACCAGGACCAGTTTATAACAATCAGCCCAAAGCGATGAAGATGGAATCTGTGTAAAATGGAGCTAGGCAGCAAGCCACATCTTTGCTGCTTATTCGAAGATGTAACAAACTAACCCGAAATTACAATACACAGTGCATGTTATAGAAAATATACCAAAAATGTGTTACAGGATATCTATGGCAAACAAAAACATAACGTCTTAACACGAACACGCTTAGCCTATGCCGCTAAAATTGCTCATCCATATATTTATATATTCCATTCCTTTACTTAGATTTGTGTGTATTAGGTATTTGTAGATATTACTGCACTGTCGGAACTAGAAGCACAAGCATTTCACTACACTCGCAATAACATCTGCTAAACACGTGTATGTGAACAATAAAATTTGATTTGACATTTACAAAATGGAGTCATCCACCTAGGGCTGGGATGATACCAGTATTGCAATATATATATATATATATATATTTTTTTTTTTCTCTCTCTTTTTAAACACGAAACAGACCAAATTCTTTGGTCCTTTAAAAACCTGTGAATGTACAATATTGTGCGCTATAGCTTGGAAAATAAATGTGTAACTCTGGATGACAACATAATGATTGTTTCCAACATTACTTTTCCTAAAGAAGTTAAATCCGCTTCTTCTTTTGTTTCCTTGCCATGATACTAACGAGTCTCGCAATACTGGTATCATCCCAGCCTATGATCCACCCCACATGCAGCACTTATGACAAGAGGGGCTGAGGACCATACAGTACAACCAGAGAGCCACTGAGATGCTCCCCCTCAGGATGAGGTCATTGCTACAGACAGAGCACAACAACGCAGCTTTCAAGGGAGCTTAAGCCCACAGAAGTGACATCATCCGTCCACCTGAAACGACTGCTTAGTCACCAACAGCATAGCATCCACATGTGAACCGCAGCAAGTGGTTGCCACATAGAACTACCTCCTACTCACCACTCAATGTATTGATAAATGAGTAGGCCTATTCAAGGTAATGTAGCTGCAATGAAATTCATTTTCTTTTGGAGAATCAAAATTGACCGTTATTGAATGAAAACCACTGCACTCTCTCCCCAAGGCTAGGCCTGTGATAACTACCAATAAATATGATGGTCCTGACAGCCCCTCCTGTTTGCCAGAATCGACAACCCTGAAGTGAAGGTTCAGCCAAGGAGTACTTTACGCCTACGCCATGTGTTTACTTTTGAGGACACTGTTGGAGGCAGAGTTGAAGAGGAGAACAGTGTAAGGCTGTGTCCAATCTTATGTCATTTCTGACCCTCAAATGAAGTCTTAAAGCAATAGAGCTGCTTTTGGAGGCAAATTTAGTTGATTATGGTTCTCTTCTCTTACACTGAATCATAATGTGAAATACAAAATGCTTTAGATAACAAACTGCTGTTGAGAGATATGATCTACATTTAAGTGTTCGGAATTTCACTAACAATGTTAGTCACTGAAATAAAAATATTTAGCATATCTTAATTGGTGCTGCCAATTAATTGACTATGGTATTCAAAGCAGGTGAGCAGACATCATTTCTGTGTAAACAGAGGTAACTATGCAATGAATGATGTTGGGAATGCTGCAATAGATGGCTCTACACTACAGCCTCCATGGCTACAGTAGTTAGGTCCCACATTCAGCTCTCTGGGAAGAAACAGACCCACTTGATTCAGTGAGACAACTGAATGCAAATGCATTTACTGGAGCATTAAATATATTAGTCTAATGCAGAAGATTCTGCAAGCCTTAGTCATACAAAGTATTTACAGGATAGGTCTACTACACCTTGCTTGTTAGTCTGCAGGGATGCATATTGCAAAATGGAGTAGGCTATGCGTGTTAACATCCAATTAGGCAAGCCTGGCATAGTGGAGGAGAGCAAGAACCAAGCTGGAGAATTTGAGCACTGGGTTTGTGATTTCCAGCATTGCACATGCTCAGTTGGGGGGGGGCTCATCAGAGCACATTGTATTTGCACCACATGACTTGCACAAGTGCATGCTTGCCAAGCAGCTCTTTGGAGCTCACATTAACCAATACTTATGCAAGCAGGAAATTCAAATAAGATGCAGATTAATGAATTCCTTGAGCTTGAACCAAAAACCGAGCAGTACCAGATTTTGCAGAAAAATGTTCGTTAAGGGCTAGTCTGAAGACAAAATGGAAATACCTGTTTTTCTGATAAGAATATTAGACAATACTTAAATCATTCAAAACCAACAAGTAACTGATCAACATAATATAACTTTTAAAACTATTAACACCATCTATCATTGGGCTTACATAATTAAGGCTACAAAAAACAACTACAACAACAATAGTATAGACTTACTACTAGTCACTTATCTCACCATATCTGGCCCAGGCTATAGGAGGTTTGAGTCTATTTTTAGTGAGTGCAAACAGAAGTCATACAAGGGACAGGGCTACCGGTAATTCAAAGCAGGCCTTACAGAGATACAACATAAAAGTAGCCTGAGCCTGACATTGTAGTGCAGGGTTCCCCAATTTGGCCCGCAGGTGGTTTTACTTAGCCCTCCAAATTTTCTGATTTCATTGTTGGACATAAAAATAAATGTAAAAACACCAGAAAATTGATTTCAAATGTGTAAAATATGTTCAAGTATTTCCACGCATATTAGAGACGTGATCATAAACAAATGTAAGCAAGGTTTGAAATGATTATGTTTCAGTCAAATATTTCTGTTTGTGCTTCCTGCGGTCAATTTACAGTCTACAAATTACTTGTAATTATGCTCCGGCCCACCGACCATCCACTCGTGAAAAAAATGAATGAATAAACATGCAGCAATTAATGATTTTACTGAGTTACAGTTCATATAAAAGGAAATCAGTCAACTGAAATAAATTCATTAGGACCTAATCTATGGATTTCACATGACTAGGCAGGGGCGCAGCCATGGGTAGGCCTAGGAGGGCATAAGCAACCCACTGGGGAGCCAGGCCCAGCCAATCAGAATGAGTTTTTCCCCACAAAAGGGCTTTGTTACAGACAGAAATACTCAGTTTCATCAGCTGTCCGGGTGACTGGTCTCAGACGACCCCACAGGTAAAGAAGCAGGATGTGGAGGTCCTGGGTTGGCGTGGTGACATGTGGTCTGCGGTTGTGAGGCTGGTTGGACGTACTGACACATTTTCAAAAACAACATTGGTTTATGGTAGAGAAATTAACATTAAATTCTCTGGCAACAGCTTTGGTGGACATTCCTGCAGTCAGCATGCCAATTGCACACTCCCTCAATTTTAGACATCGGTGGCATTGTATGACAAAACTGCACATTTTAGAGTGGCCTTTATTGTCCCCAGCACAAGGTGCACATGTGTAATGATCATGCTGTTAATCAGATTCTTGATATACCACCGTCGGGTGTATGGATTATCTTGGCAAAGGAGAAATGTTCACTAACAGATGTAAACACATTTGTGCACAGAATCTTAGAGAAATATACTTTTTGTGTGCATGGAACATTTCTGGGATCTTTTATTTCAGCTCATGAAACATGGGACTAACACTTTACATGTTGTGTTTATATTTTTGTTCAGTATAGTTAATCCATGTCATAGTGCTTTGTTCACTTGCAAATAAGAAACCATGTAAACCATTTCCAGCTAAACTTTCCCATACAGTATACCTTATAAGTAAAGTGCAATGAGCTGTGGGCATTGAACTCCATGGTCCAACCGCCCTCACAACCATTGTGAACAGAGTGCCCCATGGTGGTGGTGGGGTTATTGTATAGGCAGGCATAAGCTACGGACAACGAACAAAATGGCATTTTATCGATGGTAATTTGAATGCACAGAGATGGTGATGAGATCCTGTGGCCCATTCATCTGCCGTCATCACCTCATGTTTCAGCATGATAATGCACAGGCCTATGTCGCAAGGATCTGTACACAATTTCTGGAAGCTGAAAATGTCCCTGTTCTTCCATGGCCTGCATACTCAGACATATCACCCATTGAGCATGTTTGTGATGCTCTGGATAGACGTGTACAACATCGTGTTCCAGTTCCCGCCTATATCCAGCAACTTTGCACAGCCATTGAAGATGAGTGGGACAATATTCCACAGGCCACAATCAACAGCCTGATCAACTCTATGCGAAGGAAACGCGTTGCGCTGCATGTGGAAAATTGTGGTCACACCAGATACTGTCGGGTTCTGAGCCACGCCCCTACTTTTTTTGTTGAGGTATCTGTGACCAACAGATACATATCTCTAGTCCCAGTCATGTGAAATCCATAGATTAGGGCCCAATGAATGCATTTCAATTGACTGATTTCCTTATATGAACTGTAACTCAGTAAAATCTTTGAAATTCTTCCATGTTGCATTTATAATTTTTATTCAGTAAAATGTATCAAATTAACTAAATCCACTGAGCAGCACTTTCTCATAGGAAGGCAAACAGGCAGGTGATTGAGCACTGGTTGAGCCCCATCTGTGCACGTGCCTGCTCCAGTGGTGTTTTTGCATATTGTAGGTTTTAAACATGAGCTGGGAAAAAATAAAATTACAAGAGGAGGACCATGTCTTGCCAGTCACTGGTATAGCATCGGTTGCGAAAAGCTGTACTGTACTACCAATGTTGTGTCAGCACTACTGCCTGTGTCTAAAGGCGGGTGTAGACTACACCATTTTGGCCACGATTTAGTTCCCCAGACAAGTTTTTGAGATCGGAGATAAAATCCCCATGTCGTTGCCTACTTGGGGCGCGCGTCTGTCACCGACGCTCGCTTAATGTGAGTGGGTCAAACTCATCATGTGAGAGGGCTACCAAACTCATCTTTGAGAAGTTCCAAACATCAATATATTTTCAAACATGTTTGATTTTATCAGCACAAAATATGCAATGCTCTTGTAGAGTGAGATGTGCAATGACACATTTTGAGAATGGTGATCAGCAACAGCCAATGAGAGCTTGCCAGAGGAAGTCAGTGAGATGTTTCGCATCACCCAGAATGTGTAGACTAGACTCTCGAGTAGGAGCGATGACTACTACTAGTATGCGTTTGCACTTGCCTTTAACCAAAGCGTCAAATTGTTACAGCTCTGAAGATCACAAGCAATGTTATTCAATTCAAAATGTTGGCTAGATATTTGAACTCTGTATGGCAAGCATAAATGTCTGACAAAGTTCATGAGGCTGCTTTGAGCCACAGCTCGTAGCTACGTTAAATCTTATCACATCATTGTTTTCCCGGGAAAGCATGGTATCGAGAATCCTCATGACCAAGTGAAGAATATTGTAGTGTGTGACCATCTCCATGCCACATCGTTTAGTGTGTGCACCACTACGTTGGCAACACACACAAAAACGACTGGAAAGACGGTCGTTTAATGTGAGAGGCTCAACAGTAGGATTTAGAAAGTTGTGTAGTGTTCCCCCGGTTTAAGCTGGACGCAGTGACATAGGCTGGTGTGGATAAAATGCCAGGGCCGAATTCTTGTCCCAGTCCGCCACTGCTGGTGGAATTTACCACACTGTTGTCACCGGGCAGCATAGCCCGCGCTGCCAGTGTGCCACCACCAATCCATACCGCGGAAGGCGTCACCACATTTAACCCATCTGCCTGCCTGGCTGGCTAACTGCTGTAGCCAGGCTGCTAGCAAGCTAGTGTCAACCAGCTACGCGACAAATAAAACCAGAGCTATATAACAGCAGCAAGTAACATTTACAATAACTAATTAGCTATAAGTAACGTTAGCTAGTTACCTAATCCAAATTGCGCCTCTTGTTACACAATACATGTAACTAACGAATGCACTGTGACAATAAAGGAAGACAAAATATTCACATAGTTAGGTACTGTACGTTTCGCTGGTGACAATAGGAAGGCTGTCTAATATGTAGGATGATTCACATTACTGTCCTATAGCTAGTTACTATAGTATAAACCCAGAACTTGTCAACAAGCTGGACAAACGGAGGCCGAATCTTAAAATAATGATGGGACTATTTAACGAGTTAGCTAACTATGTAAAACAGACATTCTATAGCTAACCAGTTCAGAAGTAGTGTTGAAGCACGAATCTTTGTTTGGCACGTTTTCAAACTTCAGAAGTGAGCTGGGTCGCTAGCTAGCTAACGTTAGGTGACAAGGCAAGCTAAATGTCTAGCACCAATACATTAAGGTGCCCACTTCAAATGGGCACAAAAAGTTAAAACGTCAAACTAAAAACATTTACTTAATTCTAATTGGTTAAATATTTACCTAAACGAAAAGTTAATGTATGTAGTTAAAGGGTAAACTAGACTTTAAGGTTTTATTGGCATGATTTGATGGCAAGGTGATTCTAATTCAAGTGTGACAGCGCGCGAGTAGTGATGAAAGGGATGTCGCTAGCATAACCACACGAGCTGGGCAAACCAGGCGGCTAGTCTCGCTTGCTACCAAACCGTTTATAACTTCATTTTAGTAATTTATTTGCCCAATATTCTTCACCATTCTTGAAAAACTGTTTACATAGTATGCTTACCTGCCTAGAGCCTTTTGATGCTGGGACGATAAGCTAGCAGTAAAATTCCCAATTGTAAGTAGTCGGTGGTAACGCGCATATTCCGCTGGTAATTCTAAAGATTCTGGCATAACCTAAAGACAACAGTAAAAAAAAAAAAAAAAGTCGTCGTTCATGATCTACGACAAAAACCACATGATGTTTTACGTCAGCATATATTTGCATACGACGCCAAAAATATGTTTCAGTCAAGTGCCATGAAAATGTATTTAAAAGTTAGATATGGCAATATACATTTGGCAATTGACAATTGGACAAAATGTCTGAATTCCTCTGGTGAGTGGATTATATTCGAATGCATGTTCAAACATTGACCATACTACATATCAAATAACTTCGTGTGTATATACCATAACCTACATAAGAAATAAAGTGTCAAATCTACGCTGAAATACACAATATGAATTCAAGTCATTTTCACATTTTCTCCATTGATTGGTTATATCCAATGAATCTTCATGAATCATGTTTTACTCAGTGAATTCTATGGGTATAGACTTGTGCCAAAACTGTTAATTCATAATGTAGACTACCATGCATTGAAATAAGATATAGCAAAATAAATATAAGGCAGACTAAACTATTTAGGCATAATATGAATATTATAAACCTAGCATTAACAATATTATGGGACATCAATTTTATTACAGATATGTTATGTTAAATATATAAACCTAATATGGAAAATTGATTGGCAGGTATGGTCATCAGTGCAATTTACTTTGATGGGAGAAAGGCATCAATGCCTATAGCTTAGTGTTTCAACAATATCATTTTGCAATTTATATTGTCTGTGAACTTAATGTACATGACCAAATTCAACATAATAATGCAACATCAATGTGTCCACTGTCAAGCTCTAGTGAAAACATGACTGATAGCGACATCTTCTGTCCATACGGAGAATAGCAAGCAAGATGTATATACATTTATACAGTACACACAGCCAAGTCTAGGGATACCACCGTATCATAATATTTTAACTCTTAAAATGTCTATTTTGATATAAACAAATTGAAGAGGAGTATGTAGCTGACTGTCATTGATGATTAGGCATTGATACTACAATAGGAATGTGACAAAAACCCCTACAGTCAGTCTTAGGCTACTCCTCTGGATTCAGTGACCTTAAGACCAGGGGTGACATTGAATAAGCAGAGAGAGGTGGATGGCTACACTTTTGATGAAGCACAGGGAGTTGGCCTCTAACTCTTCCTGTTATGATCTGATGAATTACAGAGGGGGGAAATAGGTGTGATAAATTGGGAGAAGTTCTTTGCACTCCACTGCAGCACGGGTTGGCTCTCCTCATGCATAATTCATGAGGCCAAACTGGATCGCCATGGTGTCTGGGTACATTTACATACAAATGAGCTTTGAATTCATTATTTATACACCCCTCTGCTGCTGTCTTCGGCCGGCGTCTTCTTCCTCGGCTCCACTGATGTAGTGGATGCCAATTATAAATGTCACTACACAATACAGTATCAGTGTTATTGTAAGGCGAAGGAGTATGTTCTCTGCTAGTGTGTTTGAGCACTTAATCAAGTTTGTTGAAGTGATCATTTGCCTCCTTGTTTACAGTAACATTGTCAATTTATTGGTGCGTGGAGCAGGTTGAATGCATTGTGTATTTTCTGCACTGTTGCGTCATCAGTCTTTTGATATTGTGTTTATACATATCCATGCAAGGATCCACATGGTCTGCATAATAAGGCCTCTCTCACCGGGCATACCCGCCAAAGCACACGCACGCGCACACACACGCTGTTTAATATTTATGATCGCATGCACTGTATAGGGTCTATTATTAATATTTTATCTACAGTGCCTTGCAAAAGTATTCATCCCCCTTGGCGTTTTTCCTATTTTGTTGCATTACAACCTGTAATTTAAATTGATTTTTATTTGGATTTCATGCAATGGACATACACAAAATAGTCCAAATTGGTGAAATTAAATGAAAAAAATTACTTGTTTCAAAAAATAAATAAAAAATGAAAAGTGGTGCATGCATATGTATTCACCCGCTTTGCTATGAAGCCCCTAAATAAGATCTGGTGCAACCAATTACCTTCAGAAGTCACATAATTAGTTAAATAAAGTCCACCTGTGTGCAATCTAAGTGTCACATGATCTGTCACATGATCTCAGTATATATACACCTGTTCTGAAAGGCCCCAGAATCTGCAACACCACTAAGCAAGGTGTGCCACCAAGCAAGCGGCACCATGAAGACCAAGGAGCTTTCCAAACAGGTCAGGGACAAAGTTGTGGAGAAGTACAGATCAGGTTTGGGTTATAAAAAAAATATCCGAAACTTTGAACATCCCACAGAGCACCATTGAATCCATTATTCAAAAATGGAAAGAATATGGCACGACAACAAACCTGCCAAGAGGGGGCTGCCCACCAAACCTCACGGACCAGGCAAGGAGGGCATTAATCAGAGAGGCAACAAAGAGACCAAAGATAACCCTGAAGGAGCTGCAAAGCTCCACAGCGGAGATTGGAGTATCTGTCCACTTTAAGCCATACACTCCACAGAGCTGGGCTTTACAGAAGAGTGTCCAGAAAAAAAATCCATTGCTTTTGGTGTTTTTTTGGTGCTTGCCAAAAGGCATGTGGGAGACTCCCCAAACATATGGAAAAAGGTACTCTGGTCAGATGATACTAAAATTTAGCTTTTTGGCCATCAAGGAAAATGCTATGTCTGGCGCAAACCCAACACCTCTCATAACCCCGAGAACACCATCCACACAGTGAAGCATGGTGGTGGCAGCATCATGCTGTGGAGATGTTTTTCATTGGCAGGGACTGGGAAACTGGTCAGAATTGAAGGAATGATGGATGGCGCTAAATGCATCTTGAGGGAAACCTGTTTCAGACTTCCAGAGATTTGAGACTGGGACGGAGGTTCACCTTCCAGCAGAACATTGACCCTAAGCATACTTCTAAAGCAACACTCAAGTGGTTTAAGGGGAAACATTTAAATGTCTTGGAATGGCCTAGTCAAAGCCCAGACGTCAATCGAGACTCTGTGGTATGACTTAAAGATTGCAGAACCCGTCCAACTTGAAGGAGCTGGAGCAGTTTTGCCTTGAAGAATGGGCAAAAATCTCAGTTGCTAGATGTGCCAAGCTTATAGAGACATACCCCAAGAGACTTGCAGCTGTAATTGCTGCAAAAGGTGGCTCTACAAAGTATTGACTCTGGGGGGGTGAATAGTTATTCACGCTCAGGTTTTCTGTTTTTTTGTTTTATTACTTGTTTGTGTCACTATAAAAAATGTTTTTCATCTTCAAGGTGGTAGGCATGTTGTGTAAATAAAATGGTACAACCCCCACCCCCCCAAAAAATACATTTTAATTCCAGGTTGTAAGGCAACAAAATAGGAAAAATGCCAAGTAAGGTGAATACTTTCGCAAGCCACTTTACATAGTGACACCAGGCCAAAGAAAAAGTTTTGCTTTGCAATTATCTTTTCGTATGTCCATTAAATCACATTCACATGTATGCACATTCGTTACATCAAGATTTTCTCTCCTTTTTGGAATATCTGAGAATATATTATTTATCTTGCTGTCTCCTTCACAACCTTCCTCGACTAACCTGTACCCCTGCACATTGACTCGGTACCGGTACCCCCTGTATATATAGCCTCGTTATTGTTATTTTGTGTTACTTTAGTAAATATTTTCTTAACTATTATTTTTATTGAAACTGTATTGTTGGTTAATGTAAGTAAGCATTTCACAGTTAGGTCTACATCTATTGTATTCGCGACGTGACATTTTGTTTTTTATTTTATATGTTTTAAAGTCCAACATCTAAACTAAAATGATTGAAATTTCACTTTTTCTTCAGACAGTCCACATCTATTTGTATTATCTATGGTAAACAGTAAGGGACTTCAGTATCATCCTTTGTTGGACCCAGTAATAACATAAACAGGCACAACATCAGATTACCCCAAATCACGTAGCCTTTTTATAAATTGTCTAAAGGGAGGCTAATTTAATTGAATGTGATTATGAAAATGTACTCTAATTACCCATGCTCTGATATATTAGAACCCAAATGACTACCCTATTGAAAATATTACATTGTTTTCCAGGTTCAGTTTGGCCCTTCTAATGTCTTGTTCAAAACTGAAGAATGACTGTGGTAATCACATTCACCAGACCTATAGTCATGTAATCATCTGAGATAATGAAGTCCTTCAAAATGTATGTATCCCATATATATAAAATATATAAATATATATAATATATGCAGGATGTACGTATAGCACAGACATTTCTTTCCCGATCATGAATTATCTGAAAATCCACACTAGGTGGGGCACTAGGTCCAAACTTTAAAATCTCAAGCTTATTTTCAGACCTGCCGATGTAAGTTTCACATTCTCTGACAGTTAAAGTAGAAGTAACAATAACATGTACATTTACAAAATGCTTCTGTACAACCGGACAATCCAAGCATTTGAGCAAATACCGTTCACTGGGAAAAACATAGGTCTAAAACATGGTGATTGTGGCATCTTTATGTAACGCCGCGCCTCAATATGTCCTCGGAATGTACCTGTAAATTGCCTGGTTGTTAGCGTTGACAGCTCACACAGTAGAGAGGGAAACATCCGCCACTGTATCCTTCCCCAGGATGAGACTTCTCTTTCTTCACTTGACCTAAATACTTGGTAACCTCGTAGTGATCGTGACATGACTTGTCTGAAATCAGATTTTTTTAAAATCCTTATAGGGTGTATGTTTTTTGTGTGTTTGGGTTTGTGAAAGTGATAAGAGGGAGAGAGAGCAGGATACATTTATTTTAAAAACTTTTGACCGGTAGTGTATATATACAGTCCAGTCAAAAGTTTGGACACACCTACTCATTCCAGGGTTTTTCTTTATTTGTACTATTTTCTACATTGTAGAATAATAGTGAATACACCAAAACTATGAAATAACACATATGGAATCATGTAGTAACCAAAAAAGTGTTAAACAAATCAAAATATATGTTATATTTGAGATTCTTCAAAGTAGCCACCATTTGCCTTGATGACAGCTTTGCACACCCTTGGCCTTCATGGTCAGCTCGTCATTCATTCGCCCCCACTTGGAGTGAAAAGGCAGACCTATGTACAGGGGCACATGTCTGTCTGTCTGTCTGTGACCAGGGTCCACTTAGCAGCGTGACCCCAGGGGATCTAACATCTGGCCTGGAGATTTCCTGGGTGCAGATCATGTAATTACACCTCCCCTCAGAACGCGGCAGAAATAATAGCGAGGCAGACTCTACTCTCACTCAGCAATTAGACAGAGGAAGAAAGTTTCTGGCTTCACAACGTTACGGTGTGTGTCAGTTCCATTTGGTTGTAAGTAGGACTGTGGCAGTCACAAAGTTTTGTCAGCCTGTGACTGTCAAGCAAATAACTGTCGGTCTCACGGTAATTGACCGTTAATTAACATAAACACATTTAGCATCTCCTGGCTTCCACAAGCCACGGATGCAGACCTTTGGAACATCTACATTCTAAAAAGTCTAATAAATCCATGTAATATAGCATACACATTCACAATAAATCCATTATTTATTTTAGACAGGTCTAAAGAAGCATGATATGAAGAAAAAGTAGTCTATTTCAGAAGAACAGAATAGCATACTCTGAGTTGTCCTTATGTTAGGTCCTGATCTGGCTATGCCAAATGGCTATGGGCTACACTAGTTAATTTAGCAGACAAGATTTGCTTAGAATTCCATGGCATTATTTTATAGTATGAAGAATACAAGTGAAGAAAGCCGAATAAAATACAAAGGATATTTTCTCCAAACGATTTGAGGGAGTGCGCACATACGGCTATTCTGTGTTGAGTGGTTAACAAAAAATAAGTATTCCTATATGCTTAATTTAGAGTTATTAATGTAACTTAATTAATGATTTTTAATACATTGTAAGGCTGCATGATGCGACTCTAATGATGATTTGAAAAAAGTTGCTTGAAAGGAATGAGCTCTGCTTTGTTTTTTGCGCAGGCTGTACACACTACATCCGTCACTCAACAAGCAGGCGGTATCCCCTTTGTGTGGCTGTAATGCACCCTCATAAGTGCAAATGTTCCATTAGAACAGCATTCTCAAAAGTGACTGCAAATGCAATTATGCATGTAATGCTTTTATTATAAAGCTGCATTTTTATGGTGAAAATGATCTTCCCCAAACTTGAAACTCACGCGCTGCTTATGTATGCCAATTAGGCTCTACACCCCTTGTAAAGTGGATTAATGAGCTACATTTTAAGAAGTTATTTGGCAACTTTAGTTGTGATACAAACCATATCAAAACATTTAGGCCTATGGCCTAGGCTACATGAGGTGTGCAGACTATGATTAGAAAAAGTTGCAAAAAAAGCATTTTTTCTTATGCTGGACATAATTCACAAGTGATAATATATTATTCACAAGTGATAGGCTAATATTGTTAACCATCAGACTATTCTTGATTTAATCTTGTCGTTACATATACTAAATAGTTTGTGTGTGAAATTTGTTTTGATTTGGAATGGACCATTATCATGCACCTGTATGGAAACAGGAAAAAATACATGTCATCTATGCACTTAAATAGCGAATGGAGGAAGCTTTTTTTGAGTGGTTAATTTTCCTGCCAGACGGTTTGGTTATATTTACAACAGGAGTATAGCCTATGTGCTTAATATTAGGAAAGTTTAGAAATAAATATACTAGGCCTAGCTGATGGGATCCTCTTTTTAGTAGAGGCCATCACTCTGTTTTCTCGCACAATTGCATAGACTATAGAAATGTTGCGCAACATGAGCTCATGGGCTCTCATGAAGTGTTTGATTCGATTTTCGATTACATTTGCACGTATGTCAAAGTGATTAGAGGGACAATAGAGTGCTGAGTACCAGGCAGTTAGCATGTTTTGTAGGCTACTAATGACCAGCAGCATCAGAGCTTGGAGAAGCCTAACTGTGACAGTCACATGGAATTTGATTGCCTTCATGACTCGTGACCGCAGGTGTTGCAGTAATATGGTCACCGCAACAGCCCTAGTTGTAAGTCCTATGCGGTTCACGGATTCAAAATAATTAAGTATTGCACACTGCTTGCTTACAAAGTTTCAGTGTGTGTGTGAGTGCATCCCTTTTCAAGTGCCGATAGCTGAGAGAACCACAACAAGGATTACAGATGTCATTTAGAAGACTCTCAGCTGTAGCAAGTACACATTGCTTTGGGGTTGCCATCTGTGTGAGTACACATTGCTTTGGGGTTGCCATCTGTGTGGGTCCTTTAGTAATGAAACGTCTTATAACTGATAATGTAATTGAAGTTCTGCCATTGGTCCAATTGAAGTGCATTTTATTACTTGTAGGAGAAAACAAACACATCCATATGAACAAAGAAGCAGTGTTGAAAGTACCCACCGCGAATAATGGTTGTACTTCAATTTTATTGTTTGAAAAATCAATACCAAGTAAAAAATAAATTACTTCCTCGATTGAAACATGTTCTGATGAGAGACACTACAGTGGCCTATTCCACATAGTTAGTCTCTGGAGCTCTGCAAGGTGAATAGACCACAGGCCTAACAACTCATCACAATACTGTAGGCTGAACGCTCCCGTTCTGGAGACCATATTCCGAGACACTTGCAATACAATAAACATACATTAAAAAAGAAATATATTTTTCACATGTGTAACTCATAATCGTGTTATATTACATGTTTAGCACCTTCTCAAACACCCTTTAAAGACATACATGTATCGTAAAAATACAAAGAGCAAAATGTTTGTACCGTAACACTGCAATGGGGGTATTAGTTGGGCTATATGGCTGGTAGCTTGAATGACCCTGTCAAGAAATGAAAGCATATATCTATGTAGATATGTTGTTTCCCATGGGTGGGTACAAAATAGCATTATAAATTGATATTGAATAATTATATGTGAAACAAACACACATGCAAATATTACACTATGGGACATTTCATAAAAATAAATAATAATTGTCAAGTTTTGAACAGCTGGAGAATAACTGGTCATATTGAGTGTATTTATAATGTTAGTTGGGTAGTTATCAATATAGGTAGTTATATTCACTACTAATATGACCAAGTAGTAGATCGTTAATATTCTACTCTATTTTCAAAATGTTCAAATAGCACTTGCTATCCACTCTTGAGTAATATCCTAGCAATAAAAGCTACAATTGAACAAAAATATTACTACTAAACTATACTATATTATACTATACTATACACTAGACTATAATATACTACACTACACTGTAGGCCTATGTTCTTCCAGTATTTACTAAGCTCATAAACAAGCACTTGAAGTAAACCGTGACCAGGAAATTGATCATTTGCATGAAATTAGATGAATGAAGCACAGAGGTGGTATGCTGAAAACGAAAAGAAAATAACAATACAATTGTATCTCTTGAAGTAACCGATTAACAAACACAAAAATCTGACCACACTACAACCAACAGTACACATACCCTATCTACACCACCAACCACAACACTTCCAGAAAGAAGAGGAGAAGAAGATGGTCCCTCCCACTCTCTCCTCCAACCTCCTCCACCCTTCCCCTCCCATATGTCCATTTGACATTGACATCAGGCACTTAATGATAGTCCTTAGAACCCCCTTTGGATACTTCTCCCTTTAACTGAATAGTCCCAACTCCTCAGTTGTGTGTCCCTGACTTCCTCAAGACTCTCCTTAGCCTGCTCTCCCTCATGGGACCAACCATTTTCCTCTCCTCCGGCCCCTCTTCCTCTTTCTTTTCCTTCTCCTCTTCAGCCAGGCTCCTGGAGGAGCGGTGGATCCCGGGGGACCTCAGCACCTCGTCGCCCTGGGTCAGGGCTGGGTCCTCGGGCTCGACTGGTCGGGGCGCCGGGTAGTTGGGCTGATAGTACTCGGAGGGGTAGCCCCCCGCGTCGTACCTATAGGGGTCCTCCTCCTCCGCCTCGTCATAGTTCTGGTAGACGTTGGGGGGCAATTGGACTAAGGGAAGATTGCGGTGGTCAGATGGGTCACCACCGTTGCCACCCTCTTTAGCCACCGCGGCCACCCCCAAAGCGTGCATTTGTTTGTTAGTTTTTGATTGGGTTAGCGGGACAGGACAGGAAGGAGGAAGAGACACACACGAGGAACAGTGTTAGCGACGACATCAAAGCGGCCAGAAGAGCTAAAGAGGGGTATGGATGAGCTACACTGACAGGGACAGGAGGTCTAAGTGGATCTCTTATTAAATATATGTGACACCTCAACTGAATAACGCATCAAATGACAATCAGTATTCAACTATTGGCTCCTTATAGAATATAATAACTGTACACATTCCCTGCAGAAGCATAGAGAAGCCTTGGATAAAATACAGTTGAAGTCGGAAGTTTATATACACTTAGGTTGGTGTCATTAAAACTCGTTTTTCAACCACTCCACAAATTTCTTGTTAACAAAGTATAGTTTTGGCAAATCGGTTAGGACATTGTGACTTTGTGCATGACACAAGTCATTTTTCCAACAATTGTTTACAGACAGATTATTTCACTTATAATTCACTGTATCACAATTCCAGTGGGTCAGAAGTTTACATACACTAAGTTGACTGTGCCTTTAAACAGCTTGGAAAATTCCAGAAAATGATTTAATAGCTTTAGAAACTTCTGATAGGCTAATTGACATATATGAGTCAATTGGAGGTGTACCTGTGGATGCATTTCAAGGCCTACCTTCAAACTCAGTGCAATTTCCAAATGCCTGAAGGTACCACGTTCATCTGTACAAACAATAGTACGCAAGTATAATCACCATGGGACCACGCAGCCGTCATACCGCTCAGGAAGGAGACGCATTCTGTCTCCTAGAGATGAACGTACATTGGTGCGAAAAGTGCAAATCAATCCCAGAACAACAGCAAAGGACCTTGTGAAGATGCTGGAGGAAACAGGTACAAAAGTATCTATATCCACAGTAAAACGAGTCCTATATAAAATAGATGGCAACATGAGGCAGGAAAATGATGTGGATATATTGAAGCAACATCTCAAGACATCAGTCAGGAAGTTAAAGCTTGGTCGCAAATGGGTCTTTCAAATGAACAATGACCCCAAGCATACTTCCAAAGTTGTGGCAAAATGGCTTAAGGACAACAAAGTCAAGGTATTGGAGTGGACATCACAAAGCCCTGACCTCAATGCTATAGAACATTTGTGGGCAGAACTGAAAAAGCGTGTGCGAGCAAGGAGGCCTACAAACCTGACTCAGTTACACCAGCTCTGTCAGGAGGAATGGGCCAAAATTCACCCAATTTATTGTGGGAAGCTTGTCTACCTGAAATGTTTGACCCAAGTTAAACAATTTAAAAGGCAATGCTACCAAATACTAATTGAGTGTATGTAAACTTCTGACCCACTGGGAAGGTGATGAAAAAAATAAAAACTGAAATAAACAATTCTCTATAGTATTATTCTGACATTTCACATTCTTAATATAAAGTGGTGAACCTAACTAACCCAGGATTAGGATTACATGTCAGGAATTGTGAAAAACTGAGTTTGAATGTATTTGGCTAAGGTGTATGTAAACTTCCAACTTCAACTGTATATATTAGTTTATATGGGGTGAGATAAAAAAAAAATGCATTTTTGGCTAAATTAGTTTTTGTGTCAGGCAGAATGTGTTTCTACAAAGAGAGGGACAGCTTTATAGGAAACAAGGCAGTAGTCATTGCTGACAGTGATATAGCGAGGGGGTAGGGCCAAGGGACAAGCCTGTCTACCCTAACACCTTCACTACAACCCTTTTGAACGCTGCTCACTACCCATACTGTTGGACTTGAGTAAGAAAGTAGCGAGAGAGAGAGAGAGGGATGACAGAAGGAGAGAGAGAGGGAGACACACACACATACCACAGGTCAGACAGATGAGACAAAATCATAAAGTCACCATGCTGGTATTACTCACACTGTGGAGTGCATGGAGAACACCGCAGGCCTTTCGAGCCATACAGTGTGCTCACCGTAATGCCTTTTCCTCAGAGAAAATGGCCGATAGAGAAAGACATCATTGATGGGTGTCCATGCACACATGCATTTACAGTTCGGGCGCTATAGATTGTATCCACACTCACAATAACCATGTGTATTAGATGACAAACTATTGTTGAATAAATCATGATCACATGACTTTAAAGATGCAGAATTTTATTTTTGAAACAATGTAACCAAACTTGATGCAAATACTGAAACATGACTTATCGTGATAAGGCTTTGAGAGTTTATAGATATTTTGTCGGAATAACTATATTGTACATGTCACAAGCATTCACAGATATCTGTAGGGTCTATAGACGTTTAACCAAGCAGGCTTGTTTAAATTCAATTTCACAAGCTAAAATACTGGGATACTGAGATGGCAACATTGAAAAAAATATTCTCAGGTACCATTATATGAATTCACCACATTGTAAGTCATTGTTTCCAAGCTGAATTCTGCATCTTGGTTACATTTTGTATTTCAAGGCTTAAATGGCAACAGGAACTAATGGATTCATAAATAAGCCATATGCTCACGGCCATCTTACTGTAAACCATCAGATAATAGAATGGGCTCATTATTTTCCTGAGCTGTCGTAAACAGAGAATAAAGAGCTCCCACTCATTTATTTTAATGAGGTTCAGTCCTGAGGTTAATCAAGTGGGTCTCAATACATTAGAATTCAAAGTCTATTATGCATAAAGTAAATCAGAAAACAAATGCCAATTGCTTAAATATATTTCAGTATGGGCAACCAAACTAAACTTGGTTAACTGTTAAGTTAGTCATACTATAGTGTAGGCGATTCTGATAACTTCCTTTTCAAGATAGGTCAGATAGGTCATGTTGTCTTAGCATCACCTTGAAATACAGTGTGGATAAGGGTGTGATTCGGGTCAACCCCCTGGCGGATTTAACCCAATGAGACCTCTTTGCTCAGGTCTCCCTTTCAAAGAGCTTTTATTGGATTAAATGAGTTGGTGATTGATTGGCAGGGTATGATACAATAGGTCAGATATACAGACATGGAAACCCATTCTCAGAGAGTGAATTCTCAGGTAAAGGTTATCTACACAACAAGCTGATGGGAATGCCAATGGAGTTCACTATGGCTAAACAATTAGATCTAATGTATCGGACTTTGATATTATAAAAATCTCATGTTGCCTTGTGGTGTTTTGGTGTGTGTACAGTGGTAGGGGAGGATGAGTGTCATAATTACCTCCTACGTTGTAGCCCACGCAAGAGTTCTGGTCACAGTATCCAGGAGGTCCAGCCGACCCCACTGGTCCAGGGATACCCGGCCGCCCAGGAGTTCCAGGGTTCCCCGGCCGACCAGATGGACCCTGGCTACCTGTCCGCCCCTGACCCGTTGGTCCTGGAGGAGAACGAACAGGAGTGATGAGAGGGCGGAGAAGTGGGGGGAGTGTGTTTTGATACAACAAATACATTTTCAATTAACAATTAAGATTTTAACTTTGAGCTAAATTCCCGAAGTTAAATCATTATATGAAACATTATGGCAAACCAATAAAACATGATGGCATTATTATTGTTTTCATTGTGACTAAGAACACTGCATATTGAGGTAGAATTCATGAAGTTAAAGGGATAGTTCACCCAAATTACAAAATTACACATTGGTTTCCTTACCCTGTATGCAGTCTATGTAGAAGTTATGACAGCAATCCATGCTTTGGTTTAGTTTCCCTGGCACTGTTTCCACATGCTAACGTTTTAGCATTTGTGGCGCAAATCCCATTATTGTAAAGCTCAACAAAATCACTTGTAGATGTTTTGAACATAATGTGTGAAAAATGCTACTATTGGTCCCATGAATTGAATTGGTGCCCAAAAATGATAAAACATTACCATGTGGAAACAGTGCCAAGGAAACTAAACCAAAGCATGAATTGCTGTCATACCTTATCCATAGACTTACAGGGTAAGGAAACGAATACGTCAACTTGTAATTTGGGTGAACTATCTCTTCAAATCTAGTAGTGTGCTTTGAAATAGAAAACTAGCTAGAGTCCATAATTAGACCAAACATCTCTCCACAAAAGGAAGAGAATCAGCACATTTATCATTACCCAGCAGTCAGTACCAATAAGCATAAGCTTTTGTGCCTTTTCATCAGACCCAAAATGCTATTATCACTGAGCTGTCTCCATCAGGAAATGCAAAGGCTATGAATATCCTTTTTCAAATATCCTTGGAGGCAATGATCTCGCGCATGCCAGACACCTACGTGTTCTCCCAGTAGCGCTCCGAGTTCTCTCATGTAGACCAACCTGGCAACCGCTCCAGGAGTTTAATCAACACACTGCGTCAGCTAGACTACAATCAATAAAGGAGTCAAAAGCTATGCCCCCTAATAATGTTTAATTAAACCAGTAGGGGCAGCTTAATGAAAAACAACAAAACAACAAACAAAAGTAAATTAAATCCTACTTGGGCTACCCTCTTCGTGTCATATTCTCCCCTTGAATCAAGAGGGAGACGCTTTATCAAAAAACAGATTGGATGACTTCCCATTTTCTAATCCACCCCCTTAACAGATGTTGATTTCCTCTGCAGAGGCTCGGTGGCAAAGGAAGTCCCTGGAGAAAAATGTAAGTTGGAAATGTGCAGTTTTTCGTTTTTTGGGGTGTTTTTCACCAGGCATTGCTTTGGTTACCTGGGGGTCCTACGGGGCCTCTGGGACCCTGGACTCCTACACCTGGGCTTCCCTTGTCACCCTTCTCTCCTGACAAACCTGGACAGACAGAGACAGAGACAGAGGGGACACACACCGTGACAAAATTCAGAGAAGTGGGCATGCTTGTCTCCTTTCCATATTATATCACCTTCAGCACTACAAGTGTCATGTCCAATATTGTAGATCTAGCCTAATACGTAATCCTCTTTCTGATTATATTAGTGATGTTTTCTTACATTACCTGCCGGTATCATTTACTGTAATATTTTCTCTCACAAGCTTATGGCACAGGCTACATGACTATATCTTTACTCGATAGCTTGAGTTAAATCTGAATCATCTCTATTCAGTACCTCTGGCTCCTGGTTGTCCATTCTCTCCGTTGGACCCGGGGAACCCTGGTCTGCCCGCGGGCCCCTGCTCTCCCTGTGGTCCTTGGCCGCCCTGCCGCCCGGGCTCTCCTGGGGGTCCAGGAATGGTGCGGACCGAAACGGGTGCACTGGGGATGTGGTTGAGGATGGAGCTGTAGCGAGCCATGTGACCTGTGGGACAGACGTCAGACTGAGGTCAGTGGCGCATGAATGGATGCCAATGGCAAAATACATTTACACCCTCATAGACAACACTCCTTTTTTCAAACTGTACACCCCTTCTATAGAATACAATTACACCCAAAGACACAAGACCTGTGCAAACCCACATCCATATACACAAACCCGCACAAACACACACAGGAAGAGGGTCAGATGCAGGATTTAAAAAATACTCACTCTGTATCAGCTGCTCACAGACCTGCCGGGCGATTGCTTGGACCGATGCCTGGGATTGCAGGTCACCCTGGAGGCAAAAACACATGGTGACACCAAGACCATGGCTACAGATAACACTGTGTGTTTGATCCAACCTGTTTCATCGATCCCACAGGTGACATTTCCTCCACCATTACTTGGGTTGAAAGCCTGCCAGCCGTGAATTTGGCATCAACTCTTTCGATTGGAAAACATGGCTGTTGTTGACAAGCATAGATGTTGCTTTTTGAGCCTTGTCTAAAAACCTTATTAACCATTCGCTGTTCGCTGTTATGGGCGAAACCAATCCATAAAGTACTTAACACTAGAAAGATAGCTCTTTAAAAATATAACTGCTGTAAAGTAGAAAATCATTTCTAAAGTTGAGTAACACAGCTCTAAAGCTTTAGCTTATAAAGTATGCATGAATAGGTCTTCTACAAAATGTGTTCTGGGTGCAGTACACCGTGTGATATTGCTCTTCAGTAAACTTGTTGTAATGGTAATTGTATACTGTCAGGCTGTCAGAGAACACCTACTGTATACCGCCAAGCTGAGGAGCAGCAATTACTTGAAAGGAGGGCATTATTTATCTTGAACATTGAGGTTAAGCATCGAACACATACTTCACAGAATTACACTACATATACAAAAGTATATGGACACCTGCTTGTTGAACATCGCATTCCAAAATCTTGAGCATTAATATAGAATTGGTCCCCCCTTTGCTGCTATAACAGCCTCTACTCTTCTGGGAAGGCTTTCCACTAGATGTTGGAACATTGCTACGGGGACTTGCTTCCATTCAACCACAAGAGCATTAGTGAGGTTGGGCACTGATGTTGTGCGTTTTGGCCTGGCTCGCAGTCGGCATTCTATTTCAATCAAATGTATTTATAAAGCCCTTTTTACATCAGACGACGTCACAAAGTGCTATACAGAAACCCAGCCTAAAACCCAAACAGCAAGCAATGCATATGTAGAAGCACGGTGGCCAGGAAAAACTCCCTAGAAAGGCACAAACCTAGGAAGAAACCTAGAGAGGAACTTGGCTCTGAGGGGTGGCCAGTCCTCTTCTGGCTATGCCGGGTTGAGATTAAAACAGTACATGGCCAAGATGTTCAAACGTTCATATATGACCAGCAGGGTCAAATAATAACAATAATCACAGTGGTTGTAGAGGGTGCAACAGGTCAGCACCTCAGGAGTAAATGTCAGTTCATAGCCAAGCATTCAGAGTTTCATCCCAAAGGTGTTCGATGGGGTTGAGGTCAGGGCTCTGTGCAAGCCAGTCAAGTTCTTCCACACCGATCTCGACAAACAATTTCTATATGGACCTCGCTTTGTGCACAAGGGCATTGTCATGCTGAAACAGGAACTGTTGCCACAAAGTTGGAAGCACAGAATGTTGTCTAGAATGTTAATGTATGCTGAAGTTTCCCTTCACTGGAACTAAGGGGCATAGCCTGAACCATGAAAAATAGTCCCAGACCATTATTCCTCCACCAAACTTTACAGTTGGCACTATGCATTCGGGCAGGTACCAGATTTGCCTGTTGGACTGCCAGATGGTGAATTCATCACTCCAGAGAACGCATTTCCACTGCTCCAGAGTCCAATGGCCGCGAGCTTTACACCACTCCAGTTGACGCTTGGCATTGCACATGGTGACCTTAGGCTTGTGTGTGGCTGCTCTGCCATGGAAACCCATTTCATGAAGCTCCCAACTAACAGTTATTGTGCTGACGTTGCTTCCAGAGGCAGTTTGGACGATTTTTAAGCACTATGCGCTTCAGTCCTCGGCGGTCCCATTCTGTGAGCCTGTGTGGCCTACCACTTCGTGGCTGAGCTGTTGTTGCTGCTAGACGTTTGCACTTCACAGTTGACTGGGGCAGCTTTAGCAGGGCAGAAATTTGACAAACTTACTTGTTGGAAAGGTGCCACATTGAAAGTCACTGAGCTCTTCAGTGAGGCCATTCGACTGACAATGTTTGTCTAAGGAGACTGCATGGCTGTGTGCTCGATTTTATACACCTATCAGCAACGAGTGTGGCTGAAATAGCTGAATCCACTAATTTGAAGGGGTGTCCACATACATTTGTATATATAGTATACTGTATATTATACAGAACGAGATAAGTATCATAAGATATCTCAATTCAATTGAATTTAATAAATGCTTTACTGGCATGAATGGGTGGTTGCCACTGTTGCAAAAGCAATGTATATGAAGAATTACATAAATTACCAATATGCTTGTTATCTCTATGACTTACTCTTTCTCCCTTCTCTCCTTTGTTTCCAGCGGAACCCTGCAACAGAACAAGAGGAAGAATGACAATGGACAGAAAACAATGAAGTACATTTACTGTACACATTTTTTGAGTTGTCCATTTTCTTTGCCATCTTTTTCCTTTCAAGAACTTGCATCAAGAAGTAGACATTTTCCCCAGAGAAGTAAAACCAATTTGGAAAGGTTAACAGAATTACAAGAAAGACTGAAAGACAATCTGGATGACAGGTATGAAAAACTCTTCTTAGGAAAAAGCACTGCACAATGAACAGACGCCACCTTCAGTAAGCTAGAAGCTACCTTAAGCAAGCTACCGTCATTATTTGAACCCTGTCATAACCATTTATCTGCAAAGGTCATATAATGACAAATAATAACGATGCAGTACCAGTAATTACATCGTAATTACATAGTAGGCAAGAGTATGTAATTACTGCTAACCTTGTATGGCTCTCAGCCAGAGAATGTTAGCATTTTGACATCTGGGGCACACCAATTAAAAAGGTGTCATCCTACAAATACCTTGATCTTTGGTTGGACGATAAGCTGTCCTACAAAGTTCACGTAGATAATAATTGTGAGGAAGTTTAAACTCAAATTGGGTTCTTATTCTTGTAACAAGGCTTGCTTCCCATTTGAGGCCAGAAAGAAGCTTGTTCAAGCCACTTTTCTTTCTGTAATTGATTATGGTGACATATTGTATATGCATGCAGCCTGTTCTGTGTTAAAGAGACTGGACTCTGTTTATCATGCATCTTTGCGTTATGTTACAAATGCCAAGTCACTCACCCACCAGTGCACCTTATATCAAATGGAGGGCTAGACCTCGCTTTACATACGCAGACAGCTACATTTGTATTTGTTCATCTACAAAGCCCTTCTGGGTAGCCTGCTCTCCTTCACCATCACCACCAGCAGTTCCCAGACGCGGTCTACTAGATGGTTGCTACTAAAAGTCCACAGGGCCATTGCCGAGTTAAGCAAGACTGCCATTCCGATTGTGCACCTGAGGCATGGAAGTCTGCAAAATATGCTTCACCTAGATATACTAGTGCCCCTTAGTGGGTTTAAAACTCTGGCCCAAAACTCTGTTGAGGAGTGTAAATGTTTCCTCCAGGCCGGATGAGCACCTAATGACGTGTTGTTGTGCTGTTTGTATTGGTATGTTAAAATGTTGTATTGACTGCTGCTGCTTTCTTGGTCAGGTCTCCCCTTGCAAAATAGACAACGTGTCACAATGGGTTTTTTCCTGGTTAAATAAAGGTGAAAAAAATACAAATAAAAAATATAAATACGTTAGTGCCTTGCAAGCCACCAATGTAGCTTAAAATGCATATTGCATATTGTCATGACATTGTAAGGCAATTTAAAGGTTTACTTAAACCGCCACAAACATATTCTGTTCTATAGTCATGATAGTGTTAGGTTAACCTCCGATTTTCTAAAGAAAAGACAGGCCATTCAGTGACACAAAAGTCAGTTTTTCTGGCAACAATGAAATAGACAACGACAACATACAGTTAACAGCCGAAATAAAGGAAACACCAACATAAACCGTTGGGCCACCACGAGCCGGCAGAATATACAGGATGCATAGATTGTACAAGCATAGATTCTACATGTGTCTGGAATAGTGGTGCGGGTCAGCTGTTTGTTCACCCACACCCGCCCGCAATTGCTAATATCCCATCCGCAACCACCCATTGGGGCGGCAGGTAGCCTAGTAGTTAGAGCGTTGGGCCCGAGCTGACACGATAAAAATCTGTCGTTCTGCACCTGAAAAAGGCAGTTAACCCACTGTTCCTAGGCCGTTATTGTAAATAAGAATTTGTTCTTAACTGACTTGCCTAGTTAAATAAAGGTTCAAAATAAAAAATATGTGACCCACTCAACCCTAACCAAATATAGAATCTGCGCTACAGTCAATGATGACATAATGATTTTTTTTTTTTACAGTGGGTGCATTTTTTGTTGTTGTTGTTGCCTGATTTAGATACAGTTGAAGTCGGAAGTTTACATACTACACCTTAGCCAAATACATTTAAACTCAATTCATGACATTTAATCCTAGTAAAAATTCCCTGTCTTAGGTCAGTTAGGATCACCACTTTATTTTAAGAATGTGAAATTTCAGAATAATAGTAGAGAGAATGATTTATTTCAGCTTTTATTTCTTTCATCACATTCCCAGTGGGTCAGAAGTTTACATACTCTCAATTAGTATTTGGGAGCATTGCCTTGAAATTGTTTAACTTGGGTCAAACGTTTCGGGTAGCCTTCCACAAGCTTCCCACAATACGTTGGGTGAATTTTGGCCCATTCCTCCTGACAGAGCTGGTGGAATTGAGTTAGGTTTGTAGGCCTCCTTTCTCGCACACGCTTTTTCAGTTCTGCCCACAAATTTTCGATGGGATTGAGGTCATGGCTTTGATAGCCACTCCAATACCTTAACTTTGTTGTCCTTAAGCCATTTTGCCACAATTTTGGAAGTATGCTTGGGGTCATTGTCCATTTGGAAGACCCATTTGCGACAAAGCTTTAACTTCCTGACTGATGTCTTGAGATGTTGCTTCAATATATCCACATCATTTTCCTGCTTCATGATGCCATCTATTTTGTGAAGTGCACCAGTCCCTCCTGCAGCAAAGCACCCACACAACATGATGCTGCCACCCCCGTGCTTCACGGTTGGGATGGTGTTCTTCGGCTTGCAAGCCTCCCCCTTTTTCCTCCAAACATAACGATGGTTATTATGGCCAAACAGTTCTATTTTTGTTTCATCAGACCAGAGAACATTTCTCCAAAAAAGTACGATCTTTGTCCCCATGTGCAGTTGCAAACTGTAGTCTGGCTTTTATATGGCGATTTTGGAGCAGTGGCTTCTTCCTTGCTGAGCGGCCTTTCAGGTTATGTCGATATAGGACTCGTTTTACTGTGGATATAGATAATTTTGTACCTGTTTCCTCCAGCATCTTCACAAGTTCCTTTGCTGTTGTTCTGGGATTGATTTGCACTTTTCGCACCAAAGTACATTCATCTCTAGGAGATAGAACGCGTCTCCTTCCTGAGCGGTATGACGGCTGCGTGGTCCCATGGTGTTTATACTTGCGTACTATTGTTTGTACAGATGAACCTGGTACCTTCAGGCGTTTGGAAATTGCTCCCAAGGATGAACCAGACTTGTGGAGGTCTACAATTTCTTTTCTGAGGTCTTGGCTGATTTCTTTTGATTTTCCCATGATGTCAAGCAAAGAGGCAGTGAGTTTGAAGGTATGCCTTTAAATACATTCACAGGTACACCTCCAATTGATTCAAATGATGTCAATTAGTCTATCAGAAGCTTTTAAAGCCATGACATAATTTTCTGGAATTTACCAAGCTGTTTAAAGGCACAGTCAACTTAGTGTATGTAAACTTCTGACCCACTGGAAATGTGATAGAGTGAAATAATCTGTCTGTAAACAATTGTTGGAAAAATGACTTGTGTCATGCACAAAGTAGATGTCCTAACCGACTTGCCAAAACTATAGTTCGTTAACAAGACATTTGTGGAGTGGTTGACAAATGAGTTTTAATGACTCCAACCTAAGTGTATGTAAACTTCTGACTTCAACTGTATGATTCTGCTTAAAATTGCCAACATTTTAGTAGCCTATTTGTTAATCAACTTGTCTATAATTAGATACATGTAGCTTCTCTTTTGTCTTTATATGTTTCCCTAGAAGACTAAATAAACCCATGCTCAACCGAATAATGTATCAGATTGATAGAATGAATGCTTCAATCTAGTTGACATCGGTAAAGTTCGCTCTGTCATCTTTCACGGAGCAAAGACCGGGGAGAAAATACAATAACGCAAAATAAAAATCGGGAAAGATTTTCTGTGCAAAATATGATTTTTTTTGGTGCCGGCTATTTGACACATGTACAGTTAAACCCTAAAGCTTAGGCTTGTGCACTAATACCAGATAGTCTAAATGAATGAAAGAAAAAAACTCAATGTAGCCTGTATAAATTGCACAAGAATTCTACATTTATGGATTTTTTAAGGTATTGTTTCTCTTTGTTCAACCTGCCCTTCAGCCACACAATATTTAATGACCCTAAACATGTCCGCCCCGTTGATGTAATCGCGGGGACTGCGGGTTATGAGTCAACATGTGCATTACTAGTCTGGAACTCTTTTGGAGATCACGTCAAGACATCCACTATTTGTATCCCCTACATTTAAAACAATCTCCTGAAGACTCCTTGGCTTCCGGCATCTCTGTCTATCACACCTCTGTCCACCAGATAGACAACAGGCGTGTCGATCCCAAAAAGCAAGCAGGCAGACATAATCCTGTTTGCATTTCAGCATCACACACAGACAGCTTTAGAATGAAGTTGGTGGACTGAGTGTCTATTAGTTTAGCAAAGTCCTTTTTCAAGCCTGGCGAACATAAAATACAGTGCATCTTTGACATAGCTTCCCCTTACAATGTTAGATTTTCTTGATGTAGAACGAGATGTATATATAGTTCCTTAAATTATTTATCTGCCTCCGAATATCCCCTTTGAACTGTTATCCTCTCTCCCAGGTCTTTATACATACATAGAAATACGACATATTCCTGACCATGTGACCTGCCCTAGAATAATGCCTGGCGCTTGTTATAGTTTGTAACTTTTATTGGTCAAGTCAGGCAGTCAGGAACAACTCTAAGTCCTAATTATGATATATATACTGTACTGTAGGACTATGTACAATATATTCATATATGACTTTGCTGTCTCCCAAAACCTAACCCCCGAATACTACACACAACGGGCAAAACCGTTTGAAATGACATCATGCTGACGTATCTGGTTGTAATGATGTAATTTCATCATTTCTGCTCGCTGGGTATTTCCTTAGCTAGAGGTTCAGCTCCTTAAGTAGTAACATGCATGGACATAGAGAGATGACTCACAGGAGGTCCTTGGTCTCCCAGTGACCCTGGAGGTCCACTTGACCCTGGTGAGCCGGGAGCTCCTGGAGTGCCCTGTGGGTGAAGGAGGAGAAAAACACAAACAAACAAATTGCCACCTCACTGATTAAGCAATCACTCAAAGTTCCAATTTGTAACTTTAGTTTTCCAAGTGGTAACTTGAGGTACTACAAAAACATTTGTCAAAGAAACAAAACAATAAACTGTTACATTCGCCAAGAAGCACAAACAAGTAACCTACAGGGACAGTACTGTTGACCAGAAAGTATTGTAAGTTGCAGATCACATTTTACAATTCAAAGTTACAGAATGAATGTATTTTATAATTCAATTCAATCAAGTTCATTCATCAGTCCCTGATACTCCATCCACACACAATCTGATTTACCATAGTCCCTGTAGGTCCTGTTCGCCCCTGGGGTCCATCTTTACCAGGCAGTCCCTGTGGAAAGGGGTTACATGTACAAATACATACCTATGAGACTGTGCTGTTACGCCAGGTCCTATACCATGACTTTATATACACATAAATCTATTCCTTTGGATTAAACTGACAAACAACACCTTACCCTTGTTCCTGTTTGTCCTTCTCGACCTGGTGACCCAGGAGATCCAGGAATGCCCTGCAACCGTAGAGAGAGAGAGAGCATGTGAAAACAGAAAGGCCTGTTAAGGGTGTCAGCATGAATACATTTGTATTGACGGGCTCAGTTGGTTGGACCATTATCCTAACTCATTACAGATAATTAATGTTGTGAGGCCTGAGCTGTTTGTAATACACAGTCTCTTGCATGACCTTCACAGCCGTCAAAGCCAAATTCCCTCACTCAGACACAACGGGTACTGAATGCCAATGGCATGGCTCAAAGCCTATTACAAACAAAAACACACATCTCCCAACCTCTACAGTTATTTACAGGATCCAACTTAATTGGCTGAGCTCAGAGATTGATTATAATGAAAGTTCATGGCATCTTAGACATGAATCATTACAACAGAGGGGAAATAGCTATTGTTGTTCTGTAAAAGTGTCTTGTTACGGTCCAGGCAGGCGCTGCCCATAACCACAGATCTAGGATCAGATTGCCCAATCCGCTAATGCTCAGATTTACCATCAATGGGATGGGAAGACAGCTGACCCGTTATCAGTGGTTAAGACCAACTTCTACCTTCTCCTTTTGCTACCTATGCAAATCCGACATAACATAAACCAAAGGGGAGCAGTAGCCCTTCACACAAAACTCTCTCACCAGAACTCAGAATGACTTGTTCCTATTAACAGCTACCTTACAGAGATAGAAATTAAATATGACATTCAAAGATCTCCCTTTGGTGCAATGGTGTCATTTGAATGTCATTTGAAGACTGAGTGCCATTTTGTGATGAGGGAAAGTGTGTCTGAAAGGGCAGGAAGTGAATGGTGGTCTTTACCTGTATTCCTGGAGCGCCAGCTGCACCCTTCTCACCTCTCTCTCCTGGACCACCCTGAAGTGTGAAAAAACAACAATAGATATCAACAGCAAATAGCAAGCTTATTTGGAGGCTATTTCATAAGTTGGGGTCGTCACTGCGTTCTAATTACAAATGCCATTTGTTTCACAAGCTCTTACAGTAGCTGTACCTTAATAACCCTTAATAACCCTTACTAACTGTCACCATAATCCTGAATTAACAACAAACAGATCATGTCATCGATATAGAAACTGCGTATGTTATACCAGAGAGAAAAATGTACCATGTGTTGGAGCAAAAGTTATTTATTACATTCTAATGCTTTTGTGGGTGAAAAATGGTTTTGTTACAGTCACTGGTAATCCTCCACAGCTGACCAGTAACCTCTTCGTACACCCTACAAAGGAGTGATTTGTTACTCGTTCATTATCTGTACAAGCCATCCAGGTTGAATTATTTGCCTGTCTGTTTAGGCTCTAAAGATCTGATCAATCCCCTATCTTAGACACATCGGCTGTGAGAACCGGTTAGAACCTGCTTTTGTTTGTTTGAACGTTTAAAGGGAGTAGAGCTAATGACCCTTAGCTCTTTTGTAAACTTCCCTCTTGTTCGGGGTTAAGCAGCTCTTTGTGTAGGTGGAGTATATAAAGACTGAGTGACTTGTAAATAATCAAGATCCTCTCCGGGTTCATCCTGAGAGGGTGATCTTCCTTGCAATTACTTGAATAAACTTCTTATTGCTGATAAAGGAGTTCTCCTGATTCCTTGACGAGTTTTTCTCAACACATAGGTTGGCTTAAACATTGCCTTAGTAAAGTTAAGTCTATTAGATTACGATACATCCTTCCTCCTTTATGGCTTATGTTCAACATCAGTCCTTGAGAGAGAAAGAATCGACCTCTGAGTATTACAACAGCTTTTACAAGGTGGACTTTATAGCAGGCCTAGGTGAATCTGGTACTGTTGCTGTGTTATGTATGTCGGGAAACTAGACTCCTCTAATATGTGCAGTATTAGATGGTGTGTGTGAGCGTGTGTATGCGCATTTGTGTGTGTGTCTTACCGGGGGGCCCATGATGGTGCGGCCGCTGGGGCCCTGGGGGCCAGGAGGCCCCTGCAGCCCAGGAGTACCAGCGTCCCCAACTGGACCTATCGGCCCCTGTCATAGAGACAGAAGAACACATTGATAAAATAGATTTGAATATAGTTAACAAAGAGATAAAGTGATCTATTTTACTACAGATCTAGATAAATCCCGTATTTCCTACAGCCATTACCTCTATGTAGTATGAAAGTACAATTTTAAACAACAACAATATACCAATTTGTGAATGTTGAACTGCTAGCTAGTAATATAGTACTATAAACATGTTTTAATGACATATAAGACTATAACACCGGAACTGCAATCTAAGGCTTTCAAAAGTTGACGACATGAATATCAATAGTGTGCTGTGCGAGGTTTCATGGAGGGCGAGCAATATGTTCATAAATCTTTTATTCCATACAACTGTCTTCATCCTTTATACATTATCTGACCCAGCTCTTGGCGGCTGAGGGGGCTTTAGGCTAACTCTGTGATTTAACTGCAAATCAGAGAGCCGTGAGGCCACTCTCTGTCAGTCTTGTCGTGAGCCAACCAGTCGCAGGCCATTGACTTTCATGGGGGCACGCTGCGTCTCCGATGAATATAAAATTCATGAGAGTAGGAAGACAGCATGGGCGCACTGCGAGGACGCCTGCATTACAAAGACCTTCCCATGCTGTAATAACACACCATTCAACCACCAGTGCAATTTTCTGGGACTTTCAAGACCCATGCAATCCCGAGTCGAATAGCATGTGAGAGAATGAGATATGAATAAAAGATTAGAACATTGCAGGGGGCATTTTCAGAGAGTGGGTTTTCAGCCAAGCATCGTATAAGGGATCTTTTATGGAAGAGAGGTATCCATCAATGTTGGTATGTGTCTGGTATCCATCAATGTGGGTATGTGTCTGTCCACCCACTCAGTGCTTGTGGAATTCTAACATATCGTGGTTTTAGTTTTACAAGCTGCATTGACTTTCATTGGGTTTTTATTTACATGAGTGTGTGTGTGTGTGTGTGTGTGTGTACTGTACCACAGCTCCTGGTTCTCCACGGTCCCCTCTCCCTCCTCTGATCCCAGGACCTCCCTGTTGATAACACACAAACACATACCCTCTGTCACACACCATCAACATACTGTACGTATCACAGACATTAAAGACCCACTCTTTCAACACATCCTAAGCACACTATCACACGCCGGGTGTATGTACTATAGCTATGTATATATCCCTCTCCATCCCCAAATGTCACAGCGTGTTCTGTTCATCAGACACTGAATGCAATGAATGAGTTCCTAGCTCAACAACAGCTTTAAGTAACAAATGATGGCGATGAAGGAGAGACGGAGGGTCCTCACAGGGGGTCCAGTGGGGCCGGGGGGGCCTTTGCTGTCCTGTGTGCAGGTGCAGGCACGGGGCATGGCGGGACAGTCCTCCTCCTTCCTCTGAGAGATGAGAGAAACACCACAATAACATGACTATGCTACTGTGCGACCAAATGACAATACATGGAACACAAGAGGACAATGAGCTAATGATTACGATAATGTCCAAAGCATAATGATGGAAAAAAGAGGATAACGACCACAAGACACAAAATGACATGATCCTACAACATGCAACTACACATTACAACAAAGGTTAGGGTCATTCCATGT
The DNA here is from genome assembly GCF_029448725.1 of Salvelinus fontinalis. Taxonomy (NCBI): domain Eukaryota; kingdom Metazoa; phylum Chordata; class Actinopteri; order Salmoniformes; family Salmonidae; genus Salvelinus; species Salvelinus fontinalis. Next base: position 10,425,873 of record NC_074686.1, read on the forward strand.
CAGTCAGTAGATGAGATCAGTAGTGAGGCTTGAACTCACCAGACCAGGAAGCTCACAGCACTTGTCTCGGCTGGCCCAGGACGTGCTGCAGACGATGTCAAACGACTGCAGTTGAAACTGAGGACAAAAAGAACAACAAACACAGACATCTTTTTTTATAGTGAACAAAAATATAAACACAACGTAAAGTGTTGTAAAGCTTTGTGCACAAATTTGTTTACATCCCTGTTAGTGAGCATTTCTCTTGTGCCAAGAAAATCCATCCGCCTGACAGGTGTGGCATATCAAGAAGCTGATTAAATGATCATGATCATTACACAGGTGCACCTTGTGCTGGTGACAATAAAAGGCCACTTGTCACACAACACAATGCCACAGATGTCTTATGTGTTGAGGGAGCGTGCAATTGGCATGCTGACTGCAGGAATGTCCACCAGAGCTGTTGCCAGATAATTTAATGTTAATTTCTCTACCATAAGCCACCTCCAACATCATTTTTGAGAACACAATTCCATTTTATCAATGGCAATTTGAATGCACAGAGATACTGTGGCGAGATCCTGAGGCCCATTGTCGTGCCATTCATCTGCCGCCATCACCTCATGTTTCATCATGATAATACATGGCCCCATGTCACAAGGATCTGTACACAATTCCTGGAAGCTTAAATTGTCCCAGTTCTTCCATGGCCTGCATACTTACCAGACATGTCACCCATTGAGCACGTTTGGGATGCTCTGGATATATGTGTATGACAGCGCTTTCCAGTTCCCGGCAATCTCCAGCAACTTCGCACAGCCATTGAAGATGAGTGGGACAACATTCCACAGGCCACAATCAACAGCCTGACCAACTCTATGCAAAGACACGTATAGCACTGCATGAGGCAAATGGTGGTCACACCAGATACTGACTGGTTTTCTGATCCACACCCCTACCTTTTTTTTTTTTTTGTGAACAACAGATGCATATCTGTATTCCCAGTCATGTGAAATCCATAGACTAGGGCCTGATGAATTTATTTAAATGGACTGATTTCCTTATATGAACTGTAACTCAGTAAAATCTTAGAAATTGTTGCATGTTGCATTTAGATTATATACAGGTTGTGCTACTTTACTACTAGTCTCTTGATAGAACCAGCAGCAAGCTGCAGATCTCCTAAATAAGACCTGAGCGAAAGTATGATAACTCTTCAAGTATTACACATAGCTAACGGATCCATTGCACAACTCTTATTGAGGAGGAAGAATCAATAATTGGTCTCTCCAAACAGATTGCTCTGTTTTCTCCTCCTCTGCAGAAAGGGGTCCATTTGAAAAAAAAGAGTTTTTGTCAAAGGAAGAAAATGATCAAGCCTATCAGAGAGTACATCTCACTGCTTTTCCTGTATGAGGATATCTGGGCTATTTATGGAACTGGGCGATTGGATATGAAAGTTCAGTTGGTAGTGTGTCTCTGTTGTTTCTATGACTTGTTTATATTTAGTGGCAAATGGACCTTGAAGTGCTGATGTGATTATACATCACTCAAACCCTCTGTCTTAATGCTGTTATAGGAATTCATAACCTAGGCCGTAGATAGTTTATCCACCAGTGTTTTGATTACTGTATGACACTAAACATCTTACTGTACTGTAAGACACGTTAGAATTCAGCCCGACTATACATGTAAAATAAGGTGAATCAAGAGGTTAAAAATGCATAGAAATCCAATTACGGAATGTTGACATGGATATTGAATGGGGATGTCCTTAGAACTACAGTATATTCTAGTAATTCTATGTCAAAACAGCTGTGTCTGACTATAGGGCTTACCGGTGCAGAGTTGTCCTTCTTCCCCCGGGAGCGCACCATTCGTCCCAGCACCTCCAGGCCATCTGTGGTGATGTTGCCCGCCGCGTTGATGGCCTTCTCCCCCACCAGCTTACAGTCGATGACAGCCTTGGCGTTGGTCTTGCTAATAGCCAGGTGCAGCTACAGGGAAGTTTAAGAACCAGATCTGGGTTAAAATCCTATTTGAAATCTTTCAAATACGTTGAGCGTTTGACAAAGCCTGCCTGGAGTGCCAGTTTGGCAGGGTTTACACAATCCTAAACACAGCTAAATGATCCTAAATTATTTAAAATAGTATTTGAACCCAGGTCTGTTTGGAACACAGACACAGTGGGATTGAAACGTCTTATGTGTGAGTCTCAATAAATCACTGGGGAGCATTACAGAGTTGCGGGCGAACATACTTTTTTCCCAATAGTCCAGAACGCAGACAGCGGTTCAAAGAGACACAGGCTGTAAAATAAGGTCTGCTCTGAGAATTGCACCAGTCACCCGAAACGAGAGAGTCGGTTTTGAAGTCGGGTGATTTAAGACGTTTTTGTGACAAATAAAATATTAGCTTTTTTTTATACCCTTGACACATCAAGCTTCTACTGTATGCTTCGTGGAAATGGGATGTCTCATGGGGAAATACTGTATATGGGGGAATTTCAAGACATTAGCAAAATCACATTTGCCGATTAGGCCTGGCTCGCAGTCGACATTCCAATTCATCCCAAAGGTGTTCGATGGGGTTGAGGTCAGGGCTCTGCGCAGCAATATTCCCTAAAAGAAATTCCGCACTGAGCAAATTTCAGGTCGGCTGAGCACAAACTTGAACGTTGTGAAAATTCTGTGCAACTTCCAGCGTGCATTTACTGTGAACACTGTGTACCCTCCTGTGTACCCTACCCTACTGTGTACCCTCTTTAAGTTACAGTTGTAACAGTGGCCAAGTAGGCTACTGTGGCTATTTGATCATAATATAGGCCTACCAGAGTGGCCTACTATCAAAAACAATGGAGAAAATGCCTCCCATAACATTTTAACATGGAAATAACTGTTTAATCATTCAGCCTACCGTAGCAGCCAATGTGTGGGACTCAATGTAGGCCTACATTCCATGAGACTGAATAAAGAAAACATGCAGAGCTTGACATTAACCTGTTTATCCACCTGTCCTTCAGACAAGGAGGTGACTGAACATTTTGTTGTGTTGTTTGATGCAAGAAACCACTTTACAAAATAAAATCCATTATTATTCCCATACCATTATTACAGAGAATCAGACAAATTATGCTACCCTCTGCCTACTTAGCTTATTCAAGCCTGTCTCAAAATACAACACTGCCCCTTTAAGACAAAAAAAAGCTCTTTACCTAGCTTTTCAAAATGTCTAGAAATGTACACCTTTTGTGCTCTTGTAGAAAGCAATCCCTCCCCTATTGCTGACTACAAAGGATCTGAAACTGGGCTATTAACTCACTAACTAGTAAAGGATATGAACAAAATGTGCACATGCGGCTACATGCAGCTCTCGCTTTGATCTCAAAACAAGCGCATCTACTCACGGATCCATATATGGCAATGGTCTACCGCAGGTCTGATTGGCTATGCCGCACTGGTCTGTGTAGAGTATGGTCTGGGTCATGCACAATAGAATCCTAGTCCGATGCCTACAACAACATCTCTTGTATAGTTTGTTTTGTTTTCGGTGTGTTGCATTGCAAGTGGCTAATATTGCATTGATTCGATCACAATTGCCACAGTAAAGGGAAACGTTGATAGTGTTAACTAACAGGGAAAAGTCTAGAAAGTTGAGTGAAGTTACATTTTGTGCTTCTCTCCGTGGGCTGATATTTCCTCTGCGCTCTGCACGGCCGTCTGCGGCAGTCTCGGGGGATACTGCACGCCTGCGCGCAGTTTAGAGGGAATATTGCTGTGGAGTCAAGTTCTTACACACCAATCTCGAAAAACCATTTCTGTATGGACCTCGCTTTGTGCATAAGGGGATTGTCATGCTGAAAAAGGAAAGGGCCTTCCTCAAACTGTTGCCACAAAGTTGTAAGCACAGAATTGTCTAGAATGTCATTGTATGCTGTACCGTTAACATTTCCCTTCACTGGAACTAAGGGGCCTAGACCGAACCATGAAAAACAGCCCCAGACCATCATTATTCCTCCTCCACCAAACTCTCCAGTTGGCACTATGCATTCGGGCCGGTAGCATTCTCCTGGCATCCGCCAAACCCAGATTCGTCCGTCGGACTCCCAGATAGTGGAGTGTGATTCATCACTCCAGAGAACGCGTTTCCACTGCTCCAGAGTCTAATGGCCGCGAGCTTTACACCACTCCAAGCCGATGCTTGGCATTGCACATGGTGATCATCACAATAACAGCACTTACAGTTGACCGGGCAACTCTAGTAGGGCAGAAATTTGAAGAACTGACTTGTTGGAAAGGTGGCATCCTACGACGGTACCACGTTGAAAATCACTGAGCTCTTCAGTACGGGCCATTTGATTGCCAATGTTTGTCTATGGAGATTGCATGGCTGTGTGCTCAATTTGATACACCTGTCAGCAACAGATGGGGATGAAATAGCCGAATCCACTCATTTGAAGGGGTGTCCACTTACCTTTGGCCATGTAGTGTATCTATTCTACCTGAATATCAAATGTAAATGTGTGTCTTTATGAAACAGCACTTTCAGCTTTGTTGAAATTGGTGCATTACTACGCTAAAGCTCTGATAATGATGGAACTGTAGCATTTCCTTTGCATTTACACCTTTGTTCCTACAAAAACAGATTCCTGATGAATCATTCGAATTAGGCAACTTGAGTCAGCAAAGTATCTGGTCATCAATCAGGTCTTCTTGAGAGGTCATCTAAAATGTTACCACATTATCACCAAAGTGCTGACAAGATGACACATGATAATACTTATGGATTGGCAGGGCAAAGAATTGCAGTAATCACTGGTGATAATTTGCTGAGAAAAAAGGCAACAGTGAATACAGGCCATAGTCACTTTCAGTCATATCAACTTCCTCCTCCCTACATAGTTTAGGTTGTTAAGCTTGTTTGGAAGAGGCTATGATTCAAATACGAATATATTATTCTGGCAATATTGGGGTGCCAGCTTCATTCCACATGGTTTGCATTTAAAAAAAAAATGAATTTCAGCAGATAGCAGGTGAAATATGAAGGGGATTCCTTGTGAATATCATAATGGCACCGTATTACCCACAGTATATATTACTGTTACAGCCACACACTGTGTACTGGTCCCGTGTGGCTCAGTTGGTAGAGCACGGCACTTGCAACACCAAGAGTTGTGGGTTCTAGTCCCACTTGGGCCACCCATACGTAAAATGTATGCACGCATGGCTTGTAAGTCGCATTGAATAAAAGCGCCTGCTATAATGACATATAGTACTATTATTGTGAGGCAAAAAAGTTGAAACAATTTGAACAGTCAAAACAAAAGTGATTTACAAACTGCTCCAAAAAAGGTAGGTGTTTGTTTCAGGTGCTACATCTCACTCAAGGATGATAATGTTAGTTATCTGTAGACAGAGGATGATTATGACATTGGCAAGTGGGTGACCTGAATACACTATCAAATAACTGTGCCAGTGAAGAGATAAAGCACATCCTCATTCATTTTAGCAGCAGGCCATGGATGTGGGCAAAGGTATTGTAAGCTCCACTGACAGCCAGACAAGAGTGACTTAACGTCACTCAACAAGCTGGCTTATAGCCAGGAAGCAGGACATTCTCTGAGGTGTTAGGGTGATGTTGTAGCAGCGTTTGCACTGAGGAAGTGAGACAACAAGGAGTGCTTTTGAACTCTGACCTTGTGGAAACTGCCGTAGAAGAGCTTCTTGATCTCAGGTCCCTCGAAGGTCACAGTCTGAAACTGTCCTTTGTAGTCGTGGTTGAAGAAGGTGAGGGTCTTGCCACCGTCTAGAGTTGGAAAGAGAACCGTTTGACAGTATACAGTACAACTCGAATTTAGTAAGGAATGTTCTCGTTTCAAATAGAGGAGGCACGGATGGTTTAGTAGACATTGTGCAATCTGAGCAATGGGATACCTTTTGAAAATGTAGCCTACATTGACAAAATGTTTCTGCTGCTCACAACTGATAAATGAGCAGAGACACCTGGGGAAATGTCCCTGGCTTTGTCTATCTTGTGACAGCAACCAAGTCCCAGCCCCGCCCCCCGGCATTCTACTCACTGTCCAGGATGACGCCCACCAGGGGCTCGTTGTCCTTGTTGAGGATCTCCCACAATGCAAAGGGCTCTTTGGGGGTTTCAGGCAGTAGGCGGAACAGTATGGTGATGGTGTAATCGGAAGGCAAGCCCTCAGGGTGGATAAACCTGGGGTGGAAAGTTCACAGAACAATAGGCTCTCGTCTGAACATACTGCAGGTTTGGTTGTACTGTAGCACCTTCACCGAGTTCAACTGTTGTTAAACACATTTTCAAATGCTGTTTCAACTTGCCAATTAAATTCTTTCAATAGCGTCTTTCAATTCGAAAGAGAGGTTAGGAGCAGGAAGCTATTGTTTCTCCATACTGTATTTGGACCACATTTGCTGCATTATAATTTGAGAATGGAACACAAAATGACTATGCTTTGTGTGATGTGGTGTGGGGATTGTTGGAGATAAAGGAGAGGAAATACACCAGGCAAGGCCAGCTGTCTGTCATTATCACCACCTCTTCATTGTAATAACTGCATTTCTAGGCCACATGACAGGAAAAGAGGATTAAATTCGGGGGAGTAGGGTTAGTTGTATGCTATAAGGTGATGTTTATGTTATCATTGGGTAAGTGTTGCCAATACTTAAATACATTGTCATAAAGTTATAATATATATGAAGTGTCATGTACTTGTGTTAAGCAACCTGTATCATTGTAGTCCCTGACATTTTGTCACTTTGGACAAGAGCATCTACAAAATTCTACATGATTGATGGAAGATAATGCGCTGTAATGCCTTTTAGTTAAGATGCTAGTGTCCATACTTGGTGGGCTGGGCGAGGAGGGAGTTGTTGTGCAGGCGGAAGCAGGGGAAGCTGTTGAAGGTGCCAGGCTCCATGGACACTCCTGATACATGTCCATACATACCCTCCACCAGGCCAAACATCTCCATCATCCTGAAACCTGCAGCCACAACATAAACAACCGTGAGTCGGTGTAAAAGCAGATATATCCATACACAGTTGTCTACTGATAAGTAAAAAGAATCTGTTTTATCATGACTTCTCAATACTGGGCTTCTACTTCTTATCATTGAAGCTGTTCTGACTTACTGGTACACACTTCGAAACAGGCCATTTTACGCAGTGTTAATGGTACGGGTTGACACTTCAGAGTCCAGTGTTTGAAATGATCTGTGTCAACTGTACTGTACCTGTCCAGTTTACAATGATGTTGTGCATAACAGTTATACTGGGGTCGGAACTAGTCAACGGGTCAGAGAGTAGAGGTCTTGACTGTGCTCTATATGCTAGGAGGCATGAAGAGGTTCTATAAGTAAGTATGCTCCAGTCTCTAACCTGGCAAGGTACTGCCACTCATCGCCACCGAAGGACAAGCTGAAAGACAAAAGAGTTATGTCACTCCATGGATAAAAATAGACACAATAATATGTCCCTCCCCTGTTTCCAAATAACATGGATGTAGGACTCACTGGCAGTGGCAGCCTCACAAACAAAGGTGACCAGCTTTTCCTCAATTTTCTTGAAGGCGTCTAAATCGTCCACAAAGAAAACGTGTCTCTCGCTGGGCTTGCTGGCGATGCTCACCAGCTCCCCGTAGTCCGCATCCGCAAAACCAATGGCAAAGACAATGTACCCTGTGAAGAAGGCAAGCATACAATATTGCCAATTGTGTGTAATGTGCATACAAATCTAGAACATTTTGGTGGATTAACATAAACAGATACTTTTTTGTACAACCTTCTATTCAATTTAATTCTCGCATCATGTGCATTACCTTCCATCTGCATCTCTTTGGAGACCTTGTTGACATCGTCCTGAGAGCGCCCGTCAGTCAACACCACCACTACTTTGGGGATGCCCCTCCGGATCCCTCCCCCCACCGTGAAGATGGTGTCTTTCACATGCCGGATGGCTAGCCCTAGAGTAAGAGAATTAGAAGGAGGGATGAAGGGGGGAATGGAGGGAGAGAGAGAGAGAGAGGGAGGAGGGGAAGATGAAGAGAGGTGTTACACTCAAAGTGAGATTGACAGCAGGAGTTACTGCCAGGTTACTTGGTAGAGGATCATGGTTTTGGGTTACCACTATCACTGCAAATGATTCAGCAAAAAATATACAATGTAGTTATTATTCCCACCCCACCTGCAACTATACACATCACACACAAATACAGCAGAATCAAAGGAGAACACAATGCAACAATTATCATTACCAAGCGGACTTCTTTGTTGCACCCGTTTGAAAAAAAGAAAACATTGCTGGATGACTTGGAGAATGCATTATCGCTCCCCTTGGGGTTCCTGGGTTTGGTACTTAGAAACACTGATTAGTGACAGTGTCTCACTGTTCTCCGGAAGCCAACTCTGGCCTGTCTGATTACAATGACTGATTCTTTTTTGGCAGGTTACAAAAGGAAAGTCAATAAGGGGTATTTCTGTTCATCTGGCGGCTACAGCTGTCTCAATGGGATTCAGCTATCCTGTTAATTAACTGTTATGGGAGTCCCTTTAGAAATTCAAAGAAAAAGAAATGGGGACTTAATGTATGCTTCAGAGCAATTATATGAAAACTCTACATTGGTAGGGAGTGAATAAGGTTTGACAAAGGTTTGGCTTTAATAAAGTCCACTTGCCTGTCTTGGTGTTCCCTCCCTTGTAGGAGATGCGGTTAATGGCCTCTAGTAGCCTCTCCTTGTTGTCGTAGGAGTTGAGTTTGAACTCGGTTCTAGCATCGTCACTAAACTGGACAATGGCCACCTGGCAGGAGAAAGATACTATGAGTTTAATGAAAAATGGGACATTGTTCATAAAAGCACAGGTGACACATAGTCAAACATAAATGTACCTTCATACATTTTAAGACCATTAATTACTATTTATTTGAGTATATCACTACAGTACTGTAAGTGCTAGCCGGCTACAGGACCTCACCCATTGGTTGATCTAGGTGTCAATATTTACCTGAGTGCCATCTGGTCCAATGGTGTCGAGGGCTCCTGTGGTGCTGTACAGGAAGCGGATGATTTTCAGGAAGCTTTCATCCCCGATGCTCCAGGAGCCATCCACTAGGAACGCCAGGTCTGCCTTGGCTGCCTTGCAAACTGGCATGAGAGAAGGAATGAGAGAAAGGAGCGAGAGAGGAGAGAGTGATAGAAGTAGAGAAAAGTAGGTGGAGGGAGGAGGAAGAGGGATAGATGGATGAGGAGATATGAGGAAAGGGGGAGAGGGATGAGGAGTGAGAAAATGAGAGGAGAAGAGGGGAGAGAGTGGAAGAGTGAGAGATATACAAACGGAAAAAGAGACAGAGGGAGACAGAACAGGACATTTACATTTACAAGGCAATTAGAACATGCTCTTATCAAGAGCAATTTAAATTCAGTGCCCACAATAAGAGTTCCTACAATAGACAGCATATATAATACAAACTGACAAAGAAAGAGAACAATATACACACACACACACACACACACACACACACACACACACACACACACACACACACACACACACACACACACACACACACACACACACACACACACACACACACACACACACACACACACACACACACACACACACTCTAGCCTCAAAAGGCAGCAGTGGAAGAATCACAATGGAGAATGGAGAGAGCTTTCTCATTCTCCACAGGTTACGAGAGAGAAGCTGCGATGATTGGCAATTATCTCAACAACTTCCCTCTCTCATATCAGCGCCAGCCAGGGACAGATTGACCAGTAGAATACCTCATTTCCTGTTGTTTACTGTTCTGCTCTGTCATTTTCAAAGGAACCAAAAAATAGTATCCAAGTTGCTAGTACGTGGGAAGCAAAGTGAACTAAAAGTAGCATTTGTTGATGTTTCCTAGGCATACAATGACAATAATAAAACAATAAGAATTACAGGCTTGGAAGTTCCAACAGAGGGGACTGAGTTTTCAGTTAACTTTTACAAGACTCATCCCGGGAAAGCTGTGTAGGAAAAAAGAAAACTGCTAAGATTATCGTTCTCTAAAACAGCAAATAAAGTTAAACTTATACACATTTTCTACAAGTATAATAATAATATGTTGCATGTGTTTGTTGGAGAATTGTAAATATTCTGAGATATTCTGACTTGAAACTCAAGACACAAGGTCACACAAGTTCCAGTTTATGGTATTATCTCAGACTAAAAAGCTCATATGGGATCGTTTTTGAAAGTCTGAATAGATTTGTGATTATTCTAAAAGCACATTAAACAGCTTTACTATCATTTCAGATGTCTGTAGTCATGACGGTGCAATAGACACTGTGTTATATGCACTTGTATCAGATTCACATATTTGTGTCAGGAATCATTTGAGGTTTGAATGTCAGTCAGGGACCGGTTTAAAATTGACCAAGCAACCTGACAGAGTGATTTCCATGGTAACTGCCTGTTCTGAGGGCTCTTTAGTTTACTTTAACCTTTCACCAAACAAAATTACAGTGCCTTCAGAAAGTATTCACGCCCCTTGAGTTTTTCCACATTTTCTTGTCTTAAAGCATGAATTTAAAATGGATTAAATTTAGATTGTTTTGTCACTGGCCTCCACACAATACCCCATAATGGCAAAGTGTAATTGTTTGTTGTTGACATTTTTACAAATTAATTACACAGCTGAAAGGTCTTGAGTCAATAAGTATTCAACCTCTTTGTTACGGCAAGCCTAAATAAGTTCAGGAGTAAACTTCTGCTTAACAAGTCACTTTTTAAGTTCCATGGACTCACTCTGTGTGCAATATTAGTGTTTAACATGATTTTTGAATGACTACCTCATCTCTGTACCCCACACATACAATTATCTGTAAGATCCCTCAGTCGAGCAGTGAATTTCAAACACAGATTCAACCACAAAGACCAGGGAGGTTTTCCAATGCCTCGCAAAGAAGTGCATCTATTGGTAGATGGGTAAAAAAAAAGAAGCAGACATGAAATATCCATTTGAGCATGTTGAAGTTATGAATTACACTTCGGATAGTGTATCAATACACCCAGTCAAAGATACAGGCGTCCTTCCTAACTCAGCTGCTGGAGAGCAAGGAAATAGCTCAGAGATTTCACCATGAAGCCAATGCTGACTTTAAAACAGTTACAGAGTTTAATGGCTGTGATAGGAGAAAACTGAGGATGAATCAACAACATTATAGTTACTCCACAATGCTAACCTAATTGAGAGAAAAGAAGGAAGCCTGTACAGAATAAACATATTCCAAAACATGCATTCTGTTTGCAACAAGGCGTTAAAGTAATAATGCAAAAAATTGGGAAAAGCAGATTTTGCAAATCTGGCAAAGCCAACTTTTTATCCTGAATACAAAGTGTTAGGTTTGTGGCAAATCCAATACAACACATTACCGAGAACCACTCTCCATATTTTCAAGCATAGTGGTGGCTGCATCACGTTATGGGTATGCTTGTAATCATTAAGGAGTTTTCAGGATAAAAAAGTAACGGAATGGCGCTAAGCACAGGCAAAATCCGAGAGGTTCAGTCTGCTTTCCACCAGACACTGGGAGATGAATTCACCTTTCAGCTGGACATTAACCTAAAACAAAAACAAAAGGCCATATCTACACTGGAGCTTCTTACCAAAAAGACAGTGAACGTTCCTGAGTGGCCGAGTTACAGTTTTGACTTAAATCTCCTTTAAAATCTATGACAAGACCTGAAAATGATTGTCTAGCAATGATCTACAACCTATTTTTTCAACACCTTTTTCTCCCCTATTGGTAGTTACAGTCTTATCCCATCGCTGCAACTCCCGTATGGACTTGGGAGAGGCGAAGGTCGAGAGCCATGCGTCCTCTGAAACACAGCCCTGCTTCTTGACACACTGTTCGCTTTACCCGGAAGCCAGCTGCACCAATGTGTCGGAGGAAACGCCGTACACCTGGAGACCGTGTCAGTGTGCATATGCCCTTCCCGCCACAGGAGTAGCTAGAGCACGATGGGACAAGGACATTCCGGCCAGCCAATGGCCAACATTGGGCAAATGTTGCACAATCCAGGTGTGGAAAGCTCTTAGAGACTCACCCAGAAAGACTCACAGCTGTAATCGCTGCCAAAGGTGATTATTACATGTATTGACTCAGGGGGTTGAATACTTATGTGATCAAGGTATATTAGTGTTTGTTTTTTCAATGTTAGAAATTTTCTTCCACTTTGACATTACAGAGTATTTTGTGTAGATCCATTTGAATCCCACTTCGTAACACAACAAAATGTGAAAAAAAGTCAAGGGGTGTGAATACTTTCTGAAGGCCCTGTATGTTAAGGTTAATGCCACTCTAAGTGAGTTGAACAAAAATACATAGATAATCTACCATAGGGGATATCTCTACAGTATCTATACGCCGATGGGTGGAGACTTGTGAGCATTTGAGTGCAAAATTGCTGCGCTACATCACCCAGGTAGATGTTCACAATGGACAGTATTAGTTCCCTTTACCCCATAAAGGAACATGAAGGGCTTTGAGGCCAAGCCAAAAGCACTATAGCTTACTAAACGCAATACAGACCTAAAGTTTTTCTCTCCAGCAGCCCAACCAAGCATCAATGTTTACTAGGGAAAACACTGATGACATCAGTACTAGGAAGGGAGTGGACCACACTCGGACCAACAGGTATGTGTTTACAACAGGCCTTTTGTCTTACCTTCCTTGGTTGAGGGTATGGTGGGAGGAGGGGTGGTAGTGGGCGGTCTGGTGGGTGCCGGGGTGGGAACAGGGACTGCATGAAAGCAATGACATAAGACACACACAAATCATTATAACATCCTCATTAGTTGTCTATGTCACCTCACCTAACAACATGCTTGGTGAGGCTTTCATTTACAGTAAAATAAAATGGCTACAGACAGAAGATACCACATTGGTAATAGCATCAAACATAACATATATAATCAGTCAGATGATAGAAGAATCAGAAGGAATTCAGAGAATAAATCAGAGATGGTAGCTTATGCTTAGCAGCATGCCGAGGTGATGATTAAGTGACCTATATACAGTAATTTGCTAGCTTGATCACTACCAACAGCGGCAGTCAAATTGAAATGAATTTAACAATTTTTTTCTAGCTCTGGAACCCTGCTGGAACCCGCATATACTTTACCGCCGTAGTTATTCAGCTACATGAAACTGGGAATTACTTTTGATGGCAGCCTGCAAGGCCGCCTGGGGAAACGCAGGGTAATTTAAAAAAGGCCTTTAGCTCTAATCTGCATCAAAACAAAGCTATAAATCAGTGTCTAAACTTAGAGTAAAGCAACTCAATGCAAACAAATGCCTGGTGGGTTAGAGAGAGTGCCTTGATTACTGTTGTGGTTGCCCACAGACCGAATCATGATTCATTCCTGGGAGAGGCATTCAAGTGCCTCCCAGGAGGCTAATAATGTCTTGAAAATATTGTATATGTTGTGACTGTCTGTAAGGCATGTTGATGTACTGTATGTTTGGTGTGGATAATGTTGTAGCGATGTTGCTACAGTCTAGAGGGAATACTTTTTTTGTTTATGTTTTAACTAAAAACTTTGGGGCGCCAAAATAAATCACTTCGGGGCTGGCTTTGGCCTGCGAGCTGCCGGTTGCCCGACAGGTGATGTTGGAACTTATGTCGTTACAACATTGTCACAATGTTGTAAGAATCCTTTCTGAGAATAGTAGCAAGTCGGTTGTAGGGCTGTTGTAGAGTGTATACTAAGCAGCAGTTGATGGGGACACCTACAGGTTCTCTCTGTGGTGGTGACTGCAGGTCCCTCTGTGTCCTGAAGTTGGGCGTACACACTGATTTTGTACTGCGTGTTAGCTGTCAGGTCATTGAAGCAGTGCCGGGTGGCTCCTCCTCCCAGCCTTGCCTCCTGTTTATGTCCATCTAAAATGAAGACAGAATAACCCTCACAATATGCACTGTGTATATAGTGTACAAAACAGGAAACTGTTGAGCATGAAAAACCCAGCAGCATTGCAGTTCTTCACACAAACCATGTATTAAGACCTGTGCCTCTTACACAAACTGTTCGGGGTTATTCAAATATCTGGCAACCCGAGCAGTGGCCTTTCCATGAGTAGAATCTCATTATGAGGTCTCCTGTGGAAGTGGCGGGTTCATTTCTCACCCCAGAATTTTAATTTCGGAACCTTCCCCTTAAGGCCTCAACTTAAGCCAATTTCACTCATACACCGAGGTGGTATTTTCTTTGGGTAATTATATATTTATCTAGCCATCATAAATCCTAATTTGGGCTTAATACCGGCTGATAGATCTAATATTTCAGGAGCTCCCAACGGTAATGCTGCGAAATTGCAATGTGCGAAACGCTACACGATAATAATGATGTTTGGGGCTCAGTGTTAAACTTGATGAATTGCTCGCATTATTTTCCTATTTGGCAGATGATACTCATATTGGGATCAACACAGCATCGATAAGACATTGACATTTTAAATGTTCCATTGCTGAAATATTCCATGCCCTCTGTTGCATAAATCCCACTATATGCTAACTGTATGTTAGGATAAAATGTAAATTGAATGTCATGAATTGTCTAGAATTAGATTAATGCCAGGTTCTCTCATTAATTTAGGACGTATTTTGTTTTATCATATGGACTGGCATACTAAACTCAGCAAAAAAAGAAACGTCCTCTCACTGTCAACTGGTTTCTTTTTCAGCAAACTTAACTTTATATTTGTATAAACATAACAAGATTCCACAACTGAGACATAAACTGAACAAGTTCCACAGACATGTGACTAACAGAAATGGAATAATGTGTCCCTGAACAAAGGGGGGGTCAAAATCAAAAGTAACAGTCAGTATCTGGTGTGGCCACCAGCTGCAATAAGTACTGCAGTGCATCTCCTCCTCATGGACTGCACCAGATTTGGCAGTTTTTGCTGTGAGATGTTACCCCACTCTTCCACCAAGGCACCTGCAAGTTCCCGGACATTTCCGGGGGGAATGACCCTAGCCCTCACCCTCCGATCCAACAGGTCCCAGACGTGCTCAATGGGATTGAGATCCGGGCTCTTTACTGGCCATAGCAGAACACTGACATTCCTGTCTTGCAGGAAATCACGCACGGAACGAGCAGTATGTCTGGTGGCATTGTCATGCTGGAGGGTCATGTCAGGATGAGCCTGCAGGAAGGGTACCACATGAGGGAGGAGGATGTCATCCTTGTAACGCACATCGTTAAGATTGCCTGCAATGACAACAAGCTCAGTCCGATGATGCTGTGACACACCGCCCCAGACCATTTTTATTTATTTTAATTTATCCGTTATTTTACCAGGTAAGTTGACTGAGAACACGTTCTCATTTGCAGCAACGACCTGGGGAATAGTTACAGGGGAGAGGAGGGGGATGAATGAGCCAATTGTAAACTGGGGATTATTAGGTGACCGTGATGGTTGAGGGCCAGATTGGGAATTTAGCCAGGACACCGGGGTTAACACCCCTACTCTTACGATAAGTGCCATGGGATCTTTAATGACCTCAGAGAGTCAGGACACCCGTTTAACGTCCCATCCGAAAGACGGCACCCTACACAGAGCAGTGTCCCCAATCACTGCCCTGGGGCATTGGGATCTTTGTTTAGACCAGAGGAAAGAGTGCCTCCTACTGGCCCTCCAACACCACTTCCAGCAGCACCTGGTCTCCCATCCAGGGACTGACCAGGACCAACCCTGCTTAGCTTCAGAAGCAAGCCAGCAGTGGTATGCAGGGTGGTATGCTGCTGGCGACGGTCCATGACGGACCCTCCAGCTCCAAATTGATCCCGCTCCAGAGTACAGGCCTCGGTGTAACGCTCATATTTTCGACGATAAACGCGAATCCGACCATCACCCCTGGTGAGACAAAACCGCGACTCATCAGTGAAGACCACTTTTTGCCAGTCCTGTCTGGTCCAGCGAAGGTGGGTTTGTGCCCATAGGCGACGTTGTTGCCGGTGATGTCTGGTGAGGACCTGCCTTACAACAGGCCTACAAGCCCTCAGTCCAGCCTCTCTCAGCCTATTGCGGACAGTCTGAGTGTCACGTTCGTCGTAATGAGTGGACCAAGGCCCAGCGTGAATAGAGTTCCACATATTAATAATAAACTGAAACTCACCAAAACAAAACAATAAAGCATAAATGAAACATGAAGCTACTGGTGCGCACTCAGGCAACTCAATGTAGACAAGATCCCACGAATACCAATGGGGAAATGGCTACCTAAATATGATCCCCAATCAGAGACAACGATAAACAGCTGCCTCTGATTGGGAACCATATCAGGCCACCATAGAAATACAAAAAACACCTAGATGACCACCCAAGTCACTATCACGCCCCAGCCAACACAGAGAAAAAACAGCTTACTATGGTCAGGGCGTGACAGTACCCCCCCCCCCCCCCCCCCCCCCCCCCAAAGGTGCAGACTCCGACCGCAAAACCTGACTCAATAGGGGAGGGTCCTGGTGGGCATCTATGTTGGATGACGCAGGGCGTCGGGGGCGGCTCCGGTGCGGAACGAAGTACCCACTCCGCTCGTAGTTACGTCTTCCTTCATGGCGGTTCTGGTGCGGGGATCATCGTCGGAAGCTCCGGACCGTGGGTCGTCGCTGGAGGCACCGGACTGTGGATCGTCACCGGAGGCTCCGGACTGAGAACCCCTGCTGAAGGCTCTGGACTGCAGATCGTCGCTGCAGGCTCTGGACCGCCGACCGTCGCTGGAGGCTTTGCCGCTGGAGGCACCGGACCGTGGATAATCGCCGGAGGCTCTGAACTGGGAACCACCACTGGAGGCTCCGGACTGCAGATCGTCGCCGGAAGCTCTGGACTGGGAACCCCCGCTGGAGGCTCTGGACTGCAGCTCGTCGCTGAAGACTCTGGACTGCCGATCATCGCTGGAGGCTCTGGACTGCAGATCGTCGCTGGAGGCTTCGTCGCTGGAGGCACCGGACCGTGGATCATCGCCGGAGCCTCTGAACTGGGAACCACCACTGGAGGCTCCGGACTGCAGATCGTTGCCGGAGGCTCTGGACTGCAGCTCGCCGCTGAAGACTCTGGACTGCAGATCGTAGCTGGAGGCTCCGGACTGCAGATCGTCGCTGGAGGCTTCATCGCTGGAGGCTCTGGACTGCAGCTCGTCGCTGAAGACTCCGTACCGTCGCTGGAGGCTCCGGACTGCGGATCGTCGCTGGAGGCTCCGGACTGAGGACCGTCGCTTGAGGCTCCGGACTGGGGACCGTCGCTGGAGGTTCCGGACTGGGGACCGTCGCTGGAGGCTCCGGAAAGGGGACCGTCGCTGAAGGCTCTGGACTAGGAACCGTCGCTGAAGGCTCCGGACTGGGGACCGTCTCAGGAGGTTCCGGACTGTGGACCGTCGCTGGAGGCTCCGGACTGGGGACCGTCGCTGAAGGCTCTGGACTGGGGACCGTCTCAGGAGGTTCCGGACTGTGGACCGTCACATGAGGTTCCGGACTGTGGACCGTCTCAGGAGGTTCCGGACTGTGGACCGTCTCAGGAGGTTCCGGACTGTAGACTGTCTCAGGAGGTTCCGGACTGTGGACCGTCTCAGGAGGTTCCGGACTGTGGACCGTCTCAGGAGGTTCCGGACTGTGGACCGTCGTTGGAGGTTCCGGACTGTGGCCCGTCGTTGGAGGTTCCGGACTGTGAAACGTCGCCGGAAGCTCTGGACTGGGAACTGTTGCCGGAAGCTCTGGACTGGGAACTGTCGCCGGAAGCACTGGACTGGGAACTGTCGCCGGAAGCTCTGGACTAGGAACTGTTGCTGGAAGCTCTGGACTGGGAACTGTCGCCGGAAGCTCTGGACTGTTGAGGCGCACTGGAGGCCTGATGCGTGGGACCGGTACAGGTGGCACCGGGCTGATGACACACACCTCAGGGCGAGTGCGGGGAAGAGGCACAGGACGTACTGGACTGTGGAGGCGCACTGGAGACCTGATGCGTGGGACCGGTACAGGTGGTACCGGGCTGATGACATGCACCTCAGGGCGAGTGCGGAGAGGAGGCACAGGACGTACTGGACTGTGGAGGCGCACTGGAGGTCTAGAGCGCAGAGCTGGCACAACCCTTCCTGACTGGATGCTCACTCCAGCCCAGCAAGTGCGGGAAGCTAGCACAGGACGCATTGGCTGTGAAGTCCCACGCACTGGAGACCTGATGCGTGGGACCGGTACAGGTGGTACCGGGCTGATGACACGCACCTCAGCACGCCCGCTCTGCAGCACTCTCAACGCCAGCACCTCTCTCCGGAATCTTGCGTTGAGCTCCTCACTCGACTCCCTGACTGGCTCTGGTTCACTCCTCGGCTCTGCCGACTGCTCCATGTGCCCTCCCCCCCAAAAATGTTTTATTGGGGTTTCTGTGGCCCTCCTCCCCGACGTCGTTGCTTTCCTCTCATGCTCCTAGGCGACTCCTTCCAAGGAAGGCGATCCTGTCCTGCCAGGATTTCCTCCCAAGTCCAGGATCCCTTCCCATCCAGGATCTCTTCCCAAGTCCAGGATACTTCCTCCTCCTGGGCACGCTGCTTGGTCCTTTGTTGGTGGGATCTTTTGTCACGTTCGTCGTAATGAGTAGACCAAGGCGCAGCATGAATAGAGTTCCACATATTTTTTATAAACTGAAACTCACCAAAACATTTATTGCCCTGGCCACATCAACAGTCTTCATGCCTCCTTGCAGCATGCCTAAGGCACGTTCACGCAGATGAGCAGGGACTCTGGGCAGCTTTCTTTTGGTGCTTTTCAGTGTCAGTAGAAAGGCCTCTTTAGTGTCCTAAGTTTTCATAACTGTGACCTTAATTGCCTACCGTCTGTAAGCTGTTAGTGTCTTAATGACTGTTCCACAGGTGCATGTTCATTAATTGTTTATGGTTCATTGAACAAGCATGGGAACCCTAAACGTTCAATTGCTGGAAAATAAATGGGACGAACTGAAAGCACATTTATCCTACCAACGGGACATTAAAAACTGTAATATCTTATGTTTCACCGAGTCGTGGCTGAACGACGACATTAAGAACATACAGCTGGCAGGTTATACACCATCGACAGAACAGAACAGTATCCTCTGGTAAAACGCGGGGCGGGGGCCTATGCATTTATGTAAATAACAGCTGGTGCACGATATCTAAGGAAGTCTCGAGGTTTTGCTCGCCTGAGGTAGATTATTTCATGATAAGCTGTAGACCGATGCTCGCACTGAATGAGCTGTTTACCACCATAGGCAAATGCTCATCCAGAGGCGGCACTCCTAGTGGCCGGGGACTTTAATGTAGGGAAATTTAAATCAGTTTTACCTCATTTAAATGTGCAACCAGAGGGAAAAAAATTCTAGACCACCTTAACTCCACACATAGAGACACGTACAAAGCTCTCCCTCGCCCGCCATTTGGAAAATCTGACGAGAATTCTATCCTTCTGATTCCTGTTTACAAGCAAAAATTAAAGCAGGCAGCACCAGTGACTCGGTCTATAAAAAAGTGGTCAGATGAAGCAGATGCTGAACTACAGGACTGTTTTGCTTGCACAGACTGGATTATGTTCCAGGATTCTTCCGATGGCATTGAGGAGTACACCACATCACCACATCAGTCACAACGAAGATCTGTGAAGTTATTTGGATTTTTACGAATTATCTTTGAAAGACAGGTTCCTGAAAAAGGGCTGTTTCTTTTTTTGCTGAGTTTATATGAACTACGTACAACTTTAGACCACTTTGAGGGCATTCAAAACTTTTCACAAACTTTAAATATCCCTTTACGACTACTGCACTGACTGAGTAGCAAACTATCACTTTGAAAACAACCTTGATTTCACTTCCAGACACCCACCCACACTGACAGTTGGTTGGAAGTCTCACGTCTGTGAGGTGATAATTATGACTTAGAAGGTAAAAGGCGCTTACACTATTTTCCTGAATATAATTGTTTTACCTCATAATGTTCTGCTTTGACGCAAATACAGTATCTAGTTAACTACAAGCTGAAACAGAAGTATCTGGAACTCCCCCTGTCAGAGCACATTGAACCAGAAACTCAATTGTTTTACTTCTTCAAAAAGATGCAATGAGGTGCAATTACGGTCATCTACATAACAAGTATATCTTGGCTAGCCAACGTTCGCTTATTTAACCATAGGATATGTAAACGTCAACTAAGCTCGCCTGTTAAAAAGCTATGTAGTAGGCCTAATGTATATTATTCTAAACTGAAACCCAAAATATAGCCCCCAGAGTCTGTCCTATTGACGTTATATCTTATGCTTTATACTGTATATAATATAGCATAATTTAACATGGTATATCATAGCATTTGAATATTGATCAAATGCTATGATATACAAATGACAATCCCCCAGTTCCTAATACAGTTCTGCTGGGGAAGTGTGAAATCCCTGTCGCTATTACAAGTGAATCTTCCTCCCTGCAGGTTTCCGTGTCCCGACCGAGATTCCCTGCCAGGAGCATAATTCCTGACCGGGATCACATGTGGATTTTAGGGGGGAGTTGACAGCCTTATCCACATGGAGACGTGTGGCCGCATGGTAATCACCTCCTTCCACTAGAGTGGCTGTGTCAGTGTGTGGGGAATACCAATGTGGATTTGGTTGCATATAGTGTACTGTACAGTGTACGTCTACACACAGAAGTAAGGGCATACTGTCAAGGAGAGGGTGTGGATATTGTGCTGCCATGACAAATGACTTGCTTATAGCAAGCTCAATACTGTAAAAGACTGTTGTTGGTTCAAATGGAACAGGGAAAATTGATGTGTGTATGTGGTTGTGTGGTGCTGGGCACTCACTGAGCAGCGACTCGATGACCACACGGTACAGAGTGGCGTGGCGGTGGGCACTCCACTGGGCACACATGCTGTTCATCCTCACCTGGTAGGTGTTCAGATTGGTCACTCCCAGGTATACTGTGACAGAGAGAGACAGGCACATTATCACTATAGATCCATCTCATCACATTGGAAACATTGAGCTCCTGTAGTGGTGCAGTGGTTTAAGGCACTGCATCTCATTGCACGAGGCGCCACTGCAGTCCCAGGTTCAAATCCAGGCAGCATCATGATTGGGAGTCCCATAGGGCGGTGCACAATTGGCCCAGCGCTGTCTGGGGTAGGCTGTCATTGTAAATAAGAATTTGTTCTTAACTGACTTGCCTAGTTAAATGAGGTTACAATTTAAAAAAAAATGTGAGCATGGATGTGGCAGACCCACCATATCATACTGGAACCTGGGCCTAAGACTGAAAAGAATGTCTATGGATCAGTATTCAGTAGATTGTTTTGCTATACTGCAACATAGTGGAATGTAATCTTGTCATCGTGACTTGACTTTAACCAGAGCAGTGATGGTAAATACACCAGTGATACCCTCAGAAGTGACTAAATGATAAAGCCCTGCAATATAAACATATCCTTAACGATAATGAGCAGACATCTATCGCAGGCAGTGCATCTACCGCCACACAGCATATGTCTCCATTTGGGTTGGACTCTAAACATACGGCGAGAAAGTTATTTGGGGAGTTGAAATATGGTGCCGGTATCTTACTCCTAATGATCAGCAGTACAAATCCATTTATGCAAATGTTGCATGCATTTCTTAATCTCATTCTTGCGTGCTGCTATCGATTTGAATATATCAGTGGGGACATACATTTGAAGTTTCATTCCAAAATGCTATATATACATTTTCAGAAATGTTGGTAAATTAATTTTTTAACAAAATTATGAAACATATTGGTGTGTTTTTTTCACTATCTAATCAAGGGTTGTTCAATGACAGACATGTATTTGTTTAACATCTGTCACTTGATGGTTTCATTTCAAAGAGACAAATAATCATGTTTTTTTGCAAAATGCTATATATTTGCCTCACTCTCAGTGAAATAAGTAGTACTGCTATGTTTCAGTGAGTCAAATGTAACAAACAACTAAATGTTTAACAAAGACATGTACAAATTATATATTTGTGACATCAATATATATACCGTATATTTTTTAAATAAATACATTCAATAAAGTATTATGAGATCTGTACGTAAAACATTTACATTTGACATTTTAGTCATTTAGCAGATGCTCTTATCCAGACATACAGTAAGTGCATTCATCTTAAGATAGCTAGGTAAGACAACCACATACAGTATCACAGTCAAATATACATGATACGGATATTCCATTCCAGCTAAACAATGGATATATTGCATTTTGCTAAATAAAACATTTTAACACATCGAAAATATATCAATAAAAAAATCTGAGAACAGTAATATTTTACCCACGCATGAAGGTACCCATAAGCAATCATTTCTGATGAAAAAACACAAACGTGAAAAATTTGTGCATGTAACGTTTTGGAAATAAACTCCATTTAACTTGGGGAGCTTGATGTCCATATTTTGTATTCAGAGTCGTGAAAACAAATTTACTTACAACTGTTTGGTAAATAATCTAATCGGCATATATTGGAACATGCACATTTCCCAATGCATATGAATAAATGAATAATGTTTACACAGGTAGTAGACTGTGTTACATAATACATAACATACAATACAACAATTCATTGACTTTCGCAAAATAACTATACACATACATGACTGTAAAACAAGGAGATCTTGAACATGACATTGAGCTATCCCCATTTTCTCTTATTGTAGTGCAGGGTTCATTAACATGCTCACTGCATGTCAGTCAGGCATCAAACTCCACCCAAGAGACACCCCTATCCTGATTGCTATATCTCTATCTATGCCCTTCAAATCACGCACTACCCAAGCGTGCTTTACTTAATTATCATGCACAAGGTGATATCGTAGTTACATGCAAACGAATGCGAGTCTCTAGTTTCCACTCCCCCTTCCAATCTGATTATCTGGGAGCTGCCAGCCCTAATAAGACAATGATCTCCGTTACAGTGCTGAGTCGCTGACACTGGTACTACATTAGGCACGCCTGCCTGGCCACTTGATATCATTGTGGCGGCTGCAGTCTCCGATGGAGTGAAGCTGTGCTACTCAATAATTCACACTGATTCAATCTCAGACAGCACCAGTTGACCTACATGTGATCCAAATGATGCTTGCTGGGAAAGTTGGGGATTAAAATTAGAGAGGGAGGCAGGTAGCCTCGTGGTTAACAGCGTTGGGCCAGCAACGCCAGAAAAGTTGCTAGTTTGAATCCCTGAGCTGACTAGGTTAAAAATCTGTTGATGTTCCCTTGAGCAAGGCACTGAACTCCTGTAAGTCGCTATGGATAAGAGCGCCTGGAAAATGTCGAGGGGCCTACCTGGAAAGAAGATGATGAATAACGGAATTGTATTTGACAAACATTGTGCCCCAATCACCTTGACAGTGATCAATGTGACCAGAAAGTGTTTAATAATTAATAAAGTTTGTTATGCACAAAGGGGATAAGTAAGTAATTACGCAGTCACAGTATACACGGTATCCATTCTGGAGTCCTGTTCTACTTGGAGGTGTTGTGTTGAATAATCGATTAATTAACATATATCCATTCTCGAGTCCCTTTCTACCTGGGGCTGCTGATAGTCTACTCACATGTCCTGGCCTTGCCAGTGAGGGCCTCGCTGGAGCCGGTGGTGTAGGAGGCGATGACCCTGACGCCGTACTCTGTACCGCTCATCAGGTTCAGGATCAGCATGGTGTTCACGTCCTCGCCCACAAAGGTCTCCAGAGCAGGTCCCGGAGCTGTGGAGAAGAGAGGGTTTCGTGTGTGTGTGTGTGTAGAACTTGTAGGCTACACACTGCTTGCAGAACTTGTAGGCTACTCTCGCCTAAGGAGCATTTAAGACGTTATTGATTTTTTGCAGCTGACTGTGATTGCTAGAATTTCATGAATACTGCATTGTATTAAGGGTGAAGTGGAGTTTGAGTAGTGGGTTGTCAGTCAGAAAACAGCTTTAGACATCATTGTGTGGAATGTTTTAAACATGTTTTGTGTCAAGGCGATTTTCCCCTCTAGCAGATATATAAATAGGGTGGTAGGAACTTATTTTAATAAACATTTCGTGCTTAGAAGGTGATGAACTGACCAGATCACATATGAGTGGGATCACAAGCGTAGGAGGTGGCCCAGAATATTATCCTTTGTAGTTAACACAATATATTGAATGTGGGTTGATGCACTTTCACACCATGTGTTTGTGTGTGTAGTAGTAGTAGTATTAGTAGTATTGGCATTAGTAGTAGTAGTGGTAGTAGTAGTATTAGTAGTATTAGCATTAGTGGTAGTAGTAGTAGTATTAGTATCGGTATTCATATCAGTAATAGTAATGGTTGTATTAGTAGAAGTAGTATTAGTGGTAGTAGTATTAGTATTAGTAGCAGTACTAGTAGTAGTTGTTGTAGTAGTAGTAGTTGTAGTAGTAGTTGTAAGAGTAGTAGTAGTAGTAGTAGTAGTTGTAGTAGTAATAGTAGTAGTAGTAGTTGTAATAGTAGTAGTTGTAGTAGTAGTTGTAAGAGTAGTAGTAGTTGTAGTAGTAGTTGTAAGAGTAGTAGTAGTAGTAGTGTTAGTAGTAGTTGTAAGAGTAGTAGTAGTAGTAGTTGTAGCTGTAATAATAGTAGTAGTAGTCTTAGTAGTAGTAGTAGTTGTAAGAGTAGTAGTAGTAGTAGTTGTAAGAGTAGTAGTTGTAAGAGTAGTAGTTGTAAGAGTAGTAGTTGTAGTAGTAGTTGTAAGAGTAGTAGTAGTAGTAGTAGTTGTTGTAGTAGTAGTAGTAATAGTAGCAGTAGTAGTTGTAAGAGTATTAGTAGTTGTAGTAGTAGTTGTAAGAGTAGTAGTAGTAGTAGTGTTAGTAGTAGTTGTAAGAGTAGTAGTAGTAGTAGTAGTTGTAGTAGTAGTAGTAGTAGCTGTAATAATAGTAGTAGTAGTCTTAGTAGTAGTAGTTGTAAGAGTAGTAGTAGTAGTAGTAGTAGTAGTTGTAAGAGTAGTAGTAGTAGTAGTAGTACCTTTAGTTGTAAGAGTAGTAGTAGTAGTAGTAGTAGTAGTAGTAGTAGTAGTAGTAGTAGTAGTAGTAGTAGTAGTAGTAGTAGTAGTAGTAGTGGTAGTAGTAGTAGTTGTAAGAGTAGTAGTAGTAGTAGTAGTAGTGGTAGTAGTAGTAGTTGTAGTAGTAGTAGTAGTAGTAGTTGTAAGAGTAGTAGTAGTAGTAGTAGTTGTACCTTTAGTTGTAAGAGTAGCAGTTGTAGTAGTAGTAGTAGTACTAGTAGTAGTAGTAGTAGTAGTATGATATATATTTGTTATAAGCAGTATTGATGTGTGTTGTAGGGTTTTTGTGGGTTAGATGGGCTATCTTTTGAAATAAGCAGTACTGTGTGTGTGTGTGTGTGTGTGTGTGTGTGTGTGTGTGTGTGTGTGTGTGTGTGTGTGTGTGTGTGTGTGTGTGTGTGTGTGTGTGTGTGTGTGTGTGTGTGTGTGTGTGTGTGTGTGTGTGTGTGTACCAGAGATGGGTTTGTAGACGACCCTGTAGCCCATAGTTGGGGATGGGGGCGTGTCCCAGGTGATACGGAAGCGGTTGTACCATTCCTCCGACACTCTCAGGTTCCTAGGAGCAGACAGCGGCACTGCAGGATGAATGAAAGAGCAAGGGAAAGAGAGAATGAAATTAGAGATGGATAGAGGTTGGAAAAAGTATGGAGACATGAGACAGATAGATATAGAGAAGGAATTAGAGGGAAAAAGAAAGAGAGATAGACAGAGGGATAGAGAGAGATAAAGGCATAGCGCGAGTGAGCGATGGACAGAAAGAGAGAACAGAACACACTCAGAGAAAAGGTACATTTTCATCAAGTACAGCAATGAATTGTAGATGAGAAACTCTGTGTACATATGAGTCACTCAGTCTCCTGTCCTAAAATGAGAGGCATGTTGGGAGTTCTAAACACGATACGCGTCTGATGGGCTTTTAGATGACTAACTTTGAGTCACAGCCTCACAGCGTTGGACTGAATTACAAATGGATTCAGTAGTGTTAGCAGAACGTGTCCAGACCTGTTCATACACACACACACACACACACACACAACCAATGTGACACGTCGTTTGAGGGATGAGCCTCAATTTTCATTCTTAAAGGGGACTGTCATTTTCAGAGCAGGGAAAATAAAAAGCAACTACTCATGTTTGCATTTGAGGAAGAATGTAAATGTGAAATCCATAAAAATGATTTTGCTAAGCTTCTGAAAACCTCCACAGGCGGAATTACCATCTCCTGTCAAATCAACAGTTTATTTAAGCCTACGAGAGGTCTCTGATGTAGAGGTGAAAAGCTTCCATTGGATTACTCGGTATGTGTCAATGATATACAGAGCATGGTTATCTCACCTTCGGCGAGGGTTCATGGACTAACTAACAGACTCATTCCCAATGTACACTGGTTGAAATGAAGTCATTACAACCATTCAACATGGTTTGAGCAGTTTTACCTGCTGGGTTTACTTCATGATATATCTTTAAAGTTCCATATTCCACATGAAAGAAAAATACAGAACAACAGAGGCTTCCATTGTGCCGAAGAGAACAGAACACATATCTCGGAGTCCGAGCCTGTCACTAAAATGTCACCACGGAGAGAAGGTCACGCAGACAGACTTACAGGTGCGTCCCATGCGGCTGACACCGGGGCCGTCTCCGTCGGCGTAGACCGGGGTGACCGTCACCTTGTACTCCGTGTCAGACAGCAGTGGCTGCAGCAGCAGGCTGTTCTGACCACCGGGGACCATTTTCTAGAACACAGATACACACACAACTGCAAATCACGATACTAGGACAAGGTTCTGGTGTTGTCTGGAGTGGAGGCCGGTTAAGGGACATGCTGGGTCGATGTGACTGGTGATTAAATGTACTGGAGTTGTATCAGAAGAACAGATGAAGCTAGTAGGTAGCCTTGCACCAGACTGTCTGTGCTGTCTTTCCAACTCCAAACTATGGTCATTGTTTGGCATGACATATAGAGGTGAAGTCTGGGACCAAGCGAGCTAATAGGAGCTCTGTGAT
Organism: Salvelinus fontinalis; assembly: GCF_029448725.1. Lineage (NCBI taxonomy): Eukaryota > Metazoa > Chordata > Actinopteri > Salmoniformes > Salmonidae > Salvelinus > Salvelinus fontinalis. Next base: position 10,452,973 of record NC_074686.1, read on the forward strand.
GGCTTTGTTTTTAGTGATAACAGAAAGATCAATTGATCTGATTTCTGTTTTCGCATCTTTTGTATGTTAAGGAAATCTTCATGTCCTTACGTCATGTGCAATAACGTGTGATATGAACATGCTGTATTGGAGAAAACCATTCAGCAAATGACTGAGTGAATTGAATGATTAAGGCCATGAAACAAAATTGAGCAGACACAAGATTAAGTTAATACTGTATCTAGGAGAAACTCTAGTCTAGGACTTAAAGACAACATATTTTAGGCAATCAGTGAATGACAAGAAAGAATACCTCCCCAAAATAGTTAAGAACATGTCAGGTCTACACTTGAGCAGAAAACTAGAATTTGAATCATACTGGTTCTGGTATCGTATGAATCTTTGTATGTACATAATAAACATGAATTAAACAATTATTAATTCATATCCACATCTAATAGCTGACAGGAATATAGATTTAAACAGCAATTCATTGCAAAGTCATATAGGAAACACTCATAGAAATCTACATGAAGTTAGATATCACAAATAATGCTAAGCTTGCCTTACTACAAAAGAAAAGAAGTATGTTTTTTGGGGTACTTTGCCCCCAATTTATGTACAATTTTAATTATAAATAGACATTGAATTTGAAATAAAGGTATAGACTACCTAGACACTGATATCAGTAAATTTAATTGGAAAAATATATACTTTTAAACTTTCAGGAGTTAGGCTATAGAAGTTAATTGAGTAATGTATTGCACAATGCATAACTCGACATGTGAACACTGTGAATTCGTAGTGCAGGCTGTCTAATTTCAGAATCACCTAGAATGTTTGTAATTTCTGAACTACAGTCTCTCTCTCTCTCTCTCTCTCTCTCTCTCTCTCTCTCTCTCTCTCTCTCTCTCTCTCTCTCTCTCTCTCTCTCTCTCTCATCTTCTTTTTCTCTGTCTCTCTCTCCTCCACTCTCCATTCCTCCCCTCATTCCTGTTTCTCTCCGTCTAACTCTCTCATCCACTCTCCATTCCTCCTCTCATTCCTGTTTGCATTCCGAGCGTGTGCGGTCTAGCCTTGCCTCCGTCCCAAAAAGTTTCACAGCCATGACAAGCGGCGAGCGGCGAGCTTGACAAATCAATTTCAGGCAAACGTGATGAAAATAGCAGTTAGCTTTTTCGAAGGGGGGGACCGCAGGACGGAGTGCGACCCGAATGGCTGAGTCCCAATGCCACCGCCATTGCCAAATTAGATTATTTTTATTATGCGGGCGCTTCCTCATAAACTATTTAGAATTTGGGCAGTTCAATCTAGTTTGGAATGAAGTATCTGTGAAGAATGCAAACTATCATCGCATTGACTTTGCTACAGAGTAGCGCTGTGGGTTCCACTCTACTGCTTCTATTGCTGGGCTGGCCTTTAGTGAACTGTGATTGGATAGGAGTTGTTCAGGCTATGTGGTGCTGGAAGTTGCCGGTGATTTGAGAAACCAAATGCAAGGCTTCAGCGACTTTTCCTGTACTATAGCATTGGACTAGGAATGAATTGTTGTTTTGTCATTGAAATCCTATTTCAAGACACGATTTCATTGTATTGTTTTCCATTATTATCTTTCAAATGGGCATGTTACATTGGCTTGGGACGCCGCATCACAAAATCAGCAAGGTTTATCCAACAGATAAGTAATACATATCGACTACATTCTCACCGGACTACAACATTCTGATATCAATAGATAAGGAATCTGATTAAACACTATATCACTATGCATCTGGCATAAACGCTTAAAGACTACCATACAACCCCAATCTCTAGGAAGTGTTTATGGAAGTGTTTGTGTGTGTGAGTGTGTGTGTGTGGGGGGGAGGGGGGGGTACTAACAGACAACAAAGTCTCCTCTGTATGCGTCTTACCGTCTCCTCGGCACGATCGCCCCTGGCGGTGACATAGGCGACGCGGTACTGACGCACATTGCGGTCCTGCATCTCCCAGGACACCTCCATGCTGAAGGTGGTGTGATCACTAAGCAGGAGGTTCCTCACACCCAGATGCACAACTGGGAGAAGGAGGGAGGGAGATGGGTAGAGGGAAGGTGGCATGGAGGAAAGGAGGAAGAGAGGGTACAGGAGGTTGGAGGAAGGTAGCAAAAGAGGGTAGTGAGGGTGGAGGGAGGGGGAAAAAGGGAAGCGAGGATGAGTTGAGAAAGGGAGGTGGAAAATGGAGATAGGATAGAGACACCAGGTGGCTTTACTATGCAGACTGTGTGGTTGCATGCATACATTTGAATAAACACAATATTAATAGACCAATGATGCAACAGTGCAGAAAGAGAGGGCACACAAACACAGGGATCCTGATGAGATCATAGCTACATACAGGATGAAGAGTTTCAATCCAAAACTATACATATCCATTTTCACAAATGTTGGTAAAGTTGCTTTTATTGTTTAAAGAAATTATTAAAGAGATTGGTGTATTTTTTCCCTATCTAATCATGGCATGGGGTTGTTCAATGACAGATGTGTTTAAAATCTATTACTTCATGGTTTAATTTGAGACAATTTTTATTTTTTTTATGCTATATTTCCGCCTCACTCTCAGAGAAATAAGTAGCAAGTTTTACACAGTCAAATAACAAACATATTCATTAAAAAATGTACAAATGATACATTCGTGACACCAACATACATAATTAAAAATATATATATATATATATTCAGTAATATGAGATCTGTATGTAAAACATTTATATTTGACATTTTAGTCAGTTAGCAGATGCTCTTATCCAGTGTGACTTACAGTAAGTGCATTCATCTTAAGATAGCTAGGTGAGACAACCACATATCACAGTCAAATATACAGGATCCGTAGTTCCATACCAGCTAAACAATGGATGTACAGCGTCTTGCAAAACAACACATTTTCTCAAATCTATGAATAAAAAAATCTGAGAAAATGTTTATTTTACCTACACATGAAGGTACCCATAAGCAATCATTTCTGATGAAAAAACACAAATGAAGATTTTTGGGGGGATATAGCCTTTTGGAAATAAATTATTTTCATTGATGATGGATGAGGTGAATTGCAATTTCAAACCAAGTGAAAAGCACGATATAAATGTAATCCATCATCACTATAATACATTACTATCACTCTTATAAACAACAGGACAAGTTGGGGAAATTACTACTAAAAGCTCCCACAAAATTAACTTTATAAAAATCGATACAGTACATGACTGGAAAAAATCTAGTTTACCTGCTGTGGTGGTAGCTCGTGTGGTAGTCGTGGTTGTAGTAGCTTTTGTGGTAGTCGTTGTTCTTGCCACTGAAAAACAGATAAATTGGTTGGGTCAATCAATAAATCAATCAATTAATGAATACATTTTGATTTGTATAGTGAGCATTTCAGAAGAAGAATTAGAGGAGATATATACTATATATACAAAAGTATGTGACACCCCTTCAAATGAGTGGATTTGGCTATTTCAGCCACATCTGTTGCTGACAGGTGTATAAAATTACACAGCTGTACAATCTTCATAGACAAACATTGGCAGTAGAATGGCCTTACTAAAGAGCTCAGTGACTTTCAACGTTGCACCGTCATAGGAGGCCACCTTTCCAACAAGTCAGTTCTTCAAATTCCTGCCCTACTAGAGCTGCCCCGGTCAACTGTAAGTGCTGTTATTGTGAAGTGGAAACATCTAGAAGCAACAACCGCCTAGCTGTGAAGTGGTAGGCCACACAAGCGCACAGAAGTGCATTGCAAATATTGTCTGTCCTCGGTTGCAACACTCACTACCGAGTTCCAAACTGCCTCTCGAAGCAACGTCAGCACAAGAACTGTTCATCGGGAGCTTTGTGAAATGGGTTTCCATGGCCGAGCACAATGCGCAATGCCAAGTGTCAGCTGGAGTGGTATAAAGCTCGCTGCCATTGGACCCTGGAGCAGTGGAAACGTGTTCTCTGGAGTAATGAATCAAGCTTCACCATCTGGCAGTCCAACGGACAAATCTGTGTTTGGCGGATGCCAGGAGAACGCTACCTGGAGGAGGAGTAATGGTCTGGGGCTGTTTTTCATGGTTCGGGCGAGGCCACTTAGTTCCAGTGAAGGGAAATCTTAATGCTACAGCATACAATGACCTTCTTGATGATTCTGTGCCTACAACTTTGTGGCAATAGTTTGGGGCCCTTTCCTGTTTCAGCATGACAATGCTCCCCAAACTTGACTGGCCTGCAGAGCCCTGACCTCAACCCCATCGAACACCTTTGGGATGAATTGGAACGCCGAGTGCGAGCCAGGCCTAATCGCCCAACATCAGTGCCCAACCTCACTAATGCTCTTGTGTCTGAATGGAAGCAAGTCCCCGCAGCAATGTTCCAACATCTAGTGGAAAGCCTTCCCAGAAGAGTGGAGGCTGTTATTTCAGCAAAGGGGGACCAACTTAATATTAATGCCCATGATATTGGAATGAGATGTTCGACGAGCAGGTGTCCACATACGTTTGGTCATGTAGTGTAGTTTTGACTTTAATGTCAATGTTTCAGCACAAAGGTGTTTCTCAAGACCAGTCTTAATGAACAATGCCCTGTAGCAAACATACAACACATGGGTAAAAAAGCTGTGTTGTGGACATGCACGATTTTAACAAAGAGCAAGCAGTAGCACAGTGGCAACATTAAATCAATACAATAATCAATACAATCCCCAATGTTCAATTAACCCTGATTGGAGTGGAGTTTCCCTTAATTACCTGTTGACTCTGTGAGGGTCACGGCGTCGCTTTCCTCCTCGTTTCTAAAGACAGCAATCAGAGAGACTTCGTACTCAGTGATGGGCCTCAGTCCAGTCAGCAGGTGGCTGTTCCTGTTACCATTCACTAGCATCTTCACCATGGAGAAGGGAGGGAGGGAGTGGGAGGGAGGTAGAGTTGGAGAGAGGGGGAGGGAGGGATGGAGAGAGGGGGAGGGAGGGAGGGATGGAGAGAGGGGGAGGGAAGGGGGGATGTAGTGAGAATTTGAGTCAAAAATGTCAGATATTTCTGCTGCTACCGAATGGACTGGAATTCTACAGTCACCAAAAGGGCTTCAAAATAGCACTATAGCCCATTCCTGCGGTCAATGACGAAAAGCGCCCTCTGTGGCCACATGGGTGGAATGTTATTAATCGTTTTCATAATTTCAAAGTTAATAAAGATGCATTTTTTTACGAAGACAATTTGGTGTTTCTATGTCAAACAGTTTTGTTATATTTTAGTCTTCTGTGATGTATATAAAGTGTAATATTGGAATGCAAACTCAAAATGTAATAAATGTCAACTCTATATCAGACATCGTGCAGGTGTCTTCGTTTTATAAGCCCGTAACCATGTGTGTGAGGTGTTTAAGTGCTCAGGGATGTGATAGAATGTATGCCAAGCAGTGTGGGAGAAATCACGTAGCAGAAAATACACTAGCAGAAGCAATTCATTTGCCGTCAGAGCTCCTTTAGCTGATGTGAGACACTAACTGCACTGACAGATAGACAGAAACACAGACAGACAGACAAATATCCATCCATTCAACTAACCAACAGCCATCAGACACAGACCTCTTTAGTGTCTCCTCCTCTGGTTGGGGTCCAGGTGAGTCTGTAGAGGACCACGTCTTGGGCTGAGTGTTCCCAGGTGACCCTGAAGCTCTCAGTGGAGACTTCACTGGTCTTTAGGTTCAGAGGCTCTGGGACTGTCTCTGGATTACACACAAAGGGTAAAGATGCCTCAAAATAATGGAAGGAGAGTGCCACCACTTTGCATCCCCCATATGAGTGGTCATATTCACAGTCTGAACTCACTTTTAGATACACTTAATCACGTGTAAGAAACTGTTCACTTACATCAGCGTTTCATTTTCAAATACAGTTAGATCATTTGTTAGCACTTTCCATAGAAATAGAATGCCCACCCATCACGGAACGTTGAATTGAATGGGAATGTCCGTTCTATTAATTATATTTCTATGGCACTTTCTACAAGCCGCAGCATTTAAAGCCTTTTTTTTGTATTATAAAGGCTGTTGTTGAAAGCCAAGAGCTGCCAATAGCATTGCTTATATGGGTAGAGACACTCTTACTAGTGGTGAAGCTGTCAGTAAGGGGCTCTGCCTGGCCCTCGTCATAGATAGCAAAGATGGCCACCGTGTACTCTGTCAATGACGTCAGGTTCCTCAGCAACAGGGTGGTGATGCGGCCAACATCCATCTATAGCCAAGGAAGAGAGAGGTCAGAGTTAACGGTCAGTGTGAGTCCCTCTATGTGACAATAAAACAGTATATATATTTTATTTAACTTATGAATTTGGTATCCATTCCAGTGATGCCTAGTTTTCTATAAATCAGTCAGCACCAGATTATATATCACATTCTATCAGGTTTACATGTTTGCAAGATGCTATTCGTGCAGAAACACAGAACTGTCTTTGAAAAGTTATTTCTTTAGGGGGAAAGTCCGCAACATTAACATTAACACGATCTATTCATGGGTTTAAAGTCGAGTTACGTTATTGGCCAAGTGCCGTGAGCTCTCACCTCATTGGTCTGCACTCCGTTTGTCTTGACGTACATGATGCGGTAGCCGTTGGCCTTCTTGGACGTCGCCTCCCAGGTGAGCCTGGCCGAGCTGTGGTCGACGTCAGAGAAGCGGAGGTTCCGCGCCGGGGTCAGGGGTACTGGGACATGAGGGGGGTAGAGAACAGGAACACGGGTCAACCCTAATATAGTTGTAATTAAACACAATAACCTGAGTCACCCTCCCGCTGGTGCATGACCTGACTCTTTTTGATTGAGAGTTCCTCTCCGAAGAAAACAAAAGGGCAGGAGAATGGCCTTTTGCGGACAAAGTACATTCTCTGGCAGAGTTAGAATTTAACAAGGAGCTTTAGGTAGGGCTAGAAGTCCTGCTTACAATTAGCCCTGTTTTTTCTTGCTGCGGTTCATTCTCTTCAATATAAATGAGGGTCAGCATTTAGCTTTAGAAGCAGGGAGCATGAAAAGGATGCAGTAAAGGGGGACTGGGTTCATGAGGGAATCGGGGAGGGGGGGAAGTCGGAAAGGAGGGTATTAAAGTTTGGCAACGATCTATTCCTACTATACTTCAATGCTGTCATTTATTACATGTGACAGATCACTCCAAAAAATCTGTTTGTCTAATGTTTACAGATCTCCTAAGTGGTCCAATGTTGAGATGAGTTGAGAACACACACTCTGTTATTTCGATCATGTTACATACCTCCATTCCAAATGAACTGGACATACTAGCAGCATTCTTAGACAGTGTTTATCTTTCCCCTTCTTTTGGGGTTGAGATAAATAGGCTGGATCTACACCACATCCAACAAAGTTGAATTCAGGAGTGAACTGTTCCTTTTTAAGGCACTATCCTGTTCCCTTAAAACAGACAGAACGTCTAAGGACAACTACTTTCTGAACTGTTTTCAAGCCTCTGTATATCTACAACACGTGTCGTGACACCGCCCTTAGAAGCGTTCAAAGAAGGACAATAACACATTAACTAGCAAGGGGGTGACTGACAGTTGGTCAACGTCAACACTAAATTGATGCAACCGTAATAGCTCTGAAGTGCAAAGTTAGCACAAACACCATTGTTTTGGCAGCCTGTTCGTTAGGTCTTGCTCTAAAGCTTGCCAGGGCTTGACATCAAGGTGCAGGCAGAAGCATGAACATTCACTAGGCCTGATGGCTAACAAAACATCTAAATACCTACAGTAAGTATCTCATGCTCAGCCAGTAAATATGCATCCCCTGTTCTGATAGAGATTTACAATTATTATGACAGCTTTACCTACAAGTGCCGCAACTGTTTTACCAGTAAAAAGTATGGACACACTCTCTCATTCCAGGGTTTTTAAGTATATATAAAAAATATAAAAAATACATTGTAGAATAGTGAAGACATCAACACATGAAATAACACACATGGAATCATGTAGTAACCAAAAAAGTGTTATATTTGAGATTCTTCAAAGTAGCCACCCTTTGCCTTGATGACAGCTTTGCACACTCTTGGCATTCTCTCAACCAGCTTCATCTGGAATGCTTTTCCAACAGTCTTGAAGTAGTTGCCACATACGCCGAGCACTTGTTGGCTGCTTTTCCTTCACCACTCTGCGGTTCAACTCATCCCAAACCATCTCAATTGGGTTGAGGTCTGGTGATTGTGGAGGCCAGGTCATCTCATGCAGCACTCCATCACTCTCCTTCTTGGTCAAATAGCCCTTACACAGCATGGAGGTGTGTTGGGTCATTGTTGTGTTGAAAAACAAATGACAGTCCCACTAAGAGTAAACCAGATGGCATATGGCTGCAGAAAGCTGTGGTAGAAATGCTGGTTAAGTGTGCCTTGAATTCTAAATTAATCACAGACAGCGTCACCAGCAAAGCACCCCCACACCTCCTCCTCCATGCTTCACGGTGGGAACCACACATGCGGAGATCATCCGTTCACCTACTCTCAAATTTGGACTCATCAGACCAAAGGACAGATTTCCACCAGTCTAATGTCCATTGCTCGTGTTTCTTGGCCCAAGCAAGTCTCTTCTTCTTATTGGTGTCCTTTAGTAATGGTTTCTTTGAAGCAATACGACCATGAAGGCCTGATTCACACAGTCTACTCTGAACAATCGATGTTGAGATATGTCTGTTACTTGAACTCTGTGAAGCATTTATTTGGGCTGCAATTTCTTATCCACTGCAGCAGAGGTAAGCCTGTGTCTTCCTTTCCTGTGGCGGTCCTCATGAGAGCCAGTTTCAACATGCAGTTGAAGAAACTTTAAAAGTTCTTGAAATGTTCCGGATTGACTGACCTTCATGTCTTAAAGTAATGATGGACTGTCTTTTCTCTTTGCTTATTTGAGCTGTTCGTCCCATAATATAGACCGGGTCTTTTACCAAATAGGGCTATCTTCTGTATACCACCCCTACCTTGTCAAAACACAACTGATTGGTTCAAGCGCATTAAGATGGAAAGAAATTCCACATATTAATTTTAATACATTCCAGGTGACTACCTCATGAAGCTTGTTGAGAGAATGCCAAGAGTGTGCAAAGCTGTCATCAAGGCAAAGGGTGGCTATTTGAAGAATCTCAAATCTCAAATATATTTTGATTTGTTTAACACTTTTTTGGTTACTACGTGATTCCATATGTGTTATTTCATAGTTGTGATGTCTTCAGTACTATTCTACAATGTAGAAAATAGTAAAAATAAAGAAAACCCCTGGAATGAGTACGTGTGTCCAAACTTTTGACTGGTACTGTACATGTGTGTCAGCTTATTCATAATGTATGTGAATCTGTGTGTACACGTGCATGCGTACGAGTGTATGAGGCGGTTACTCACGCGTGGTCTCCTGACTGGTCATAGGGTCACTGGCCTCCTCTCCATACATGGCGTACACGGTCACTGTGTACTCTGTGTCTGGAGTCAGGTTCTCCAGTTCCACTTCGTTCACAGTCTCAGCCACTTTCACCTGCACAAACAGTCATCAGAGACCTTAGACGGGGTGACAGACAGGTACGCAGAGAGGTTGGCAAAGGAGCAAGATATATACAGGGGGTTGACAGAGACAGAATATCAACCATCAAACAGACAAGGGCAAGGCAGTCACACAGCCAGATAAAGTGGCAGCCAGCCAGCCAGACGTGATACACGAGGGTGTGAAAAAAAGTGATTTTTCCTGCATTTTACAGAATGAACCATACTGCCCCAAGATTGCATTCGTTTTAGGCTATTCTATATAGAGGCTGCAGATTTTAACTAAACAACCCAGATATGCACTTAAAACCTGTCTGGATCAATCGACAACAGTCAATGTAACATTTAGCACAAAAACTTCAAGCATCACTTTGAGAAAAAGAGAGAAAAGTCCTGGAAGCCATGTTGTGCCCCAACAGGCTGAGCAAGTGAAACTGTGAACCTGAACTGATTACTGTGCCTGGAGGGAGTGTTCTTTTTTAATGAGCACTAACAGGATGGGTGGAATTTGAGCGGTGGAGGACTTTGCCCTCATTTTCTCTCTCTCTCTCCCTCTCCCCACACCCCCTTTCACTGTACTAGTTACAATGTATTCTAAATATTTCCTTGATTTGAGTCTAAACTCCCTCCCTTGCTACTTCTTTATTTTCCTCTGTATTTAAATTTAGCCACTCCATTTCTTAAATCCTCTTCTCTCTCTTTCCGTCTCCATCTGTGCTTTGGATTATATTTCTTCTTTCCTTTTCTTTCTGACAGTCTTTTCTCCTTCTCTCTGTCTTTATTTTACCATCTCATTCCTCATCTCGCTCATTCTCTCATCCTCCTTTCTCTATCCTCTCCGTCCTCCCTTCTCTCTCTTTTTTCTCTCACCTCCTTCTCGTCGGCGGCGTCTCCCTCGGTCAGTGGGGCATAGAGGATCATGTAGCCAGAAGCCCCCTCTGCGACCCTCCAGCGGGCTCTCATGCTATTGTGGGTGATGTCAAACAGCTCCAGGTTGTTCACCATGGGTAGGGCCACTGTAACACACAAGGGTTATACAGGGGTCACGCCATAGAACTACTACAACAGCCATCAACATTCAAGTCAACATTCAGGATTACAATTCTATATTAGTCATATTGAGGGTACCAATGAGGGTGCAGTCAAATTGGTCAGAGGGGCTTTGCCCGTTCTAGTAATTTTATTTCTACGAGTCACACACAGTTCACACAGGGTTCAGACTAGGTCCTGACTTAGACCAGTAGACCAGGTTTAGCAAAACCCTCCTTATGGAGCACTAACATCAAATCAAATCAAATTTTATTTGTCACATGCTTTGTAAACAACAGGTGCAGACTAAGAGTGAAATGATTACCTACTGCATTGTAGGTTTTTGCTCCAGCCCTGCTTCTACTCTAATTAAGGTCCTGACGTGCAGCTGATCAGGGGTTAGCGGTAGGAAGTGGGTTAGGACACAGTTACACTAGCAGTACATTTCACTAGCAGTCCATTATTCATATCCCAGCAGCAGCAGGGCCAGGTGCTCAGAGTACCAGTAGGGAGTGATTACTCACAGTTGAGAGGGATTACCTAGCTGAGAAGCTGATTGGAAGTAGCCTCCTGACCCGGCAGGGTTTTCCCATTTGTGTCTGAATCTGTTTCCTTAGGTTGGCATGCCTTTTTGTTTTTCCTTTTGTAAACTATTATCTTTGTCCCCATTTGAACCTAATAACTTGCTTGTGCTGGCCGACTAGGGATTCCCAACTGAGCTCTTCCTGAACCTTGGTGAGTAGGCTATACTGTCTATGGACAAAGACATACAACACCCTGATCGCACACCTCAAGGTTACAGACTCGTTAGAATGTCTTAGCTTCCCTTGATTGGCCAGAGTTTATATACACTCTTAGAAAAAAAGGTGCTATCTAGAACCTAAAATGGTTCATCAGCAGTCCCCATAGGAGAACCCTTTGAAAAATATTTTTGGGGTTCCAGTTATAACCCTTTTGGTTCTAGGTAGAACCCTTTTGGGTTCCATGAAGAACCCTTTCTAGTTTCGTAACATACTAAGAGGAAAAGCAAAGGTCAAATTGTAAACAATTTGGCATAATTCACAATTCACACAGCAAAGCAATCTCCATTCCTGTTAACCTGTTTGACCAAAAGTGGCCTTAGCCCCTCCCTTAACCTGTCTATAGAAATACATAAATGGTGAGCCTAAACGCAATACGGGCTACTTAAGCGTCAAAAAGTGAGAGCCTTTACAGCATTACTGGATGTCTGGATGTCATAAATTGTCTTACTTCCTCCTCCATCTGTATGTCAGTCTTGACAGCGGTAGGTTACTCACCATCCCCATTAACTTTGAGACAAGGTCAATTGTGTACTTAGTATTCACAGATTTCCATGGGGGGATTTCATTGCCATTCATCAACTTCTAGCCCCCACTAAATTAGATGAGATTCAGTTTTGTAACTAGACTTACATGTGGTAGTGCTGCCTCGGAGGGCCTCGCTAGCTGATCTGGCGTAGATGGCGAACACGGCCACCTGGTACTCAGTCAGGGAGAGGAGGTAGTTGAGCACCACTGTGTCCACTGTGCCCTGCACCACCTTCTCCTCGGGCTGGCCCCCGCTGGCAGGGTAGAACACCACCCGGTACTTCTCCACCGTGCCAGGGGAGTGGGTCCACGACACCCGGAAACTCCTGGCCGTCACTTCTGAGGTCACTAGGTCTCTGGGAGCAGCCATGGTGACTTCTGGGCCTGTGTCGCCTGAGAGATTGTAGAGTGGGAGAAGAATGAGAGAAAGGATGGGAGGATGTAGGATGGCAGAGGAAATAGAAAGAGTTAGAAGATGTAGGATGGCAGAGGAAATAGAAAGGGTTAGAAGATGTAGGATGGCAGAGGAAATAGAAAGGGTAGAAGATGTAGGGTGGCAGAGGAAATAGAAAGGGTTAGAAGATGTAGGATGGCAGAGGAAATAGAAAGGGTTAGAAAATGTAGGATGGCAGAGGAAATAGAAAGGGTTAGAAGATGTAGGATGGCAGAGGAAATAGAAAGGGTTTGAAAATGTAGGATGGCAGAGGAAATAGAAAGGGTTAGAAGATGTAGGATGGCAGAGGACATAGAAAGGGTTAGAAGATGTAGGATGGCAGAGGAAATAGAAAGGGTTAGAAGATGTAGGATGGCAGAGGACATAGAAAGGGTTAGAAGATGTAGGATGGCAGAGGAAATAGAAAGGGTTAGAGGATGTAGGATGGCAGAGGAAATAGAAAGGGTAGAAGATGTAGGATGGCAGAGGAAATAGAAAGGATGGGAGGATGGATTTGTTTGTGTTCCGGTGGATCTATCCAAAATCACTGAAGTGTCACTATTTAAACAATGTCTGCTTGTACAAAGGTATACTATATGACTAAATGTCTATACAATCCCATGCATTTGACCCAGGTATGGGAAACTATTTGTTTTTTTACAAATAACCATTCAAATACTCAAATAAAAGTACTGTACTTGTTTGGGCTGTGTATTTGAAAATACAAAAATACACAGAAAATAATTTTAAATACTAGATAGTCAAATACACATGTATTTGAACCTAGGTCTGGATGTAACATTCTCAATTCTCCTTTCTGAATCTACTACTCTACTTGAATCTGGCTCACCTTTGATGGCCTTGTCGAGCTGTTCGACCCGGTCACAGACGGTCCTGGTCAGACCCTCCACGATGGAGCTCATGGCGCTGAAGTCAGCCACGTTGTAGACGTGCGTCTCCTCTGGAGGCGAGCCAATGGCCTTCAGCTCTTTCTCATCGGCGTTCTTCACACCTTTATAGAGAGAGAGAGGGAGATAGAGAGAGAAAGAGATGTAAATATATGTTTCCCATGCCATTAAAGCCCTTTGAATTGAGAGAGAGAGATGAATAGATTTAGACATATCTAGAGGACATATCACTACACTGGGCAGGTGTCAGAACAGGTGGCTTCACATTCAAACCAGATTTCCCAAATACTGTATGAATGTAAAAGGTGAAAGAATGCCCTCCATCCGTCAAGAAAAGTGCATCTGCATTCAATCTGTTTAACTACAGTAGTATATGAGCATTTAGAGAAAACTAAGATGAGGCTTTGTCTCGTACCAATGGCAAACAGCTCTATTCCCGCCTCTCTCAGACTCCGCGCCGGGGGTTGGACATCGTCTTGAGACTTCCCATCTGTGATCAGGATTCCAATTTTGGGAACGCCGGCCCTGGATCCGGACTCGGGTTTGTAACTGTTCTCAAGGATGTATGTCAATGCAAGACCTACAGTAGAGAAGAGCAGTATACTGTCTAACTCTTGCATACACAGGGGTTCTTGAGGGCTGTCACATACAGTATTAGCGTCTTTGTTGGGTTATTGGGTTGCCTGGCTAAATCTCTAAGATATGGTCAAAATGTAATGGAAAACGGATTGTCAATCAGGTTATCTGGACATGTAATAAAATGTGGTAGAATGACATCATGAGCGTAATTTGTTGCAGAGTGGGTAATGTGTATTATGTGGAGTTCAGTGGTATTACAGAGTACAGAGGAAGAAAGGATTCCTTTCCAGTACCCGTCAGTGTGTTCCCTCCTTTGTAGGGAAGGTTCTTCACAGCGTCGATGACTGCTTCTTTGGTGGTGAAAGTGTTCAGGTGCCACTCAATCCTGGGGTCACCACTATACTGGGCCAGACCTGTGCAAAGGGAATCAACACTCAGGGTAGCTTCTCTCAACACACAAACACACGCTGTTATTGTACTGACGAGCAGCTAATCATTTATTACCCAGATGAAACACAGCAGCACAACAACACAGAAACTACAGTACCCGTGACTTGAGTGGGTGGGATAGAAAGGCTAATCATCTAATCATGAGCGCTTTAGCAACGCTGCTTTCTCATGCTTATAATTATAATGATGATGACAATGATAGGGAAACAACGTCACCAATGGCGATGAATAAAGACACCAGTAAAATGGCTGACAGATCGTTTCCTCACCTATCCGTGTCTTGTCAAACTCCACATGGAAGGCGCTAACCAGATTCTCCAGGAACATGCGGACCAGACGGAAGTTTATCCGTCCGATACTCCATGATCCGTCCACCAGGATCACAATATCCGCTATGGCCGGGGTCTTACACATGAACTGCTCTGTAAAGGAAAAACATACAGACCAGATTATGTTTAAACCAACATACTAATGACAAAGCATTTAAACAATAGCCTAGATAAAACACAAGAATATACAACATACCACTACTGAGCGTAAAGGGGAAAGTAAGGTCACTGAAGAGAGTAACTTATCAAATAATGGTAAACTGAATCAAACAATTACAATGTTATCATGATTTAAAAACAATTTAAAAAACATTTGTAATTCTTTGAAGTGCAGCTTAGGTCCAAAGCATTTGTTTATTCAGTTCAATACATCTTCCCATAAAATTCCCTGAGGGGTAATTTAGTGCATAATTCATGCAAAATAATGCTAGTGCTCATGAATACACCCAGTCAATGAAGAGAAAATAGGCCTTGATTAGGTGACATTTTATTTAGACACTCTATGCTACATAGCTTTTCACATAATAACATATCTCATTATGCCTCCTCTCACAATCTGTGCCGATCTATTAAAGTAGAGAGGCCTGTCATTAGACCATAAACAGACATGATGACAGCAATGTGCTGGATATTATCCTGATCCGACATACTCAGAGAGCGTGAGTGAAAGCCATTGAGCCAGAACTCTCTCTCTGTGTGGATTCAGAAGGTTTCTGCAGGGTATGCACAAATCTGCATTGAATACTGTATGTATCTTAAGTTCAGGAAATAATTCATGAAAGAAACTCTGACTTTCACAGTTCAGAAAACTTTCAGAGTCTTATAGGAAATAATATACCCAGAATCAAGATTTTTTTGTTGACAGTATATTTCTCCTATGCCAATTATTGTGTGTGAGAATTGTGAAATTGGGTGACCAGGAAAGACACAGATAACTAGAATAGGGCAGCAGTTTATTGTTTAAAAGCAAAATACTGTAAAAGTAATCCAGCATTCCATCAGCCTTTATGGTGGATTACAATGATTGATTTCAGATTGTAAATTAGCTGTAGGTGGTATGTGCCACTTTTCCCCATCGAGCATTCCATGCACACAGCTGCAGTGGCACACAAATTCCGTCTGAGCTGAGAGGACCGATATCTTCTGGATGTTTAGCTCTACCTCTGGGGAGAGAGGAAATACAGTACATAACATCAATGTCGAGATCATCACTTAAACAATATTTCAATCAAAAAGGTGTGGTTGGGTTCAAATCCATGCAAAAGACATACTGAACAATACGATGTTGGTTGGAAAATATATAATATATAATTCAATAACCATCTTATCCCCCAGATGTAGAACAAATACTTATCAGGCTGGAACATTTTACCCAATCTAGGGTAGAACTGCATTTTTTAAGAGTCATTTAATTTGTCACTGACAGAAACAGAGTGGTCTATCACTTCCTACAAGTCTGTACAGTCCTGGAATCTCTGTTTCCAAACCAATCAATATCTCAGCATAATAGACCTTAGTAAAGGAAGTAAAACAAAAAAGTGTTTTGTGTGTGTCAACCTCATAAAATAACCTCCTGTTTCCTGAACATTTAATTGAAGGGCAGGGCACCATTTTGGAGTGAATGAAAGAGCATTGTCTGAGTGCCTTAATAGCAGGGCAGCAAACATAGCCAGGTGGATAGACGGTGGGAGATGGGGAGTGAGAAGTGTGAAGAGAGAGGGCGAAGGAAAGAGAGAGAGATGAGTAGAACAAGACATCTCTAGATGACATATCACTACACTGAGTAGTTGTCACAACAGGTGGCTTCACATTCAAACCAGTTTTCCTGAATACACTATATATAAGAAAGTATTTGGACACCCTTTCAAATTAGCGGATTCGGCTATTTCAGCCACACCCGTTCCTGACGTGTATAACATCGAGCACACAGCCATGCGATCTCCATAGACAGACAGTAGAATGGCCTTACTGAAGAGCTCAGTGACTTTCAACGTGGCACCGTCATAGGATGCCACCTTTCCAAGGTATAGGAGGACAGAGGGTGGAGAGAGTGGTAGACACTATACAGACAGACGGATAGGAGAAGGACACTGAAAAGTAGAGGGGATAGTAAGAATAGAGAAAGGGAGAGGGTTGAAAGAGGGAGGGAGAGATTCTTTTAGAACATAGCTATTAGTGGAGGACCTCAGGCGCTTGTGGCTCTGATGGGTCACAGGGTCAACAGTCAAGGCCAAGCCGGGGTCAGGGTTAAGGTGACTGCGGTAACGCCTAGAGGGAGAGGGAACCAAGAGTTCCCATTCCTCCATGTCAAAGCTGGTCCATGCACCGCTCCCTCATCCGCATCCAGATTTATAATGTGTGTAATTTACAAACACAGAGGAGAGAAGTCACCATCGCCTCAAGATAAGGGCCTAACATTCCTCTCCAAAAACATGAAAGGGCAAAGTAGTTGTGTGCAGCGGCTAGTAGCAGATTCCAAAGATGTATGTCCACTAGGCAGATAACCTCAAAGGTCAGCTCATTAATCTACAGTATGAACATGGCAGGGTTAAAGTGATCGATTAGTGAAAGCTACACGTGACAAAAGTGACACGTATGCACAGTACCAGTCAAAAGTTTGGACACACCTACTCATTCCAGGATTTTTCTTTATTTTTACTATTTTCTACATTGTAGAATAATAGTGAAGACATCAAAACTATGAAATAACACATATGGAAACATGTAGTTACCAAAAACGTAGCCACCCTTTACCTTGATGACAGCTTTGCACACTTTTGGCATTCTCTCAACCAGCTTCATGAGGTAGTCAGCTGGAATCCATTTCAATTAACAGGTGTGACTTGTTAAAAGTTAATTTGTGAAATTTCTTTCCTTCTTAATGCGTTTGAGCCAATCAGTTGTGTTGTGACAAGGTAGGGGTGGTATACAGAAGATAGCCCTATTTGGTAAAAGACCAAGTCCATATTATGACTAGAACAGCTCAAATAAGCAAAGAGAAACGACAGTTCATCATTACTTTAAAACATGAAGGTCAGTTAATCTGGAAAATTTCAAGAACTTTTAAAGTTTCTTCTTCAAGTGCAGTCACAAAAACCATCAAGCGCTATGATGAAACTGGCTCTCATCTAGCCCAAATAAATGCTTCACAGATGCTTCACAAATAAATGCTTCACAAGTAACAGACACATCTCAACATCAACTGTTCAGAAGAGACTGCATGAATCAGGCCTTCATGGTCGAATTGCTGCAAAGAAACCACTACTAAATGACACCAATAAGAAGAAGAGACTTGCTTGGGCCATGAAACACAAGCAATGGACATTAGACTGGTAGAAATATGTCCTTTTGTCTGATGAGTCCAAATTAGCGATTTTTGGTTCCAACCTCTGTGTCTGTGTGAGACGCAGAATAGGTGAACGGATGATCTCCGCATGTGTGGTTCCCACCGTGAACCATGGAGGAGGAGATGTGATGGTGTAGGGGTGCTTTGCTGGTGACACTGTCAGTGATTTATTTAGAATTCAAGGCACACTTAACCAATATGGCTACCACAGCTTTCTGCAGCGATACGCCATCCCATCTGGTTTGCGCTTAGTGGGACTATCATTTGTTTTTCAACAGGACAATGACCCAACACACCTCCAGGCTGTGTAAGGGCTATTTGACCAAGAAAAAGAGTGATGGAGTGCTGGATCAGATGACCTGGCCTCCACAATCACACCACCTCAACCCAATTGAGATGGTTTGGGATGAGTTGTACCGCAGAGTGAAAAAAAAAGAAAAAGAAAAAGCAGCCAACAAGTGCTCAGCATACGTGGGAACTCCTTCAAGACTGTTTAAAAAGCATCCCTCGTGAAGCTGGTTGAGGGAATGCCAAGAGTGTGCAAAGCTGTCATCAAGACAAAGGGTGGCAACTTTGAAGAATCTCAAATATAAAATATATTTGGAATTGTTTTACACTTTTTTGGTTACTACACGATTCCATATGTGCTATTTAATAGTTTTGATGTCTTCACTATTATTCTACAATGTAGAAAATAGGGAGTCCCATAGGGCGGTGCACAATTGGCCCAGCTTCGTCCGGGTTTGGCCGGGGTAGGCCATCACTGTAAATAAGAATTTGTTCTTAACTGACTTGCCTAGTTAAATAAAGGTTCAATAAAAAATGAGTAGGTGTGTCCAAACTTTTGACTGGTACTGTATATACACACACATACTTGCTTATTCCTATACACTGAGTGTACAAAACATTAGGAACACTTGCTCTTTCCATGACAGAGATTGACCATTTGAATCCAGGTGAAAGCTATGATGCCTTGTTAATTCCACTTAAATCAGAGTAGATGATGGGGAGGAGACAGGTTAAAGAATGACTTTTAAGCCTTAAGACAATTGAATGGGTGAATGGGCAAGACAAAAGATTGAAGTGCCTTTGAACGGGGTATGGTAGTAGGTGCCAGGCGCACCGGTTTGATTGTCCCAAGAACTGCAACGCTGCTGTCAACAGTTTCCCGTGTGTATTAAGGATGGTCCACCAATCCAGCCAATCCAGCCAACTTGACACAACTGTGGGAAGCATTGAAGTCAACATGGGCCAGCATCCCTGTGGAACGCTTTCGATATCTTGCAGAGTCCATGCCCCAACGTATTGAGGCTGTTCTAAGGGCAAAATGGGGTGCAACTAAATATTAGGAAGGTGTTCCTAATGTTCTGTACACTCAGTGTAAATAAGCAGGTAAGAAAAATATACAATCTGGTCACATATACCATGAATTTATGCAACTACTCGAAACAAACTAGCTCCCTCTGACAATAATACATGTGATCAGCCAGTGATCCCTCTGACAAAAATACATGTGATCAGCCAGTGATCCCTCTGACAATAATACATGTGATCAGCCAGTGATCCCTCTGACAATAATACATGTGATCAGCCAGTGATCCCTCTGACAAAAATACATGTGATCAGCCAGTGATCCCTCTGACAAAAATACATGTGATCAGCCAGTGATCCCTCCAACAATAATTGATGTGATCAGCCAGTGGTCCCTCTGACAATAATATATATGATCAGCCAGTGGTCCCTCTGACAATAATAGATGTGATCAGCCAGTGGTCCCTCTGACAATAACAGATGTGATCAGCCAGTGGTCCCTCTGACAATAACAGATGTGATTAGCCAGTGGTCCGTCTGACAATAATAGATGTGATTAGCCAGTGGAGCTCCACACCAGCCCTCCTACCCCAGTGGCAAATCTAAGCCTAATAATCTCATAGGGTTGACATTATTCACAGGAGCTGTCTCCGAGGAGCTCTACCATACAGGAGAATAATGAAATCATGCA
Organism: Salvelinus fontinalis; assembly: GCF_029448725.1. Taxonomy (NCBI): domain Eukaryota; kingdom Metazoa; phylum Chordata; class Actinopteri; order Salmoniformes; family Salmonidae; genus Salvelinus; species Salvelinus fontinalis. Next base: position 10,472,890 of record NC_074686.1, read on the forward strand.
GAATAAACTACACTAAACAAACAAATATAAACGCAACATTTAAAATGTAGGTCCCATGTTTCATGAGCTGAAGTAAAAGATCCCAGACATTTTCCAAACGCACAAATTTGTTTACATCCCTGTTAGTGAGCATTTCTCCATTGCCAAGATAATCCATCAACCTGACAGGTGTGGAATATCAAGAAGCTGATTAAACAGCATGATCATTACACATGTGCACCTTGTGCTCGGGACAATAAAAGGCCACTCTAAAACGTGCAGTTTTACGTCTCAAATTTTGAGGGAGCGTGCAATTGGCATGCTGACTGCAGGAGTGTCCACCAAAGCTGTTGCCAGAGAATCAAATGTTTATTTCTCTACCATAAGTCTTTTAGAAAATTTGAAAAACGTCTTTTAGAAAATTTGGCAGTACGTCCAACTGGCCTGACAATCGCAGAGTACGTGTATGGCATTGTGTAGGTGAGCGGTTTGCTGACGTCAACATTGTGAACAGAGTACCTCATGGTGGCAGTAGGGTTATGGTATGGGCAGGCATAAGCTATGGACAACGACCACAATTGCATTTTATTGATGGCAATTTCAATGTACAGAGATACCATGACAAGATCCTGAGTCCCATTGTCGTGCCATTCATCCGCCGCCATCACCTCATGTTTCAGCATGATAATGCACGGCCCCATGTAGCAAGGATTTGTACACAATTCCTGGAATCTGAAAATGTCCCAGTTCTTTCAGTTCTTGGCCTGCATACTCACCAGACACGTCACCCATTGAGCATGTTTGGGATGCTCTGGAGCGACGTGTACAACAGCGCGTTCCAGTTCCCGCCAATATCCACCAACTTCGCACAGTCATTGAAGAGGAGGGACAACATTCTACAGGCCACAATCAACAGCCTGATCAACTCTATGTGAAGGAGATGTGTTGCGCTGCATGAGGCAAATGGTGGTCACACCAGATACCGACTGGTTTTCTGATCCACGTCCCTACCTTTATACCTTTATATTTTTGTTCCAGTATATAAGGAGGACTCTCCATGCTTCCCTCCCACAGGCATCCCGCAGACGACAGTAAAACCAATAATACAAGCCTCAATATAGCAATGCTAGTTTTCTCTTAATGTTATTCTAGTATATGGAATATGTGGCTGAAATATGTAAGGCATTAGATATGAGCAGTGTCTTATTAATAGTGATCGAATGGTGTATGGTTCATCTGTACGGTTCTTACTGGTCCATTGATATCAGATTATGATAGGTCTCTATGGCATTCATAATTCTCTAGGGGATCCAGGTGGATTTTTCCTCATGCATTTCTCTGAAAACAATGCAGGTATAGGCTAATGTTTTTCAATGGGTAATTTGAAAAGAATCGACTTAAAATTGACTTCATCATCGGGCCTGATGAAGGATGTTGTGACAGAAGAATCTCCTATTGTCCAATAAAATCCAAAATGTGTCTACAAAATGTATGGCCTTCTGTCTGCATATTTTCCACCATACTTTCTCATACCATAAGCTTATTTGTGAAGATGTTTAAGCTAAGAGGCCACACGGCCCCACTCCCAGTGAGTGATGGGACTACAGCGACTGGGGCAGAGTGGAACAGGTAAAGCCTCACCTCTGGGTATTGGCTTTGTGACTGTGAGGCGATGCAGCATATGAAGAAAGGGCCGCGCTGTCAACCAAGCGAGGATGTTACTCGTTTATCTGTCAGCCCCATACGGTAGAGAACCGAACAATGAGCAGACAATGTGACAACGTTCAGACGTTGTCGTGGGAACCCGGGGGAAATTACTGTAAGTCAGACTTGTCCTGCGAATATTCAAATGCACTTCTGTCGCTAGAAACAATTAACAACAGACTGGAGGAGTTGGGTGATGTGACAGCCACACTGACTCACACAACATCCTGGCAGGTGTGTGTGTGTGTGACATCTCAGAAAGTGTACACTCACTCACTCACTCACTCACCCAAAACCAACACCAATAACAACAAAGGAAACATCACATTTTTTTCATAAGAAAACTGTCATCAAAAGTTCAAGCCTCCGAGGCTAAACACGTCCACCTAATGAATGATGCTGGTCAACAGAGGCCCATTCCCTCGGGCAAGATGGACATGATCACGTGGCATCTTTTCTCTGGATGGGGTTGACTAGGTGACTTTAAACGTGTGCCCGTCTAACTGCCTGAGAGCATCCGTCACCTGTCACATTCCTAACCCTTCTATTTCTACTTGGGACTCCAAATGACTCTGTCTGAATGTCAAGTTCCATTGATGGAGATTTTTCTCCACGCTTCATAACTCAGTAAAGCCCGCACTTGCATTCATGGAATGCCAGACTCTCTCAGTCTAGGCCACAGCACTATTTTGCTCACTTTCAATTTGGCTTTATCAACAGTGGATCCATCTGCGATGAGGCATGCTCTGTTGATTCATCGTTCATCGTGATTTGTAGCAGGGGGAAATGACATTGCGTTGAGTTGTTTGTTGATTGCTGTTGATTTTGTACATAATGTATCCGGTAAGTTCGCTGTGGTCTGTATATGCATCAGCTAAAGCAGGGATGGGCAACTGATGGACCGTGTACCACTTTTTGTAGGCCTGCAGATCAATAGTAGAATACACAAAGTGTAATTTCGAAATTTGGTTGTGCATCAGCAGTTTTTCTCTTGTTATTTCAGTCAATGACAGTCACTCAATTAGCCCATGTCAGCTAACATTATTTTTATTGAAATGTTAGTCTAGCGACCAGCTATCTAAATCATGGTCGAATTATCGACCTGGGGGCCACCATTGATCATCAGATATCATATTAAAAACGGCAAACATTTGTCTCTACCCTTTGGCAAAAAGTGAAGAATTGCAGGAAATTAGCTGTAAAATTGCGAATTTCTCTCTCCACCTCATGGCAAAATGAGTAGAATTGCATGAAATTAGTTAACAAGAGCCCCCAAAAGGCTAGGGCCGACTCTGACTGCATGTGTGGGTATGGATGTGGGTACGCAGCCCCTCATGATGAGTCCGATTTGTTGTGGCCTCCACCCCCATCAAAGTTGTCCATCCCTGAGCTAGAGCCATGTACAGTAAACGGGTTCCTTTCACGACAAGCTGACAGACCGAGCCAGCCAGGTGAATTTCTTTTGCAATGAAACTGTTATAAAACCTGTTATAACACCATCAAATGAATGACATAATACCTGTCACTCAATAGGAAGCAGTATCCCAAGAGTCCAGCATAAAAGTTGCAATGCTCCATTTGTCCATCAAATTATTTCCATTTCATAACAGTGTTTCCTGCGTGTCTTACATGAACAGCATTACGGCTGAAGATCAAAAGTACTATACAGTCTGTTACCAAACTAATTAATTACAGGGAATTGTGTGCCTTTGACACTGAACAGAGAATTCCAACAGTTACATGAGTTCAGCCTTAAAAAAAACATGCCTGTGACTGTGTCCATGGTTACAAAAATACCTCAGGTTGCTCTTATGTCTTGTGAAAATACTGTGTTTTCCAGACATCCAAGAGAATTAGGAAAGTAAGCCATGCTTCAAAACACTAGTTTGCACCTGTTATTGCTGAATTTGTGCTGTTTTACAAGGCAAATTGTCACATTTTCATTCACTACTGCACAGATATTTAATCGCATCTTAATCAACAAAAAAGCGAAATAACGACCTCCTCCTTCGCTAAACATTGCCACAAAAGACACCACTACCATAACATATTCTGTACCCATCTCTTAGCTGTTGTTCATGAGCCTAGAGAGAACCTCTCTGTCCTCTAAGCAGCCCTGCCTGTAGGCTACTACAGACCACTAAATGTCTTCTATGCTTAAAATATGACCTGTGGTTCCTGGGGGGCGACACTACAGCACGTTAGGGTCCCCTGAAGAGTGGGGGAAATCAGGAGCAAGCTGTGATTTCATTATCTCGCCGGCCTCTCCGGATACAGCCCAATTACCTCCGTGTGAACAAATGACCGTGTAATTAAAGTTAAACAAATGGGCCATGTCATCGCAGCGTAATACTGTCTGGCAGCACCACCTCCCCAACCACCTGCTAGTTAAGGGACATTGAGGAAGCGTAATATCCTCCTTGACCCCCAAGCGACAGGGCGGATGATAAGCTAATGCTATCTGCGCTAACTTGAGCAAGTAGCAGTGTAGCCAGCGGGAACTGAAAGCCGTCTAGCTGAAAGGTAAAGGATATGGTCTGGTACTGGTTGTGGTTATTGGTTCAGATGTACTGGTAACTGCTTATGCCGCTGCATATAGAATATACCTCAAAGCTGGAAGGGCAAACATAAACTGGAAAGAAATGAAAAGAGGTTAAGTAATGCCTATGATAATGTTATGGCAGTGTAATATACCACATGGCACACGCCCATACCCATATACTCATCTAGAGCCAAAAGGGGCTAAAAATCAATGTGTCATACATAAACTACGCCATTTTATCCCTTCACTGACTGACACCAATTACTTTTCGCTCAAAAATGTGTCAATCAACCCTGAGCCTCGGATCCCAAACCCCGGCCACTGCACAACATAAGCGCTGCCATGGCGATGCATGAGTCATCCGGCCTTAATTACCTATTTGTGTCCCTTATGACACCATCGCCACCTCTGGATGCGCCGACTCTGCCGAGCACGGCCCCAGCAGCTTCAATTAGGGCATAAATATAGGGGCCTAATATCCTTCCTGGGCCCAGTTCAGAGAGGGTAGGCGTGGAGGTAAGTGCTAGGTTGTGTGGGACTGAGGCGTCTGCCAGGCCTTGGGCACACCTTTATGCCCTCTGGTATATCTGCACACCCAGGCAGGCAGGGAGCTACAGGGGGTTTACTTAGCAAGCCTGGAGCTGTCCAAGAATGGGCCCCTGTGATAACATAGCAAAGGTATTCTGCAAGTGTGGGCAAGGAGATAGCTGCCTGTGTCAACTGTCTACATGCAATGGAGAGAGAGAGGGAGAGTCGAGAGAGAGAGGGAGAGAGGGAGGGAGGGAGGGAGGGAGGGAGGGAGGGAGGGAGGGAAACAGTGAGGAGGAAGAAATGAGAGCTTGACAGGGAAAGAAAGAGTTGGAGAAAGAGAGAAGATAGAGAGTGAAGGAGAAAGCAAAGCAGCATCATTATATCCGAGTTATTTTCCCCTTCTGTCTTTTACTCATAGGCAATTCCAGCATTTTAAGAGACGGCAGGTGATCCATCGCAGACCTCAAAGCACCACAGGGATCCTTACACCACACTCCATAACTGCAAAACACTTTTTGACACCTCGGCCAAATCATAGCTCTTTAAGCCAGAAGCACAGACGATCCAAGTCACCATGAAACACACACTCCACAGGCGTTTCATAAACACTGTTACTATCTTTGTCTGAAAACAAAATCCTAAATCTACCACTAATAGCCTGTTTCAGCCCACCAACAGCTTTTACAATATCCCTGTTTTTTTTAAATATATTGACACTGGTTACAGACAAGGGGCAATACTGTGGCAGACACTTTGAGATCAATCCTTTGCAAATAATCAATATTTAGTCTCCAGGTCTCTTTTATCTGTTTGAACTAAATTCCCAATCTGGCCCTCAAACCATCATGGTCACCTAATAATCCCCAGTTTATAATTGGCTCATTCATCCCCCTCCTCTCCCCTGTAACTATTCCCCAGGTCGTTGCTGCAAATGAGAACATGTTCTCAGTCAACTTACCTGGTAAAATAACGGTAAAATAAAAAATAAAAATAAAAACTCAGCTGGAAGGGTGTGTTAAAATACCTCTGCAACTATTGCATACACAGCCTTTACCCTGACAGATGTTATTTCAGTTGGGGCTGAATCCTCCTATACAGTATTAGCCCTGAGACATAACTGTAGACTCCTATAACATTACAGCTTTGTATCAGTGTCATGATGACTGGTTTTAAACTTTGTCATTCCAGTCTTTACATCCTGGCCGATCGTTTACCATAACAGATTTATAACAACTTCATGCTCATTTTAAAAGGAAAACAGTTTTATGCTTACCTTGGTTTTACGGAACATGGCAATCACAAGTAGATCATTGCTCCAAAATGCTTCAATATCCAGTGCTTTTGTTTTAATCAGATCCTCTCAGGCTCTGTCTGTTTCAGGACCACAAGACAGTGTCTGTGGTACCTCTGGTGTCCAGTTAGAAGTTTTGTATACTGGGATCCAATGTAGACTTACTTTAATTGACAATTTTTCAGCCCTGGAATTTCCTTCAAAGTCCACTTGAAATGAAGCACATTGCAGTTGTTGCTCCAAGGAGTGAGTGGGATCACATTCAAGGCCTTTCTTCTTCAGAAAAGTTCGAACGAATACATCACAAGGGCAATGTTTTCTAATTGTCGCATCCACTCCCAATGAAAAATGTACAGCTGTCCACTCCACCACCAGGTATAGCCTCAGCACAAACCAAGAGCCCTTTGGAGCTTCAACTTACCTGTGTGCCTTCAAGCTAATCTTCTCCATGTTGATTTCTTGGTTGATTTGAAGACTGAGCCATGGCAATTTCCAGATTTCAGGTTGGTCACTCATACATCCCATACTTACCTTCAGATATCTCATTGTTCTCCTCTGTGACACTGGTGTCTTTCTGGTTCTTGGGTTGTACATTCTGGGGCTGTACGTTCTTAACGTCAGGCTCTGAAAGTTGGGCTGAAACAAAGCAAACACATTTCCATTGACACATACCGTAGAATACATTTTGTCAAATGTGTTGGAACAATGGCAATCACACAGACCAGCTATTACCTTTGATTGAACAAGTTCATGAAATCATGGAATAGGTTGTAAAAGGTAAAAGGCTCTTCTCACCCTCAAATGTTCCTAGAAGTGGCTTGCTCTCCCGAGCACCTTTCAGAGCAGTGACCTTGACTGTGTACAACTTTCTGGGGTCAAAGTCTATGATCACTTTGGCTTCCTTCTTTGTCACCTCTAGTTCAGTCTCCTCTGCATCTGTAATCGGGAGAAAGTAACAAACAAGACCAATCTTTGTAAATATCCAAGAAATTGTTTTCACCTGATTGTTTATTAAGTACATTCGATTGAAAATGAGTTTACCATAATAAAAATATACTTTTTGGGATATTTTGACTATTTTGAAATCTCCTTTTCAGGTGGAATGTCAGGAATGACATTTGATGTTGCAATGAAGGATACCACTGGATACGGCAGTAAATGAACTGGGCAGCGGCTCAGCAGGCTGCTGCAGGACAAGTAAAGTGAGGCCTCAGTGTTCCAACACACCTGAATTACTTTAAGAAGCAGTATGCACAGTACATGGAGACACTCAGTTGGACTCACTCAACTGTCTCTCTCTTCGAAAACAACTTAACAGGGCTGTGTGAAAACAGGAGAGAACGCACTCCCCGTGTAGCCTACTGATTCTAAATCAATTTATATAAATCGAGCCTGGCAGACCATTAAAGCACTTAAGGGAATGTAGCTAAAATGTACTATTTATGCATTGACCCTAGGTTTCATCATTCTTGTTTTGCATATCAGAACAGAACTACGGAATTACAATTATCCTGACATTTAACACTCGTCTTTAACGGTGTTCACTGACACGTACAGTTCCTTCTTTATTACTATTTTGATATAGCTGCTAAGCACGGCCTGAAGCCAACGTGTTGCAAATGGAAGTGTGTAGGCATGTTGTAGAAATGGGGGTGTCAAGTCTTGTCAGGTCTTGCTTAAAGATGATGCGCCCATCATAGGTCATTCATAGGTATTATGGAGGCCTTATCTGACACAACTGGACCTTAGACGCACCCGTATGAATGATTCAAACAATCTTGACCAATACTTCCGAATGTACCGCAGAATACTTGAAAAGCAAGCACTGATATTTTTCTGTCTTTTTCAGCAAAATGTCTGTGTTGCAGCACACTCCGTATATATTTATATTTGAGTCATTTAGCAGATGCTCTTATCCAGAGCAACTTACAGTTAGTGCATTTATCTTAAGATTGCTAGGTGGGACAACCACATATCACAGGCATTATAATGTAAATTTTTCCCAATAAAGTAGTTATCGGTAGAGTCAGAGCTAGTGGGGGGGGGGGGGGGGGGGGGTGAAGGCTGTTTTTATGTCCTGCCCAATGCATTCTCCAAATAGTCAAATAGAAGGTGAGGAGGATTATTTAAGATACTGTTTGAAGAGGTAGGGTTTCAGATGTTTTCGGAAGATCGGAAGGGACTCTGCTGTCCTAGCTTCAGGGGGAAACTTGTTCTACCATTGGGGTGCCAGGACAGAGAAGCGCTTGGACTGTGCTGAGCGGGAGCTGCCCTCCGGTATGGATGGGAGGGCCAAGAGACCTGATGTGGCAGAACGGAATGCTCGGGTTGGGGTGTAGGGTTTGAGCATAGCCTGAAGGTAGGGAGGGGCAGTTCCTTTTGCTGTTCCGTAGGTAAACACCATGGTCTTGTGGTGGATGCGAGCTTCAACTGGAAGCCAGTGGAGTGTGCGGAGGAGCGGGGTGACAAGAGAGAACTTGGGAAGGTTGAAAACCAGGCGGGCTGCTGCGTTCTGGATAAGTTGCAGGGGTTTTATGGCACAGCAGGGAGCCCAGCCAACAGCGAGTTGCAGTAGCCCAGATGGGAGAGGACACGCTTCCTGTGTGAGGTAGGGTCGTACTCTACGGATGTTATAGAACATGAACCTGCAGGAGCGGGTCACTGCTTTGATGTTTGCAGAGAATGACAGGGTGTTGTCCAGGGTCACGCCAAGGTTCTTTGCACATTGGGAGGGGGAGACGGTGGAGTGGTCAACCGTGATGGAGCGGTCTTTGAGCGGGCAGGCCTTCCCTGGGAGGAAGAGCAGTTCCGTCTTGTTGAGTTTGAGCTTGAGGTGGTGGACCGACATCCAAGTTGAGATATCTGCCAGGCACGCAGAGATGCGTGTCGCCACCTTGGTGTCAGAAGGGGGGAAGGAGAAAAGTAGTTGAGTGTCATCGGCATAGCAATGATAGGAGAGACCATGTGAGGATATGACGGAGCCGAGTGACTTGGTGTATAAAGAGAAGAGGAGAGGGCTTAGAACAGAGCCCTGGGGGACACCAGTAGTGAGAGTACGTGGTGCAGACACAGATCCTCCCCACGTCACCTGGTAGGAGCGGCTGCCAGGTAGGATGCAATCCAAGAGTGTGCATTGCCTGAAACACCCAGTCCTGAGTAGGTGGAGAGAAGGATCTGATGGTTCACGGTGACAAAGGCAGCGGATAGATCTAGGAGGATGAGAACAGAGGAGAGACAGTCAGCTTTGGCAGTGCGGAGAGCCTTCGTGACACAGAGAATAACAGTCTCGTTTGAATGACATGTCGTGAAGCCTGACTGGCTGGGGTCAAGAAGATCATTCTGAGAGAGATAACAAGAAAGTTGATCAGAGACAACACGCTCAAGTGTTCTGTAAAGAAAAGAAAGAAGGGATACAGTCTATTGTTTTTGATGTCAGATGAGTCGAGTGTTGGTTTCTTGAGGAGGGGAACAACTCAAGCCATTTTTAAGTCAGAGGGGTCGAATGGAAGAAGGTCTCCGGAGATGGTCTGGAGAAGGGAGGAAGGGATGGGGTTGAGCGGGCAGGTTGTCGGGTGGCCAGACCTCACTAGTCGCAGGATTTCATCTGGAGAGAGAGGGAGAAAGAGGTCAAGGCGTAGGGTAGTTCTGTGTGAGTGAGACCAGTGGACTCAATAGGCTGAGTGAATGAGTAGTCGATGTTGTCAACCTTTTTTTCAAAGTGGTTGACAAAGTTGTCCGCAGAGCGGGGATGGATTAAGGGGAAGGTGGAAGAGTTTCCTAGGGTTATAGGCAGAAGCTACAGGCAGAAATTTAGAGTGGTAGAAAGTGGCTTTAGCAGCAGATACAGAGGAAGAGAAGGTAGAGAGGAGGGAGTGAAAGGATGATAGGTCCTCCGAAGTTTATTTTTCCTCCATTTTTGCTCAGCTGCCCGCAGCCCTGTTCTGTAAGCTCGCAATGAGTCACTCAGCCACGGAGCAGGAGGGGAGGGCCGAGCCGGCCAGGAGAAATGGGAACAGTGCAAGCCATAGGATGCAGAAAGGGAGGAGAGTTGGGTTGAAGAGGCAGAATCAGGAGACAGGAGGGAGAAGGATTTAGCAGAAGGGAGAGATGATAGGATAGAAGATGAGAGAGTAGTTGGAGAGAGAGTGAAAAATTGCATGACCATCTGGGTAGGGGCTGAGTGGTTAGGGTTGGAGGAAAGGGAAATCAGAGACCTGGAGGAGGGGGGGGGGGTTGCAGTGAGATTAGTAGGCGAGCAGCCTCTTGTAAAGATGAGGTTAAGCGTATTGCCTGCCTTGTGATTTGGAGGGGATTGGGAAAAGGTGAGGTCAAAAGAGGCAAGGAGGGGAAAGAGAGAAATGAAATGAATTGAAGGCAGATGTCGGGAGGTTGAAGTTGCCAAGTACGAAGAGCAGTGAGCCATCGTCAGGAAATGAGCTTACCAAGGTGTCAAGCTCATTGAGGAACTCTCCAAGGGCACCTGGTGGGTGATAGATTACAATAATGTTAAGCTTGAGTGGACAAGTGACAGTGACAGCATGGAATTCAAATGAGGAGATGGACAGGTGAGAGAGTGAGAAAAGAGAAAATCTCCACATGAGTAGACCTGTGCTACCACCGCAACGACCAGATGCTCTCGGACTATGAGAGAAAACATAGTCAGATGAATAAAGAGCAGCCGGAGTAGCAGTGTTTTCTGTGGTGATCCTTGTCTCCGTCAGGGACAAAAAGTCAAGGGACTGAAGTGCAGCACAGGCTGAGATGAACTCTGGTTCTTGACCGCAGATCGGCAGTTACAAATGCTGCCAGAGACCGGGAATTCCACATGGGTTGTGCGCACAGGGTACACTACGTTAGAAGGGTTGCAGCGAAGCGGTGGGGAGCGTCTCTAAAGCCTACAGGGAGTGGTGCGAACAGGTCAGAAAACAGACACATAGTTGACAAAGCTACAAAAGAGAAAAATGAGATAATCTGTAAATAACTAGGTAAAATACTCAAGAGAGAAAGTGGTGTGGAGCCTTCCTCTCTTTCCTTCTTTTCGACCGGCGCTTGTCTATTTTCAAACACTTGCGCCAGGAATGGATTGGTAATTTGCCTGTCTTATATGAGCTCGCTTGCACTGAGGTGGGAGGGGTGGCAATATCTGAGGTGTGTCCTTAAAAACGTGCGCCAAAGTGCCAACTTCAGGCGGCGCTGGTGGGGATATATAAGACCAACCAAAAGCTGGTCTTAGCAGGTTGGTTATGGCATGGATTTCACAAACCTGATGTCATAATTTCACCACGGAATTTGCCATAATTGGATGAAGGTCGATTTTTTTAAACCGATTAATTCTGCATCGTTGCAGGGTTAAAACAACAACAACTTAAAGGGTTAAGTTTAGGTATTCATTTCAAGTGGTTAAGGTTACGGCTATGGTTTGGGGAAGGCTTATAACAAAATAATTAAAAACAATGCTCCGTTTCCATTAAGTATCATCAAGTACTCTCCCTGCTTGCTAGAGAATTGTGAACTGCCGTGGCGCAGTGATTTAAGCCGCATGCTCTGGCTCTGAGCCTTGTGAGTTTGAGCCCAGTGCTATTGTTTTTTTTTTGGGGGGGGGGCATATAGGCATATATCGACGTCCTCAGGACCTTTTCAAAAGTCTGAAATCAACGTCTCTTTCTTGTAACCAGCGCAGCCTATCCAGCCATGACGGACATTGCCCATATGCGCAAGGAACAAGAGAGATGTGCTTTTTGTGCCCCTAAACCTCAAAAGAGATTAGCTGATGCTGGCAGTGACCCTATTTAGAAACATTTAGGCCAACTATAACGAAAGCTGTTTCAACAGCAATGCGTTGGGTGTATTTCATGCATTTGCCAAGGAGCCTATCCATAAAAGGTTTCTAAAATAATTGTCTACTCGTGAGGCTTTTGCCGTCATGCTTTTGCGTTATTCACAATTCAAACTCTATTCGGCTTGTATCCGTCCCCATTTTCAGAACACGCCTACCAAAGACTCACTCCACCAAACATATTCAAATGATTCAGTCCTATAACGTGCTTATTGAGAACGTGCCTCACACATACAATACAATTTATGGTAGTCTAGTATGGTAGTCTTTTTTTTGAGGAGAAGTGCGACGCTTAAATACATGTAGGCCTGTACTCGTTGAAGCCAATTTGAACAATGTTGACTGTCAACACTGTTACTATAGCCTATCCTATTTAATAAACTGTAGTATCAATCCACAATGGACTACGATGAGAATATTCCATGCCCCCAGCCGCATTGGAGTTGACGACAATGCAAAGACTGTCAATAACCTACAGAACTTGGTACAACGGCATGCAATATTACTCCATGAACCGCGTTGTTTGGCCAGTGAATGGCTACGCCCTCGTCACACCTCAAATGTATTAATTTGTAAAATCCCGGCCTCCCGGGTGGTGCAGTGGTTTAAGGCACTGCATCGCAGTGCTAGCTGTGCCACCAGAGATTCTGGGTTCGAGCCATGGGTTGGCGCACAATTGGCCCAGCGTCGTCCGGGTTAGGGAGGGTTTGGCCGGCAGGGATATCCTTGTCTCATCGCGCACTAGCGACTCCTGTGGCGGGCCGGGCGCAGTGCACGCTGACCAGGTCGCCAGGTGTACGGTGTTTCCGCCGACACATTGGTGCGGCTGGCTTCTGGGTTGGATATGCATTGTGTCAAGAAGCAGTGCGGCTTGGTTGGGTTGTGTTTCGGATACATGGCTCTCGACCTTCGCCTCTCACAAGTCCGTACGGGAGTTGCAGCGATGAGGCAAGACTGTAACTACTACCAATTGGATACCATGAAATTGGGGTAAAAAAATGTATTTAATTAAATCGTCAAATCCCAGACCGTTATTGCCACCGCCAGCTACTGCGCCTATAATTCTGGTTGTGAATATTTCTGACACACCCCTGAACCTATAATCCTACTGCCAGTGTTACTACCCACAATCTAGGGCTGCATTCAATTCCACCCCAATCATAATGGTTTGTGTATGTATGCGGGTGTTGCCCTCTGTCAAAGCAACTCTTATTCAATGAACAAAGGCTCACTGACTAGCCTCTCTCAGGAGCTCCCATTTCAACCCACACAGAATATGACAATTCTGACTGTTGAAATATCCTCTATTTTGCAGCTGGCATAAGGAGAAGTTCACCAGAGGAAGCAGGCTTGGTGGGGAGATGTGCTCCTTTAGCAGGGTGCCAGAGCTGGGATAAGATTGTGCCCCCCACCCTGGCCTGCCTCAGGCAGTTTAGATACAGCTGCTTGTGCTCTGCTCACTGGCGCTTACTCCATCATCTTTATCAACACCAGATCAAGGGCCAGGCAAGCCACTGGAGCTGCAGCTTTCCCCCTAGCTGCAGGTATGGTACTGTAAGGACTCAAAGTAAAAGCCATGGTGGAATGTCATGGAGTCTATCTATACATTGAGAATTGGCAATTTATAAATATCTTTCCTTAAGAACAACTTGAGAAGTGAAATGGTAGGCTGTACTACACATTGAGTCAAATTCGCCTAATACAGTGTTTCTCAAGTTGATACACGTCGTTGGCTTACTACGTGTATCAATCACAGTGATTAACATAGATTACAAAATGGATGTTTGGAGTTCATTTCTCAACGTGATTATAAAATGGAGGAAAATCACATACTCTGAAGTACTCCTATTTCTTTACTGAGAGTGTGTGCCAAAGACATTGGCTATCTCACTCTCCTAATTTCTTCATGATCATTACCAATCAGTCTGTGTCTTCTTCAACTCCTACTCCAATTACCGTTAATGAACTATAGTCAAACCTCCAGAAGTCATTCACGTCATAGGAGACGGGCTATAACCAGATGACATCATTATCTGACATGTAATTGATATGTCATTCTGTTTTCTACACTACAAGTATGAAGCCGTTTGTGAAACACGGAACATAAGTTAGAAAGCGTAGTCCTTCAGGGCCGAATCGTAACTTGATCGTAACATTGCTGGACCTTACCTGATTGTGTGCTATAAATAAATCTGTAGCTTTCAAAGTCTCCTTTCGGCTCTTTCCATGACACATGCAGCTGGGTTGCGCTCAGGACTTTGAAACGAAGTCTTCGTGGAGTGGCAACTAGACAAAAAAAAAGGCACAAAACACAGTTTTTAACAATAATTGACTAATTCAAGAAACGTTTGTATATAATATTCAATAGTAATATTGAATGCATGGTTAATATGACACCAAGACAGTGGCTGGGGTTCAATCAAGTGTAAAAAAAAAAACAATGTTCTTTGAAAAAACTGTCCGGATTCAGTAACTAGTAGAGTGCGACAGGTTTGGTGATTTTTTTTTGCCAATGAAAATGCATGAAACCTGAGATTCCCAAGTTAAAAGAGATTATAAAACTGTTAGCAGCTAGATTGAACTCCAGCCAGAGTTTGGCGAGGTAACAGGCACTCCATCTGTGTTTCAAGTCCTAAAAGATTGTATCTTGGCCAAATAAAAAAGATACAGATTCAAAGAGTACCACAGATGTCACAAAAAAAGCAGTCACATTCTCTCCCTTTGCCATTGATAGCTCTCATGTCTCTTTTGGAGGGGTGGGGGTCTTTTGTGCAGCACTTATCTCAGCATCAAAGGACCATCCCTGATCTCATCACGATTGCATTTGGCCGGAGCAGTCGAATTGAGGGTGTATTACAAAGCGTGTGCTCTTTACTTTGAGGCCTTTTCAGAGGAGAATGTGACTTTTTTTCAGTTGTAGCAGCGACAAAGGGAAAGGCACTGGAATAGCATCTATTCCTGTCTTCAAGAAGATATCTATCTACAAGTAGAGCAATATACCACTTCACCACTTCCTCTTGGGTCAACATCCCACAGCTCCGCACAGTAGTTAATACTAGGCATGACCAAATCCCAGAGTAAAATAAAATACAAATAAACATTCCCATCTAATTTGGTAATAATGGAAAGTTCTGCAAACAGTCCCACAAACTTGTCTTGTTTGTGTCCTCATTAGGAGCAGGCAAGCTATCTGGTGCCAATGTATTCTTTAAATACCTTCACTATGACTGACATAAATGAGAGCGAAGCTCTACAGTTGAAACATACAGAATAATGATGTGTGTATGAGATTATATTTGGAGACATTGATGTAGGTATGGAAAGAATACAACCAAGCACATAGAATGGAGTAACTCATCGGAAGGTAAAGAGCCCGGAGATGGTACATGGTGCAAACAGGCGAATAATAATACTGTACTGAGCTCACCAACCTGAAATGGGGGGTGGGTATTCAGCAGGGCTTAACTCTCTCTGAAAAAAAGATCTTCTCTGAAGAATGTCGTTTCCCCGAGTGAGAGAATTAGCATGTGTGTTGTTTGTGTATTTTTTTTTTTTAAACCTTCAGAGACTTTATGCATCACCATGTACAGTGAGCCAGGAAATATCCAGAACAGACGTCTCAGACTAGTTGTACGCTCGGTAAACAACATCTCCAAGACAAAGGACTTGCCTGTGTGAAGATGGGCTTAAGTTCTCATATATTTTTCATAGCCATCTTGTGCAAGCAGCCAGCAGGCTGCGGAGGGTTTAAGAGGCCACAAGTACCCATAGGGAGTTTGGAAGTCAGATACAGTACAGAATGTTTAATGCATTTTAATTCATATGTAAGAATTAGTTATAAGGGACATTTTGGCTGAGATGCTGACACTGTAGGGATGGGCACGTGGCCACATGCCATTGGGTGACAGTGGCCTGTGTTCCCAGACATCCCTCCCTTGTCTATCGCCTCAAGGGCCGGATGCTTTCAGTTAAACGTCTTTAGCGCACTTTGAAGGAAACTTCTATTGAAGCCCACTGACCGTACACTTTGAACTCTGAACTGTAAAAAGGACAGGTTGTTTACTTTAAACAAGAGGCCGGCCCTTCTGACCAGAAGGCTTCTGCCGACACCCAATGGATACTGTCCAAGGTGTAATGCTACAATACAACACAAAGCGGCACTATGCTGTAGCCCAGGTTAGCACAGTACAGAGTGCACTCTTAGCACAGGAATGCTGTGGTTCGTTTCACTTGAGGACTGGGCAACGGTGTCAAGACAAGCCCAGATAAACAAACTGCAGCTGTTTGAGGGTGCAGTTTTTGTTTGTCTTCACATCAACAAGGATAAGGCCAAAGGCAGATATTGTTTGCAACATTGTATATATGGGCAAAGACCATAAGGGTAGGTAGTTCATGTAAAAGCATAATCTCAAAACACTTGAGTTGACTGCAAATGGAATGTTAATGATGTGATTTTACACACAAAAATGAACTTTTATTACCAGAAAATAGTGACTTTTCCCTTTGAAGTAAAATAATCACAAAGTGAAAGTGACACAAAGACAAATGCTTCGACAAAAGCGGCACATCAAATGGAATGTTAATGATTTGATTTTACACACAAATATTTACTCATATTACCAGAAAATAGTGACTTTTCCCTTTTGAAATAAAATAATCCCAGTGACAGTGACACAAAGACAAACGCTTTGACAAAAGCTTCACATCAAAAAGACACACACGGGACGACTGAGGATAAGAAGCAGCCTATATGATTGTGTTTACCTTGACCCTGAGCTGGTGCAGGTGAGAGAGAGATAAGAGCCAGACAGAGTAGAGGATTCCATACCCACGTCTTCAGTCCTGTAGCCGGCATCCTTCACACTGGTATAGGAGAGGAGCTTAGAAAACCTGACGAGACATCAAACGGAATGACAATGCCTGATGCCATTGAAAATGAATAGATAAGCTCCATTATTAAAGGAAGTCTAGAGGAACAGCTTGACTGGAAGTCATGTAGACTTCCAGTCATTGTGCTAACGCTAGTTATTGTTATCTTAGCACTGTTGAAAAGTGTGTTTTACCGGAATTTCAACCCCCAAAAATCTATGTAATGACTTATCAACGTGAAAAACTGATTTGGATTTGAAGAAAGTAATCAACGTAATGGCATTTTGTCTTTCTTTCACCCAACTTTTAACCGTAATCCACAGACATGGTGATTCTTAAAAAATTATTATTATTTTTTTTAACATTTTATGTTGAAAACTTAACCAAATGTAATTCAAAACTAGACATTGAACTGAGGTCTGTGCCCAGGTTATGCCTGCTGAACGGGGCTTACTACAATCTATTTTATTGTGATTGTTCAGGTTCACCATCAGCAATAGTTCTGGTAATTTTGCTTTAAACAGTATGTGTAAATAGTCATTTTTAGATATACAGGGTAAAATTGATGATTTCATAATGAGGACAGAAATCACTGAGGCGCACTGTATGGCCGAAGCAAGAAGAAAAGAGAAGATCCCTCCATAAAAACATCCAAATGGTCAAAATCATTCAATTTTGAGATGGGGGTGAAATCCAAAATTGTGCTATATGTTCATTGGCTATGTCATAGCTCATTTGTAAACAATAAATATTGATATATTACTAGCTCAAACACTTAATCTGGGGGGGGAGACCTAGGCTACATTGCCGCCCTAATCTGATAGTGGTAGTAGGATGATAGATACCTAGTCTCACTTATAGCTCAGCTCAGGTGCCTACATAGTACATACAGTACACCATAGACATACATAATTTACACACACCACACACACACACACACACACACACACACACACACACACACACACACACACACACACACACACACACACACACACACACACACACACACACACACACACAGAAGTCAGCTCAGACCGATCCAGCTCAGAGAGGCCCAGCTCATGAGCTCCATCAACAGCATATTTTAGTTTATAATGGCAAATGAATGTGTTTATGCAACAAATGTTAGTGCATCGAATTGTATCACATCGAACTGAATCGCATCGATTTGTTCTCTAATCAAACTGAATTGCATGAATCGTTTCAAACTAAAACATATCGTTCCTGTATCATATCGGAGCCCATGTATCTAGATAAGTATCGAATCGTCTTGAAAGGGAAAGATGCACATCCCTAGAAGTTATAGAGCAATTTTATGAATATCATTGATAAACTTCAACTGTAGGTTGATAAACAGTAGATTCCCAATTACATTTCAAATAGTTTTGGAAATAAACTCAACAAAGCATCTAAACTTTGGCATAACCATAATGACACCCAAAAATCACTCAAATTATATTTGAAACGTGGCATGCTTCTGCAGAGTACTGTGGCAGTAGTATTTTCTCAAACAAATGGAGGATGTAAAAAATAGATGAGCATGATGTCACACCTTTCTCTCAAACGTATGCAAACACTTCGATAGGAATACTTCATCATTAGGCTAGCTGGTATTTCAAAGCAGCACTTCAGTTCGCCGTGCCTAATCATTCTCCTCAACTACTCAATGTACCTAAATAGCCTTCTAATCTTGCGATTATGACAAATTGCAGGTGTACAAGTAGGCTAACCTACAGGTAAACCACAGTAGTAGTCCACAGTCCTCGGTGATGGTTCGTGTAGGCCTATAGACTTAGGGAAAAATGGAAAACGACTGTACATTATATTTTAATTATAAATGTGATAAACAAACAGTATCGACGAAGTACAAAAACAGATGTAATAAATTGACTTAACCAAATTTGCATATATTGTCAAACGCGCCCCCACGACCACCACTGACAGGTGAGGTTCCGTTTCCGACCACTTCTACTTGAAATGTGTTGTAATTAAACACGGACTTTATCCCAAACTAAAGAAAATATCTCATACCTTTTCAAAACATATGTTTACAGGTAATATTGCTCCCAAATGACCCTTCCTGTGTGTCTTGCTTCGCGGGCTGTTGGAAAACTATCTCCAGCTCCTTCAGTTTCAGACTTGCTATGGTGGGTGTATCCCGTGCTGGTATTCATTCACCCATCCCTTGAGCGATTCATTCCTTCACCTCGTTTAATCTTGACTGAGGCAGAAAAATGTGTTTCGGCGGCAGCCAATATAAAAGAGGCGATAAGCTATGAAATGTGAATTCTGTTCTGACCGCCCCCAGGGTAGGCTACATGCTTTCACTCCTCGTCCATAAGCTTTTTTTCAGGTATGTCTTTTTTTCTCGCGCTTTCTGGTCAGTACGAGCGCTACCTGCGTGCAAATGTTCATTCCTCCTTTCAGGGGAGAATTTACTAATGTGGCAGTAATACTTGAGGTAGCTTAATCAGCCAGCCATATGGTGACTTGGCATATTTTATATTATTATTATTATTTAATGTTATTATTATTATATTACGCACACACAGACATAGATACGTGTTGTTATGTAGGCCTATAACAACAATATTTAACTGTCAACCTTGGTTCATGATTAGCTTAGTATTCTCAAGACCTGAAAATGCAACAATTTCAGGTTTCAAGGTTTTAATTGACAATACATCCTCATCTCTGCTCTATTACTTGTTTGCATTCCATCTATCTGGCCATCACGATCATCAGGGTGCAGCAAGTTGTTCTTGGCTCAATATGCAATGGGACATGTATGAAAGTGTTGTATCAATACAGTACCAGTCAAAAGTTTGGACACACCTACTCATTCACCTACTCATTCATTTTCTACATTGTAGAATAATAGTGAAGACATCAAAACTACGAAATAACATATATGGAATCATGTAGTAACCAAAAAAGTGTTAAACAAATCAAAATATGTTATATTTGAGATTCTTCAAAGTAGCCACCATTTGCCTTGATGACAGCTTTGCACACTCTTGGCATTCTCTCAACCAATTGGGTTGAGGTTGGGTGATTGTGGAGGCCAGGTCATCTGATGCAGCACTCCATCACTCTCCCTCTTGGTCAAATAGCCCTTACACAGCCTGGAGGTGTGTTGGGTCATTGTCCTGTCGAAAAACAAATAATTGTCCAACTAAGCGCAAACCAGATGTGATGGCGTATCGCTGAGGAATGCTGTGCAGAAAAAGCACCCCCACACCATTACAACTCCTCCTCCATGCTTCACGGTGGGAACCACACATGCGGAGATCATCCGTTCACCTACTCTGCGTCTCACAAAGACACGGCGGTTGGAACCAAAAATGTATAATTGGTACCTATCAGACCAAAGGACAGATTTCCACCGGTCTAATGTCCATTGCTCATTTTTCTTGGCCCAAGCAAGTCTCTTATTATTATTGGTGTCCTTTAGTAGTGGTTTCTTTGCAGCAATTCGACCATGAAGGCCTGATTCACATAGTCTCCTCTGAACAGTTGATGTTGAGATGTGTCTGTTGCTTGAACTCTGTGAAGCATTTATTTGGGCTGCAATCTGAGGTGCAGATAATTCTAATAAACGTATCCTCTGCAGCAGAGGTAACTCTGGGTCTTCCTTTCCTGTGGCGGTCCTCATGAGAGACAGTTTCCTCATAGCGCTTGATGGTTTTTGCGACTGCACTTGAAGAAACTGTCAAAGTTCTTACATTTTTGACTGACCTTTATGTCTTTAAGAAATGATGGACTGTCGTTTCTCTTTGCTTATTTGAGCTGTTCTTGCCATAATAATGGAATTAGTATTTTACCAAATAGGGCTATATTCTGTATACCCCCCTACCTTGTCACAACACAACTGATTGGCTCAAAAGCATTAAGAAGGAAAGAAATTCCACAAATTAATTTTTAACAAGGCACACCTGTTAATTGAAATACATTCCAGGTGACTACCTCATAAAACTGGTTGAGAGAATGCCAAGAGTGTGCAAAGCTGTCATCAAGGTAAAGGGGGGCTACTTTGAAGAATCTCAAACTTAAAATATATTTTGATTTGTTTAACCATTGTTTAGTTACTACATGATTCCATATGTGTTATTTCATAGTTTTGATGTTATTCTTCTACAATGTAGAAAATAGTCAAAATAAAGAAAAACCCTTGAATGAGTAGCTGTGTCCAAACTTTTATATGTACCATCAGTCTGAATTATATTTGATTGGTTGGGTAAGAAATAAAATAATTTCTGGAAAGTGACTTTGTTTAAAAAAATGAACTAACTACCTATCTTGACCACATTAAATGTGTTAATGCCTTTAATAATAAGCCCCTATCTGTGTCAAGTTAAGAGGTCAGTGCAATCCGGTATCTTTGGGACGTCCCTACCCTAAACCCTAACCCTAACCTTAACCCCTACCCTAACCTTAACCATAACCCTTACCTAGCCCTAACCTTAACCCTTACCGTAACAATTTAAAATGTCAACTTCAATGGGGTAGTGACGTCCCAAGGATCCCAGATAGCACAGACCCAAGTTAAGATATAGTACCATTCACTCATGTTGCAGCAACCTTAATGCAACCTAGCATCTACTTCAAGAGGTTTGGACCTCTTGGAATAACAGATAAGGTGTTGCACTGACGGTCAGAATGCCCGTCAGGTTACCCCCGAATTTGCCACTTTGGTGTTATGAGTGGAATGGCACTCCGGTGCAGCCTACATTTTTGGAATGAATATCCAATGAAGTTTAATGTTTCACTCAATAAATATTTTATTTTTAATTTAAATGGTTCCAAACACACAGGCTCTAGTCTTGCTGTTGAAAAAGATAGTAGTTTAGACTTATCGGAGTAACTTCTACATAGCTGTTTTGATTAGACCATCTCACAGCAAACTAGATCCCACTCATCAATGGACAGTTAACACATCATTGACTAAAGCCTGACTGTGACTGAATACAGTATGTTAGCATGGGTAGCCCCATGAAGTCATAGGGTCTACGAGAGCTCCTTGGGCTACACACCTTTCCCAGTTGACCCAATGTCGAATGTGTTTCTACAAGCACAGAGGGGTAGTTAGGTACGCTGTGTTTTATGCATCGCCATGACAGCAAGGTCATGGTCATGACAGAAGTGATAAAGAATCATCTTTTTAAAATCAATTACTTGTGGAATCCCTCTATAACTCTTTTTTATTGGAGGCCTCTTATGGGGTTAACATTCCTGCAGTTATAGAATTCACAGTTGTTACTGTAGTTACTGTAGTTACAGTAGGATATGGTTACACTATATCACTTACTCTTTTTGCTTTTGAAGATCCTTGTGCATTCAGAATGCTGAGCTCATCACTAGATGGAGTTTGAAATAGCTCACAATTTCTGCCCTTGACACAAGCCCTGACCCATTTTAAGAGCATTCCATGCTACTGCACTTAAACCCTTGACCCCTGAACTCTGATGAGGGCAGCAGAGGGGTTATCTTATCATAAGTTTCCTACACTAACAGGCTGGATATTTTAGTAATCTGTAGTGATAGCAACCCTACTAATATTGCAGGAAACATATAATGCAGCTTGTGGATTGTTATTGTAATATTATTGTGGCAAAAGTGACATCAAACAAACATGACAAACAAAAAAACTTCTCAAAGTACTGGAAAGGTATTTACAGTAAAACGCCTGTAAAAGAGATTTGGATATTCAGTCAATGAGATCCAATTGGGAAATATCAGTTGTATATATGGTACATACTGCCACCTGGTGGTCAGAGACATATAGTCTGCTTACGTGATTGAATGTTGTTCCTTGTAGTTCACATGCCATCTACAGATATTATTGCACAATGCACATTCCTTGACCAGATATTTTAACCACATAATCTAGGAATGCCAATGTGATCCTGTTGATCTTGATCTTCAAGGTTATTTAAACTTTTATTGCAGTTTAAAGTTCCTGTCAGGGTTCAATAAATGCTCTTACTTTATTGCTATTAGATTGAAGCAGTTACATTTCTATCCATAATATTGATTTTCCGGTAATGTTGCTAAAATAATTTGCTTCAGTTGATGTGAGCCCTTATTTTAACGATAATAAGATTGATTATTTGCAAGTGATGAATCATATTATTGCTTTAATATCATAAACATTGATTCAAATACACATTTGCTAACATTTTCAATTGAATTACTTTATTTTATTAATTCATTGGCTAATTGAAATATTTTCACACTGATCAGACGCTAACACAAATTCAGATACTCTTTGCTGGCCTGGTCTGCACTAATACCCTTTAAAGATCAGTTGACCATAGCAAATGTATAGTGTCGGGTTATATGGCTATATAAAAGTACAACTCCTTTAGTGCTTTGGGTCCTTTATATCTTATGTTGGACTATGTGATCATGCATTACAAATGCACAATATCACTGCTATAACCTATCTATTTCCCTGTAAAGTGCATTGACATAACACATGGATTTGTTGTTTCAAAAATAAAAAAGGATTAACATGTTGATAGGCTACTACTGTTTGATTATTTGAACTTTTATCAGTATTGTGGGTTTCCCAAAATATTGCAGTGGAATCAGAAGCCAAGATGACATCCAAGCCTTTTTATGCTGCTAGAAAGTATGTGATCTGCAGTTTGACAGTATTGTGCTATTTTCAGTCCAATATGAATACAAGGTTTAAGTTACTCCTGCTACCAAACTTTAGCATTCAATGCCAAACATATTCCAAGCAAAATGCAAAGCTAAATCATCAAAAGAAATTCTACACTACTCAAAATCACCTTTGCCACGTCACAAAGTGCGGTGTTGTTTACAATATGTGCCACCTCACTTAATCAACAACACCCTAAGTACTTGTCTTTCTAGGAAGGAACCCTCCATTGGAGCAAACAAGGGAGTGGATGGAAAAGCAAACAGCAGGCAAGGAGTAGGCGCACAGGTCAAAAGTCTAAACTGCTGTGGGAGAGCGAAAAACACAAGCTGTATCCATGTTAACCACGGAACACTGGTCAGAGTCTCAGACTGATGATGTAAGCACACATGGCTTCACAGTGGGGCTCATCAGGTTTCTGTTGCTGTGACCCGCGTCTCAAGTCGATCATGTAGCTAAGTCCATTTGGCTCCATATCAAGGTCGTAAGGTTTCTATGGATTTATTTCGGCCAATATAGTCCACATTCTTACTCTAAGCTTTCGACCACCAAGAGCCAATGGGTTACTGAGGCCTTAAGTTGACTGTAACCGAATACAATACAACCTCAACCTCAGCAATCAGACTCCTCCATAACCTCCATGACCACGGTTCGCGATCCAGTGAGGATGAGGTTGCTGACCGTCTTGTAGTCCAGAGACAGGACGTCCAGACCATTGACAGAGACCACAAACTGGCACACCTGGAAAACGGACTTTGGTCAAATACTGTACGTAATGAAGAGAATTTATGAGAGCTGCACATAGCAGAGGCATACTTATTATTGTCTACCAGTCTAACAAATATATTGATTTGACAAAGCTATCAACCTGTAGGCCCTGGCGATGCTCTTTGCACTAAATGTCCCACAATGCCATGGTACTCACTTTCACTCCTACTGCTGCTGCAGGGCCACTGGGGTCCACTGCCTGGATATGACATGGCCTACTCCCCCTGACCACGAAGCCCCAGCCCACCGCATCACCTACAATCTGGAGATAGATTGATCACATGACTTAGGAATAGAATTGTGAAAAAATATAATGGATTTTTATTGATATTTGGTTGTGTTTCATTATTTTAGCATGAATAAGAAATAACACTGTGGTAACGTACTGTAAACGTCCTCTTTATGTATGAACCTCCTGGTCTCCGCAGCTCCTCTGGACTTACTTGTCTCTTTAGCACTGTCAATGGAACACAGACACTGTTAGCAGATTCTCAGTGTAATCATGAACAGTGGTGTTTAAATTGAATCTGTACAGTAGAGAGGACGTGATACAGCTTTAGGTGAAGACCAGAGAGATTCTTACCTGATTTGGGGTTTGACAGCACAGGTGAGGTAGGGGTAAGCATGGGACCTCTGTTACAATACCCGCTGTTGCCACTACTAAGACTGTTATCTTGCCCCCCGGACACCATCTTTCTTTCCTTAGATGGAGTGACTGAGAGAAGGAAAAGAAGAACATATAGAGATATCACACAGAGAGCATAGACTTGTTTTATGATTGAGAGTGATTGACAAAGTGTACTGAGAGGAAAAAGCACGAATAACAAAAGGAAGCCACCATGTTATTCATTCTGAAATGTCACACACACACAGACACACACTCCAGTTTCAGAACTGTTAGCAGTGCTGTAGTTTACAGTAGAACACATCAAACACACACCATATACCCCTCTGCCTCCCATTTCATATCTGAGTGTTATGAAAGAACTAAGTGTCTGCTGCTAATCAAATATAGCCACATAATGTGTTGATGAACACTCCCTGAACTGATTGATATCACAGAAACACTTCCTGACAAGCTTATATTTATACCAGCCTATCGTGGAAGCTATGGTTACTGCACTTAGTTACATAACAATCACCAGCATACTATTATGATGACATATAGAATAAAGGTCAAATTCACCCCCAGTCAAACACAATGTAATAATGCTTTCTTCTGTGCTGGATATCTCTTCTAATTTGTAGTTGCATATAATTGGACTAATCTATAATTTTTCATCAATAAAATGGTTCTCAGTCTCACAAAAAAAAAAGGAATAAACATTATCATTTAAAAATACTTAACAAGAGCCCAACTAGGAGTAAAAACATGTCCACAGCCACTTGTGATACCATTGTATTCACAGCACTCATATAGGTGAACTCAACACCAATGCTTATGATTTAACAAGAGACACAATATTACATTAGCCATAGCAAGGAAAACAAGTTCAGTAAACCTACAATCTCCACCTTTCACGTATTTGCCTCGCGCAATAAAAGTTGCCCTTACCAGCTGTCCGAGGTCCCATCGTACAATTCACTTCAAAGGTTTGCCAGCCAAAGTGCCAAGTAACTTGGGAAGGTTGTTGTCCACAATCTCTGATGATGTAGTCAGCTGTGGTGCTCCGGTATAAATGTTAAATGTTAACCCCCAGAGAGAGTAAACAGTCTAGGCTGGCCGGGAGGGAGTGGGAGGGGTTGAGGGATGCCTTGTTGCCAGGCTATCCCAGGGTAGGCGATAAGAGCTGAGAAAGGCATATTGGGATCACTAATGCTCTAATGGAGGTAGGGAAAGAATCAGTGGAGTTTTCCACTGGTCACTGCGGCCAGGCAAGGTGGAGTGGAAGGACTGGCCATTCTCTATTACACACACACACACACGCACACAAACAAACACACACGCACACACACATTCTCTGTCATGGTACATGGATGAGAGACATGGTCAGTGGGAAGGTTCAACAACATCCATATCAACAATGACTACATCCACAATGACATATGGACAAACAAACTGATGATAATGGCCTAATGATAATGGCCTTCTGTGAGATAAATCAAGAACATTCCTAGCTGTTGACAGCATGAGGTATTTGCCTCTACAAATACAATATTCAATGTATTTACCCAATTACAGTTGAAGTCGGAAGTTTACATACACTTAGGATGGAGTCATTAAAACTTGTTTTTCAACCACTCTACAAATTTCTTGTTAACGAACTATAGTGTTGGTAAGTCGGTTAGGACATCTACTTTGTGCATGCCACAAGTAATTTTTCCAACAATTGTTTACAGACAGATAATTTCACTTATAATTTACTGTATCACAATTCCAGTGGGTCAGAAGTTTACATACCCTAAGTTGACTGTGCCTTTAAACAGCTTGGAAAATTCCAGAAAATTATGTCATGGCTTTAGAAGCTTCTGATAGGCTAATTGACATCATTTGAGTCAATTGGAGGTGTGCCTGTGGATGTATTTCAAGGCCTACCTTCAAACTCAGTGCCTCTTTGCTTGACATCATGGGAAAATCAAAAGAAATCAGCCAAGACCTCAGGAAAAAAAATGTAGACCTCCACAAGTCTGGTTCATCCTTGGGAGCAATTTTCAAATGCCTGAAGGTACCACGTTCATCTGTACAAACAATAGTACGCAAGTATAAACACCATGGGAGCACGCAGCCGTCATACCTCTCAGGAAGGAGACACGTTCTGTCTCTTAGAGATGAACGTACCTTGGTGCGAAAAGTGCAAATCAATCCCAGAACAACAGCAAAGGAACTTGTGAAGATGCTGGAGGAAACAGGTACAAAATGATCTATATCCACAGTAAAACAAGTCCTATATCGACATGACCTGAAAGGCCGCTCAGCAAGGAAGAAGCCACTGCTCCAA
This sequence comes from Salvelinus fontinalis, assembly GCF_029448725.1. Classification (NCBI taxonomy): domain Eukaryota; kingdom Metazoa; phylum Chordata; class Actinopteri; order Salmoniformes; family Salmonidae; genus Salvelinus; species Salvelinus fontinalis. The sequence continues at coordinate 10,500,019 of NC_074686.1, forward strand.
AACCACCATAAAAAGCCAGACTACGGTTTGCAACTGCACATGGGGACAAATAAGGTACTTTTTGGAGAAATTATGAAGCAAAAATAGAACTGTTTGGCCATAATAACCATCGTTATGTTTGGAGGAAAAAGTGGGAGGCTTGCAAGCCAAAGAATACCATCCCAACCGTGAAGCACGGGGGTTGCAGCATCATGTTGTGGGGGTGCTTTCCTGCAGGAGGGACTGGTGCACTTCACAAAATAGATGGCATCATGAGATAGGAAAATTATGTGGATATATTGAAGCAACATCTCAAGACATCAGTCAGGAAGTTAAAGCTTGGTCGCAAATGGGTCTTCCAAATGGACAATGCCCCCAAGCATACTTTCAAAGTTGTGGTAAAATGGCTTAAGGACAACAAAATCAAGGTATTGGAGTGGCCAACTCAAAGCCCTGACCTCAATCCTATAGGAAATTTGTGGGCAGAAGTGAAAAAGCATGTGCGAGTGAGGAGGCCTACAAACCTGAATCAGTTACACCAGCCCTGTCAGGAGGAATGGGCCAAAATTCACCCAACTTATTGTGGGAAGCTTGTGGAAGGCTACCTGAAACATTTGACCCAAGTTAAACAATTTAAAGGCAATGCTACCAAATACTAATTGAGTGTATGTAAACTTCTGACCCACTGGGAATGTGATGAAAGAAAGAAATAAAATAACGTGTATTGTATAATTTCAATGACAAACCAAGATGATCATCAAACCAAGATGTTCATTGACCACACACCAACACTGAGTGCATCATGATCAGTAGTATAACATGATGACCTCTATTATGTGGCTCCTTTGCCTGGTTGCCCAGCCAGAGAGCAATATCCAATAGCAATATCTCTCTCCTCTCACATTGCTAAAAGGTAGAGACATAATTCATAATGTATAGAGGTGAGTCATGATCAATAGGCTTATAAAGTCTGATATGGATGTCACACTGCCTGAGGTATTTCGAGAACATACAGCTCAATAACTTTACATAGGCCTTTTCTTACATACAGATGTAGGATGATCACTCTTTTGTTGCTGAGAATCATCCTGCACAGCAGGAAATGCAAACTTGTTGTGTATTTAATGTTTAAAAAAGCTTCTAAAGTTTGTAATTTTCACTTTAAAATGTCAAATTTGATTTGCCTTAAAGAAAAATGCATCAACCCCTATAAAAAAAAAAAAGTCCATCGTTATAATCCATATAGTAATTCACATTTTCTGTTGCTGCAGGATTACTTTCCTGCTGTAGCTGTCACGATCGTCTTCGTGAGAGAGAGGACCAAGGCGCAGCGCGTGAAAAGAACATCTTCTTTTATTAGAAGAGAAAAAACACAAAACAAAACACTTTACAAAATAACAAACAGACGACCGTGAAGCTATAATAGAAAATAGTGCTGACACAAACACTACACATAGACAATTACCCACAAACACCTAAAGCCTATGGCTACCTTAAATATGGCTCCCAATCAGAGACAACAATAACCAGCTGTCTCTGATTGAGAACCAAATCAGGCAACCATAGACTTTCCTAAACACCTACACTCAACCATAGACATACCTAGACACATACACTCAACACAAACCCATACACTACAACCAACACCCCCTATACCATATAATCACCCAAAACACACACATACCCCATGTCACACCCTGACCTAACTAAAATAATAAAGAAAACAAATAATACTAAGGCCAGGGCGTGACAGTAGCAAATTGGCTCAAATTAAGATCCTACGTCTGTAGATTTGGAGCTCAATTCAATAAATCCCAAATGTAGCGCTAAGCTCTTTCCCCATGTCCCCAAATAAAACAACAGAATGTTCCTGGATATTATACTACTATTAGTAACAGTTAGGCTCTGCTCAAAGGTAGATGCCTCCGGATTTCCGAAAACGTAGCGTGTGTGTGTAACTGTGCACAGATCCGCTTAAGTGATAATGCCCTAGAAGACGGTGTTTGGAGGGTATATATATATCCCTCAAACACTGGCATCGAGGGCATTATCACTTTAATTTTGATGAATTTATTCATACTATTTCATCCTTCCACAAGATATAGTCCTGACACAAGTTTAGGGTTGCTTCCCAAGCCGGTCGGTTGTTCATTCTATCGATTCAGTTGATTCAGTCTTTTTGTTCTGTAAACATGGACGCGACACAGTTGTTCATTCTAAATGTTCCATTGCCATACTGGCTGGCAACGTTTTTATCCTTTGCTTACTAGCTAGCCAACTACGGCTAATTTACAGTCACTTGAAACAGTATAGCTGGAAAGACCGCAAACTAGCTGCACTTCATTTGTTTGACCTTTTTTCAATTGACATTTCTTTGTATATAACCATAAGAATTATGCCAGCTGACGCATGACTGGCTGAGAAACGACTGGCTGAGAAATGCTGCCTGTCTGTCTGTCTGTCTCGTCCCGACTCCCGACATGTTCATTACTATGGGACAGCTGGAAATCAAATTTAAATATTGAAACAATGTTGCAAATGTCAGAGAGATAGACAGCAAGTTTTATACAAATCTCTGCTGTTGAAAACTAAATGTTAGTCTAAAAGAAACGTGAGATAATGTCTAGATGCATTTTATAGTGGAATTCAAGTTTATAAATTGCCTGGCTGGGCTGATGAGACAGTGGATTGCGCAGTCAGATGGAACAGAGTAAATAGGCATTTTAACGTTGTAGATTTAGACGGCGGTAACTTTTGGAATAGACACCAGCTGGAATATGCTTTGAACTAATCAGCATTCAGGATTAGAACCACCTGTTGTATAATAGTAAATACACTTGCTATGGCAGGTTTGACTGAATTCACACTGTACAGTACGTACCATACTGTATGTGTCCCAACTTCCTTCAAGACATGTCTTTCCCCAGGTCAAGATGACCATAAAAGCCTGCACTGAACAGTGACAAAAATATAGAAGATAAGCTCAGTTTACAGAGCTGCAAAATGACCATACAGACAACATGATAGTATTACAACATCTGTACACCACATCTGTCATTGGCTTCATCAATAAGTGCATCATTGACGTCGCCCCCACAGTGCCTGTACGTACATACCCCATCCAGAAATCATGGATTACAGGCAGCATCCGCACTGAGCTAAAGGCTAGAGCTGCCGCTTTCAAGGAGCGGGACTCTAACCCGGAAGCTTATAAGAAATCCCGCTATGCCCTCCAATGAACCATCAAACAGGCAAAGCGTCAATACAGGACTAAGATCGAGTCGTACTACACCGGCTCTGATGCTCGTCGGATGTGGCAGAGCCTGCAAACCATTACAGACTACAAAGGGAAGCACAGCAGAGAGCTGCCCAGTGACACGAGCCTACCGGATGAGTTAAACTACTTCTATGTTCGATTCGAGGCAAATAACACTGAAACATGCATGAAAGCACCAGCTGTACCGGAAGACTGTGTGATCACGCTCTCCGCAGCCGATGTGAGTAAGACCTTTAGACAGGTCAACATTCACAAGGCCGCAGGGCCAGACGGATTACCAGGACGTGTACTGCGAGCATGGGCTGACCAACTAGCAAGTGTCTTCACTGACATTTTCAACCTCTCCCTGTCTAAGTCTGTAATACCAACATATGTTAAGCAGACCACCATAGTGCCTGTGCCCAAGAACACTAAGGTAACCTGCCTAAATGACTACCGACCCGTAGCACTCACATCTGTAGCCATGAAGTGCTTTGAAAGGCTGGTCATGGCTCACATCAACACCAACATCCCAGAAACCCTAGACCCACTCCAATTTGCATACCACCCCAACAGATCCACAGATGATGCAGTCTCTATTGCACTCCACACTGCCCTTTCCTACCTGGACAAAAGGAACACCTATGTGAGAATGCTATTCATTGACTACAGCTCAGCGTTCAACACCATAGTGCCCTCAAGCTCATCACTAAGCTAAGGACCCTGGGACTAAACCCCTCCCTCTGCAACTGGATCCTGGACTTCCTTACGGGCCGCCCCCCAGGTGGTAAGGGTAGGTAACAACACATCCGCCACGCTGATCCTCAACACAGGGGCCCCTCAGGGGTGCGTGCTCAGCCCCCTCCTGTACTCCCTGTTCACTCATGACTGCACGGCCAGGCACGACTCCAACACCATCATTACATTTGCTGATGACACAACAGTGGTAGGCCTGATCACCGACAACAACGAGACAGCCTATAGGGAGGAGGTCAGAGACCTGGCCGTGTGGTGCCAGGACAACAACCTCTCCCTCAACGTGATCAAGACAAAGGAGATGATTGTGGACTACAGGAAAAAGAATCCCGATCACGCCCCCATTCTCATCGACGGGGCTGCAGTGGAGCAGGCTGAGAGCTTCAAGTTCCTTGGTGTCCACATCACCAACAAACTAACATGGTCCAAGCACACCATGACAATCGTGAAGCGGGCACGACAAACCTATTCCCTCTCAGGAGACTGAAAAGATTTGGCATGTGTCCTCAGATCCTCAAAAGGTTCTACAGCTGCACCATCGAGAGCATCCTGACTGGTTGCATCACTGCTTGGTATGGCAACTGCTCGGCCTCCGACCGCAAGGCACTACAAAGGGTAGTGCGATCGGCCCAGTACATCACTGGGGCCAAGCTTCCTGCCATCCAGGACCTATACACCAGGCGGTGTCAGAGGAAGGCCCTAAAAGTTGCAAAAGACTCCAGCCACTCAAGTCATACACTGTTCTCTCTGCTACCACACGGCAAGCGGTACCGGAGTGCCAAGTCTAGGTCCAAGAGGCTTCTAAACAGCTTCTACCTCCAAGCCATGACTCCTGAACATCTAGTCAAATGGCTACCCAGACTATTCACATTGCCCCCCCCCCCCCCCCCCCCCCCTCCCCTCTCCACACCACTGCCACTCTCTGTTGTCATCTATGCATAGTCACTTTAATTAACTCAACCTACATGTACATACTATCTCAACTAACCGGTGCCCCCGCACATTGACTCTGTACCGGCACTCCCCTGTATATAATGTTATTTTTTACTGCTCCTCTTTAATTACTTGTTACTTTTATCTCTTATTCTTATCCATATTTTTTTTAACTGCACTGTCGGTTAGCTGCTCGTAAATAAGCATTTCACTGTAAGGTTGTATTCTGTTGTATTCGGCGCATGTGACTAATAAAATTGGATTTGATTTGATTTGACAACATGTCTTACTGTTTATCAGCACGTGTACTACATTGGAACCACAAATGGAGTTTAGATTTGTCCTTGCTTTGTATCATGTGTAACAGAGTCCATCCCTGCTATAGGCCTACATGATAGCAATGGCAGGCGCGCAGTGTCATTTCACAGTAATTTTTACAGCGGGGCTTGTTTCAACAGTCAACACGTGCCACTTCTGTTTGTCTTATACATGGTTAATCATTTGCCATTTAAGGTCAGTTGAGAGACAGTTGAAGGAATGACACAATTTTCAGGAGACAATGGTTGGTCAGTTGGATGTGGTGTTTCGGTCAGGTTTCAGTGTAGCGCTTGACAGTACCAGGGTTGGTGACCACTGTTATGATGCTTTTGTATTATAGATAACATTGCCATCGACTGGCCATTGACTGAGTAACAGTGATCCATTCAAAACATGACTACCATTTTGTTGATCATAATCAGTGGAGGCTGGTTGTGGGAGCTATAGGAGGACGGGCTCATTGTAATGTCTGTAATGGGATAAATGAAATGGTATCAAACATATGAAACCACACGTTTGACTCTGTTCCATGTATGCCATTCCAGCCATTACAATGAGCCTGTCCTCCTATAGTCGTTCCACCGTCTCCTCTGATCGTAATAATATGCTAATAATGCGATCATAGTTTGTAATTCTCTGCTAGAAACCACTCTTTGAAGTTCACTCTCTTCGTTCGCTAGACTTTATCCTGCTAACTGTTCCAAATGTCCGAACTGAATTTGGTAAAAGGTCTTTTGTGTACTCTGCGCCATCGTCTTGGAACACCTTACAAAATAATTTTAAACTGGAAGAACTTGTCCCGATTGGTGTTTTTAAATCACTGATGAAGGATTTTGAGGCTGATTCCCTGACCTGTCAATGTTTTTAATTTGCTGTTTTTGATATTGTTATACTCTTGTGAACTCAATGGTTTTTACTAGATTACTTGTAGTTTTTCATGTTGTCTGTCTGTAATTTTTTGTAATGACTTGGTGCTGCCTATCTTGGCCAGGACGCTCTTGAAAAAGAGATTTTAAATCTCAATGAGCCCTTCCTTGTTAAATAAAGGTATATAAAAAAAAATAAAAAAAATACTTTATACTCTTTATTGGGTTGTAAGAAAAAAACTCTACTTTCGCAGACAGTCTCCATCCAAGATCTTTATACTAGTCCGGTGGGAATTATTGAGGACATCTACATTTGTTCATAACAATGGACAAGTTAACTGACAAGCAGTCATGATCCAGCCAGGTTTATATTTGTAGTTGTATAGTAACAGTGCTTTAACAAAGACTCCTATGACCCTAGTTTACTCAGAAGTAGAAATTATGTTACCACTATTTACCACCAGTACCACTATTCACCAGCAGAGAGAGTACGTTTCAGATTGAGGAGTTCAAGAGTCCCAGTGCAGATGGTACATCATATGTTTCTGTGCATTTATATCAGTGTCAGGTTTAGACTTGTGAAATTGAGGACGATGGATGAAAATTATTTGGAAAAATACTTTTTTTAATCTAGCTGTCGACACTACAGCACCAAGGTGCACATTTGTTTAAAGTGGCAATCTGCAATTGCTACATCCATATTTGGACTTATAAATGAAGGATATGTTCCAATTGATTCATGAAGAATTTAACTTATAAATGCCTCATGAGTTCAGTTCAACTGTTTAGTTCAACTGCATCAGAACCCAATATAAAAGCTTGTTTTACTCCAATGTTTATAAATAAAGTAAATGTAAACAAACACTGTATAGCCTCAAACCATAGTTAACATGATACTTTTGATATCGTGGATGGTCATTCCTTGCATCCATAGCTAAGTCTATAAATTTGAGAGTATTTACATTTCTCTAGCCCCATCTCTCAGCCTTTTACTGAAACTGAGGCAGGGTGTTTCACTAAATGCTATCAAAAATGATTCTCTCCCCCAAATATCTTCTCGCAAATAAAAAAATCTTCTGAATTGCGCATGTCAGTTCATGCCATCATTTGATTGGATGGGAAATATGTAAATTGCTACTACAAGAGATCTGAATGGCTATCTGTTCATTCTTCCCTGGATAATTTAAAAGATCCAAAAGTCGAATTACCTTTCAAAACAGCAATGGTGGGTAGTTGGACCAGAAACTTGTTAAATGTCCCACAGATAAGTTGAATAACTATAGACAAATGGACAGATGAAGACACATGGGTGCTGAAAGCAGTAGAACAGAAGGGAACATTCACAACATATGTATCAGATTGTGTCTGCTTAGTGCAGTGATGCAACCTCGTCATCAGCTGTTTACATGAACAGTTAAACCAGATAGGTTTCAAACTCTTTGGCTAAACAAACTAATTGGGATTTCAGGAATGTGTCAATTATAAAGCAATGGACCGTTTTTAAATACTGAATGGGAATCTAGAGGAGGACAGAAAAAAGCCACCCTCACCTATAGGGTGTGCTGTTGAGACAACTGTAGACCATTGAAAAACAGTGTTTTTATCCAGATACTGAAGTTAGTGACAAGACATTATATTTATTCAGTACAGATTAATCTAAAATTGTTTTTGTCTCATATTTTTTTCTTAAATTCAAATACAGGAGGAATGGTCCTCCACTTCCTCCAATGACGTTGAAGTTCCTAACAACTGATACAGCGTCAGATATTTATTTTATCACACAAATGGTTAATGGAAAACTCCACCCAAAAACTATCTTTTGGTATTTGTTTCATTAGTCCATTGTTGACACAGTCCCAGAATGTTTTGCTTGTCATCAATCACGTTTTCAAGATATGTAACTTGCAAAGGACAGAAATCGTTCTCCGTATGAGGCATTTTGCATCATATGATGCTGCGTTTTGCACTAACTCCATGCTGAGACATGTCTTTTGAAGCTGCTGATTTTTAAGATTTGCAGAGCATAGAGACATCCAGCCTCAAACCTGCATGCCTTTCAAGCAGCGAACTGTCAACTCTCACAATGGTCAAACTCGTGAATACTGGCTTGGCCTTAAAAATACTAGAAAGAAATGATACTCCTGAACCAGCCTCTCAGCATGCGGTAGTTCAAGTATGTTTTTTAGTTACATTGTGTTGTTTGCACTACGTCAGTGGGCTGTGTGGGCGAAATTGAAGTCAACTCGCCACTGCACACTAGGAGCAATAAACAACGTGAATAACATAAAACAATAACATGTCGCGTCTGTCCGTAGGCTGTGGGATATGAGTATTACGAGGAACAATTCTATCGGTGTGCTGGATTTTGCATCACTGTTCATTTGGACGGATCATGCATGAGTGCACCTACACCTGTCTGGCATCTTTAGAATTTTCCAAAAAGGAGGGGTTCATTTGAGCAATAGACTTGACTGATGTTTTAAGAGGTGAGGGTGTGTTGACTTGTCTGCTACCAGATAGGATCCACCGTGGTTCCGCCAGTTGTACTAGGTGAAACATCTCAAGCCTTTCCTCCCAGACCCAAATCAAGAAGCTGGCAGGAAAGCCAGCGGTCAAGCCAGATTTGGTTATGGGTTGCTGAGATTACCTTTAATAGGATTAGTCCTCTGTAAACATTACATGGAATACATATTCCAAGAAAAGGGTAACATACACAAACGTACCATGCTGTATTTAAAGAGACAGTAAAGAGAGTTTTCAGACCTCAAAAGTAGTCTGTCATTATGATTCCATGGTTGCGTAGATCCAGCTACATGCCCCAGATGAATAGATGGATAAGCACCAAATAAAATCCTATCTTCTCCATTCACTTTAATTGAGGCATATAGACCTTCAAACTTTGCTGGGATTAGCTGACAGCCACCATCATTGTCAAAAAGAAACCCAATGGCAGCAGTAAGGTACACTGGCTAATAAAAATGATAGAAACACCTCATAGGAGGACAAGTCATCTTTACGTTGTTACAGGTGACTGGTGTGTATGTGTGTGTGTGTGTATGTGTGTGTGTGTATATGTGTGTGGTGGGGCAAATATTTACTGACCTGTAGTGTGCTCTTTCACTTTGCTCTCAACCAATGTCAGCATAAGCTTATTGCATAAGCTTATTTGAGTATACTCTTGACATCACTTCCCATAACCATATCACTGTCCATTTTATTCCTGGACAATTCTCAATATGTTCAATTAATCTAGAGCGACAACAATGTTTCCTTTTAAGGTCTATCATAGTGGTTGACACATTTGACTGCACAAAGACTGAGACAGGGTGGGTCCTGAGCAATGGTTACTGCATGTAGAGCAGAGACAAACTCACAAATTCATTATATTCTTCTTTGTCTAAGGTATTTTCTTTAACCATTTAAACTTGTGGTGTGCATCTGGAGTTTCATAAAACATGCAGGATTCCCTGGTCAAAATTCACAGTATAACATTGTTAGAAACCATATCCAATAAGTGTCCTTATAGTAAAGTTTGTCAACCAGAGCCTGAGGGGGAAAGGGACCGTGTCCAATCCAAGACAGGCTGTAATTTTTGCCCGTATCAGAAGTTGCTCTTTTTCAGAGAGAGAGAGAGAGAGAGAGAGAGAGAGAGAGAGAGAGAGAGAGAGAGAGAGAGAGAGAGAGAGAGAGAGAGAGAGAGAGAGAGAGAGAGAGAGAGAGAGAGAGAGAGAGAGAGAGAGAGAGAGAGAGAGAGAGAGAGAGAGAGAGAGAGAGAGAGAGAGAGAGAGAGAGAGAGAGAGAGAGAGAGAGAGAGAGAGAGAGAGAGAGAGAGAGAGATTTTTTTTATGAATCTGGTCCCCAGGTGACATGTAGGTTGAAACCCTATCCGATCCAACTTCCTATAGGATCAGGGAGGTAAGCATAGCCCCAGGTAGCAGAGGTTCACTGCCCAATTAAATTGCTCCATGGCCATGCCAGGTAATCCACTCCAAAGGCCGAATAGCCGAATGAGACAGGACAAGCTTTTAGTCTTAATGCTGTGTCATTCAACAGCTACCCATAACTACCTAAGCCTCCAACAACTGAACAAAACACCATTGTTTGATAAATATTTCATAACATCGGAGTACATTTTAGGAAGTGGATGCCCTCAAGCAAAGTTTGTCCTAATTAGTTTCAAAACAATAAAGTGGATGCCCTCAAGCAAAGTTTGTCCTGATTAGTTTCAAAACAATAAAGCAGTGACAGAGAGCCTCCTGTAAAGGCCTTGACTACCAGAAAAAAATAGATTTCTGAGAATTGGTAACATTGGCGCCTTTACAAGGCTGTGGATAAGAGCCCCTGCTAAATGAGTGGAATATAACATTGTGTTCTGTACTGTATATCAGCATGCACTGAAGGATGCCCCTGTGTGCTGTTTGAACCCTCTATACTTCTAGCCTTGAGAGTAGCATTGAGTAACTGTTCCCTTTGCGTTGTGACATCCCCTTTGACTCAATAAACAGAACAGAATGATTGGTGAACGAGACAGAATGGGGTGTATTTGTTGTAGTAAATACAATTGAGGACTCTTACCTCAAATATGCATTGCCCCGTTCAGTATCAAAATACTTTCATCTTTGCTTTTCGGGCTTGATGAATTTAGAGCATAATCACACAGGAAATTACAAATGGCAAAAGGAGTGCTTTCCATGCATTTCCAAAACATATTTCAATAAAGTGTCAATTTCAAGTCAAACCCCTAGCACCACAAGTAGAGGTCAACAAGGGTACACATGGGGTATCTGACATACAGTACAGGCCTATGATAAACATGGAATCACCCTGTGCGCTCACCCTCCCATGCAAGGGTGTAGATACTGGGAAGGGCGAACAGTAGACTGGGGGTCCTCCCCCAGAATTTTTGTTTACATTTTAAAATGCATTTCCTGCAATTCTACACAGTTTTCCATGTCGCTGACATACATTTTTGCCATTTTAAAGTAATTGTCAAGTGAAAATCGAACTTTTAAAAGTTCATATTATGTTAACCCATACCCAAATAATGTTGTTGACTCATCCTATACTCATATTTGTGGCTACACAATGAATTGGAGAAAAAAAAACACTTAAAAACCCTCACCTCAAAATGCTTGGTATTTCAAAAATGCTGAGGAGGATGAGCTGGCCAATCAGCGTTTTACTCGCATTAATATTTTTAATGACCAGTATGCGCCCACACAATTCTGTTGTTTGGGTGCACCCACACCATTCCAACACAGAAAAGCTGCTTTTTTAACATACTTAATTACAATATTTTGTAAGGAAAACTATTTAACTTATATTGTAATTAATTATAGGTCATATTAATCTGCTAACACTGGACACTTACTTTAAAGGTTGCCTTGAGCAAAATCGCAAAAATAACAGCTTTACACTGTATAACTGATCAATGCACAATCATACCAGGTAGTGCATAAAAGCCAAAATAAATGAATGAATAAGATATTTAGCAACAGAAGTGCCATTTCTTACTGATCTCTACAGCTTCCGTCCCCCCCAAAATTATGTGAAATGACATCAACACATACTGAAGGAGTTACTGGCTAGCTACAAGTGGCTAACTTAGCTAACGAACTAGCTATGCCGGTCACAGCGCACATGACCAGAATGATACATTGATGAACCACCAAAGGCACACCCCATTTCTGAGAGTGTTTTTCTTGGCAAAAGTCGACCATTAAAGCTAATTAATATTTTTTAAATAAATTATTTGGGGGACAGTCTACCTTTTCTGAATATTGGGGGGGACATGTCCCCCCATCCCCCCTGGAAATTTCGCTATGCTCCCAAGGCCACAAGTTATTGTTGTGGTGTTTTCAAAAATTATTTTTACAGCTGTCATTTCAACATAAACTGTAGTTGAGAAAGTGTTATAAAAACCCACCCCTTCTCTCTCTGAGCGTCTCTCTCTCTCCTTCTCCCTCGGTCATTGCGCGGGTCGTGCGTAGGAGTGAGCCCACAGTTTAGTGCTGACTATGGTTAACAGATCATCTGCCAGCAGCACCATTGTACCAGAGCGCAGCTGTCACCATTACTTAATCCGCATTGGTTTGCAGCAAAAACCAAATTGAGCAAGACAACTGAACAGCGCTGAACTCCTGCGCCCTGTCCATCGATTCAGAACGGTCAGGGTGGACTTTGCCCACCATTTTTTTTGACACTTTTGGGGAATGCACTAAGAGGATAAGCTATTTGGAACATGTTACTGGGAAAATTGGTACGGTAAGATTGTTTCATAATTGTTGTATTCTGAAATGTAGTCATGAAATTCTTGGATTTCTTTTGGGCAACCTGACAAAATGCTAAATGCGTCCTTGCAACAGCGGTCCAGATCTTGCAAGCGAGCTTTAAGAAAACGTATGTAATGATTCATCCTATGCATAATGCATTAACAACGAAAATAAACAACTGATGAATAGCCAAATTGTCGGTAGGCTACATACAGTCTGTAAATAGTGGCACACGCACTTGTTTACCCGGGCAAGTAAACATGCTAAATTGGTTAGTGATTAATATTTTGTATAGTCATGTAAGTATCCGTTATGTTCTGCAACACATTATTTTTTATGTTCTTAATCGATACCAGCTTTTATTTGAGAGTAAATGTTTCAACTGAAACTGAATAGGCCTATGTGTCAGATGTATCATTTTAAGTGCAGCAGTTCAGATGAACTTGAATCAATATCGATGCAATCAATGAGTGACAGGAATCGTCTGCTCAGACTGATTAGCTTATATAATGAATCACATTCATTTAATTTTTCTCTTCGCTGACACAAATATCAGTATCTGCTTACATTTTTGTTTTAGACAATTTCACATAGACGGAGCATAAAAAATACACAGGGTGGTCTAATCAGGGATCAAATTACAAAGATTGTGAACATAAAGGGCTTGTTGGGACTAATTTAAACGATTGTCTATAACTTTCAAAAAGACAATAAACAGGGGGATCGTTTTCAAATAGCGATATTTGTGTATGAAATATTTTGCCATGATAATCAAGTTATACATAAATTCAGCTATTCTGTCCTCCAATTGAAAAACAAACCTCTCTTCAAACTTCAAACCGTGGGCTGCTTATGGAATAACAAAAGGCAACCACTAGTTGTGATGATTTTAAAGGAGTACTTCAAGGTAAACAATATTATGTTCCTCTCTTCAATGATACTCTGGTTTGTTTGATCATATTTCAAGCTCAACACACACTAGTAATAACAGAATATTTGTCAATATGACGGTGCTATCATCAGACCTGAGTCAAATATAGGCTATAGGTCAAATGCTTTCAACTACCCTATTTAAGGGCACTTGATTTTGGGACTATTACATTGGTTCCATTGTACAGTGTAGGCTAAATCATGCCCAGCTTGAGTATTTGAATGTAGTTGACATCAACCAGTGTACACATATTTAAGTTGTCACAGTACCTACCTATAAGGGGTGTTTTTGTACCAGTAAAAAGGGATTTGGGGATTTGTTTGAATTCATCAGGTGGATTACCTAATGTTCTAGGCTTGACTCCTTGATTCTGATGTTGCGTGAACAACTTTAGGATGACGTCTATCTCTTATTCTCAGGCAGTTGTTCTCTTCGCACTCCTTACGGGATCCAGTGTTAGTGTGGCATATGTCTTTCAAGCAAGTCGACCTGGAGAAGATGCTGGATCTCCGCCCCAAACCAAAAGTGAGACATGGATCGATGCGTTGACATTTGGCCTTTCCTGCTCTGACACAGTTGACTAATAATGGTTTTATTACAGTATAATAAAATAGAGAGTAATAGAACTGTTTTGTCCGTTCAAGGATGGAAATTGTTCGTTGGCATCACCACTGTACCTTTTCTTCCACATTGCACCTTTTTTCTGGAACAGTAGGCTAATAGACTTACAGTAGTAACCCAATATTTAAGATTGACGTTACATTTTCTGCAGCCTGGTTGCCTTTAGCCTTGGTCATTTGTGTTGTCATGATGCCATAGCCTATTATGTGTAGCACACAAACTGTGTTTACCAGGCTACATTTTCAGTACGCTGAAGCCTTTGCTAGTGAGTATGGTGTCCATATTAAGGACACATCCACGGACGTTGTGTCAATCACTTGTTGGTGTGTTAGTGTGTCTCGTTAGCGTTGATGCTAATTGTGTTCGATTGTCCCAGCTCTCTCAGACTCCCTGTGGGTTAGCTCAGCAGGATCATGTAAGGGCAGATGTTTTGAATTGGAGGAAGCTTTACCGCCAGGTTGCAGATGTGACAACTTGTGCAAAACCTACTACAGCTGCTGCTCAGATTTCGACGAGCACTGTTTAAAAACAGGTTTGTATACCAGCTTGTCTTTGAACTGTTTTCTTGTACTGTATATCTTACTCTGGTGCTATGGTGTAATGAAGGAATAAGGCCCAAGTGCTGTGGTATATGGCTAATATACCACAGCTTAGTGCTGTTTTAACGCACGACGCAATGCAGAGTGACTGGATTCAGCCCTTAGCCGTGATACGTATATTGGCAAAATACCACAAACCCCCGAGGTGCCTTATTGCTAATATAAACTGGTTACCAATGTAATTAGAGCAGTAAAAATAAATGTTTTGCCATACCTGTGGTATACGGTCTGATATACCACAGCTTTCAGCCAATCAGCATTCGGGGCTCGAACCACCCAGTTTATATTCCTCAGTATGCACAGAGTATAACCATCCACTACTGTTAATAATAATGTACACCAAATTAAACAATGGCTGATATTGAATTTGCTTTCTGATTTTGTGTGTGTGCATGAGTCATGACTATGGTTTTGTAGTAGCTAGTTGTTGATGCTGAATACAGACTCTTATGTCCCTTCCCTGGTGCAGCGGGTGGCTTTGAGTGCAGTGAAGATCGCTGTGGGGAGACGAGAAACGATGACCACGCTTGCCACTGCTCAGAAGACTGTCTGGTGAAAGGAGACTGCTGCACCAACTACAAAGCCCTCTGCAAAGGTACACACTCAAACTAGGGATGTATGAAAGGCTTTTGAAGAAAGTGAATTTAGGTCAGTTCATTCTGTATTGGACACACAAGGGAACCAAATGAGAAGGCAGTCGGTTAGAAGGAAAAGTAGAATGTGGCCTTTGGGTTTGTTGTGCATTTTACCTTTGGACAGCAGAAGTCCATTAGTTTCACTTTTGTTGTTTACACTACAATGAACCTATAAAAAGTTGTGAGTCTCTTATATACATAGTAACTTTCACATTCTACATCAGGGGTATTCAACTCTTACACTTGTGGTCCGGAGTCTGCTGGTTTTCTGTTCAACCTAATAATTAATTGCACCCACCTGGTGTCCCAGGTCTAAATCAGTCCCTGATTAAAGGGCAACAGTGAAAAAGACGCAGTGAAACTGGCTTCGAGGTCCAGAGTTGAGTTTGAGGGTTCTACATTGCATACATGTTTTCTATTCTTCTCACACTCTGACAAGCTTTGATCATCCAAATACTTTCAAAATGAAGAAGTGAAACTTTGCAACGTTGCAACAATTCTTCTTTTGAATCAAATTCCAATGCACCGTCAACAGACTTTTGCAGACTTGCGCTAGACTTTAACTTTTCAAATTCTCCTATTAGCAGGAGACACTAAATGGGTGGACGATGAGTGTGAGGAGATCACAGGCCCTGAATGTCCTGCAGGGTAAGTTTGAATCAAAAACTCAATAAACGTTCATGATTTTATCCTCAGAAACAGTGACAGTGGCTTTATGGTCTGGGGGAAAGGGGCAGCAGCTGAGCAGTCAGCTCCAACTTGGACTGGAACCAGTAGCCCAGTGGGCACCTTTTGACCTAACACTACAAGGCCATTTGGTTCCCATATCATTTGTGTAAACTAAACAAGTGACATCCCATCAACAGCTAATTTTCCATGACAGCTTTTGAGTATTTGGTCCTTATTCCCAGTTTTATCCGCCCTCCTCTGATCATGCTGTCGGTGGATGGGTTCCGGGACTCCTACATGAAGAAGGGCAAAGCGGTGATCCCCAACATGGAGAAACTGAGTAAGTCACTCCCACTCACATCCTGACACTAGATAGGCCATAGTGTAGCTATACTGTTGTTGAAGGCAGACAAAGTCAGGAACCCAAGCGACTTAGTTACATATCAATCAAATGTATTTTATAAATTCCTTTTTTACATCAGCAGTTGTCACAGAGTGCCTTACAGAAACCCAGCCTAAAAACCCCCAAAGAGCAAGCAATGCAGAGGCAGAAGCACAGTGGCTCGGAAAAACTCCCTAGAAGGCATAAGGGTCTCTAGGAATAAAACAATGTCCTCCTCTCCTCTCCTCTCCTCTCCTCTCCTCTCCTCTCCTCTCCTCTCCTCTCCTCTCCTCTCCTCTCCTCTCCTCTCCTCTCCTCTCCTCTCCTCTCCTCTCCTCTCCTCTCCTCTCCTCTCCTCTACTCTACTCTACTCTACTCTACTATTAGACTTTAGACCGTAATGGATGAGTTGAAGTGAGGTGCTTTCACTTTAGATTTCATGCAGTGTGATGAAAGATTCTAGGCTACTGATAATATATTGATCATTTGTTAATTTCTTTCCATATAGGAACATGTGGCACTCACGCACCCTACATGAGACCAGTGTACCCCTCCAAAACTTTCCCCAATTTGTATACTCTTGCCACGGTATGGTTACTTATTCCGATGCATGTCCATATGAATATACCACTGTTTTATTGAAACTTGAAATAAAATATGTTTTCAATTAGATGGTTTCCAATTTCCAAGTCATATACATTGTAACAACATGTAGCAACATTATAATAACATTGTAACAGCTTTTATACAGATCTTCGTCAATTATGTTTCGCTGGTAAATCTATGAGTTGTGATGTTTTCAAGGGGCTATATCCCGAGTCTCATGGAATAGTGGGCAACTCAATGCACGACCCCGTGTTTGACGCCAACTTCAGCCTGAGGGGGAGGGAGAAACTGAACCACCGCTGGTGGGGTGGCCAACCTGTGAGTGTATAGATACTGTCCAATTCTTCACACTTACACCGTTTTTAAACTTAGGGAAATACACTAAAGGTTTGCAGAATCACAATGGCATTTCTAATGTAAGATAGTAACTTGGCGCAGCATCAAGTGGTTAGGAATGGATAAGATAATACGTGAATGGGTTTTTTGCATACTGTATGCTTCATGTTTTATATCTGTGCTTGGAACATGACCTGTTTCCCTGTATGTCTGTAGATCTGGATCACTGCAGAGAAGCAAGGGGTGAAGGCAGGAACCTTCTTCTGGCCGTGGTGAGTTAACTCGGTCTCTTTGTCAATGACTATTTTGACCGTCAACTACGGTGGCCTGTTAGAGCAAAATGACACAACAAATAATTGATCAGTTGATTAAAAAACCAAGACCATTAATTATTTATAAAACATTAATACTGAGTGGTGAAACTTAATATAAAGATGATAATAAGGGTCAATATAAATACAAATAAGTTGGGATTTTACTGAAATAATGCAAATCATTTGCATATCTATGAACTAATAATGACGAGGGGGCTGGTCCTTCCTGCGGCACATCCATACAAACAATGCCCCCCCCACACAATCAGACACATTGGCCATTGAGCTTCCAAAGCATGGTAGCCTAGAGCCCAGTTTGTTTTGCTAGCGAGTTTCACTCATTAGCATAAACACATGTTAGACTGCCAGGCAAACACTTTTGTTGATATTTCTTTTTGCAAAATAATGTACCCTCATAACGTGTAGTTATTCTAGAACTAAGTCATGAGATACTTGCAAGTATACTTGACTGACATGTCTGTGTCGTTGCAGGGTGATTCCACTGGAGAGGAGAATCCTGACCATCCTGCGTTGGCTTAGTCTTCCTGACGATGAGAGGTTAGATATTCATCCCCAAGGCTCATTAAATATGAACATCAATCTGCGCCAATCTCACTTCCACCAATTTCCCCAAAAGACTCAGAGATGGACTAAGCTACTCAGCCTTATAAAAGCGTTAATAGATAGAGAATCAAGCTGCTGTACTGTACTGATTAGGTCAGAGGTTGAGCTGTGTGTCTGTGTGATATTTCTAGGCCCTATGTGTACGCTGTCCACTCAGAGCAGCCCGACACGTTCGGACACAGACTGGGACCCTTCAGCAACGAGGTGAGCTCCTTTGATTGGGCCAGACATAACCTCGTCCCCAGTCCCGAATTGGTTCGACAGAGAGAGAGCCGGCTGGTGGATGAGATTAGGCCAGAGATAGTTGATGGATGCTATGGGGCGGGGTGGGTGTTGTGCGGGGAGCGGTTCACGTAAGAGTAACTCATCTTAAGGGGATAAAGAGCTAAACCATGTTGCGGTCTCTAACTTTGGTGATATTTACGCATTTTTACACATTAATACTGTAAATACAGGTAAAATGTTGTCATGAACCACAAATGACAAATTCCAGAGATTGTTGTTGAGGTATGACTTACTGTAGTAACTTTTGTGTTTTGTGTGTTATAGTTGGACAACCCTCTGAAGGAGATTGACAAGATCATTGGTCAGCTGATGGACGGCCTGAAACAGATGAAACTCCACCGATGTGTTAACATCATCGTCGTTGGAGACCATGGTATGGAACAACGGACCACAAGAACCACAACGAGCCTATGTCTACTCTGGTTAACTGACCTAATAACACAAAAACATATTTCCCTGATGTCTTGATAACAATGTGAAAAAATACAGATTTACCTTGTTGTAATCTTGTTACTTGATGTCTGCAACCAGAAAAACATTTTAGAACCATTAAATGAAGTTATTATGAAGTCCCATGTCGACTTTTGTTCCATGGGAAATGTTTACTAACCTTGGCTTATGCGTAAGGCCGTCATTGTAAATAAGAATTTGTTCTTAACTGACTTACCTAGTTAATAAAGGTTAAATAAAAAATAAAAAATAAAAATAACTTGTCTCTTTCTGCCCCTAGGAATGGAGGAGGCCCACTGTGAAAGGACTGAGTTCCTCAGTACCTATCCTGTGAACGTGGACGAGATCAATCTGATCCCTGGATCTCTTGGGAGAATCCGGGCCCGGGATCCCAAGTCAACCACCTGTGAGTTACACAGTACTGTAAGAGAATGGACATAGCTGGATAGATGTGTGAACTACAATGTGTTCATGCATCTTTCTTTCTTTATAGTATATATTTTCCTATATAGCTGTTTTACTTTTTTATGTTTACAATTTTTCAGACGACCCAAAAGTAGTTGTGGCGAATCTTACAGTAAGTACACATGAAACATTTACGAAACAAAACAATTATTATGTTTTTGTTAGTTATTTTGCTGGCTGTGTATAACTTACTGTAAGTCATCTACATGAGCGATCACGTAGTCCATGTAATGACCTTGTTTTACAGTGTAAAATGCCAACCCAGCACTTTAAGCCTTACTTGAAACAACACCTCCCGAAACGGCTTCACTACGCCAACAACCGCAGAATTGAGGATGTCCACTTACTCATGGAGAGAAAGTGGCACATTGCCAAGTATTGTATTTTTCTACAGTACTAGTACTATCAACTCAACTAAACTCAGCAAAAAAAGAAACGTCCTCTCACTGTCAACTGTGTTGATTTTCAGCAAACTTAACATGTGTAAATATTTGTATGAACATAACAAGATTCCACAACTGAGACATAAACTGAATAAGTTCCACAGACATGTGACTAACAGAAATGGAATAATGTGTCCCTGAACAAAGGGGGGGTCAATATCCAAAGTAACAGTCAGTATCTGGTGTGGCCACCAGCTGCAACAAGTACTGCAGTGCATCTTCCTCCTCATGGACTGCACCAGATTTGCCAGTTTTTGCTGTGAGATGTTACCCCACTCTTCCACCAAGGCACCTGCAAGTTCCCGGACATTTCTGGGGGGAATGACCCTAGCCCTCACCCTCTGATCCAACAGATCCCAGACGTGCTCAATGGGATTGAGATCCGTGCTCTTCGCTGGCCATGGCAGAAAACTGACATTCCTGTCTTGCAGGAAATCACGCACAGAATGAGCAGTATGACTGGTGGCATTTTCATGCTGGAGGGTCATGTCAGGATGAGCCTGCAGGAATGGTACCACATGAGGGAGGAGGATGTCTTCCCTTTAACGCACAGCGTTGAGATTGCCTGCAATGACAACAAGCTCAGTCCGATGATGCTTTGACACACCGCCCCAGACCATGACGGACCCTCCACCTCCAAATTAATCCCGCTCCAGAGTACAGGCCTCGGTGTAACGATCATTCCTTCGACGATAAACGCAAATCAGACCATCACCCCTGGTGAGACAAAATCGCGACTCGTCAGTAAAGAGCACTTTTTGCCAGTCCTGTCTGGTCCAGCGATGGTGGGTTTGTGCCCATAGGCGACGTTGTTGCCGGTGATGTCTGGTGAGGACCTGCCTTACAACTGGCCTACAAGCCCTCAGTCAAGCCTCTCTCAGCCTATTGCGGACAGTCTGAGCACTGATGGAGGGATTGTGCGTTCCTGGTGTAACTCGGGCAGTTGTTATTGCCATCCTGTACCTGTCCCGCAAGTGTGATGTTCGGATGTACCGATCCTGTGCAGATGTTGTTACACGTTGTCTGCCACTGCGAGGACGATCAGCTGTCCGTCCTGTCTCTCTGCAGCGCTGTCTTCGGCGTCTCACAGTACGGACATTGCAATTTATTTCCCTGGTCACATCTGCAGTCCTCATGCCTCCTTGCAGCATGCCTAAGGCACGTTCCCGCAGATGAGCAAGGACCCTGGGCATTTTTCTTTTGGTGTTTTTCAGAGTCAGTAGAAAGGCCTCTTTAGTGTCCTAAGTTTTTATAACTGTGACTTAATTGCCTACCATCTGTAAGCTGTTAGTGTCTTAACGACCGTTCCACAAGTGCATGTTCATTAATTATTTATGGTTCATTGAACAAGCATGGGAAACAGTGTTTCAACCCTTTACAATGAAGATCTGTGAAGTTATTTTGATTTTTACGAATTATCTTTGAAAGACAGGGTCCTGAAAAAGGAACATTTCTTTTTTTGCTGAGTTTAGATTAAGTTAAAAAGTGGAATTTGGGGACAAATTGGCATTTGTCTAATGCTTTTTATTTTGTATATTCTATGTGATGCAGGAAAGTGCCTGAAAACAGGAGGCATCCTGGGAGATGTGGTTTCTTTGGTGACCACGGATTTGACAATAAGATCACCAGTATGCGGGTAAACCACTTAAATAAAAATTCTATAATCGTAACATTTTCCAGATATCATATTCTTAGCTGCTTGTGTTTACATTGTTTTCAATGTTTGTTCCCTGTATAGACAATCTTTTTGGGCTACGGACCAAGCTTTATGTTCCAGACAAAAGTGGCAGAATTTGAAAGTATTGAGTTGTACAATGTCATGTGCGGTACGATTTCTTTCTGTACTTAAGAGCTTATTTGTTGGCACCACCCCCTTACTCTGAAACAGATATTTACAATAAATATTTCAGAACTAGGAAATTGAAAGTTTCTGTGGAAACTTTGTTCCATACTAAATCAATCTCATATGCCCTTCTTTCTCAGACCTCCTGGGCTTGACCCCTGCCCCTAACAATGGAACCCATGGCAGTCTGAATGACATGCTGAAAGCCCCTCCTTTCACACCCACCATGCCAGAGGAAGTGACTGCTCCCACCAGCTCTGACACATCCTCTGCCACAACCTACGACCTGGGATGTAGCTGTGACAATGAGGTCAGTGGGGAGGTCATGAGTGGGAACCAACTCAAAGAGTTTTATTGAGTAACAGGGTCGGGGTCCATTCCATTTTAAACCCCATAAGGTTGATGTCCGATGAATGCTAGTATATATGGAGACTGTTTAGTGGCAAAAATAAGGGGTTAAATACATGTAAAAAAAAAAAAAAAAAAGCAAATGTTTTCTGAACTTTCTCTTTGGTGGCAGGTAGCCTAGCGATTAAGAGCATTGGGACAGTAGCCACAAGGTTGCTGGTTCAAATCCCTGAGCTGCTATGTGAAAAATCTGTCAATGTGCACTTAACCCTAATTGCTGCTGTAAGTCTGCTAAATGTAAATATAGGACAGACACTTCAGAACAAACTTCCTTTGGATTTTTTTAGGGGGGACTATCTGCTGTTCCTTGTAGGGAATCTGTTATGCAATGTGTTTGTATTGGTCCCATGATTTATGTACGCTGAGAGTCGGGAAGCAAGTTCAGGGAGTGAAGACATTTAATAAATTAACGAACATGAACATGAACAGAACAAAACAAGAAACATGAACAGCGCACCGACATGAAACAGACACAGAAACAATAACGCCTGGGGAAGGAACCAAAGGGAGTGACATAACTAGGGCAGGTAATCAAGGAGGTGATGAAGTCCAGGTGAGTGTCAATAAGCACTGGTGCGTGTGACGATGGTGACAGGTGTGCCTAATAATCAGCAGTCTGGTGACCTAGAGGCCAGAGGGGGAGTATACGTGACACCAAAGTCGTTTTAGAGAATTTGGCAGTACGTCCAAACGGCCTCACAACCACAGACCACTTGTAACCACGCCAGCCCAGGGCCTCCACATCCAGTTTCTTCACCTAAGGGATCATCTGAGACCAGCCACCTGGACAGCTGATGAAACTGTGGGTTTGCACAACTGAAAAATGTCTGCACAAACTGTCAGAAAACGTCTCAGGCAAGCTCATCTGCGTCAAATGCTCTCCTTCGATGGCCAGTGGCACGCTGGATAAGTGTGCTCTTCACGGATGAATCCCGGTTTCAACTGTACCGGGTAGGTGGCGTTGTGTGGGCGAGTGTTGTGAACAGAGTGCCCCATGGTGGCAGTGGGGTTAAGGTATGGGCAGGAATAAGCTACGGACAATGAACACAATTGCATTTTATCGTTGGGAATTTGAATGCACAGAGATACCATGATGAGACCCTGAGTCCCATTGTCGTGCCATTCATCCACCTCCATCACCTCATGTTTCAATATGATAATGCGCAGCCTCATGTTGCAAGGATCTGTACACAATTCCTGGAAGCTGAACATGTCCCAGTTCTTCCATACTCACCGGACATGTCATCCATTGAGCATGTTTGGGATGCTCTGGATCAACGTGTACGGCAGCATTTTCCAGTTCCCACCAATATCCAGCAACTTCACACAGCCATTGAACAGGAGTGGGACAACGTTCCACAGGCCACATTCAACAGCCTGATCCACTCTATGCGAAAGAGATGTGTTGCGCTGCACGAGGCAAATGGTGGTTTTCTAATCCACGCCCCTACCTTTTTAAAAATATATCTTTGACCAATAGATGCATATCTGTATTCCCAGATTTCATGAATTTATTTCAATTTACTGATCCACAGATTTCATGAATTTATTTCAATTTACTGATTTCCTTATATGAACTGCAACTCAGTAAAATCTTTGAAATTGTTGCAGGTTGCGTTTTCATTTTTTTTCAGTGTATATAACACACAGGAAAATCATGCTTTTGACTGCACTGGGACTAAGATCTCTGTTCCTCTGTTACAGAACAAAGTAGAGGAGAACAATCAGAGATTCAGCCCAGCCGTAGATGGTAAGTGTCAATCTTTTAGAGTGTGTTCGGTTACAGTTTATTTAAAGTGATAGTTCCCTTTTATTTTTACATTTTGTGCTTATTTTCCACTTACCTAGGGTGTTATGGAGTAATCCAAATAATTTAAACGTTTGTTTGCTGGTAATTTACCAACTTCCA
This sequence comes from Salvelinus fontinalis, assembly GCF_029448725.1. NCBI lineage: Eukaryota > Metazoa > Chordata > Actinopteri > Salmoniformes > Salmonidae > Salvelinus > Salvelinus fontinalis. The sequence continues at coordinate 10,523,919 of NC_074686.1, forward strand.
GAATCTCCAGGCTAACAGTTTTTGAAAATGTGGAAGATTGTATCAGTTAGCAGTGCATTCAAAAGTATTACAACTGGCCTAGTCTCTCGTGACAAGGTATGCCATGAAACGCCCAAAATGCTAATATCGGTGATATTGATCAGTGTTTTTAAACACTAATAACCAGGTAAACAAAACAAAAACATTGTTTGCTGTCTTACCTTGTCCATATACTGCTCACAGGGAAACTGTAATTTTGTAATTTGGGTGAACTCTTTTGAACTATTTTTAAACTCATACCCCGACTTTCCCACTTACTGAGTGACTAGGAGCTTAGCAACCATCTGACGTGTAACCTGTGGTATGTGTGGCTTAGCAGCTTTGCTTCCTCGCTCACACGTCTGCTACTGGGATTGATCTTGTGTCCTATGTATCCCGAACACTCTCGATTCACCATAGCCAGCTGCACCACCATAATGCAAGCAATTCCATGCTGCTGGTGGTGGTATTTCAAGCTGAGTGAACTTTGCCAACTCAACTCGGTTACACCCGCCCCTCTCAGTCCACAGCCACCCCAGCCTTTGAAATGAACGCACTGCAGATCCAGGGCACGGTGCCCCTGTAACAGCTACATGCTACTTGCTTAACAGCTTTGCTTCCTAGCTAACAAGTCCACTACTGAAAGGGATTGATCTTGGGCACTTTGTCTCGCAAATACACGTGACCGCCCTCTTGAAACACCTTAGCCAGCTGAGCCACCGAAAAGCAATTCAATGGCACGGGGGGTGGTATTTCAAGCTGAAGAGTGAGCTTTACCAACTCAACTCGGTTGCACCATGACAATGTGAATGTGATTAGTCGAGAGCCCGTAGTGCAGAGCGTTACACATTGTACACACTCCTGAGTTACTCCAGCCAACTCCAACGCCTTATCCCCATGCTTTTGAATACACGAACTTATGCTAATGCTAATCCTAATACTAATGCCCTAACTGATACAATTAGTTTCCACTAGCATTGCTACATCCCCCCAAAACACTAGCCAGGGGATTCTGGACCTTCTATTGAACCAGCTAACGAACTTAGAACTTTGGATGAAACTCAGGTAAGTCGAAAGCTAAAAATAAAAAAACGATCCAGTTTGCAATATTTAGACAATATGAAATACTATATAGTCACATAGCCTGCTGTAGAATTCAAAAACAAAATGACTGATTTTGAGCCCAGGTTAACTACTGCCCTACTTGCTTGATTAACTGGTATTTTCACAGACGCCACACACCTCCCCTTCGGTCGACCAGCGGTTCTTTTCCAAACGACGTATAGCCTCCTCCTCCACAGTGACTTCATCAGTGGATACAGCCAGGAGCTCTCCATGCCCCTATGGACATCATTCACAGTGCCCAAACAAGTAGGCTATTCATCACATGGAACACAACAAATGGAACTAGTAGTAGTAATTTAATGAGTCGATCCATATGATTTGAGAGCTTGTCCTCAGACCTGGGTCATGTTGAGTCGTTGATCAGTGGTTGCCGAACGGTTTTTGAATTGTGACCCACAAGGCTTTTCTAGTTTTCTTCTTACCCACAGAATAGACACACAAAAAAGATCATAGTCACAGGGACTGGCTATGACGTACCAGTCGGTCCAGAGCCACCATTTGGGAAGCATTAGGTCATATCTTTCCAAAGCTCTTTTGAAATGTCTCTGTTTACTTGAGTGGTTACAAGGAGAAGCATGTGTGAAAATAATTACTACTCCCGTTGGGAGATCGTAAATGTTATTTTGGTCTTTGACTCAACTGGTTAATTGCATTTTGTATTAAAATGAGCCTGGTTTTGTTTTATTGGGGGGAGAGAATCTGGATAGGTACTTGCGTAACACTAACCTAACAGAACCCTATACAGACGCAGACACGATACAGCACACAAATACCAACTAATGGTGTGGTCCCAATCACATACAGCAACACTGTATTGGCTGTTTTTTAACACTGGCTGTTTGTGTACCGGTTCTCTCTCATTTGGCGATGGGATTTCACTATGTGTTACAAATGACAACCCTTCCAAGGAAGAAGTCATGCCCCTCCCTGAGCCTGAGCCAGTGATTGAGTGTGTGAGAGCAGACATGCGGGTCGCTCCTGAACACAGCCAGGCCTGCACCACCTACAGCCAGGACACCGATGGCTCCTATGGCTTCCTCTATCCACCAGGTGGGTTGCACACTGGTCATGTTCATTAAGGCACACTGAAGCAAAACAAGCATTTCTTATTGGAGTTAGATAGTACCTCCTTTTTCAATCGGTTTTGTGCTTAATGAAGACGACCCTGGTCTTGTGGCGCTACATGGTGTGCAGGCTTTTGTTCCAGGCTTAAATGGGAGGTAAATGAAAGTATATATTTGTATTTTCTATGCTAGAGCTGGCCATGTCTTCTGAATCAAAATATGATGCATCACTGATCACGAACACTGTTCCCATGTACCCTGCGTTCAAAAGTGAGTATTCATTTATTTATATCTACTTATATCAATTGTAATAAATCTGTCACTGCGTTTTGTTAAGAAAGTTGTTATGCTGTAAGGTTCTCAAAGGAGATCCTTGTTGCTCACTTTCTGTTTTTCTCTGGTAGATGCTTCCTTCCAAAGCTTTTACGGTTACCAATCACATCATATATAGTACATGTGGGCCTCTGGACTCTTGTTCTGCGTCTTTGCTTGGACTGCCCATTCTAATGTGTGGAGGGAGAGGTGGGAGGAGGAGTGAGGCGGGAGGCTAGTAGGATGACCTCAGGTCTGGGGGAGAATGGACAGGCTGACCCCCCCCCCCCCCCCCCCCCCACACACCCCCCACACACACACACATACAAAGAGAGCCTCAGTCTAGGCCAGTGAAGCCTGGTGTGGTGAAAGACTAGAAAAGGATGTGAAGGTCAGTTGCCTTGTCTGGGGAATTTTAGTGTGGGGCATGGCTTTTACTTCCTCGTGAAAGAATTAGCATCAAGATCAGACCAGCAGCCTTTGGCTTTTGAAATGCTTAGAAGGTGCCCTGTCATGATTCAAATGGCGCAATAACACATTAATAACATGTATTCCCAAAATGCTATACGCAAATGCAGTATAGAGAGCATTTTTCAAGGTTGGCTATAAGCATTCATTTCAGTTCCTGACCTACACATAATGTTGCAAAACATTATTTGGTTCTCTAATTGTTGATTGTCTTATTCCCTTGTTCTCTTTTCCCTTCAACTCTGCAGAAGTATGGAGCTACCTCCAGGGGACTCTTCTCAAGCGCTATGCAGAGGAGAATAACGGCATAAACGTGGTCACCGGTCCCATCTTTGACAACAACTACGATGGCCACCGCGACACCACTGTGAAAATCAAAGAGTAAGGACTCAGACATAACAACAGCGTTTGCTGGCCGAGAGTACTTAGCACCTTTGAAAGTAATTTGCGAACCGAGTGCGTTACCGATTTTACACCGATTTTACATCTACAGCGGGCGGGTAGTCCCTAAAACACAGCATGCTGAACGATCGGCAGATGACTGCTATATCCACATTTGGTGCGATGTGTGCGAGCTATAAGGGTGACAGGTAGTGATGGGGGAAGATGAAAATTTGTAATGGTGTTACATTGGATAAAAGTAGAGACTCAGAGCTAGAAAATGGTATATCGTACCTTGCAGTTTTTTTTATTTAACCTTTATTTAACTAGGCAAGTCAGTTAAGAACAAATTCTTATTTACAATGACGGCCTACCAGGGAACAGTGGGTTAACTGCCTTGTTCAGGGGCAGAACAACATATTTTTACCTTGTCAGCTCAGTGATTCGATCCAGCAACCTTTCGGTTAGGCTACCTGCCGCAGTTGAGGAACAATGGGAAAGTATGTCTGCTTTGAAACTTGATAAACTTGTAACCCCACTTTTGAGAAAATGGCACTTGAAAGTTTTGGTACACCTACTGGAGAGCTCTTCTTTGTCTACACCCATTCAGCATCGTTCACACCCTCTTAAGCCTTAGCCCCACCCATCTCTTTGAGGATTCACATGTGTGGCCATGTGCTAAACTAAGTGAGTAGTTTAGTAAACAACCAAAGATTTCAAGATTAAAGTGGTAAAAGTAGTAGCCTATAATAAGGAAAAACTCCAGGTAAAATCACACTTTATCTATTCCTTTGCCTATATCCCAATCTGACTTTGGTGCAGGTCATGTTGTTCTTCAATGGTAAACACACACTATATCAAATAAAATCAAAAGTTTATTTGTCACATGCACAGGATACAGAAGGTGGTACAGTGAAATGGTTACTTGCACATTTGCAAGATTAAAAACAGAAAGTGTCCAGATAAAAATGATTTATAAATATTGTATAATTATTAGACGATGCTCACCCGACACACTTGTCTAAATTGATGGGTCATGTGAAGGAAATGCTATAACCACCCCCCAGCCACATCTAGCTAAGTGGATGGGTCACTATTGTCTAGACATGTACACATGTTGATTAAATACAATATATGGCCTTAATCACCCCCAGACACACCTGGCTAACTTGATGGATCATGTAATCATCTGGCGAAGTGGAGCCTTTTGTTTAGAAATGGTGCTAGCCAAACAATGAATCGGCATAATCCCAATTCGTACTACTACCAATACAAACATTGTCATAGCTGTAGTATAAATCTGCAGGTAGCTAAAGCTAACAATAGGCTATAACTAGCAATGCAAATGGATTTCTGATTAGAATAATATTACTACACAGATCATACACGTAACGTTGGCTAGCGAACCAGCAAGATAACGTTCGCTAGCTAGAGAACAGTACACTTTAACTTGCAAGGAAAATGACTTTCTGACAAAATTTTAAACTTAGAAAATCTGAAAATGCAGCTAGACGCTTACCCCTATAGTTGGATGAACGCTTCACAGCAGACTGGAACCATTTAACTATGTTTTTGTTTGTAGCTACATCTTGTTTGGCCAGCGTTGTCAAGTCACTCCGGTTCACACTGACCGTGGCGTGTGCAGAAAGTAGCCCTTCCCTTTTCCAACTGATCTACCAATAGCACCTGCTAAATTCAGTGCATCAATGTTGTTGAGCAAAGTAGCAAAACGTTTGTAGTTCTCGATGTTATATCTTTCAAAAACCACACCGTGGAAAGGACTATCAACACATACTGAGCAGCTCATGTTATAGACAGAAGCATGCTACATGCAGACCAATCCAAACTCATCTCCCGGCATGTGCAGCCCATCCATTATCTCTGCCAATCATGGCTAGCGGGAAGGTTCCTGACTTTTTCCGTGGCTAGACCAACGAGGCTCGTAATTTAACACTTTTATTTGTATTTACGTATGGAATACAAGTTTGTTATTAAAGCACATGAAAGTATACATGTTCCCGAAGGCATTTCTGACCAAAAACGCATTTTGATTAAAAGAAATACATGTTTACATTCAAATGCCTCTCCTGTGAAGTAGTGAAGTGTGACATACGCCTAGTTCCCTGAAGCAAGTCACATATCGCAATATTATTTCTGGGACGATATTATGTCAATATTTGATTACAAGTATCGATTTTGCAACTCTAGGTAGCGTTAGCTGGCACTAGTCGGCTGTACCTGCGCCAAAACTCCAGTATTTCCCTCCTATAGTTTGTTCCCCCGTCTTCTTTTTAAATAGTGAGCCCACATGTTTTCAGCCCTTTTAATTCCCTGACTGATCAAAACTTGTTTTCTCATGCTCTCTCTTTTCTCTCTGATGCAGACATATGGTAATCAATATGTTCATAACATCAAATCGCAATAAAATCGCAGTATCAAATCCCGATGCATAATGTATCGTGAGAATCTTGAGAATCGCAAAACATATTTTATCGGCACCTAAGTGTCGTGATAATATAGTATCGTGAGGTCCCTAGCAATTCCCAGCCCTAGTGACAGGTCAAGATGATGCCCTTTGACCTGTGTTTGTAAGATGTTACAAACAAAGGGGATCATGTTTTGTGTTATTCTATTTCTATTTTCAAATAGTTATGGCTGTTCAATTGGAGTGATTTGGATTCATTTGGATGTATTTTGTTTTTTTACTGGCTGGTACATTTAGCTATGATATCTCCTTTTACACAGTAGCGATGTGTGTGTAAAATCAATGGGGAAGCCAAGCCAGGCAAATATTATTTTTTACAACCTGTGTTGTTTTCACTATAACCTGTTAGAAATGCATTTATACAGCACCGTGATAGCCGATATAAGGCTGATAAACCATAGCCTACATCGTGTCACAGACAGTCCCAAAAGACAAGTGTCACACAGTGGCGTAATAAATTCAACCACATACATTTGTGTTTCATCACAGTTAAAACCAGAGAGCAACTTCTGTCCTGTTTAAGTCCACAAAGATAATATTGCATGTAACAAACAGTTGACCTACACAGCATGGTCAAATGAAAGTTAAAGTTAGTTGTAAAAGTTCATTTGACCAACGGTTTGCTCAAGTTACAATAACATCCTTACTAAAATGTTTCTGAAGCAGCAAGATTATAATAGCCTATTGGGAAATACAACTGCAATGCACTTCAACTTGGACATGTTGTAGGCTAACTTTAGGGAGAAGCCCCCCGGAATACTGATGTTAACTTGTGGTAACCCCAAGAAGTGCATTAAAACAGACTCTGAACAGTCTAACTATTGATTCAGGACCACGGAGAGTTACCGGAAAGCGCGGCCTCCACTATCAGCACCTCAAGTTGGACAGCGCCTTTCTGGCGGAGGCCGCATCTCAACGAGCACATTCACATTGACTCATCACAAAAATATATGCAAGTTAGAATAAACCTGTGCAGAATATATGCCCACAGTCCAGACTAGATAAATAGTTAAGTATTATCATCTGGCGGCGAAGATGGAAGCAAACATGAAATAAACCGAGCTAAAATAATGAATAACATGGTACAGAAATTGTAAGCATATAGACATTGATCATCTTACGGCAAAGATGAAAACACAAACCATTTAAAAAACAACATTTCAACAACATCAAGTATATGCCTAGTCTAATACAATGGCAATATAAAAACACCGAAAAACAATTTAGTCCAATCAAGCCGTCTGTGTGCAAAGAGAAAAACATGTTGACTCACCCTACTTGTTGACTCACCTTCCTCTCTTTCATGCTGGCAAAATGGTCAATGACTTTGTCATACAGTACTCCGCTGGACTTAAGTTCATGCAACACACACGTTTCCATTGACATTTTTGCCAAATGTGAGTCTCTCTTGTCCACAGCTATTGTTTAGGCAGGTTTTAATCATTTTCAGACAGGAAAATGGCCTTTCAGCCGATGTACTTGTGACAAGGGATGGTGATCATCAGTTTCAGGAGCTTGCATACCTCGGGTAAAGTGTTGGTCACGTAATTTTTCACGAGTGATTTCAGCAGCTCACCTAGTGGTTTATGGAAGGAGGCATCAGCATAGACTACCTGCAGCAAATGTTTCAACCTCTGGTTGTCAAAGAAAGGGTACGTCTGGAACAGCTGTGTGAATACTCTGTCAGGAAACCCCTCTTGCTTGGAGACCTCGGGAAATGACCCATGATCAAGAACACAGAAGAGGTCGAGGCTCTTCATGTTAGCAAACCTCTGGGTCATGTGTAGTATGATTGAATTGAGTTGTTTCGAAGTACAGTCGTTTGGTATCTGTCCAGGAAGCCTGGGGCATTGTCAGTGTTGTCCCGGTGGTTGAGTCCCTGTTCATAGTCATCCCAGCCACGGCTGCTTCTTTTGCGTCTTTCATCTTCCATTCAACAGTCTGATCAGTGTTGTCATATATCCTTTGAAACTTTGCATCACTTCTATTGGCTTTCAATGCATTTAGTGTACTATCAACCTGTACACAAGAATGTCTTACATCAAGAGATTTGCTCTACAGGGCCTGAAACAGCGGTTCTGTGAGTCCCAAAATGTTGACAGCTTTGCACACTCTTGGCATTCTCTCAACCAGCTTCACCTGGAATGCTTTTCCAACAGTCTTGAAGGAGTTCCCACATATGCTGAGCACTTGTTGGCTGCTTTTCCTTCTCTCTGCGGTCCAACTCATCCCAAACATTCTCAATTGGGTTGAGGTCGGGTGATTGTGGAGGCCAGGTCATCTGATGCAGCACTCCATCACTCTCCTTCTTGGACAAATAGCCCTTACACAGCCTGGAGGTGTGTTGGGTCATTGCCTTGTTGAAAAACAAATGATAGTCCCACTAAGCGCAAACTAGATGGAAGGGTGTATCGCTGCAGAATGGTTAAGTGTGCTGGTTAAGTGTGCCTTGAATCTTAAATACATCACTGACAGTGTCATCAGCAAAGAACCCCCACACCATCACACCTCCTCTTCCATGCTTCACGGTGGGAACCACACATGCAGAGATCATCCTTCACCTACTCTGCGTCTCACAAAGACACAGCGGTTGGAACCAAAAATCTCACATTTAGACTCATCAGACCAAAGGACAGATTTCCACCAGTCTAATGTCTATTGCTCGTGTTTCTTGGCCCAATCAATTGGTGTCTTTTAGTAGTGGTTTCTTTGCAGCAATTCGACCATGGAGGCCTGATTCACATAGTCTTCTCTGAACAGTTGATGTTGAGATGTCTGTTACTTGAACTCTGTGAAGCATTTATTTGGGCTACAATCTGAGGTGCAGATAATTCTAATAAACGTATCCTCTGCAGCAGAGGTAACTCTGAGTCTTCCTTTCCTGTAGCGGTCCACATGAGAGACAGTTTCATCATAGTGCTTGATGGTTTTTGTGACTGCACTTGAAGAAACTTCCAAAGTTTTTGACATGTTCCTGATTGACTGACCTTCATGTCTTAAAGTAATGATGGACTGTCGTTTCTCTTTGCTTATTTGAGCTGTTCTTGCCATAATATGGACTTGGTCTTTTACCAAATAGTGCTATCTTCTGTATACCAACCCTACCTTGTAACAACAAGGCACAGCTGTTAATTCAAATGCATTCCAGGAGACTATCTAATAAAGCTGGTTGTGAGAATGCCAAGAGTGTGCAAAGCTCTCATCAAGGCTACTTTGAAGAATCTCAAATTATTATATATATTATGATTAAATAATTTTTTGTTACAACTTCATTCCATATGTGTTCTTTTTATAGTTCTGATGTCTTCACTATTATTCTACAATGTAGAAAATAGTAAAAATAAAGAAAAACCTTTGAATGAGCAGTTGTCCAAACTTTTGACTTGTACTGTACCTGTAAATATGGGGCTTGTCCCAAGGTGTTCAGTCATGGCAGTATCGAACTCTGCAAATGCATTGACAAGTTCCACAAAATGACCTTTGTTAAGGCTTGTTGCTGACTCGTCATGATTCCTGAAGGCTTGCTCCTGCTGTCCCAGGTATATTACTGCGGTTAACAGTTTCTTCAGAATGTCTCTGCTTTATTCACCTGTTTGATGTGCCTCTGGACACTGATCACTGCGGCCTGGTCGAGAGCCTTTTTGATCCGGACTCGACCAAAGAGCTTTAGTTTCAGGCTCGCCATAATGTGTTTTTTAGATTTTCCATATTGGTCAAGGGACCTGCCCAGATTTGCAAGATCAGAAAAACCTGTGGTGGCCCAAGGGTTGTTAAGCAAGCATGTGCTCTTGTCAAATAGAAGGCATGGTCAGCAAAACATATTTTTTTACTTAGCACTCCCAGTTAGCCAGTCGTATTGTAATTCTCAGTGTTGAAATATCCGGTCCCACCCCTTACTCCTCTCCCCTGCGCAATATCCAATTTTGGGGTCGGCTTCCCATTCACCTTGATTTTCAGTTGCTGCTCAAATGACAATTTTACAAAATCGAATTTAATGAAAATTATAAAACACAGCGACTTAAGTCATTATATGTATACTGTATATATATATACAGTATATAATTCTTTTTGGGGGGAAGCTTGGCTTCCCTTGACGTCCATGAATACACGTGTCACGGCCGTCGAAAGAACTGGACCAAAGCGCAGCGTTGTGAGCGTACATATTCCTTTTATTAGAAATGACGCCGACAAAAACAATACAAAACAACTGTGAAGCTTAAGGGCTATGTGCCACAAACAAAGTTAACTTCCCACCCAGAAAGGAGGGAAAAGGGGTACCTAAGTATAGAAGGGGTACCTAACGATAGACAGCTGTCCCTGATTGAGAACCATACCCGGCCAAAACAAAGAAATACAAAACATAGAAAATAGAACATAGAATGCCCACCCAAATCACACCCTGACCAAATCCAAAATAGAGACATAAAAAGCTCTAAGGTCAGGGCGTGACAACACGCCACTGCTTTTACCTAAATAATGAGTGTCACAAGCATAACCACCAGGATAAATGTATGGGCTTGTCCTCCCAACTAGTGGAGGAATGGGTTGCTGAATATGGTACTGACGCCCATCCATTTTAGTAGCGATTGAAGTTCAGATAAATGGGAAAGTACTGTAATATAAATATGCATACATACATTTGGGGGTGACATTTCATAAATTATAGCATCTGAATTCTGGAATTGTTCAGAGGCAATATTTCTGATCATAACTGCTTTGTTTGTTTAATAAGACCGACCAGGTCCGGTTCCTCTGGTCGTGATTTTTTGGTTTGTGTCTGCAGCTGTGCGTGTTTCTCTGTGTGTGTGTGTGTGTGTGTCAAATCAAATTGTATTTGGCACATGCTTCGTAAACAACAGGTGTGAACAACACGGCAGAGAGAAAATAATAGAAATAATATACAAATATTAACACGAGGAATAAATACACAACGAGTAACGATAACTTGGCTATATACATGGGGTGCCACAACCGAGTCGATGTGCAGGGGTAAGAGGTAATTGAGATAGATATGTACATATAGGTAGGGGTAAAGTGACTAGGCAACAGGATAGATAATAAACAGTAACAACAGCTTATGTGATGAGTCAAAATAGTTAGTACAAAAAGGGTCATTGCAGATAGTCTGGGTAGCTATTATTTAACTAACTATTTAGCAGTCTTATGGCTTGGGGGTAGAAGCTGTTCAGGGTCCTGTTGGTTCCAGACCTGGTGCATCGGTACTGCTTGTCGTGCGGTAGCAGAGTGAACAGTCTATGACTTTGGTGGCTGGTATTTGACAATTTTTAGGGTCTTCCTCTGACACTGCCTGGTATAGAGGTCCTGGATGGCAGGGAGCTTGGCTCCAGGGATGTAATGGTCTGTACGCACTACCCTCTGTAGCGCATTGTGGTCAGATGCCAAGCAGTTACCATACCAAGTGGTGATGCAGCCAGTCAAAATGCTCTCACTGGTGCAGCTGTAGAACTTTTTGAGGACTTGAGGGTCCATGCCAAATCTTTTCAGCCTCCTGAGGGGTAATAGGCATTGTTGTGCCCTCTTCATGGCTGTGTTGGTGTGTGGACCATGGTAATTCCTTAGTGATGTGGAGGGGACTAAACATGCACAGCTGAGGGGCTGAGGTGCCCACGTGTTGAGGTCAGTGTGACAGATGTCTTGTTGCCTACCCTCAGCAGCACTTCAGGAAAGGGAGGTGTTTAATCCCAGTGTTTAGTGATGAGCTTCGAGGGCACTATTTTTTTCAATTTTACTAGGCAAGTCAGTTAAGAACAAATTCTTATTTTCAATGACGGCCTAGGAACAGTGGGTTAACTGCCTTGTTCAGGGGCAGAACAACAGATTTTTACCTTGTCAGCTCATCGATTCGATCTTGCAACCTTCCGGTTACAAGTCCAACGCTCTAACCACTAGGCTACCTGCCACCCATTCAACTATGCTGTTGAATGCTGAACACGTAGGTGTTTATTTTGTCCAGGTGGGAAAGGGCAGTGTGGTGTGCAATAGAGATTGCATCATCTGTGGATCTGTTGGGGTGGTATGATGGTATTGATGTGAGCCATGAACAGCCTTTCAAAGCATTACATGGCTACAGATGTGAGTGCTATGGGACGATAGTCATTTAGACAGATTACCTTGGAGTTCATGGGCACAGGGACTATGGTGGTCTGTTAACCTGTTTAAAGGTCTTACTCACATTGGCTATGGAGCGCATGATCACACAGTCGCCCGGAACAGCTGGTGCTTTCATGCATGGTTCAGTGTTGCTAGCCTCGAAGCGAACATAGAAGGTATTTAGCTTGTCTGGTAGGCTTGCATCACTGCTGGGTTTCCCTTTATAGTCCGTGATAGTTTGCAAGCCCTACTACATTCGACGACCGTCAGAGCTGGTGTAATAGGATTCGATCTTGGTCCTGTATTGAGGCTTTGCCTGTTTGATGGTTCATCGGAGTGGGATTTCTTATAAGTGTCCAAATTAGTGTGCCGCTCCTTGACAGCTCCAGCTCTAGCCTTTAGCTCAGTGTGGATGTTGCATGTAATCCATGGATTCTGGTTGGGATATGTACGTACAGTCACTGTGGTTACCACGTCGTCGATGCACTTATTAATATAGCTGGTGACTGATGTGGTAAACTCCTCAATGCCATCGAACATGTTCCAGTCTGTGCTAGCGAAACAGTCCAGTAGCGTAGCGTCATCGGACCACTTCCGTATTGAGCACGTCACTGGTACTTCCTATTTGAGTTTTTGCTTGTAAGAAGGAATCAGGCGGATAGAGTTATGGTCAGATTTGCCAAATGGAGGGCGAGGGAGAGCGTGTATGCATCTCTGTGTGTGGAGTAAAGGTGATCTAGAGGTTTTTTTTTGCTTCTAGTTGCACAGGTGACATGCTGGTAGAAATGAGGTAAAACTGATTTCTGTTTTCCTGCATTAAAGTCACCGGCCAGTAGGAGCGCCACCTCTGGGTGGCATTTTGATAATTGTATAGCGCCGTCTCCTTCGAGTGTCGGGGATTTGGGCCTGGTCCGGGAAAATCAATATGTCTTTTGCCTCCGACTCATTGAAATAGAAGACCTCGTCCAAATCGAGGTTAGTGATAGCTGTTCTGTGATAGCTGATAGCTGTTCTGATGTCCAGAAGTTATTTTTCGGTCATAGGAAACAATGGCAGAAACATTATGTACAAACAAAGTTAAGATCAGTGCCAAAAAAATACACAAAATAGTCAGGAGCCTGTAAAACATCTGCTATTCCCTTCAGCACCATCGTGTGTGTGTGTGTGTCTGTATATTCATTGAAGTGACCACTAATGACTGTCACCCCCAGGTACGCCGGAGTCTCGGCTCCGGTCCCCACCCACTACTACGTAGTGATCACCAACTGTCAGGATGTCAACAAGACGGCCGAGGCGTGTGACGGCCCCCTCAATGTCTTCTCCTTCCTCTTACCCCACCGCTCAGATAATGATGAGAGCTGCAAGGTAATTCTCTCACCACATGGGGGCACTATGTCTATGACTAGCTCTCTGCTTGAAGAAGCCTACATAATAAATTGTCATTCACCGCAGATCAAGGATCAGGTTATCCTACTGCTAGCCCTTACTGTAACCATTAGATAGATGAAATAGTATCTGACCCTGTATGAGTGGTTATGTGTAACTTGGAACTGGCTCTTCCCCATTCTTCCCCATGGCTGTGACTCTCTATATTCAACCACAGTTGCTTTAACCTCAGGATTCTATAGAAATAGAATCCAACCTCAGAGTGCGTATTTACTTCACAGAACAATACCACATAATTAAAAAGTTATTTACTTAGAAATTACATGGCAACGGTTGGTATTTATGTGAACTAACTCAACTGACGTTATTCCCTTGACAAACTCTTGGCACCACATGATACTTTCATGCTGATGAGTTCTTAAGAATCTTAGGGAAAGTACTAGCATGACATCCTAGAATCATTTCAAGGGAACACTTAAAGGGTGTAGGGGAAGTACTTTGTTGTTTCCAGTGCACAGTCCTTGAGTCAACTCTGCATCTAACAACCTTTACTACAGTTTCTTATGTTCAGACTTCCATTCATGGGACATCCCTTGCCCTACTGAATTATTGGAGTGACATTTAGAATGAATACAGATGACTATCTCTGTAGGCTACCTGTCACTCTTCTCACTAACCGTTTGCCACACAAACTCATAAAGGGTCTGATTCAGGGCCGAGATATCCACACAACTCTGACCTTCACGTTAATGACTTAAACAATGTGCAGATTACACATTAAGTTTGGAACTCAATTTCTTTGAAGTTTGATTAGGATGTATTAAGCTTTGCATTGTCAGCAGAAGGTGGCATTTATTGCAGCCTTCTGTGTCAGTTCAAATTTCACAATACAGTGCCTTCGAGTAGTATTAAGACCGCTTGAATTTTTCCTCATGTTATGTTACAGCCTTATTCTAAAATAGATTTTTTTTAAATGTCCTCAGCAATGTACACACGATACCCCATAATGACAAAGCGAAAACAGGTTTTTAGAAATGTAATAAACAGAAATACCTTATTTACATAAGTATTCAGACCCTTTGCTATGAGACTCGAAATTGAGCTCAGGTGCATTCATCCTTGAGATGTTTCTGATTGGAGTCCACCTGTGGTAAATTGATTGGACATCATTTGGAAAGGCACACACCTGTCTATATAAGGTCACACAGTTGACAGTGCATGTCAGAGCAAAAACTGAGCCATGAGGTTGAAGGAATTGTCCGTAGAGCTCCGAGACAGGATTGTGTCGAGGCACATATTTGGGGAAGGGTACCAAAACATTTCTGCTGCATTGAAGGTCCCCAAGAACATAGTGGCCTCAATCATTCTTAAATGGAAGAAGTTTGGAACCACCAAGACTCTTCCTAGAGCTGGCTGAGCAATCAGGGGAGAAGGGCATTGGTCAGGGAGGTGACCAAGAACCCGATTGTCACTCTGACTGAGCTCTAGAGTTCCTCTGTGGAGATGGGAGAACCTTCCAGAAGGACAATCATCTCTGCAGCACTCAACCAATTAGGCCTTCATGGTAGAATGGCCAGATGGAAGCCACTCCTCAGTAAAAGGCCCATGACAGCCCACCTGGAGTTTGCCAAAAGGCACCTAAAGACTCTCAGACCATGGGAAACAAGATTCTCTGGTCTGATGAAAGCAAGATTGAACTCTTTGGCCTGAATGCCAAGCGTCACGTCTTGCGGAAACCTGGCACCATCCCTACGGTGAAGCATGGTGGTGGCAGCATCATGCTGTTGGGATGTTTTTCAGCGGCAGGGATTGAGAGACTACTTGGGATCGAGTAAAAGATGAACGGAGCAAAGTACAGAGAGATCCTTGATGAAAACCTGCTCCAGAGTGCTCAGGACCTCAGACTGGGGTGAAGGTTCACTTTCCAACAGGACAACGGCCCTAAGCTCACAGCCAAGACAACGCAGGAGTGGCTTTGGGTAATGTCACTGAATGTCCTTTAGTGGCCCAACCAGTGCTCGGACTTGAACCCGATTGAACATCTCTGGAGAGACCTGAAAATAGCTGTGCAGCAACGTTCCCCATCCAACCTGACAGAGCTTGAGAGGATCTGCAGAGAAGAATGGGAGAAACTCCCCAAATACAGGTGTGCCAAGCTTGTAGCGTTATACTCGAGAAGACTCAAGGCTGTAATCTCTGCTAAAGGTCCTTCAACAAAGTACTCAGTAAAGGGTCTGAATACTTATGTAAATGTGATATTTCAGTTTTTTTTTAATACATTTTCAAACATTTCTAAAAACCTGTTTTCGCCTTGTCATTATGGGGTAATGTGTGTAGATTGACGAGGGAAATTATTTAAAATCAATTTTAGAATAAGGCTGTAACGTAAAAAAAATTGGAAAAAGTCAAGGGGTCTGAATACTTTCCAAAAGCACTATTTTATGAATTCCCTGCCGGCGACAGTTTTTTGGTTGCATAGTATAGTTATTTAGCAGACACTCTTATCCAGAGCAACTTACAAGAACAATTTGGGTTATGTGCCTTGGTCTTTCATTAGTGCTACTGTTTATGAGCATGATCACTTATCTGTTTGTGACCTTTACTAAACGTACTGTAATTGGTCATCTGAGGCTACATGACTATCACCATTTATCCCATGGTATCAGTTTATGACCGTGACCTCTTGTCTATCTGTGTTGAACTATGACCTTGTCTTGTGACGGTCATATAGTGAATTTTCTATGAATGCAGCTATGCTTGTTTTGGTAACATCATTGTAATTTCCGCTCTTTCGAAATTGATTACCATGTAGTGTAGTCTTTTGAAATGCTTTCTATAAATAATACAAAGAGATTTAATGAGCCAGGTGATGATCATAATAATTTCAGAATTACATGTGATTTATATGTAACATACAGTACCAGTCAAAAGTTGCTCCTACTCATTCCAGGGGTTTTCTTTATTTTTACTATTTTCTACTTTGTAGAATAATAGTGAAGACATCAAAACTATGAAATAAGACATATGGAATCGTGTACTAACCAAAAAAGGGTTAAACAAATCAAAAATATTTTTTTCTATTTGAGATTTTTCAAAGTAGCCACCCTTTACCTTGACAGCTTTGCACACCCTTGGCATTCTCTCAACCAGCTTCATGAGGTAGTCAGCTGGAATGCATTTAAATTAAAAGGTGTGCCTTGTTAAAAGTTAATTTGTGGAATTTCTTTCCTTTCCTTAATGCGTTCGAGCCAATCATTTGTGTTGTGACAAGGTAGGGGTGGTATACAGAAGATAGCCCTATTTGGTAAAACTATGGCATACTATGGCAAGAACAGCTCAAAAAAGCAAAGAGAAACGACAGTCCATCATTACTTTAAGACATGAAGGTCAGTCAATCTGGAAAATGTCAAGAACTTTGGAAGTTTCTTCAAGTGCAGTTGCAAAAACCATCAAGTGCTATGATGAAACTGGCTCTCATGAGGACCGCCACAGGAATGGAAGACCCAGAGTTACCTCCGCTGCAGAGGATATGTTCATTAGAGTTACCACCCTCAGAAATTGCAGCCCAAATAAATGCTTCACAGAGTTCAAGTAACAGACACATCTCAACATCAACTGTTCAGAGGAGACTATGTGAATCAGGCCATGGTCAAATTGCTGCAAGAAACCACTACTAAAGGATACCAATAAGAAGAAGATACTTGTTTGGGCCATGAAACATGAGCAATGGACATTAGACCGGTGGAAATCTGTCCAAATGTGAGATTTTTGGTTCCAACCGCCGTGTCTCTGGGAGACGCAGAATAGGTGAACGGATGATCTCCGCATGTGTGGTTCCCACCGTGAAGCATGGAGGAGGAGGTGTAATGTTGTGGGAGTGTTTTGCTGGTGACACTGTCAGTGATTTATTTAGAATTCAAGGCACACTTAACCAGCATGGATACCACAGCATTCTGCAGCGATACACCATTCCATCTGTTTTGCGCTTAGTGGGACTATCATTTGTTTTTCAACAGGACAAGGACCCAACACACCTTCATGCTGTGTAAGGGCTATTTGACCAATAAGGAGAGTGATGGAGTCCTGCATCAGAGGACCTGGCTTACACAATCACTCGACCTCAACCCAATTGAGATAGTTTGGGATGAGTTGGACCGCAGAGAGAAGGAAAAGCAGCCAACAAGTGCTCAGCATATGTGGGAACTCCTTCAAGACTGTTGGAAAAGCATTCCAGATGAAGCGAGAGTGTGCAAAGCTGTCATCAAGACAAAGGGTGGCTACTTTGAAGAATCTCAAATATAAAATATATTTTGATTTGTTTAACACTTTTTTGGTTACTACACGATTCCATATCTTATTTCATAGTTTTGATGTCTTCACTATTCTACAATGTAGAAAATAGTCCAAATAAATAGAAACCCTTGAATGAGTACTGTAGGTGTGTCCAAAGTTGACTGGTACTGTACGTACATAACAATTTCATCTTGACTTGTGGTGGTCCTGCAGAGCTCAGACGACGAGTCGCAGTGGGTGGAGGAGCTGCTGAAGTTGCACACAGCGCGGGTCAGAGATGTGGAGATCCTCACAGGGCTGGACATGTACCGCTCCACCACCCTGAACTACACCCAGACCCTCTCCCTCAAGACCTTCCTGCACACCTTTGAGAGTGACACCTAAAACAGACACACACAGACTCACTCTTACTGTATCTCTGTATTGTTTTCACTCTCTTCTCAATCTTGTTACTGTGTTTCACTTCCCCTCTCTGTCCTACTGGGCACAGACGCCAATTCAACGTCTACTCCACATTGGTGCAACGTAATTTCATTGAAATGATGTGGAAACAATGTTGATTCAACCAGCGTGTGCCCAGTGGGGTCTCTCTCTCTCCCCAGTACATCTCTGATCTTTAGGTGTATATTTGTATACAATTTGTCATATTTATTAGGTAGAAGATAATAATGCTACCACTTATAGTCACACTAATTCAGAGAGCTCTTGTGTAGAAGTGGAATTAGACTTTTGTTGTGTGTGGTTTGAGAGAAAGTGTTGTGTCGTGAATGGAGTGTTTGTTTGGGGAAGTGGAGTAATGGGTTGGATTAGGTAATGGGCCCTTTTGGTTGCAGGAAGATGATGTCATATCTCTTAATGCCGCACAGTGATGATGTACTATAGCCTGAAGTATCTGTGTAATTCGTGTGAAGACTTTATTGCCACCTCCTACACCTACATAAGGTTTACATAAGGATGACAGAGCAAATGTTATAAACAGTCGAGGCATCAACGACAACTTGCTGTAGTACTTTATTGGTGACACAAAGCGTTGTTCAGGTTAGCTAACAGGCTAGTGCATTGGTGTTATGGGTGTTATAAGTGCTAAGTCAGTTGTTATAAGATCTTAGAACTGTGTTATAACAACTTTAACAACCGGTATATGATGTTTATGACAGTGTTACGTAGGCCTTATGACAGTGGAGTCAAGTGCAATGATTGGCTGTTTGGCATTGAGCGTACCGTACTACATCTATTACTGATGACGGCCCTGCTTGCAGCACACTTAACTCAGCCAGTCATAGAGATTCATCACAATTAACAATCATTTTCATGTCACTTAATACAAGCTCCATTGACGGCCTCAAATGGTTGATATGTATGTTGATGGTATCTGGATATGTTTTTCCCTTCTAAATTGTGTATTATTAACATGTGGCAAGGTTCTGATCAGAATAAATTCTTATATTGCAGGTGACCATTCAATTAGAATGTATGTTTATGTATAGAGAAATTTGAGAGCACCATCTTGTCAATCATTTAATCATTTAACCTTGGCTGTAGTATAAGAGTAAGCTAAGTAACCAAAACGCTAAGTTTAAAAGGTGTGTTTTCTTATGCTATACAGTGGGGAGAACAAGTATTTGATACACTGACAATTTTGCAGGTTTTCCTACTTACAAAGCATGTAGAGGTCTGTAATTTTTATCATAGGTACACTTCAACTGTGAGAGAAGGAATCTAAAACAAAAATCCAGAAAATCACATTGTATGATTTTTAATTAATTAATTTGCATTTTATTGCATGACATAAGTATTTGATACATCAGAAAAGCAGAACTGAATATTTGGTACAGAAACCTTAGTTTGCAATTACAGAGATCATACGTTTCCTGTAGTTCTTGACCAGGTTTGCACACACTGCAGCAGGGATTTTGGCCCACTCCTCCATACAGACCTTCTCCAGATCCTTCAGGTTTCGGGGCTGTCGCTGGGCAATACGGACTTTCGGCTCCCTCCAAAGATTTTCTATTGGGTTCAGGTCTGGAGACTGGCTAGGCCACTCCAGGACCTTGAGATGCTTCTTACGGAGCCACTCCTTAGTTGCCCTGGCTGTGTGTTTCGGGTCGTTGTCATGCTGGAAGACCCAGCCACGACCCATCTTCAATGCTCTTACTGAGGGAAGGAGGTTGTTGGTCAAGATCTCGAGATACATGGCCCCATCCATCCTCCCTTCAATACGGTGCAGTCGTCCTGTCCCCTTTGCAGAAAAGCATCCCCAAAGAATGATGTTTCCACCTCCATGCTTCACGGTTGGGATGGTGTTCTTGGGGTTGTACACATCCTTCTATTCCTCCAAACACGGCGAGTGGAGTTTAGAGCAAAAAGCTCTTTTTTTGTCTCATCAGACCACATGACCTTCTCCCATTCCTCCTCTGGATCATCCAGATGGTCATTGGCAAACTTCAGACGGGCCTGGACATGCGCTGGCTTGAGCAGGGGGACCTTGCGTGCGCTGCAGGATTTTAATCCATGACGGCGTAGTGTGTTACTAATGGTTTTCTTTGAGACTGTGGTCCCAGCTCTCTTCAGGTCATTGACCAGGTCCTACCGTGTAGTTCTGGGCTGATCCCTCACATTCCTCATGATCATTGATGCCCCACGAGGTGAGATCTTGCATGGAGCCCCAGACCGAGGGTGATTGACCGTCATCTTGAACTTCTTCCATTTTCTAATAATTGTGCCAACAGTTGTTGCCTTCTCACCAAGCTGCTTGGCTATTGTCCTGTAGCCCATCCCAGCCTTGTACAGGTCTACAATTTATCCCTGATGTCCTTACACAGCTCTCTGGTCTTGGCCATTGTGGAGAGGTTGGAGTCTGTTTGATTGAGTGTGTGGACAGGTGTCTTTTATACAGGTAACGAGTTCAAACAGGTGCAGTTAATACAGGTAATGAGTGGAGAACAGGAGGGCTTCTTAAAGAAAAACTAACACGTCTGTGAGAGCCGGAATTCTTACTGGTTGGTAGGTGATCAAATACTTATGTCATGCAATAAAATGCAAATTAATTATTTAAAAATCATACAATGTGATTTTCTGGATTTTTGTTTTAGATTCCGTCTCTCACAGTTGAAGTGTACCTATGATAAAAATGACAGACCTCTACATGCTTTGTAAGTAGGAAAACCTGCAAAATCGGCAGTGTATCAAATACTTGTTCTCCCCACTGTACTTGTCTGTTTATCCATGAGGAATAATTGTGGAAGCTACGCACTAGAATCTGGGTGGTTGTTATTTCAGATTTAGATGACAGTGGCTCTGCAAAGTGTTTTTCCAGATAATTTACAAAGCTTAATTCCCTCCTTCAGTGGAATCATTGCTGGATTAGGCTACTGTTTAGATTATGCTTTGAAGGAAAAAAACGTTGATTCAGTCTTTACACTGATCTTACATACAGAGACTCAAAGGTTTTCTTAAAGTTCCAAAGTCAGTGGTTATGAACGATTTATTGACTTTTACATTAATTTTTTTATTTTTTTGTAATTTAGCAGACATTCTTATCCAGAGCAACATACAGTTAGTGCATTCATCTTAAAATAGCTAGGTGGGACAAGCACATATCACAGGCATAGTAGTACACTTTTCCTCAATAAAGTAGTTATCAGCAAAGTCAGTGCTAGGAAAGGGAGGGGGGGGGGGGAGTCAAATGCAAGTGTTGGTTCAGGATTTTGTTTTTTGGGGGGGGTCTAGGTGAGGAGGGGGATTATTTAAGATACTCTTTAAAGAGGTAGGGTTTCAGATGCATTCAGAAGATGGTGTCATGATCGTTATAATGATTGGACCAATGCGCAGCGTGCGTAGAATTCCACATGTTTAATAAAGAATAAACTCACCAAACAAAACAGAAGAAAAAACTAAGCATGACGTTCTGGGCTGCTCACAGGCAGCTACACAAAAACATAGTCAAGATCCCACAAAGCACAATGGGGAAATGGCTGCCTAAATATGAACTCCAATCAGAGACAACAATAAACAGCTGCCTCTGATTGGTAACCATACCAGGCCAACATAGATCATTATTCACCTAGATAACCCACCCAAGTCACTGTCACGCCCCAAACAACATAGAGAATAAGCAGCTCTCCATGGTCAGGGCGTGACAGATGGGCAAGGACTCTGCTGTCCTAGCTTCAGGGGGAAGCTGGTTCCACCACTGGGGTGCCAGGACAGAGAAGAGCTTGGACTTGGCTGAGCGGGAGCTATACTCCTGTAGGTGAGGGAGGGCCAAGAGACCTGATGTGGCAGAACGGTGCTCGGGTTGGGGTGTTGGGTTTGAGCATGGCCTGAAGGTAGGGAGGGGCAGTTCCTCCAGAGCAACATACAGTGGGGCAAAAAAGTATTTAGTCAGCCAACAATTGTGCAAGTTCTCCCACTTAAAAAGATGAGAGAGGCCTGTAATTTTCATCATAGGTACACTTCAACTATGACAGACAAACTGAGGGGAAAAAATCACATTGTATGATTTTTAATGAATTTATTTGCAAATTATGGTGGAAAATAAGTATTTGGTCACCTACAAACAAGCAAGATTTCTGGCTCTCACAGACCTGTAACTTCTTCTTTAAGAGGCTCCTCTGTCCTCCACTCGTTACCTGTATTAATGGCACCTGTTTGAACTTGTTATCAGTATAAAAGACACCTGTGCACAACCTCAAACAGTCACACTCCAAACTCCACTATGGCCAAGACCAAAGAGCTGTCAAAGGACACCAGAAACAAAATTGTAGACCTGCACCAGGCTGGGAAGACTGAATCTGCAATAGGTAAGCAGCTTGGTTTGAAGAAATCAACTGTGGGAGCAATTATTAGGAAATGGAAGACATACAAGACCACTGATAATCTCCCTCGATCTGGGGCTCCACGCAAGATCTCACCCCGTGGGGTCAAAAAGATCACAAGAACGGTGAGCAAAAATCCCAGAACCACACGGGGGGACCTAGTGAATGACCTGCAGAGAGCTGGGTCCAAAGTAACAAAGCCTACCATCAGTAACACACTACGCCGCCAGGGACTCAAATCCTGCAGTGCCAGACGTGTCCCCCTGCTTAAGCCAGCACATGTCCAGGCCCGTCTGAAGTTTGCTAGAGAGCATTTGGATGATCCAGAAGAAGATTGGGAGAATGTCATATGGTCAGATGAAACCAAAATAGAAATTTTTGGTAAAAACTCAACTCGTCGTGTTTGGAGGACAAAGAATGCTGAGTTGCATCCAAAGAACACCATACCTACTGTGAAGCATGGGGGTGGAAACATCATGCTTTGGGGCTGTTTTTCTGCAAAGGGACCAGGACGACTGATCCGTGTAAAGGAAAGAATGAATGGGGCCATGTATTGTGAGATTTTGAGTGAAAACCTCCTTCCATCAGCAAGGGCATTGAAGATGAAACGTGGCTGGGTCTTTCAGCATGACAATGATCCCAAACACACCGCCCGGGCAACAAAGGAGTGGCTTCGTAAGAAGCATTTCAAGGTCCTGGAGTGGCCTAGCCAGTCTCCATATCTCAACCCCATAGAAAATCTTTGGAGGGAGTTGAAAGTCCGTGTTGCCCAGCAACAGCCCCAAAACATCACTGCTCTAGAGGAGATCTGCATGGAGGAATGGGCCAAAATACCAGCAACAGTGTCACGATCTATCACAAGGATGACGCTGGAGAGACGAAGCAGGTACGGGGAGTAACATTTAATAAATAACGGACATGGAACGAGACATAAACAGCTTAGCAAACAGAAAAACAATCAATGCAGAACAGAGCTGGGGAACTGACACATATAGGGGAGGAAATGAACAGGTGATAAGAGAGTCCAGGTGAGTCCAATAACGCTGATGCGCGTGACAAGGAAAGGCAGGTGTACGTGATGGATGGCAGGAGTGAGTGATGCAAGGCATTCTGGCACCCTCAAGCGCCAGGGGGAGGGAAAGAGCGGGAGCAGACGTGACAAACAGTGTGTGAAAACCTTGTGAAGACTTACAGAAAACGTTTGACCTCTGTCATTGCCAACAAAGGGTATATAACAAAGTATTGAGATAAACTTTTGTTATTGACCAAATACTTATTTTCCACCATCATTTGCAAATAAATTCATTAAAAGTCCTACAATGTGATTTTCTGGATTTTTCTTTCTCATTTTGTCTGTCATAGTTGAAGTGTACCTATGATGAACATTACTGGCCTCTCTCATCTTTTTAAGTGGGAGAACTTGCACAATTGGTGACTGACTAAATACTTTTTTGCCCCACTGTACATAACACTGTCATTTTTGTATCCATAGCTCTGTATATGAATTTGAGAGTGGTTACAGTACATTTCTCCAGCCCCATCCCTCAGCTTTTTACTGAAACAGGGGCGGGGGAAATGCTTTATTATTGTTTCAACTGCTGATTGCTGATTTAAATGATCTATATTTATTTATTTCAACAATTGCACCATCAACAATTGGTCACCAATTCCTAATACGACCAGGGCAATACTTCCCCTATAAATTAATAAAGTCTCCTACTCTCAGAAAATATTGATTTTAAGATTAAGATCACTTTATTGGTCAATTGCACACTGGGTCCAACCGAAATATGACTTTCACTTTCAACCCAACCACTCTGAAAGACACATTTATACACAGGCTTTTGGAGAGGTGCGGGGAGCTATTGTGGGGGGTTAAGTGTTTTGCTCAAGGGCACAACAGCAGGCAATGGCATCTAGGATTTGATACCAGCAACCCTCTGGCTGCTAGCTCACTTCCCAACAGATTTTCTTGTCGGACCCCGGATTTGAACTCACAACCCTCCGGTTGCTGGCTCGCCTCTCTAACCTTTTAGCCCTCTGCAATCAGATCTGAACATTGTAAAATCAGAGTTGCAAAATGTCTTCCCTGTAAATCATTAGCTTTTCCTGTGAAGCTTAATATCAGGTGAGTTCTGGACAGGTTCCCAAAGCTTTCAATTGGTCTCCTGCATTTTACAGTTGCAGAAACATGAGGTTCCCTCTTCTGGCAATAAGTTACTTTCCCACACTCAGTTCCAGAGTTCATTGTTGTGGTGAAGTAGCACCTCGTGTTGACTGTGTTTAGAATTGGACAGCTCTCAAGTATGGGGATAAGCAAGGAGTTGCAGGGAAAGAAGACTATTGTCGTAAGTGCATCCAACATCCAGCTTCTTTTGAATGTTTCACTAATGGAAATGGTGTATAATGAGATATGGGTAATACTAAACTTAAAGCCTGCAGGTAATATTTATCATGATGCAGTCATAATGTATTGTGAGACTTTTGTCTCATCATCATTTCATCGCAATCCTATGTAAATACCAGCCAGTTGAAATGTTGATACATAGACATAAGATATTATAATCGTTATTATAAAACCTTACAAAGGCTCATAAATGCTTAATGTAAGTTATAAAACATACCAGCAGGTTTTAAGTAGTTTAAATGTTATCGAGATAGGAAATGCATAAGATTGATTGGATTTATGGGAAAGGGTGTAATTGTACTTTATAATGCATACAAATAAACTACTCTTAGAATAATACTTATACTACTCATGAAATGCACTACAAAAAAATGCTCATGACAATCAAAAGGATACTCGTAAGGCATATGAAGGGTCATTGTTTGGAAAGGTTTTTCAGTGGGACTGGTAGCTTTACCATCACAGATGTGTGCTTATTGTGTATGGCCCACTCCACATGCCCAGTGTATTTGTGTCCTTTGCACATTTTTTACCATATTTTCTCCACAGTGACTCAGCAACCCTACATTTTGTTTCGTAACACTTTACAATAAGGTTCCATTTGTAAAGGGGTAATAAATGGGTTAGAACGGTTATTTAATCATTTGTAAATGCCTTATAAACCATTAATAAACAGTTATATTACATTGGCCAAAATAGTGTAATAACTGGTCAGTGTTTGCCAAATAGTAAGCCAATATTTACCTCCTGTTATTAACCATTTATAAATGCACTTACAAATGTTTATAAGATTAACCTCTATGTAATCTTGCAACCTCATTTTCAATGGTTGCACAGTTACACTATAGTCATTTTCTAACGTTTGGGTGTGATGCATTGTTGCTCTGTCCCAGGAACAGAAGAGGTTGGTTTTTCTGACGTGTCTTGACAGACCTTTGAAACCCTGATACCCTGGTCATTTACATCCAGGACATTATTCAATCATCATTACCCCTTAACAGATTACCCGATTCAACACACATCACTTCTCTGTGATAGTCTAAGTATGGTGAACGCTCTGGTGTGAAACGGTAACCGTAATACCTTTGGTTGGTGAAACATTGGAGGAGGTATCCTCTCACAGCGTTGATTGTTTTGGTCTTCACACCCACCATTCATTGACTGAACATATTTAACAAAGTGTTGAATCTTCTCTCATGTATGTAGTGATGAGTACCCAATACTGTCTATAAGTATGTCTAACTTCTGACTGAACTCTCAAATCATCTATAAATGATTTACCCACATGTATAACTGCTAAAAGTATACCTTATTTTAAAGGTGACAGACCTATAAACATTTATAACTGAGTTATCAACATGTATAACTGCTAAAAGTATCATGTTTCTTAAACAACAGGCCTGTAAACATTTATAACTAAGTTATCAAAAAATACTTTTAAAGTTGCAATATTGCTCCACCATTTCCTGGTTGCTAAAATTCAAATAGTTAGACACATTTCAGTTTATGTAACAAAACAAGCAGTCATTGTGTAGAGAATCATTGTACCATCTAAACCGCTATGAAATATATTTTCCATAACCAAATATATTGTATTTTCAGCTGTTTGAAGCTGGTGTACAAAACTGAAAGTAAAAGACATGAAACATAAGAACAGGAAGCATTGAAATAGCACACATAAAAACAGATCTATCACTTCTTAGACTTGCTTTCAATGAGAATGACAGATCTATAAACTTTAAAGAAAGTGGAAACATACTGACCATTTATTCACGAGTTAGGCCTACCAGTATTTATAACTTAAAAACATTAAATTGCTTAAAAGAAAGTAGAAAACTTCTGGCCATTTATTCATGTTGTTACAAACATTTCTAACAGTATATACAGTAATCTCCTCAAACCTGCAATACATAGTAAGAAAAAAAAAAGAATTGAATAGAAGGATACATTGGGAAAACAATTTTAATTGCAGTGACTCAAATCTGTAGCCTATCATTGGAATAGTGAGTAGCCTATCTAATTCAGATAAACAGGGGTGTCTTTTTCTCCCCTTTTTAACATTACAAATCAGAAGAGAAATTGACAGATTAATTATTTAAAATACCACATAGGGTCTCATTCTGTCTTCATCCGTTTCTTTCTTGTTAAGCATTTTCCCATCCTGAAGTCGCAGACCTTATGGGAATGTTTGGGAGATAAGAGGAATTTATGACAATTTAGCATAGATAATAGCTACATTACTCTACTATAGCGGTTCCTAAACTAAGGGTCACAACCCCATGTGGGGTTCCCTGATATGAAAATGGGGTCGCGAGCATGAAACGGCACAGGGGATGTTCAGTGTGCTGCGTGGCTATATTGAAGAAAAACAGATTCCATTGGGTTTTAGGGCCTTCCTCTGAGGTCCTGGATGGCAGGAAGCTTGGCCCCAGTGATGTACTGGGCCATACGCACTACCCCCTGTAGTGCCTTGCAGTCGGAGGCCGAGCAGTTGCCATACCAGGCAGTCATGCAACCAGTCAGGAAGGTCTCGATGGTGCAGCTGTAGAACTTTTTGAGGATCTGAGGACCCATGCCAAATCTTTTCAGTCTCCTGAGGGGGAATAGGTGTTGTCGTGCCCTCTTCACGATTGTCTTGATATGTTTGGACCATGATAGTTTGTTGGTGATGTGGACACAAAGGAACTTGAAGCTCTCTACCTGCTCCACTACAGCCCTGACGATGAGAATGGGGTGTGCTCGTCCCTCCTTTTCTTGAAGTCCACAATCATCTCCTTTGTCTTGATCTTGTTGAGGGAGAGGTTGTTGTCCTGGCACCACACTGCCAGGTCTCTGAGCTCCTCCCTATAGGCTGTCTCATCGTTGTCGGTGATCAGGCCTACCTCCGTTGTGTCGTCGGCAAACTTAATGATGGTGTTGGAGTCGTGCTTGGATATCATCATCATGATTCTCACCATTTAGCCTTAGCTAGTTATGTTAACCACTGCAAGCTAAAACTAATAATAGCCAGTGTTTAACATGTAACTCTGTGTTGTTGTATGTGTCGAACTGCTTTGCTTTACCTTGGCCAGGTCGCAGTTGCAAATGAGAAACCAATGATTACCAATGATTATTTCATGTAATCTCTTCTGTCTGGACTTTGCACACTTCTCATAGCCACGTCCATCATGATTCTTCATTACGCACTGTCACATAATGTCAGTGCCAACACAACATTCTGGACACGTTCCAGGTCATCTTTATTTCAAGCACGTTTCACAGATGGCCAGATCTCACAAAGTAGGGGACATTTTTCAGAAACCAGCGAACCACACCAGTAATATGGCTTGAGATCTTCAGATGAGGTCTCTTCAGATGAGTCCTTAAATATGTGTACCAATGCATCATCAGGGTTTCAAACGTGGGGGAAAGACACATCATGGGAGTTGACCGTTGGTCTGAAAACCAACCTCTTCTGTTCCTGGGACAGGGCAACAATGCATCACACCCAAAAGTGAGAAAATGACTATAGTTAACTGTGCAACCATTGAAAATAAGGTTGCATGATGATACATAAGGGTTCAATAGTATACGCATTTGGAAGAGCATTTATAAATGGTTAATAGCTGGAGGTAAATAGTGGCTCACTTTTTGGCAAGCACTATTTTGACTAATTTGTTATAACCCATTTATTAATGGTTAATAATGCATTTAAAAATGATTAAATAAGTGTTAGTATCGTAATTACAAACCCTTTATAAACCCTTTACAAATGGAACATTGTAAAGTGTTACCGTCTTGGTATACCACAGTAAATGGGATGCCCTTTTTTCAAAAACATTTTGTATTAGAAAATAGTACAACTAGTGTCTTTGTGGTTGATACTTGTACTTATACTGTGTGTGTATGTTTGTGTGTGTGTGTGTGTGTGTGTGTGCGTGTGTGTGTGTACGCGCTTACACGCATGTATGTGTCTGTGTGTGTCTGTATGTGTAGATAGGTGCTTTGGCGATCTCCATGGTCACCATAATCCTAGGGCTCGGACTGGGGCTTGGTTTACAACTAGAGGACTGTCGAAACAAAGGTACACTATTTCTTATTGGAGCATATTCTGTAAAAAAATCACATACACAACCACAATATGTATAATTACAATTATATGTGATATTTGATATCACCACTTCAACAATAAAACAAAGACTACCTTGGTGTGCCAAATCAAATTGGCTCGTGGGCCGGATTTGGCCCCCTGATCAGTTGGTGCCCCCTGTTCTACTGTATAAGCTGCACCTGTGAAATACACTGGAAGTGCTCAATGTACCTTCATGTGTTCCAGTGGTTCCCACTACCTCCTGCAAGAACAGATGCTACGAGCCCTTCGACGATGAGACACCAGGCTGTCGCTGTGATACTCAGTGTGTCATCAACAATAACTGTTGCTATGACTTTCAGGACACCTGTTTCCAACCAAGTGAGCCATGTTTACTGTAAATTACATCAGTGGTTCCCAAACTGTGGGGCGCGCCACCTAGCGGGGGCGGGGGGGGGGGGGGGGGGGGGGGGGGGGGGGCAGTAATAGTAGAATGCACAAGGTGCAATTTCGAAATTGCATAGTGCATTCTCAGTTCCTCTTGCCATGTTAGTCATTGCATACCTTAGAAAGCTATTTATAACTTGTCAGAAATTTGGGGCGCGGGATTACCCAATGCTGGAACAGGGACCCGGAGTGAAAAAGTTTGGGAACCCCTGCCCTATATCACCCACTGAATGTCCTCACAAATTGAACTCATACATTGGCATACTGATATGAATACCTTTGAAAAGTATGGTGTTATCAGTGGAGGCTCCTCAGAGGAGGAAGGGGAGGACAATCCTCCTCAGTGAATTTCATAAAAATTTAATATATTTAGTTTAGATAAAACTAAACTAAATATATTCACGTCACCAAATAATTGTTTTGCAATGAAAAACACAGTTTTGCAATGAAAGTCTGCAGTAGCCTCATGTGCTTGTTTTAGTGTTGGTCAGGACGTGAGCTGGGTGGGCATTCTATGTTGTGTGTCTAGTTTGTCTGTTTCTGTGTTCAGCCTAATATGGTTCTCAATCAGAGGCAGCTGTCAATCGTTGTCCCTGATTGAGAATCATATATAGGTGGCTTGTTTTGTGTTGGGGATTGTGGGTGGTTGTCTTCTGTCTTTGTGTTCTGCACCAGATAGGACTGTCTCGGTTTTCACATTTGTTATTTTGTATTTTGTATAGTGTTCACGTTATTGTCTATTCTTTATTAAATCATGTTGCACACTAGCCGCGCTGCATTTTGGTCCTCTCCTTCATCCCAGGAAGAAAGCCATTACACCTCAACAGCACTCTGTAGGGTAGCACCATGATTTAGCCGGAGGACAGTTAGCTTCCGTTCTCCTCTGGATATATTGACTTCAATACAAATCCTAGGAGGCTTATGGTTCTCACCCCCTTCTATAGACTTACACAGTAATTATGACAACTTCCGGAGGACATCCTCCAACCTATCAGAGTTCTAGTAGCATGAACTGACATGTTGTCCACCCAATCAAAGGATTAGAGAATGAATTAGAGAATGAGTTTTTTTCACCTGGTCACATACAGCTGATGTGTTGTGCATTGAAGTCCACAAACGACGGGACAAGGTGAGAGGAGGAGAGTGAATAGATGCGAGAAGGAGTACAATGTGGCTGCTATGAAAGTGAACTGTGTTTAGCGGGTTGTATTCATTCCGCCAATTCTGTTGAAAAACGTTTCTTAAACGGAAGCAAACAGAACAAAACAGGGATGAACATATCTGAACTCTCGTTTGCAACTGTTGGACTAATGATTACACCCTCTTTACCAGCTAGATGCAGGCAAGAGTGTGCAAGGCCTCACATGTTTCTCCTGACCTGTGTGCACCTACGTTGTAAGCTTTCATTCATAGGCTAGGTTTTTAGCAACCTCATGATATTATAGTGAAAATTTGAGTATTATGTAGTAGCCTAAACCTATCGATGTTACATTGAGCTGGGTGAATAGAATATGAATGACAGTCATTCAATACGCTGTAATAGAAATAAGGTCATGCTCATGAAAAAAAAAACTTCCTCCCTCATCATAAACGGCACCGACCGCCACTGGGTGTTGTCATGTTGTAGAATTTTTTATGATAGCATATTATGACCAATAGGGTTCAAGTCTACCACTTTATTAAACTAAGAAAAGACTGAACTTTGATGACAGAATTGTTACCTTGTTCACATGTCAGCTTATTATGGTTTAGCTAGCTTCACCACTTCTAATGGTTTAATCCAACAGCTCAACAATGGGAGTGCACCAAACTGCGCTGTGGAGAAACGAGGTTGGCGGAGAGCAGGTGCCACTGCTCTGACGACTGCCTGGGTGCTGGTGACTGTTGTACCAACTTCAAACATGTCTGTCAAGGTGAGAAGAACTTTATGAAATGTACACGTCAATGTACACATTACCATGTATCCATGTATCCTCAATAGCTCAAATGTTTGCATTGAGACAGATTTGGAAGAAGACTTGATTTGAAATGATGAAATGATTTTTTTCCTTCAATTTTCTCACTTGTACTTGTTTTCCCATAAATGAAGGAGAGACAGAATGGGTGGCAGATGACTGTGTGGATTTGACGAGCCCTAAATGTCCAGCGAAGTATGGTTTAGCGCATTAAGGAATGCACAAAATTGAAAAAAACAAGAATGCCAAGATGATTAGAAAAGGCTTCAATATCTACCTGAATTACTAAACTAAATGTAAAATGTAAAATTCTACATATTTTCTAAATGTTTCTAAAATCTATATTTTTACCCTTAGCTTTAAACTGCAGCCGCTGCTCCTCATCTCACTGGACGGCTTGAGAGCAGAGTATCAACAAACATGGAGTTCCCTCATCCCCGTCCTGGACAAACTGAGTGAGTCCCATCATCCCTTTGTCAGATGGGATCAGTTTGTGCCATCATCCCTATTCAACTGCCTTAACCATACCAATGGGCTTGCACATAAGGGCTCATCTTTGTCCTTATCCCTCTAACAGGAACCTGTGGCACCTCTGCACCTTACATGCAGCCTGTGTTCCCCAGCATTACCTTCCCTAATCACTACACCATTGCCACGGTTAGCCTCATATCCTCACACACAAACCCATTGTTATGCACAATGACAGGCATTTTTAAAGACCCACAGAATTGTATATCAGCCAAAAAGGGGATATCAAATATACAGTTGAAGTCGGAAGTTTACATACACTTAGGTTGGAGTCATTAAAACTTGTTTATCAACCACTCCACACATTTCTTGTGAACAAACTATAGTTTTGGCAAGTCGGTTAGGACATCTACTTTGTGCATGCCACAAATCATTTTTCCAACAATTGTTTACAGACAGATTATTTCACTTATAATTCACAGTATCACAATTCCGGTGGGTCAGAAGTTTACATACACTAAGTTGACTGTGCCTTTAAACAGCTTGGAAAATTCCAGAAAATTATGTCATGACTTTAGAAGCTTCTGATAGGCTAATTAACATCATTTGAGTCAATTGGAGGTGTACCTATGGATGTATTTCAAGGCCTACCTTCAGAGGCAGTGCCTCTTTGCTTGACATTAGGGGAAAATCAAAAGAAATCAGCCAAGACCTCAGAAGTCTGGTTCATACTTGGGAGCAATTTCCAAACGCCTGAAGGTACCACGTTCATCTGTACAAACAATAGTACGCAAGTATAAACACCATGGGACCACGCAGCTGTCATACCGCTCAGGAAGGAGACGCGTTCTGTCTCCTAAAGATGAATGTACTTTGGTGCGAAAAGTGCAAATCAATCCCAGTGTCACGCCCTGGCCTTAGTATTCTTTGTTTTCTGTAATATTTTGGTTAGGTCAGGGTGTGACAGGGGGGATGTTTGTGTCTATTTGTCTCGTCTTGGGTGGTTGTATTGTATAGGGGGTTTTGTAGAGGTTATGGGGTTGTGTTCAGTGTAGGTGTCTAGGTAAGTCTATGGTTGCCTGAATGGTTCTCAGAGACAGCTGTCTTTCATTGTCTCTGATTGGGAGCCATATTTAAGGCAGCCATAGGCATTAGGCTATTGTGGGTAATTGTCTATGTGTAGTGTTTAGTGTCAGCACTATTTTGTTTGAATAGCTTCACGGTCGTCTGTTTGTTGTTTTGTTCGTTTGTTCGTCTTCATAATAAAAGAAGATGTCTTTCTATCACGCTGCGCCTTGGTCCACTCTTCTTCAAAGTTACGACGATCGTGACACCCAGAACAACAGCAAAGGACCTTATGAAGATGCTGGAGAAAACAGGTACAAAAGTATCTATATCCACAGTAAAACGAGTCCTATATCGACATAACCTGAAAGGCCACTCAGCAAAGAAGATGCCACTACTCCAAAACCGCCATAAAAAATGCCAGACTACGGTTTGCAACTGTAGATGCTGACAAAGATGGATCTTTTTGGAGAAATATCCTCTGGTCTGATGAAACAAAAATAGAACTGTTTGGCCATAATGACCATCGTTATATTTGGAGGAAAAAGGGGGATGCTTGCAAGCCGAAGAACACCATCCCAACCGTGAAGGACGTGTGTGGCAGCATCATGTTGTGGGGGTGCTTTGCTGCAGGAGGGACTGGTGCACTTCACAAAATAGATGGCATCATGAGGTAGGAAAATGATGTGGCTATATTGAAGCAACATCTCAAGACATCAGTCAGGAAGTTAAAGCTTGGTCGCAAATGGGTCTTCTAAATGGTCAATGACTCCAAGCATACTTCCAAAGTTGTGGCAAAATGGCTTAAAGACAAGAAAGTCAAGGTATTGGAGTGGCCATCACAAAGCCCTGACCTCAATGCTATAGAAAATTTGTGGGCAGAACTGAAAAAGCGTGTGCGAGCAAGGAGGTCTACAAACCTGACTCAGTTACACCAGCTCTGTCAGGAGGAATGGGCCAAAATTCACCCAACTTATTGTGGGAAGCTTATGGAAGGCTACCCAAACGTTTGACCCAAGTTAAATAATTTAAAGGCAATGCTACCAAATACTAATTGAGTGTATGTAAACTTTTGCCCCACTGGGAATGTGATGAAAGAAATAAAAGCTGAAATAAATCGTTCTCTCTACTATTATTCTGACATTTCACATTCTTTAAATAAAGTGGTGATCCTAACTGACCTAAGACAGGGAATTTTTACTAGGATTAAATGTCAGGAATTGTGAAACTGATCTGTATCAATTTGGCTAAGGTGTATGTAAACTTCTGACTTCAACTGTATAAGAAATAAAAAATATGCAGCAGTTTGTGTCATTACCAAAACTGTGTCATTAATTTTGTATTCTTCACAAAATGTCCACTGTGTCATCTTTAGGGCATGTACTCCGAGTCCCACGGGCTGGTTGACAACAAGATGTATGACCCTGTGTTCGACGCTTCCTTCAGTCTGTCAAACGATGAGAAGTCCAACCCCAGATGGTACCTTGGTCAGCCGGTGAGTCCACCCTCCTGCTTCCTGCTTTGCCATTCACATTGAGACCTTTAGAGAGCTAAATAAGCAAGATAAGAATACTTTTATTTGGTTTCCCACAGTCAGATACGGGGCCTACTGCCATCTTTTGACCATAGCGTTGAAAGTCAGCCTGACGTCAATATTTATTTTTCATTGTGTGTTGTGCATTTACGTGTGTTGCTGTAGTTCACAAAATAACACAACTCTCTGCTCAACAGAATACTTCGATCAGTACTGAGGAGTGATTCGAAAATATTCTCGCTCATAACCTTGTCATTGTAGATTTGGCACACTGCCAGTTACCAAGGACTGAGAGCAGGGACGTATTTCTGGCCTGGCTCAGATGTCAAAATCAATGGCAGTTTCCCAGACATCAACGAAGACTACAACGGGTAATATAATCAGGAATAAATTATCTTGTTTCTCATATATGAATAGACCGATAGCTTTATTGCCCTTGGATGATAAGAACTGTCATTTTCTATTGTCATGCCTTTAATTTCATTTCAGAAAAATACCTTTTGAGGAGAGGGTCTTCACACTCCTGAAGTGGCTACAGTTGCCAGATAATGAGAGGTAAATCCCCCATTTAAGTTAGAGGCATCCCAGCTACTAGCAAGCCTTTATCAGAGACATTCAAGCCTAAAGTGCATTGTGTATAATGTCGTGGTGTATAACAATTGTTGTCCCTGCAGGCCAGATTTCTTCACGTTGTACCTCGAGGAGCCGGACAAGTCGGGGCACAGCTTTGGTCCTGTCAGTGGAGGGGTAAGGTCAATAGGAAAACAACCAGGATGCATCTCATTAGTCTGAAGTTATTTCATATGCAATTAACTGAAATACCTTGAGAGGCGAAGGGCAAAAAACTGGTTTCTGTCCACCATATTGCTTTCTCCTGCCCTGTGTTCTCAGATCATTGAAATACCTCTGGTGCAACAACCTTACAACAACCTGCAGGTCAAAGCAGGTTCTGGATTGTTAAGCTTATACTGTATCTACCATTCGAGAGCTTGGGACAATAAAGCTATATCTGCATAAAAAAAAAATATATATGTTGTTATTGACATAGCCTTGTTCTGTTCAATGTTCTCTACCTATAAAGTACTCTAAATGCAACAATTCATGTTGTTAAGTTCAAAAGAATACAAGAAATTGTTGACACCATTCAAACCAATGAGAGTCCGGAACATTAAAGCTAATTATCTCAGAATAATATTTTTTTCTGATAGAACTTTATAGTCCAAAGCTCTCGCATTAATAAGATACACTTCAGACGCTCTGAAGTACTTTGATGAAATGGTCCATAAATCTTTATTAATAAAATAACCAAAATGACAAAATAACTAATATTAGAATTAACACTACTGCAGAGTTCCTGCACCTAAATAGAAACAGTACCAGCACACAAAATGAGTACTGGCACCTATTTCAGTCAAGCATTAAGGCTGCCACCTCAAAGGTGTTGTTCGATTCCTGTCGAGGACAAAACAGCAAAAGGTCATGATGTACTGCTTTGTTGTTACGTAATGTAATCCAAAAAGGCTCACTTCTTGTGTTTAGGTCAGGAATGTGTCGAAACTACCCTTTGTTTTTGTTCTCGTAACTGCTTTTAACATGCTTTTATAGCACCACTATCAACCCCTGACATAACATTTACACAACATATGGCAAGTGTCTTCACTGACATTTTCAACCTGTCCCTGACTGAGTCTGTAATACCAACATGCTTCAAGCAGACCACCATAGTCCCTGTGCCCAAGAGCACTAAGGTAACCTGCCAAAATACCTACCGACCCGTGGCACTCACATCTGTAGCCATGAAATGCTTTGAAAGACTGGTCATGGCTCACATCAACACCATTATCCCAGAAAAACTAGACCCACTCCAATTTGCATACTGCCCCAACAGATCAACAGATGATGCAATATAGATTGCATTCCACACTGCCCTTTCCCACCTGGACAAAAGGAACACCTATGTGGAAATGCTACTCATTGACTACAGCTCAGCGTTCAACACCATAGTGGTGCCCTCAAAGCTCTTCACTAAGGACCCTGGGACTATACACCTCCCTCTGCGACTGGATCCTGGACTTCCTGATGGGCCGTCCCCAAGTGGTAAGGGTAGGTAACAACACATCCACCACGCTGATCCTCAACACGGGGGTCCCTCAGGGGTGCATGCTCAGTCCCCTCCTGTACTCCCTGTTCACTCATGACTGCATGGCCAGGCATGACTCCAACACCATCATTAAGTTTGCTGACGACAACAGTGGTAGGCCTGATCACCGACAACGATGAGACAGCCTATAGGGAGGAGGTCAGAGACCTGGCCGTGTGGTGCCAGAATAACAGCCTCTCCCTCAACGTGATCAAGACAAAGGAGATTATTGTGGACTACAGGAAAAGGAGGACTGAGCACGCCCCCATTCTCATCGACGGGGCTGTAGTGGAGCAGATAGAGAGCTTCAAGTTCCTTTGTGTCCACATCACCAACAAACTATCATGGTCCGAACACACCAAGACAGTCAGTGAAGAGACAGTGAAGAGGGCATGACAAAGCCTATTCCCCCTCAGGAGACTAAAAAGATTTGGCATGGATCCTCAGATCCTCAAAAAGTTCTACATCTGCCCCATCGAGAGCATCCTGACTGGTTGCATCACCACCTGGTATGGCAACTGCTCAGCCTCCGACCGCAAGGCACTACAGAGGGTAGTGCGTATGGCCCAGTACATCATCGGGGCCAAGCTTCCTGCCTTCCAGGACCTCAATACCAGGCGGTGTCAGAGGAAGGCCCTAAAAACTGTCAGACTCCAGCCACCCAAGTCATAGACTGTTCTCTCTGCTACCACACGGAAACCGGTACCAGAGCGCCAAGTCTAGGTCCAAAAGGCTTCTTAACAGCTTCTACCCCCAATCAATAAGACTCCTGAACAGCTATTCAAATGGCTACCCAGACTATTTGCATTGCCCCCCTCTTTTACGCTGCTGCTACTCTCTGTTTATTATCTATGCATAGTCACTTTAACTCTATCTACATGTACATATTACCTCAATTACCTCGACTAACCTGTGCCCCCACACACTGACTCTATACCGGTTCTCCCTGTATATATCCTCGCTACTGTTATTTTACTCCTGCTCTTTAATTATTTTTTATTTTTATTTTTTACTAATCTGTTTTCTACTTAACACTTATTTTTCTTAAAACTGCATTGTTGGTTTTGGCCTCCCGAGTGGCACAGCGGTCTAAGGCACTGCATCTCAATCTAAGCCCCTGGTTCTAAGCCCCCCACTGGTTCGAATCCAGGTTGAATCACATCCGGCCGTGATTGGGAGTGCCATAGGGCGGCGCACAATTGGCCAAGTGTCGTCCGGGTTTGGCCGGGGTAGGCCTTCATTGTAAATAGGAATTTGTTTTTAACTGATTTGTCTAGTTAAATGAAGGTTAAATAAAATAAATTGGTTAAGGGCTTGTAAGTAAGCATTTCACTGTAAGGTACCTGTTGTTTTCAGTGCATGTGACAAAAAATATTTGATTTGATAGACAGAGCAACCCACTGAATGATTTTGATCCATGACCGCTGTATACATATCCATGACCACTGTATACAAAACACATGGCTTAGATTCAATGCTGACCGCCAAATGAAAGTGCTCACCAAAAGGTGAAAGTTCAATGTCTTGCTCACATGTGAACAAATGGTGCCATTGAAAATTAAGTTGGGCATACTTTTTCTCCATTGAAAAGGCCCCTTCAAATCAGTTGCCTTATAAATGCAAACATATTGTAAAATCATCATGATGCAAAGTTATGATCTAATGACATTTACATATTGTAGTAACCCCAAGAGAAAATTACATAGTTATTTTTTTTATAGAACTCAACATTTGTTTTCATATAATCATGCATAAATCACGTCAAAGTGTGTTTACTTTTTGTAAATAGACTGGTACTTAACAATAATCAAGGTTTGATTGGTCATTGAAGACTACAGTCACAGATATAACAGTCTCACAAGTTTCTCACTGTATTTCAGTTGATCGAGGCTCTCACGGGAGTGGACAAGGTCATTGGTCAACTGATGAACGGACTCAAACAGCTGAACCTGCATCAGTGTCTCAACATCATCATCGTAGCGGACCACGGTAGGAGGCTAATAAATCAAAGGAATCAAATGTATTCGCCCTTTACCTCCACAAATCTGACATCTGGACAGCAAATGGACCTCTTTCCCATAGACCTAGTATATCTAAAAATGTAACGTATTTAGAATAATATGGAATTAGTCTACAAACATGAAAAAATAGTGAGCATTGTTGTACTCGTGTTGTGGCTTAATAGTTCAAGGCTGTACAAATAAGTTTGTGTGGAAACTTCAACAAAAACTTTATTGGGCTACACCAATAGGTATGGAGGACACAAGTTGTGACAGGAAGGAAGTCCTCCAGGATCTACTCCAGGTGGAAAATGTTCGTGATCTATATGTCTACGAGGGACCATTTGGGAGAATTAGATCCAATGACAAAAACCAACCCTGTGAGTGTAAGACCAAACATGTAGAAAATGTACCCTTTCTTTGTATCGCAATAAAAATGACATATTCCTGTTGTTTCCTTTGACAGTGGACTCGGCCCAACTTGTAGCCAACATGACGGTGAGTAAGAAGCTACAATAAATCATTCACCTTGATTTAAACTAGCCGTGACTGCCATATTGACTGGAAATGCTCCAATTGAGGAATAATCAAATGTTTAGGCAAACTGAAGATGTTCATACAGTGGGGAGAACAAGTATTTGATACACTGACGATTTTGCAGGTTTTCCTACTTACAAAGCATGTAGAGGTCTGTAATTTTTATCATAGGTACACTTCAACTGTGAGAGAAGGAATCTAAAACAAAAATCCAGAAAATCACTTTGTATGATTTTTAAGTAATTAATTTGCATTTTATTGCATGACATAAGTATTTGATACATCAGAAAAGCAGAACTGAATATTTGGTACAGAAACCTTAGTTTGCAATTACAGAGATCATACGTTTCCTGTAGTTCTTGACCAGGTTTGCACACACTGCAGCAGGGATTTTGGCCCACTCCTCCATACAGACCTTCTCCAGATCCTTCAGGTTTCGGGGCTGTCGCTGGGCAATACGGACTTTCGGCTCCCTCCAAAGATTTTCTATTGGGTTCAGGTCTGGAGACTGGCTAGGCCACTCCAGGACCTTGAGATGCTTCTTACGGAGCCACTCCTTAGTTGCCCTGGCTGTGTGTTTCGGGTCGTTGTCATGCTGGAAGACCCAGCCACGACCCATCTTCAATGCTCTTACTGAGGGAAGGAGGTTGTTGGTCAAGATCTCGCGATACATGGCCCCATCCATCCTCCCCTCAATACGGTGCAGTCGTCCTGTCCCCTTTGCAGAAAAGCATCCCCAAAGAATGATGTTTCCACCTCCATGCTTCACGGTTGGGATGGTGTTCTTGGGGTTGTACTCATCCTTCTATTCCTCCAAACACGGCGAGTGGAGTTTAGAGCAAAAAGCTCTATTTTTGTCTCATCAGACCACATGACCTTCTCCCATTCCTCCTCTGGATCATCCAGATGGTCATTGGCAAACTTCAGACGGGCCTGGACATGCGCTGGCTTGAGCAGGGGGACCTTGCGTGCGCTGCAGGATTTTAATCCATGACGGCGTAGTGTGTTACTAATGGTTTTCTTTGAGACTGTGGTCCCAGCTCTCTTCAGGTCATTGACCAGGTCCTGCCGTGTAGTTCTGGGCTGATGCCTCACATTCCTCATGATCATTGATGCCCCACGAGGTGAGATCTTGCATGGAGCCCCAGACCGAGGGTGATTGACCGTCATCTTGAACTTCTTCCATTTTCTAATAATTGTGCCAACAGTTGTTGCCTTCTCACCAAGCTGCTTGCCTATTGTCCTGTAGCCCATCCCAGCCTTGTACAGGTCTACAATTTATCCCTGATGTCCTTACACAGCTCTCTGGTCTTGGCCATTGTGGAGAGGTTGGAGTCTGTTTGATTGAGTGTGTGGACAGGTGTCTTTTATACAGGTAACGAGTTCAAACAGGTGCAGTTAATACAGGTAATGAGTGGAGAACAGGAGGGCTTCTTAAAGAAAAACTAACAGGTCTGTGAGAGCCGGAATTCTTACTGGTTGGTAGGTGATCAAATACTTATGTCATGCAATAAAATGCAAATTAATTACTTAAAAATCATACAATGTGATTTTCTGGATTTTTGTTTTAGATTCCGTCTCTCACAGTTGAAGTGTACCTATGATAAAAATGACAGACCTCTACATGCTTTGTAAGTAGGAAAACCTGCAAAATCGGCAGTGTATCAAATACTTGTTCTCCCCACTGTATGTTGTTTGTATTCAGTCCCATAATGTTTTGTCCCTAATACTGTATCTGTTATAGAAACCTAGTGATTGATCAAAAACATTATGTTGTTTTCTTGGGATTCCAGTGCAAGAAGAACGGTCAGAAGGTCAAGGCTTACCTGAAAAACCATCTGCCCAAGCGGTTCCACTATGCAAACAGTAGACGCATTGAGGACGTCAGCGTGATAGTCAATCCAGGATGGCTGTTCGAGAGGTACCGATTTAAGAAACTCCACCCTACTTTATAAACATAATCCTGGTGTGGATTTTAGTAGGGCATGATGTAGCAAAATGTTGGCTTCTTACATATTTCTGTGTTATGTTATAGATACCCAGGGTCTTTGACCTTCTGTGCAGGTGGAGCTCATGGGTATGACAATGATGATGCTAGTATGCATGTGAGTAGGAAGGAGAGCCATTTACTCAAATAAATCAGTTAGTTAATGAGTACAAACTTAATTTGATTGGTTTAAAAAATATACTGAACAAAAATATAAACACAACATGCAACAATTTCAACGATTTTACTGAGTTACAGTTAATATAAGGAAATCAGTCAATTGAAATACATTCATTAGACCCTATGGATATCACATTACTAGTCAGGGGCACAGCCATGGGTGGGCCTTGGAGGGGATAGGCCCACCCACTGGGGAGCCAGGCTCAGACAATCAGAATGAGTTTTTCCCCCCATAAAAGGGCTTTATCACAGACAGAAATACTTCTGGGACGACAGCCATGCAGACCAATTTGATACAGTGTACGGCGTATGGTCTGAGCACTGACAGGCTGACCCCCCACCCCTTCAACCTCTGCAGCAATGCTGGCAGCACTCATACGTCCATTTCCCAAAGACAACCTCTGGATATGACGCTGAGCACGTGCACTCAACTTCTTTGGTCGACCATGGCGAGGCCTGTTCTGAGTGGAACCTGTCCAGTGAAACCGCTGTATGGTCTTGGCCACCATGCTGCAGCTCAGTTTCAGGGTCTTGGCAATCTTCTTATAGCCCAGGCCATTTTTATGTAGAGCAATAATTATTTTTTCAGATCCTCAGAGTTGTTTGACATGAGGTGCCATGTTGAACTTCCAGTGACCAGTCAGTATGAGGGAGTGTGAGAGCTATGACACCAAATTTAACACACCTGCTCCCCATTCACACCTGAGACCTTGTAACACTAACGAGTCACATGACACCGGGGAGGGAAAATGGCTAATTGGGCCCAGTTTGGACGTTTTCAATTAGGGGTGTACTCACTTTTGTTGCCAGCGGTTTAGACATTAATGGCTGTGTGAGTTATTTTGAGGGGACAGCAAATTTACAGTGTTATACAAGCTGTACACTCACTACTTTACATTGTAGCAAAGTGTCATTTCTTCAGTGTTGTCACATGAAAAGATATACTCAAATATTTACAAAAATGTGAGGGGTGTACTCACTTTTGTGATATACTGTACATACACACACATCTTTGCACTGAGTGCACAAAACATTAGGAACACCTGCTCATTCCATGACATAGACTGACCAGGTGAAAGCTATGGTCTCTTATTGATGTCCCTTGTTAAATCCACTTCAATCAGTGTAGCTGAAGGGGAAGAGACAGGTTAAATAAGGATTTTTAAACATAGAGACATGTATTGTGTTTGTGGGCCAATCAGGGGGTGAATGGGCAAGACAAAAGATTGAAGTACTTTTGAACGGGATATGGTAGTAGGTGCCAGGCGCACCGGTTTGTGTCAAGAACCACAATGCTGCACAGTGTATCAATAATGGTCCACCACCCAAAGGACATCCAGCCAACTTGACACAACTGTGGGAAGCATTGCAGTCAACACGGGCCAGCATCTCTATGGAACGCTTTCGACAACTTGTAGATACCATGCCACGAGGAGGCTGTTCTGAGTGCAAAAGGGGGTGCAACTCAATATTAGGAGGGTGTTCCTAATGTTTTTTACACTCCGTGTATATTGATATTGTTGTATTTAAGAGATGGAAAATTGACAACTTAACCCTATGATGAATACCCTCTTTATTCTCCTCAGGCTATGTTCTTAAGCTATGGACCCAAGTTTCATTATAAAACCGAAATAGAACCATTCTCCAATATTGAGCTCTACAATCTCATGTGTGGTGAGTAGCAGTAAATATAGCAGTAAATTACAGTGTCAGTTGTCTGTGTTAACCAAGAAATTGTTTCTGTCAGTCCATCATTAAGTGGCAGAATTTGTTGTGAAAGGGCTGGGTTTTGATTAATAAGTAAGTTGTACGCGGGGCGAAGGCTTGACCATTCACTGGCCAATCAACGTGTTCCATGGCTTAATATTGCATGAGGTTGTCTCAAGTTGTGGAGGTTATTGACGGTCTTTCGATGTCATCAACTCCAATTCGGCTGGGGCCACGGAATATTCTCG
The DNA here is from genome assembly GCF_029448725.1 of Salvelinus fontinalis. Classification (NCBI taxonomy): domain Eukaryota; kingdom Metazoa; phylum Chordata; class Actinopteri; order Salmoniformes; family Salmonidae; genus Salvelinus; species Salvelinus fontinalis. Next base: position 10,567,123 of record NC_074686.1, read on the forward strand.
TCCTAATCCGTTTATTAAATAGCATAGGCCACTGTAATTAATAACAGCAACAACTATATACATCCAGTTTTTGATAATATGTTTGGAGTGTTGGCAGTCAACATTGTAATCGCTTCACCTATAGGCCTATACATGTCTTTACGCATCGCATTTCTCCTGAAATAAAAAATACTAGGCTCCCCTTAAAATGTATTGAAGGCTATATGTGAGGCTAGTTCGCAATATCAAGATATACCACCGTTGATATTGCATTATGGGACTGAATATTTTGAATAGGTTTGGAGGAGCGCATCTTTGGTAACCCCACTAACCGTACAATAGGCGCTCTTTGTAAATGGGGATGGATACAAGTGAAATGGAGTATGCAGGTAGGCCTATGTTAATTGTGAATAATGCAAAAGCATGACAGCAAAAGCCTCTCTAGAAGACCACTTAGAAACCTTTTATGGATAAAAGGTTCCAAAATAATAACAGGAGCTGGCTAAAACAAGGTACAAGACATAGATACAAAAGGGGATGTCTGCTTACTGTTTTACTGCTCCCTTGATCTGTTTAATAAAGCTTTGGTGATAAAGATTTATTTCAAAACGGTCTCATGAGCCAACCCGTTTATTGATAGTCTTGGCTGCTTAATGAATGCATTGGGCAGGACAAAAAACAATCCTGATTGAGGATGTTTTGGGTTTTTAATCAAATGAAACAAAATGCTAACAAAAACAACGTTTTTTAGGTTTCTAAATAGTAGATTCACCGCACAAAAAAGCACATCTCTCTTGTTCCATGGGCACTATGCATCAAGTCTGAATAGGCTGTGCTTCCGCCGTCAAAATCCATGCCGTAATCAACATTGTTACTTATAAGAATAGCTTTTGTGGAGTCTTAAATCTCCCTATTTGTGCTAAATGAAATTGTCACTGTTGTGCTAGTTTTTAAGGACACACTTCACATATTACCAACCCTCCCACAGCACAAGTGAGCTGATGTAAGACAGGTAAATAGCTGAACCTGGCGCAAGGTGTGGAAATGCCAGAGCGCCAGTTTTTACGTGACGAAGTTTGACAATTGCGCTGCTTTAACGCCAGACGAAAATATAACTCCTGGTATTTGAACACTGCATTGTTGAGGAAGAGCTTGTAAGTAAGCATTTCACCGGACTGTTTTACACCGGTTGTATCCTGCACAAACGACAAATAAGATTTCATTTTATTTGATCTCAAACATGAATAGTATGTGCATTGTAACATTGTCCATGTGAAACCCTTTCAGATGTGTTGGGGATCTCCCCATCGCAGAACAATGGAAGCCATGGCAGTATGAACCATCTCCTGAGGACTCCCTGGCACACTCCCATACACCCCGCAGAGCAGACAACCCCTGGGCAGTGCCCTCTGGTGATCCTTGAACCCACAGATACCCTGGACTGCACATGCACCTCCCTGGTAGTACCCCTTGCTTACATTGAGTACACCAAACATTAGGAACACCTTCCAAATATTGAGTTGCACCCCCTTTTGCTCTCAGAACAGCCTCAATTCCTCAGGGCATGTTCATCTAAAATGTAATCTATATAATCCCCAAGAGTAATTATTTCTCATTAGAGGACCATAAACAATATCTAGTAATGCTGCATATGCCAAGAAAGGTTCAAATCTCACCTTTCTGGAATAGTTTTTTTATATAAATTGCTGAGGTGTAGTAGTCACTTTTGAGGACACAAGTGCAAGTATACAGTACAATATGATAAAAATATGAAATATGTTATATGACATATGTCCTATTCAATACAACTGTATGAATAAGGCTTGAAATGACGTATATGCTTTCTAAATATAGTATAAACAAATGATAAAACCAATAACTATAACATTTCACCTTATAACTGCAAAATACATATTTCTATGTTCAGTCTTAGAGAAAATATGGACATCACACAGCTCTATAGCTTGACTTCTTGAACTAGCCTTTCATCTCATATTAATCTTGTCCATCTATGACAAACAAAGTTTATTTTATTATTATTTTTTTTTTACGATGGTCCTCCCATGCCTACACCGCTGCTTTGAAGTTACAGTATACACCTCTGAATCCTATAGTGATAAGAAGCTGGTATTATACAGTATATTAAGCACATATGAATTACGCTAACCATAGAACGTCTCTGTCTCCAATGTTGTTGATATTCATGAAAGAATCAATTAATTAAAGGATCAATATTGTCAGTCTTATCTATAACAACATCATATCTTGTTTCTTTCCAGGGTGTAACTAATCCAAATAGTCGTCTGAATCTGACAGCTGCTGAAGGTAAATATTGTGTGAGAGAGAGAGTATGGACAGATTATTGCCGGAATATTGTCATGATTAACAATCAATTATGATACCATATGGTACATTGAGTTTAGCAATAATACTTCATTATAAACTGGTTGGTTTGAGCCCTGAATGCTGATTGTCTGAAAGCCGTGGTATACCACGGGTCTGACCCCAAAATACTTTTTACTGTTTTAATTACGTTGGTAACCAGTTTATAATAGCACTAAGGGGGGTTGTGGTATACCGTAAAACGTAATTTAAAAGCAGAGTCTGAAATAGTCACCTGTCCCTTTTAATAGCCGAACAAGAGCACACATTTCAGCAAATTAAACGCCTGTTTCAAATAAACGCCCTGACTAAATGAAATGTTTACGAGGTTACTGTGAATTACCATGAATTGTTTACAAGATGTAATGTTTGATTTGTTAAATAAATGATTTAAATAATTCAGTAATGGCTCAAAAAAATGATGTCAATCATCCGTTTTTACTGCCAGTAAGAAACTGCTAGCCATTGGCTGCTAACAGCTGAACACTGCTAGCCATTGGCTGCTAACAGCTGAACACTGCTAGCCATTGGCTTCTAACAGCTGAACACTGCTAGCTAAAAGTATAACACATTAGTAAAGGAAATTAAGAAATTAATTTAAATTCTGGAAGTGCAAATGAGCACCATCGATTTCTGTATGCTAGCTATGCTAACCAGCTTATAGGAACGAAAGTTAGCATTTAGCAGTCACTTCTTAACCTGAAAAGGGACAACTTCTACATGGTATGCAGCCAAATATATCCAAATCGGACTTAAGTAACCACATTGTGGCCCTGTTACAATACATAAATCAGGACAGATTTGAAGAATAGCCACATTGTTAGAACAGATTTGTTGAATGTGCGCCAATCTGGTCAATGCGTCTGCATCCCATTGACTCCTTTACCAAATCTATGGCATTGTTGAATACCCGTTTCTGATTGCCTTGAAGGGCATTCTAGAGCGTGCATTATTTAAGTGATAATACCCGAGAAGCCGGTGTTTGGAGGATATATTGGCATGGGTGTTGTTAGAAAACCGTGCCAATATATCCTCCAAACACTGGATTCGAGGGCATTATCACTTTTATGCAATGGGTTACCAACATATTCAAATAATGATTGTCATATTTTCATAAACATTATTTTGATGAATTTATTCATACTATTTCATCCTTCCACAAGATATAGTCCCGACACAAATCTAGAGTTGCTACCCAAGCCGGCTGCTCGTTCGTTCTATCTGTTCGGTTGCCAGAGACAAGACCCAGTCGTTCAGTCTTTTTTTTTTTATGGACACGACCCAGTCGTTGGTTCTAAATGTTCCATTGCCATACTGGCTGGCAACGTTCTTATCCCATGCTTTCTAGCTAGCCAACTACGGCTAACTTACAGTCAAGTCAAAAAGTGCAGCCAGAATAACAGCAATGTAGCTGCGTTTTTATTTGTTTAAGCTGTTTTCTAGTAACATTTATTTGGATACATCCATAGCAATGAGCTAATTAAGGCGTGATTTTGACTGGCATAAAAAACGTGCTCACTCGTCAGGACACTGTTGTTCAGATGAGCTAGCCAACAACACAGCTAACACAATCACTTCAAACTCTCAGGTATCAAGGTAAGACCCAAGTGCAGACTGTGTGAAGTAACAATGTTTATTGTAACAGGGGCAGGCAAACGACAGGTCAAGGCAGGCAGGGCTCGATAATCCAGAGTAGGAGCAAAGGTACAGGCTCAGGGTAAAAACCAGGAGGACGAGAAAAAGAGAGGCTGGGAAAAGACAGGAGCTGACAGGACAAACTTGGAAACAGAAGACAAAGGGCTGTGAGACATGGCTTTAATTCCTAACACAGGAAGGGTAGGAGGTATACAGAGGGTACCAGGCAACAGAAGACGAACAACAGAGGAGCTAATGATCTTGGAGCAGGGGGGACGGGGGTGTAGCCGCGGGGCTATAGCGGCGTGCCAGCGCATCTGGCTTGACCTTCTTGGATACCGGTCGGTGCTGCAGAAGTGAAGTGGCCCAGGCCTTACTGAACCCCTCCCGGGGGTCCTGGTACTCCGTGGGGCTGGCGGAGAGGTCCGGGGCAATTTCCAAGCCCCCAGGAAGACGTCCCGGGGCAGGCAGAGCTGACTTCAGGCAATGATTGTGGCAGGACGGGCTCCAGCCCACGATGGCACCAGTAGCCCAGTCAATGGAGAGATTGTATTGCTGGAGCCAAGAGAATCCCAATACCACGGGAACCTGCGGAGACTCAACCAGTAGGAATTGGATCGTCTCGCTGTGATTCCCCGACACTCGTAGGTTGGTCTGGTGGGTGACCCAGCCTATAGAGCGCCCATCCAGGGCTCTAACACCCATGGGAATGGAGAGGTGTTGAGTGGGGATACCCAGGTCGGACGCAAGGGTAACGTCCATGAGACTCACATTGGCCCCCGAGTCAATGAGTACCTGGAGAGACTTGGGCTGATCGCCCCACAACAGGGTGGCATGGAGAGGGGGGTGAGTAAGGGGAGAAGAACAATTATCTTTAAGACCCACTAGAGTACTCACTCCAACGAATGAGCTAGGTCACTTGAAGGGACAGGTAGACACAAAATGACCGGCAGGACCGCAATACAGACAACTGTATTGGGTGTCAAGTCTGCGTACACATTCGGCTGGAGACAGCCTAGCCCTGCCGAGCTGCATCAGCTCATTTTAACGTCGTAGCTGCATCAGCTCATTTTAACGTCATAGATTTAGCCACTGGTAAACTGTGGAATAGATACCCGTGGTATACGTCTATCAGCCAATCAGCATTCAGGGCTCGAACCACCCAGTTTATAATTCCCTATAACGGACAGTACAGTATATCAGTACTGGTAGAATTCAATGGCTATAGTTCAATCTTGCATGTTCAATGTTTGAGCTGCTTTTGAAATCAAAAGTCGAATTGAAAACATTATTGGCATGGCTGAATTTGAATTTCATAAATAGCAAGCTTGGACTGAAGGTTTGGATCGAGGTAAAGTTGGTTTTATATTCACACATTCGGACATTCAACAGATATTCATCAGACATTCAACAGACATTCGCCAAAAGTCAATGTAAAAATGTAAAAATCAATAACTGTTTCACTGTTTGTCACATAAAACGAGGTATTATTTATTCTATAAATGTCTAGCATACTTTTACAACCTTTGTTTTGAGGACAAACTGCAGTTTTGATTTGATAGAAATACATAAAATCTATAAAATGCCATTTAAAGCGGTATAAATCAATAACTAATTCACTGTTTGTCACAAACATCAAACGATGTATGATTTATTCTATATCCATACTTTTGTTTTGAAGAAAAAGTCCAGTTTTGACTTGATAGAAATACAAAAAATCTATAAAATTCAGTTTAAAACTATATAAAATCAATAACGTTTTCACTGATTATGATAGAATCATCAAATTAGGTATAAATGTCTAGTATACTTTTAACAACCTTTGCTTTGAGTAGAAATTCCAGTTTTGATATGATAGAAATACATAAAATCTCAAATAAATGACATGCATTTGACCACAACCCTGACAGAAGCACCCATAACTAAGGTGTTAATCATCGTTGAGTATTCAGGCAATATAAATCACATAGTAATAAAGGCATACATTTGCAAAAAACATATGCGTTGATAAAAAAGGTATCACACATCAATGTTGTAATATCAAACCTTACAATAATGGCAGTCTTTGAAATCCAAATCAGTTTAATCGTCACTTGTGCCAGATACAATGTGTGTACCTATTATAGTGAATTTCTGTCATAGTATGTATCTAGTATCTCTCATAGTAGAATAATAAAATAGAGTAATGATAATAGAACATTAGAGCATTAACTCGGGTTGCAAAGGGCTGGAATTTTTCTGGAAATTTTCCATGGGAAGTTAAGCCCGGGAATTTTGGGAATTTTGCTTAAATTCGCTCACAACCTCTGACAAAAGTCCCTCTACTTCTATTCAAGGTGAAAATGATGAACCAGACACCTTATCGATAGCAAGAGCTCATGGTCCTCCTGGAATCAGAAGTTTTTTTGACTCAATGGAGGAACGTAGTCAGAGAGATGCAGATGAATGTCTTGCTCTAGCTGTATATGCAACTGGTTCACCTCTGATGCTCACAGGCAATGTGTATTGGAAGAGATTTCATCAATGACCAAGGTCATCAAGGTCATCAATGACCTTGGACCACAGAAGGTATTTGCACTGGTGTTGGACAATGCTGCAAACATGAAGGCTGCTTGGTCTAACGTGGAGGAGTCCTACCCTCACATCACACCCATTGGCTGTGCTGCTCATGCATTGAATCTGCTCCTCAAGGACATCATGGCACTGAAAACAATGGATACACTCTACAAGAGAGCCAAATAAATGGTTAGGTATGTGAAGGGTCATCAAGTTATAGCAGCAATCTACCTCACCAAGCAAAGTTAGAAGAATAAGAGCACCACATTGAAGCTGCCCAGCAACACCCGTTGGGGTGGTGTTGTCAGCATGTTTGACAGTCTCCTGGAGGGGAAGGAGTCTCTCCAAGAAATGGCCATATCACAATCTGCTGATATGGACAGCCCCATCAAGAGGATCCTCCTGGATGATGTACTTTGGGAGAGAGTCCAGCCTGAAACTCCTGAAACCTATAGCAGCAGCCATTGCACGGATTGAGGGAGACAATGCCATCCTGTCTGATGTTCAGACTCTGCTTGCAGATGTAAGAGAAGAAATCCGTACTGCCCTGCCCACTTCACTGTTGCTCCAAGCAGAGGAAACTGCAATAATTAAATATATCAAAAAGCGTGAAGACTTCTGCCTGAAGCCCATACACGCCACAGCATACATGTTGGACCCAACGTATGCTGGCAAGAGCATCCTGTCTGGTTCAAAGATCAACAAGGCCTATGGTGTCATCACTACCGTGTCTCGCACCTTGGCCTGGATGAGGGCAAGGTTCTTGGCAGTCTGGCGAAGTACACTTCCAAGCAAGGGCTTTGGGATGGAGATGCAATATGGCAGTCGTGTCAGCATATCTCATCGGCCACCTGGTGGAAGGGACTTTGTGGATCTGAGGCTCTTTCCCCTGTTGCCTCCATCATCCACCAAAACCCACCAACATCAGCCGCCTCAGAGCGCAACTGGTCCTTGTTTGGGAACACACACCAAAGCATGCAACAGGCTGACCAATACAAGGGTTGAAAAATTGGTGGCCGTCCAGGCAAGTTTGAAGCTTTTCGAGCCTGACAACGAGCCATCCTCAACAAGGTTGGAAAGTGACAGTGAAGATGAGGCCTCAGAGTCTGTTCAAGCGGTGGACATTGAGGAGGTCCAGGGAGAAGACTGAGAAGAAGACAACCAAAGCTTTAGTTTCTAGACTATCATTTTACAGATGTATGTTGAAAACGTTTTTGGGAAATGCGATGGATCATTGGGGATCATTCAATATTCCCTTTCTTTTGTTGTTCAGTGCATTCATCTCATGTGAAGAGTCAACTCATTTAATTCAATTCGTAACTAAATTGTTTTTTTTCTATTGGAAGGATTTAATAATTAGCAATTTGCCTACTTATGATAAGGTAAAGGTTTCTGTCTCCATATGATATGGTAAATATATCCATTGCAAAAAACATAATGTGTGGTAGTTGCACACCTCCCTGCTGAATTATATAGAGCTGATTTGGGCCAGTTTTTTCATGATCTTTTGTGAAAAACCACATTTTCACGTAGGCTTTGGGCTAGCAGTTTAAGAGAGCAGATAGCATAGGGAAAGCCTGGTTGAAGTCCTACTTTTTAATGGTTTGTGCCAGTAGATTGCAGAGGGGTTCACATACAGATAAGAGGCAAATCATAATGTATACATTTAGCCCAAAAACCAAACATGTACCATCTACTTCTTATATTAATGCTTTTTTTTGTTATCCACCCTCTGGTATCTTTCAATACCCATGCTAATATATATATATATATATATATATATATATATATATATATATATATATATATATATATATATATATATATATATATATATATATATATATATATATATATACAGTATATGTTATGGTTCACTCTTAGTTTTCCTTATCTCCACTGTGGAATGTCCATGTTGATCCTCTTGGTTATCTTGGTCCTCTTGATCCATCCACCTGTCTTCTATAGCCAGTCAGGCCTGATCCCTTCATCACGTAGTTTTTCCTGTAATTTAATTTAATATGACTGAAGATGCAGAATTTTCTGCCAGGCCCCTTCTAATAGGGTACAGCAGACTTTGACCACACGTCCTCTAGACTGACTACATGCCTTCTATCAAATCAAAACTGGAATTTGTACTCAAAACAAAAGTTATAAAAGTATGCTAGACATTTATAGAATAAATTATACCTAGTTTGATGTTTGTGACAAACGGTGAATTAATTATTGATTTAGACTGCTTGAAATGGCATTTTATAGATTTTATGTATTTCTATCAAGTCAAAACTGTCATTTTTCCTCAAAACAAAGGTTGTAAAAGTATGCTAGACATTTATAGAATAAATCATACCTAGCTTGATGTTTCTGTGACAAACGGTGAATTAGTTATTGATTTATACATTTTTAAATGGCTTTTGGCGAATGTCTGAATGCCTGATGAATGTCTGTTGAATGTCCGAATGTGTGAATATCAAACCAACTTTACCTCGGTAGGTGTAGCTAGCTAAACTAGCAAGTCTGTTTGTTTGGTTACCAAGGCAACTACTGCAGCTATCTGGTAAACTTGATAGCAAGGGAGAACGAACATGGCGCTCTATCTAAAATATCTAAAACTCCGTGTTGCTAGTCTGCTAGTGCGTCGTGGAAAACACCTTCCACATGTTTATTATTTGACATAGAATCCCTTGTTGATTATCCTTTACATAGTGCCAATAATAGCCTACTGCTCCTCCAAAACAAATAGTTTGAGTCAAACAAAATGAATGTTATGTAGTACATCCTATATGCTGAATCTTATTGGACAATTAGGTCTTGTCCAATATAAAAAACATTTAAAGCTGCAATATGTAACTTTTTGACCAACCCGACCTAATTCACACAGAATTTGGAGATATAGTCCTGTCCTTCTCATTGAAAGCAAATCTAAGAAGCGTTCTATGTGAACTATTTCTAATCTTCGCATGCTTAAATTTGTTTTTTGCGTCTTTTACTTTAGATTTTGTACACCAGCTTCAAACATACAATAATACGTATGGTTATGGGAAATTCACAGCTGGTTATATGGTACAATGATTGTTTTGTTACATAAACTGAAATTAGGCAAACTTTTAGAATTTCTGCAACCAGGAAATGGCAGAGTGATTTCTGTATAGTGCATCTTTATCTGACATCTGTTTGTCTACTCACTTTCAGTGAAGGCTGTTGAGCAGAAGCACATGTTGTTTGGAAGACCAATAATGCTGCAACCCAGCAATGACTACTGCTTACTGTATCATCAGGGCTTTGTCAACGCCTATAGCAAAAAATCCCTCATGCCAGTGTGGAACTCATACACTTTGGACAAACCTGTAAGTCATTTCATCTAAAGGCCATCATTTTTACAAATCAGTAACTGATCAAGTGTAATTTGTTAGACACATTCATTTGAACTTTCAGTTAATTCTTACTTTGATATGTCAATGTCATGACACTTGCACATCCACAAGTCTTCAAATTACCTATTCTTTAGTCAAACATGAGCTATGATGAGTTTAAATATTGCCTCTCAAAGATCATCCACAGAAGCTAACTTTGATTAAATTATATCTAAAGGAAGGTTAGAATGTAAATTGACATACAAAGTACAGGGGTCATCATTGTCAAAATGCATTGGAGAAGATCCAAAGTTGCTCTTTTGCTATTGTCTTCTCCAATGTTGTCCTTGCTTCCCTTGGATGTTTTCAAAAGTTTGTGGAGGGTGGATGTGAGTAATGCAGGAAGGACTTTTGTAATTTCCTCCTCTTTGTCACCCTCTGTAGGAAAACATGGACCCTTTGCCAGCAGTCACACCAGACTGTCTGAGGGCTGATGTCCGCATCGCGGCAGATAAAAGTCCCAGATGTGACCAGTATGCTCCAGCCAGGAACATTACCCACGGTTTCCTCTACCCTCCCAGTACGTGTGATGATTTCACATCTATACTTTCAAATACACTAGTCTTAAGCAAACAGAATAAGGCTGAAACAACAAAAAAGTCTAACTCCCACCCCCTTAACTTTGTTTTTCTATGTCATTTAGTTAGCAGACACTCATAACCAGAGAGATTTGCTGTAAGTGATGTAATAGTAGAATGTATGTCAAAAAGAAACTGTTGTTCATCTGGTCTCCCCCCCACTAAAATAATAATATACTTCTCCCCCCAGGCATCCAGCTGTCAAAATAATGAGGAATTTAGTCTTATTGAAGTATCTCGTTTGTTATTTCTTGTGACGTCCAGATCTCAACAAGACAGCACAGGAGGAGTATGATGGCCTGTTGATGAGCAATGTTGTACCCATGTATCCTGAGTTTAAGAGTACGTACACTCTTCACAGTCTGAGACAGCTCTCTCTTGCTTCCTTCAAACTCATATTTTCCTCTCTTGTTCACTCACTGTACTCGAATTCAGCTTGTCTCTCTACTTCTCTCCCTTATTCACATCTCCTACATGTTATATGATTAAACATACATTTAATTTCTATTATTTATATGTACTTTTATTTTGAAATTACATTTGTATTTAGTTTTCACACAACATAAAAGAAGAACATCAACAAATAAAACAGACACAACAAACACAGTCAACACCACACGTCATACAAGTAGCTTCAGCTCATGATAAATAGATACACATGTCTTTATTTTATAGAGATCTGGGATTACTTCCAGACTACATTGCTGAAAAAATATGCCGGTCAATATAATGGCATTAATGTGGTGACAGGCCCGGCATTTGACTACAACTACGACGGACAGTTTGATTCTCAAGACCAGATACAACAGTATGTGAGCTTTTCTTTATCATACAAAACAGAGCCAATTGTGTGTTCTAACATGGGGAACATGCCATGGAGCAGAGAGGAAGCGAAGTTTATAAATCTCACAAAAGGCAATCATGAAACACATAGTGTTGCAGAGCGCTATCAATGGGGCACAGATGATTGCAGCGATGCCAGACACTTCAGTCTTAACCAGTGTTTTATTTCTTGTTTTCATTAAGGTTTGTAACAGGTACACAGATTCCAATCCCAACCCATTACTTTGCAGTTCTCACGAGCTGTAAGGACTCGCAACCAGTGAGCAGCTGTAACAATGAGCTACAGACAGTTTCCTTCTTGATACCACACAAAGCGGACAACTCAGAGAGTTGTAATGTAAGGCAACCATATCACCTCAAAGCACTGCACACTTTCTTTGTAAAAAAAATAACAAAAAACAAGAAAAACTGGACAGGTCTAAGTACTTGAATTGCAAGTACAGAGTGTTTTGGAATGATGTACATTCTGTACTCTCTCCTACTACTGACAAACACGTAGTGAAATGCAAAAACAATTGTGTTGTAAAGTTGAGAACACCTATACTTTCATCTGTTTTGAAGACAGTGTAACCTTTTACATGACCCTTTCCCAACACCTGGCAACTATCATGATGTTTTGGTGAGAAACCCTGGTTCGCACATTGATGTGGATTGTGTCTAACGTTAGCTAACCTGTAGCTAGCTAGCCTGCCTCTCTAGCATTATCCAATTATAATGTCACATAACCAGTAGTATCTAGACAATACACTTGTATAAGCTATGACCTAACTAATTTGTAATGAGCTAGCTAGCTAGGTAAGCTAACATTAGCTAAAAAGTTAGCTAGCATGCCTTTCTCACCCAAAGTATGGGTGAGAACACCCATACGTTCATCTGTTTTGAACACAGTCAACTTTTGCATGCCCCTTTCCCAACACCTGGCAACTATCATGATGTTTTGGTGGAAAACCTCTGGTTCGCAACTTGATCTCATTGTTTTTGTCTGTACCTCTGTCTTGTCAACACCTAAGTAGTGATAATTAGGGTCTGTGTCACTGATCCGCTTGTTTTTATACTTCCACAGAATGGTGACACGGCATCTCTATGGGTTGAAGACCACCTGTGGTTCCACCAATCACGTGTCAGAGATGTAGAGTGGCTCACAGGATTGGATTTCTATCAAGGCAGCACCAGGCCTATCCCGGAACTTCTAAAAGTAAAGACTCGGCCAACTGCTGCCATTCACAGAAGGCCTTGAAATGAATGACCTTTTGAAATATACATGTATTGGTAGAGGTATTTGATCATTATAAAAACATACATTTTATTTAGTTTGTCTAGTGTGGGTATTTATCCACTTGTTAATAAATATTTAATGATTCAAATCAATGCAGGGAGGAATGCAAATGTCATGAAACATGTACAATGCTTCTGTAGGCCACAATCACCACACAAGTCTTTTCCACCTTTAAATTCCTGTGCAGAGATTATCCCCTAATCTTCTGACTTCCACAGAAAGACGTGTTTGACAATTACAGGAAACATATCAGCTAAATGACTTAATGTACAGTGTCTTCGGAATGTGTACAGACCCCTTGACTTTTTCCACATTTTGTTATGTTACAGCCTTATTCTAAAATGGATTCAATAAAAAAATCCTCAATCTACACACAATATCCCATAATGACAAAGTGAAAACAGGTTTTTAGAAATTTTAACAAATGTATTAAAAGCAAAAAAACAGAAATACCTTATTTACAAAATAATTCAGACCCTTTGCTATGAGACTTGCATCCTGTTTCCATTGATCATCCTTGAGATGTTTCTACAACTTAATTGCAGTCCACCTGTGGTAAATTAAATTGATTGGACATAATTTGGAAAGGCACACACCTGTCTATATAAGGTCCCACAGTTGACAGTGAAAGTCAGCTCAAAATCCAAGCCATGAGATCGAACTAACTGTCCGTAGAGCTCCTAGACAGGATTGTGTTAAGACACAGATCTGGGGAAGGGTACCAAAACATTTCTGCAGCATTGTGGGTCCCCAAGAACACAGTGGTTTGGAACCACCAAGACTTTTCCTCGAGCTGGCCGTCCGGCCAAACTGAGCAATCGGGGGAGAAGGGCCTTGGCAGGGAGGTGACCAAGAATCGGATGGTCACTCTGACAGAGCTCCAGAGTTCCTCTGTGGAGATGGGAGAACCTTCCAGAGGGACAACCATCTCTGCAGCACTCCACCAATCAGGCCTTTATGGTAGAGTGGCCAGACGGAAGCCACTCCTCAGTAAAAGGCACATGACAGCCCGCTTGGAGTTTGCCAAAATGCACCTAAAGACTCTCAGACCATGAGAAACAAGATTCTCTGGTCTGATGAAACCAAGATTGAACTCTTTGGCCTGAGTGCTAAATGTAATGTCTGGAGGAAACCTGGCACCATCCCTACGGTGAACCATGGTGGTGGCAGCATCATGCTGTGGGTTATGTTTTTCAGCGGCAGGGACTGGGAAACTAGTCAGGATCGAGGCAAAGATGAACGGAGCAAAGTACAGAGAATTCCTTGATGAAAACCTGCTCCAGAGGGCTCAGGACCTCAGACTGGGGCAAAGGTTCACCTTCCAACAGGACAACGACCCTAAGCACACAGCCAAGACAACGCAGGAGTGGCTTTGGGAGAAGTCTCTGAATGTCCTTGAGTGGCCCAGCCAGAGCCTGGACTTGAACCCGATCGAGCATCTCTTGAAATACCCCAAAATAGCTGTGCAGCAACTCTCCCCATCCAACCTGACAGAGCTTGAGAGAATCTGCAGAGAAGAATGGGAGAATCTCTCCAAATACAGGTGTGCCAAGCTTGTAGCGTCATACCCAAGAAGACTCGAGGCTGTAATCGCTACCAAAGGTGCTTCAACAAATAAAGGGTCTGAATACTTATGTAAATGTGATTTTTACGTTTTTGCTTTGTCATTATTGAGTATTGTGTGTAGATTGAGGGGAAAAAACGATTCAATCAATTTTAGAATAAGGCTGTAACCTAACAAAAAGTGGTCTGAATACTTTCCGAAGGCACTGTATAATGCAGTATTTCCACTCAGCCAAACCCTCACATGGCATTACTGTTATCTGCTGGCATAGATACAGCAATGCTGTGGAAGACCTTTTGACTTTTTTAATTTTATTTGTTGAACATGTTAATAATGCATCATGATTTATATGTAATAGTGTAAAATGTATTTATGAACAGTTATGGTTCTTCCAAGTAATGAGCATTTGGCCTTATGTCCACAGTCAGTCTGATGAGTAATACACTTTGCAGTAGCATTGAGTGGATTATTGGTTATTGTAAGTGCAGTGTAACATATTGAGTATTCAACTTCTTATGAACATTTCAAAGGAGGATATGATGGCAAAGTAGATTTCAGTTTTTATTCCTGACATCACATTCCCAGAAAATAAATTGTCCCAATGTACTTTTATGCCCAATGTACTCTATCCCTATGTAAAAGGCTGAGCAACGTATTGTATCCAGTTATCACCATTCATACTCATGGGTTTTTAATGACTCAATTAGCGTGGAAAGGGTGTTGCCAGGTGAATTTCTTTCCAACCGATACATAGGGGCAGTTTCGAGGACATAGATTAAGCCTAATCCTGGATTAAATGGCAGTTTTAAAACTGGACTAATTGAAATAGCATTTCTCAGACATGGTTTAAAATAGTCCCAGACTTGCCCTAGTCTAAATTCAAAAAGTCTGATTTGCAGACGAACGATTAAAGTTCATCTAGATCTAAGTGAGGGCTCAAATTAAACCTGGCCAGAGGCAGGTTTATCTTCAGATTAATGGATGCTGGCCCCCAGGTTGACCTTAGCAATGATTACATGAACTATTTCAATGATGATCAAAGAGCACCACCAAGGCCAGACAGAAGGGTGGTTATATTAAATAATGGCGCCGGAGGAGATGCCTGCCGTTTTACGGTCTCCTAACCAATTGTGCTATTGTGTGTTCTTTCGTGTTATTTGTAACTTATTTTGTACATATTGTTTCTGCCTCCAAAATAGCAAAATAGACAAACTACGATCACGAATGGGACATTAAAAACTGCTTGAAACATGTTGGTATTACAGACTCAGTTAGGGACAAGTTGAAAATGTTAGTGAAGACACTTGCCAGTTGGTCAGTGCATGCTCAGAGTACACGTCCTGGTAATCCGTCTGGCCCTGTGAATGTTGACCCGTTTAAAGGTCTTACTCACATCGGCTACGGAGAGCGTGATCACACAGACGTCCGGAACAGCTGATGCTGTCATGCATGCTTCAGTGTTGCTTTCCTCGAAGCGATTTATAGAAGTAATTTGTCTGGTAGGCTCGTGTCACTGGGCAGCTCACGGCTGTGCTTCCCTTTGTAGTCTGTAAGGCACTACGGAGGGTAGTCAGTACGGCCCAGTACATCACTGGGGCCAAGCTTCCTACCATCCATGACCTCTATACCAGGCGGTGTCAGAGGAAGGCCCTAAAAATTGTCAAAGACTCCAGCAACCCTAGTCATAGACTGTTCTCTCTGCTACCGCACGGCAAGCCGTACCAGAGCGCCAAGTCTAGGTCCAAAAAGCTTCTTAACAGCTTCTACCCCAATCCATAAGACTCCTGAACAGTTAATCAAATGGATACCCAGACAATTTGCATTGTTCCCCCCCTCTCTTTTACGCTGCTGCTACTCTCTGTTTATTATCTATGCATAGTCACTTCAACTCTACCTACAATAACATATTACCTCAATTACCTCGACTAACATGTGCCCCCACACATTGACTCTGTACCGGTACCGGTATATAGCCTCGCTATTGTTATTTTACTGCTGCTCTTTAATTGTTTGTTATTAAAAACATTTACTTATCTATTTTCTACTTAACACTTATTTTTCTTAACTGCATTGTTGGTTTTGGACTCCTGACTGACACAGTCGTCTAAGGCAATGCAGCTCAGTGCAAGAGGCGACACTACAGTCCCTGGTTCGAATCCAGGGTGAATCACATCCGGCTGTGATTGGGAGTCCCATAGGACGGCGCACAATTGGCCCACCGTCGTCCGGGTTTGGCCGGGGTAGGCTGTCATTGTAAAGAATTTGGTCTCAACTGACTTGTCTAGTTAAATAAAGGTTAAATAAAATAAATTGGTTAAGGGCTCGTAAGTAATCATTTCACTGTAAGGTACATGTTGTATTCAGCACATTTGACAAATAACATTTTATTTTATTGACAGAGCAACCCACTGAATGAAATGCATATCCATGACCATTTACGCATGTACAAAGAAAATGCAACTGACATCATTTGTTTGCTTGCTTGAGCCAAGGCTTTCATCTGACTCTCTTCGGGGAAGGCTCATCCCTCCTTTCCTACTAGTACTGATCACCTTGAGGTTTTTGGCATCTTGAACCTTCCATCGTGAAATAGGAGATTTGTGTGGTGTAAGTATCAGAATAGTCTACAAAGTCTGCAATGCTATATGTGAACTGAAAGACAATTACATAAAGTTCCCTGATGCTGCTGCCCAAGCCAACTACCAGGTAGAGTTCTATGAATATGGGGGGAACTTCCCTGGAGTCATTGGCTGTATAGATGGATGTCATATTCCCATCAACCTTCATCCTGTCTTATCCCCTCCAAGCTATTGTGATCATCTGCCTCAAGAAATGATCACATTGCTGCATTAGAGAACAATTTTTTCAAGAGTTTAGTTCATTACATAATTGTATTATGGGAGTGCAAAAGATGACTAGCAATATTACACATTCCCTGCAGTCCGGGGATTGCACATGTTGAATGAATTTTTTGAATGAACGGTCCACCATCTGACTATCTGACCAAATGGTCATCATCGGGGATACCTTCCAGGGGTTGCTAGCTATCAAGTCCCCACGCTCATCTGTCTCTGATCTTACTGGGACCACCACCAGTCTTGAAACGTTTCCTACGAGCAAGAGCATTTGTCTTCTGTAAATAGATTGTTTAGCCACAGGACCTTAGAAAGACAAAACAATAATATTATATTATAAAAATAATTTGTGTTGCAAATACATTTCGGCCCCACTGTGTTTTTTTTTACAGAAGAAAACAAACATTTAAAAATTACTGATTTGTACAAGCTGTTGAAGAGTCCTTTTGTTTAATTAATTACAAATAGTAGTCCAGCGATTAATTTTCTTGTTTTCTGTTGATGAATCATTCTGTTTGTTCTTGATAATTGGGTGGTTTGGCACAATTTGCTTGAAGAGGTTTTTTTTCAAAGTCACTGACATTTTTAAACGTTTTCTCTTACCTCCGTCCATTGTTTGGTTTAGGTGACTTGGTCCAATTCCACACAAGTCTTATGTATTGGTGTCCCATCCCTGTTTTTCAAAGCATACTCAGGTTAGCACTAAGTGCACAGTATTAATCTAATTAGGTTTCAGAAAGATTAACGGGTTAGTCCTTACTTCCCTTAGTCTGGGACTCCCTAGTCTAGAATGAATTAATCTGAAGCTAAGCAATGTCTCAGAAATATTTGTAAAAAATCAGGATTAATTTAAAGTGGATTTAGCCTAGTCTTGATTTAAATTAAACTCTGTCCGGGAAACCGCCCCTTAATCTTCCAACTCCAGCCTTGAGATTATTTATTTGGATGTGATTCATAGACCATTGTCAAGGTAGAGGAAGTTGAAATAGTGAGTATGGAGCTTGTGGAACCATAGCTTGATCTGGGGAAGAGGATGTTGAACTAAAAGTTACATATGGGACCACATAATAAAAAAATGGCGTCTTGCCAAATCTAATTTGGTGTAGAACAGCTATGGTTATTAATGATCAGGACTGTGACATCAATACATTAGACATCAATAGAAATGTGTGAAGATCAATTCCAAATAAACCTAACCCAACATAAACAGGATCATTTGAAAAGCCTATAGGCTACATTTTCATCATGCATACTAGAATCCATTGCTGCTCTGCAGGTGTTGTTACCCAGCTGGTGTTCTATTGTGCACCTGGTGCAACAACTTGGGCAGAGATCATTTTAGTTCAGTTCAGAAGAAACAGACAATGATACAACTGAAAGTCAGTCATTTATTCGGAAAATGCTTGAGGGAGAAAATTACTTCCAACACATTTCTTTATCGTTTAGATGACAATTACCAGAGTGATATTCATTAATCTTGATAATTATATTGAACAAAAATATAAACTCAACATGTTAAGTGTTTGTCCCAGATATTTTCCATACGCACAAAAAGTGTATTTTTCTCAAATGTTTACATTGCTGTTAGTGAGCATTTCTCCTTTGCCAAAATAATCCATCCACCTGACAAATGTGGCATATCAAGAAGCTGATTAAACAGCATGATCATTACACAGGTGCACCTTGTGCTGGGGGCAATAAAAGGCCACTCTAAAATGTGCAGTTGTGTCACACAACGCCACAGATGTCTCAAGTTGAGGGAGCGTTGCCCAATAATTTTCTGTTAATTTCTCTACCATTAGCCGCCTCCAATGTCATTTTAGAGAATTTGGCAGTACGTCCAACCGCAGACCACGTGTACGGAGTCGTGTGGGCGAGCGGTTTGCCGATGTCAATGTTGTGAACAGAGTATCCCATGGTATGTGCAGGCATAAACTAAAGACAACCAACACAATTGCATTTTATTGATGGCTATTTGAATGCACAGAAATACCGTGACGAGATCCTGAAGCCCATTGTGAGGCCCATTCTTTTTAAGGTATCTATGACCAACAGAGATCTATCTATATATATGTGTGTATTCCCAATCATGTGAAACCCATAGATTAGGGCCTAATACATATATTTCAATTGACTGATTTCCTCATATGAACTGTAAATTGTTGCATGTTGCGTTTATATTTTTGTTCAGTATACTTTGAATAATCACAGGGTTGGCTTTCTTCGGAATAGATATTTGCTTCTTTCTCTTACAAGGAAATGAGGGCTGAACATTCTTTTCAGAAACAAAACAAATGCTGTATGGGGAATGCAACCAAAATTGCCACAGGGTGAAAACTCCTCAATCACAAAGAACAGAGGTTACATGAGAAACCCAGATATTTTGGTAAAATTGTATTCTCATGGAAGGAGATTGAGTCAATTGCTTGTGTGATTACGGTCTTCATTATTTGGGTTTAAAGTTTCATTATGTTCCAAGAATTCTGTCTCTCTGATCCACATCTGTTGCACCTAAGATCTGGGAAACTCCCCAGGGCTGGGACACAATTAGCAAAGTGTGTGTGTGTGTGTGTGTCTCAGTGGGCCATTGAATTATCTGCACCAGATGGTCACAAAACAACAAGGCTCTTCTGAGATGATTGAGCACAAGAACTCTTCTTCAAATTGATCTGTTTGTTTTTCATAACTGAAGGGGACACTGGAAGAGAAGGCCCACATTCGTCATGATGTAAAATATTAGGTTGATAAGGAACATATTTATAATATGCATGAAGTATTTTATGTAATTGAGTTGGAAAGTGTGTATGCAAACTGTGAGTCAATGTATGTTGGTGGCATTTCAAGGCAAATATTTCAATGTTCAATATTTCAATGTTCAGAATTGGACCATGAAAATCATACACTGCTCAAAAAAAATAAAGGGAACACTTAAACAACACAATGTAACTCCAAGTCAATCACACTTCTGTGAAATCAAACAGTCCACTTAGGAAGCAACACTGATTGACAATAAATTTCACATGCTGTTGTGCAAATGGAATAGACAAAAGGTCGAAATTATAGGCAATTAGCAAGACACCCCCAATAAAGGAGTGATTCTGCAGGTGGTGACCACAGACCACTTTTCAGTTCCTATGCTTCCTGGCTGATGTTTTGGTCACTTGTGAATGCTGGCGGTGCTTTCACTCTAGTGGTAGCATGAGACGGAGTCTACAACCCACACAAGTGGCTCAGGTAGTGCAGCTCATCCAGGATGGCACATCAATGCGAGCTGTGGCAAGAAGGTTTGCTGTGTCTGTCAGCGTAGTGTCCAGAGCATGGAGGCGCTACCAGGAGACAGGCCAGTACATCAGGAGACGTGGAGGAGGCCGTAGGAGGGCAACAACCCAGCAGCAGGACCGCTACCTCCGCCTTTGTGCAATGAGGAGCACTGCCAGAGCCCTGCAAAATGACCTCCAGCAGGCCACAAATGTGCATGCTGGGTTGTTGCCCTCCTACGGCCTCCTCCACGTCTCCTGATGTACTGGCCTGTCTCCTGACAGGCGCAGCGTGGTAAGTGTTCATGTTATTTTTATTAGAACAGAAACACTAAACAAAATAACAAAAAGAGTGAAACGAAAACAAAACAGTCCTGTCAGGTGCAGCAACACAAAACAGAAAACAACTACCCACAAAACCAACATGGAAAATGGCAACCTAAATAGGCTCCCCAATCAGAGACAATGAGAAACAGCTGTCTCTGATTGGGAACCAATTCAGGCCACCATAAACCTACATACCCCTAAACCATACAAAATCCCCATAGATAAACAAAAACCCTAGACAAGACAAAAGCCCCTAGACAATACAACAACTAAACAAACCACCCTTGTCACACCCTGACCTAACCAAAAAATAAAGAAAACAAATATAACTAAAGTCAGGGTGTGACACTCTTTTTGGACAGGATTCAGATGTTTAACAGCAGCTCTTTATCTTTCCGGTGTCATGGGTCTTTATGGAACCGCACCATAGCAGGCAATTGTTGCAGATATTCTATCCCCCCCCAAAATCCCTGGATAAGTTAATGGAAACATAGCTTGTGACAATCTCTGAGGAAAACAACATGCACTTTTAGCACCCTTAAGGCAAGTGTATCCCTACTCTGGTTCCCGAGTACCCCCAACAGCACACATTTTTGTTGTAGCCCCAAACATAAAAATGATTAGTTGACAAGTTGAATCAGGTGTGCTTGTCTGGGGCTACAATAAAAAGGTGTGCTGTTGGGGGTACTTGAGGACTGGAGTTGGGAAACACTGCTCTTGGCTACTTGATAGTTAGCTCTCAAAAAACCTTATACAGCCCCACAGTGAAGGTGTCATAATACCCATAAAACCTAGCGTTCAAAACAGGGAAATGCTTCCAATCGTTTTTCCACCATTCATTTTTCCCGTAGGGGATTTTAGAAACACTTAAAATAAGGGCTGTGCTTCGTGTAGGCTTACCCTGGCGTGACATTTTGATAACCATGTAAATTTCTCTTGGACAAGGTGACTTTTATCAATATATTTCGGCTGTATTTATTCTCATATTCAAAAATACTAATTAACATCAAAGTAGACATCATGCAAGACTACAAATCCCTGCAAGCTCCTGCACGTAATCTCTAGCTGAAACCTTTTGCTAAACAAGTATTGTGTCAATTTATAACTTGCACATAACAGTTCACAGAATTGTCCATTTAAAGAAATGTAGCCAATTCATTACTACATTTAGCTAACATTAAAAAGTTAAACCAGAGAGTCTCGTCCAGATCACCGTGGTATTTGTAGTTCTTTATGATAGCCATACATTTTTTGTGGGTAAATACAGGCAAATATATTGATAAAAGTCACCTTGGCCTAGAGAGATTTACATGGTTATCAAAACGTCACACCAGCGTAAGCCTACACAAAACACAGCCCATATTTTAAGTGTTTCTAAAATCCCCTATGGGAAAATGAATTGTGGAAAAACGATTGCAAACATTTCCCTGTTTGACTGCTAGGTTTTATGGGTAATATGACTCATACTGTGCTACTCTATTATCTGTAGGGTTTTCAGGAGTTAGCTTTGGCCCGAATGGCTGCATGTGAACTACAATTCCGACATGTGCGAATAATCACTTTTCACTGCTTGTAGCCTAGTGGTTAGAGCGTTGGGCCAGTAACCGGAAGGTTGCTGAATTGAATCCCTGAGCTGACAAGGTAAAAATCTGTTGTTCTGCCCCTGAGCAAGGCAGTTAACCCACTGTTCTCCGGGAACCCGAAGAAGGCAGCCCCCTCTCTCTTGATTCAGAGGGGTTGGGTTAAACGCAGAAGACACATTTCAGTTGAATACATTCAGTTGGACAACTGACTATTCCTCTTATTTTCTCTTTGTTCAGTTCCTCCTATCTCGTCTCAATGTGAACCAGTGAGATGCTTGTATAAAATACATTGGAGGGGAAACTACCAGAAGAATAACATCTGATGTAATAACAAAGTGGCTTAGTTTGTATGTAGACAATGAGGTAATGTTGACTTGATCTTTTAACCATGAGCTATCACTGACTCACTGAAAGCATAATAAACAGCAGATGACTGTTGGTAGTCTGGAAGTATCTGTGAGACTGTTTCTGGTCGGTGGTTTTCTTTACCATGTGGCAGATGGTTATATACACACAACAAACACACCTTGTTTGAGATTTGTGCGGTGAGAAATCCTTTCCAACAAACTCTCTAGGAATATAAACTGATTATGAGTGTTTATGCGCTCTCTTGGGAAGAATATACAATGATCTCACAGGATTGTCAGCCTACAAACCAAAATATAAATGCAACAATTTCAAAGACTTTACTGAGTTACAGTTCAAATAAGGAAATTAGTCAATTGAAATAAATTCATTAGGCCCTAATCTATAGATTTCACATGACTGGGAATATAGAAATGCATCTGTTGGTAACAGTTCTGCATGGCCAAAATTCCTCCACAGTGACATGAGAGACTGATCAACAACTACAGGAAGTGTTTGGTTGGAGTCATTGCAGCTAAAGGTGGCACAACCAGTTATTGACTGTAAGGGGGCATTTACTTTTTCACACAGGGGCATTGGGTGTTGCATAACTTTGTTTATGAAATAACTGTCATTGTTATGTTCACTCAGGTTCCCTTTATCTGATATTAGGTTTTGATTGAAGATCTGATAACATTCAGTATGCAAAATATGCAAAAGTAGAGACAATTAGAAAGGGGGATAATACTTTTTCACAGCAATGTTTGGGGTGAGTTGGACCGCAGAGTGAAGGAAAAACAGCCAACAAGTGCTCAGCATATGTGGGAACTCCTTCAAGACTGTTGGAAAAGCATTCCATGTGAAGCTGTTTGAGAGAATGACAAGTGTGCAAAGCTGTAATCAAGGCAAAGGGTGGCTACTTTGAAGAATCTAAAATATACTTTTTTGGTTACTACATGATTCTATATGTGTTATTTCAGAAAACCCTTGAATGAGTAGGTATGTCCAAACTGTTGACTGGTACTGTTTACGTCCATGAAATACAAAACATTCCTGAGGAGCAACAGTTATGATTAGTACAAAATAATTAGCTGGGATTGGGGAAAAAGTGTGTGTGTATGTAAACTCAGCAAACTCAGCAAAAAAAAGAAACAGACCTTTTTCAGGACCCTGTCTTTCAAAGATAATTCGTAAAAATCCAAATAACTTCACAGTTCTTCATTGTAAACGGTTTAAACACTGTTTCCCATGCTTGTTCAATGAACCATAAACAATTAATGATCTCAATCCCATTGAGCACGTCTGGGACCTGTTGGATCGGAGTGAGGGCTAGGGCCATTCCCCCCGGAAATGTCTGGGATCTTGCAGGTGCCGTGGTGGAAGAGTGGGGTAACATCTCACAGCAAGAACTGGCAAATCTGGTACAGTCCACGAGGAGGAGATGCACACCAGATACTGACTGTTACTTTTGATTTTGACCCCCCCTTTGTTCAGGGACGCATTATTCTATTTCTGTTAGTCACATGTCTGTGGAACTTGTTCAGTTTATGTCTCAGTTGTTGAATCTTGTTATGTTCATACAAATATTTACACATGATAAGTTTGCTGAAAATAAACGCAGTTAACAGTGAGAGGACGATTCTTTTTTAGCTGAGTTTATGTATGTATGTATGCATGTATGTACAGTTGAAGTCGGAAGTTTACATACACCTGAGCCAAATGCATTTTATCCCAGTTTCACAATTTCTGACATTTAATCATCGTAAAAATGCCCTGTCTTATGTCAGTTAGGATAACCACTTTATTTTAATAAATGTGAAATGTCAGAATAATAGTAGAGAGAATGATATATTTCAGCTTTTAGTTCTTTCCTCACATTCCCAGTGGGTCAGAAGTTTACATACACTCAATTAGTATTTGGTAGCATTGCCTTTACATTGCTTAACTAAGTTGGGTGAATTTTGGCCCATTCCTCCTGACAGAGCTGGTATAACTGAGTCAGGTTTGTAGGCGTCCTTGCTCACACACGCTTTTTCAGTTCAGCCCACAAATTGTCTATAGGATTGAGGTCAGGGCTTTGTGATGGCCACTCCAATACCTTGACTTTGTTGTCCTTAAACCATTTTGCCACGATTTTGGAAGTATGCTTGGGGTCATTGTCCATTTGCGACAAAGCTTTAACTTCCTGAAAGATGTCTTGAGATGTTGCTTCAATATATCCACATAATTTTCCCTTCTCATGATGCCATCTATTTTGTGAAGTGCACCAGGCCCTCCTGCAGCAAAGCACCCGCACAATATGATGCTGCCACCCCCATGCTTCACGGTTGGGATGGTGTTCTTCGGCTTGCAAGCCTCACCCTTTTTCCTCCAAACATAACGATGGTCATTTTGGCCAAACAATTCTATTTTTGTTTCATCAGACCAGAGGACATTTTTCCAAAAAGTACAATATTTTTCCCCATGTGCAGTTGCAAACCGTAGTCTGGCTTTTTTATGGTGGTTTTGGAGCAGTCGCTTCTTCCTTGCTGAGCGGCCTTTCAAGTTATGTCAATATAGTACTCGTTTTACTGTGGATATTGATACTTTTGTATCTGTTTCCTCCAGCATCTTCACAAGGTCCTTTGCTGTTGTTCCTGGATTGATTTGAACTTTTCGCACCAAAGTACGTTCATCTGTAGGAGATAGAACGCTTCTCCTTCCTGAGCGGTATGACGGTTGCGTGGTCCCATGGTGTTAATACTTGCATACTATTGTTTGTACAGATGAACGTGGTACCTTCAGGTGTTTGGAAATTGCTCCCAAGGATGAACCAGACTTGTGGGGGTCCACAATTATTTTTCTGAGGTCTTGGCTGATTTCTTTAGATTTTCCCATGGTGTCAAGCAAAGAGGCGCTGAATTTGAAGGTAGGCCTTGAAATACATCCACAGGTACATCTCCAATTGACTCAAATGATGTTAATTAGCCTATCAGAAGCTTCTAAAGCCATGACATAATTTTCTGGAATTTTCTAAGCTGTTTATAGGCACAGTCAACTTAGTGTATGTAAACTTCTGACCCACTGGAATTGTGATACTGTGAATTATAAGTAAAATTATCTGTCTGTAAACAAATGTTGGAAAAATGACTTGTGTCATGCACAAAGTAGATGTCCTTACCGACTTGCCAAAACTATAGTTTGTTAACAAGAAATGTGTGTGGTTGAAAAACAAGTTTTAATGACTCCAACCTAAGTGTATGTAAACTTCCGACTTCAACTGTCCATACATATACACAAACTTTTGTTTCTCAAATCCCAGCAATTTTTTTGTTTTCAAATATTTTCTGGCAAACAGTTCTTCAACGAAACAAACCAGAGGTAGACCTCTCTGGCCTTGCAACAGCAAGTCTAGGGGATTATTCACAGGGTCAGCCTTTTGCGCACTCAGTCAGGATATGTGCACCTAAAGAGTTCCTGCACTGGAGATGCTGTGGCTATTTCCACAGACATAGCAGGGTTGTTACTGGACAAGGGGGAAGGTTGGAATGTCTTTATAGTTCTCTGTTGCAGGCATCCTTTGTGAGTGAGTTGTTGGACATAAGAACTCTCTGGTGGGTACAGCTCCTGCTGAGGCTCTGCTTGTGGTTGGAACGGCAAAGTCTGTCTTCAGGTCTTCACCTTGATTATCTGTTAAATCCAGGACATTTTCCTTTGAAAGCAACAGATGGTCAATGTGTACTGTGCATTGTCTCAGACCATCATGAATCAGGTAAGTAACTAGTCAAAGGCGCTTGAGCACTGTTGCTCTGATTCACTTTTCTTTCCTGTCACAGAAGTTGCTGACATGAACAGAGTTGTCTCCTGTCAGGCTTCTTAGAGTGGAAAGGGATCTGTTGTGATAAGTATTTTGTTTTTGTTGATTGTCTTCCACTGTTCTGGAAGATCAGGATTGAGTAGGATGAATCTGGTCCATAGCTGACATTTTAGGAAGAGTTCCGCTGGCTTGCAGCCCGTCACAGTGTGTGGTGTGCTTCTGTACATCAAAAATAAGTTTGCCAGTCAATGTTGTAATGTCACAGTTCTACAAGACTCTTCTCCCAGAACGACTTCAGTCTGCACTATCCTTTCAGGGTGGTACGCTGGTACAAGCGTTTGCTTGATACCGTTGCGCCTCAGGAATATTTTGTACTCCATGGACGTAAACTGTGGTCCGTTAGTGACCATTTCCTCTGGCAGCCCATGAGAAGAAAATAGATTTCACTGAACTTCTATGGTTTTGGCTGAGGTCGTGGCAGACGTCGGGATTACCTCCAACCATTTTGAATGGCTGTTGACGAGTACTAAAACATCCTGTTTGTCTATCTCAGCAAAGTCAATGTGTGTTTTCTGCCATACACTGCTTGACCACAGTTTTGTACTGTTTTTTCGATGTCACTGTCTAGGTTGGGCCACCACACATAGCTTCTTGCAAACGCCTTCATGCGACAAATGCCTGGGTGTCTTTGGTGTACATCACTCAGTCGTTCTCAGTGTGCTGAGGGAATGATGAATCTCAGTACCCATAATACACATTCATGTTCTTCAGCTCGGTACTTCGGTTGAAGAACGGTCGTAGAGCTTCATCCTCTTTGTAGTTTGGCCATTCATTTAAAGTGAACTCTCGCACTCTGCTTCGAGTTGGGTCTTTGCGTGTGCTCTGTGCAATATCATTCGCCTGCACAGGCAACTCATCCACGAAAGAGATGTGAAAGACGTTACCTTCGTTGGTTGTTTTGTCTTCATTGCCTCTCAACAGCCGGGAAAGCGAGTGTGTGTTTGCATGGCCCTCTGATTTTCGGTATTCAACCTCATAGGCGTATGCCATCAGGATCAGTGCCCACCGCTGCATCCTCAATGCTGCTAAGGTAGGGATGGCTGACTTGGGTCCCAAAACTATTTCAAATGTTGCTATATAAGACCGAATCCAGGTGGTGAGTCACAATATAACCTAGTAAGGGTATGTTCTCACCAGAGAAGGTAGAGAGCTGCATATTGCTTTTCTCAAGGGGTAGGTGAGAGAGTGATTCACTATACACCTTCTCAGACACTAGTCTCACTGCAGCTCTGCTATCTAACTGCATTTCTACTCTCTTGCCCTCTAAATGTACATTTACAGCAATGCCATTATTTCCATCTGAAGCTGTGTATACTGTATAAACTACAAAAAGTTAATATTAATTTTACTTTCGTTTAACTTCATTTTCAACATACTGAGTCTGGGCTTGCGTTTTTCTATTCAAAACATGAAAAAAATATATATATTTCCTATTTGAATTTGCTTACCTGGGTTGAGTGATTACTGAGAAGAAAAAAAAAATCCTACTCAAGGAGTGGGGAAAAACAAGGATGATAAGCAGCATCACCATGTGGTATCAGTAACAGGGCTGGTGCTGCTTATCATCCGTGTTTTTCCCCACTCCTTGAGTAGGATTTTTTTTCCCAGTCCCCTTTCTTTTTCGGAGAAAACACTTTGTTTACTGTTGCCGCCTCCTTCACTTTCCCAGGAAATTCAAGAGTATTCCTAGATGCCCTCTCCATTGAAAAAGCAATGTCACATGCTCCCTTTCCGCTAGCAATTTTCTCTGTATTGCCTCGCTTTCAAACCACTCACAAAACGGTCGCACAGTATTTATGCTGCTGTAGTTTATGTGTCGGGAGGCTAGGGTCAGTCTGTTATATCTGGAGTATTTCTCCTGTCTTATCCGGTGTCCTGTGTGAATTTAAGTATGCTCTCTCTAATTCTCTCTTTCTTTCTTTCTTTCTCTCGGAGGAGGACCTGAGCCCTAGGACCATGCCTCAGGACTACCTGGCATGTCCCCAGTCCATGACTCCTTGTTGTCCCCAGTCCATCTGACCGTGCTGCTGCTCCAGTTTCAACTGTTCTGCCTGCGGCTATGGAACCCTGACCTGTTCACTGTGATTACTATTATTTGACCATGCTGGTCATTTATGAACATTTGAACATCTTGGCCATGTTCTGTTATAATCTCCACCCGGCACAGCCAGAAGAGGACTGGCCACCCCTGGTTCCTTTCTAGGTTTCTTCCTAGGTTTTGGCCTTTCTAGGGAGTTTTTCCTGCTTCTACACCTGCATTGCTTGCTGTTTGGGGTTTTAGGCTGGGTTTCTGTACAGCACTTTGATATATCAGCTGATGTAAGAAGGGCTATATAAATTTGATTTGATTCATTTACATTTCGGCCGTACTCACAGTACAAAGTTGTTTTAGAGCTACAATGTAGTCAGCGATTAACTCGCCCTTTTGCTTGTCCACCTTTTGGATAAGAAATCTTTCTGCAAGTGTGAGCAGTTTCAGCTTGTAATGGTCAGATAGATAGTATTTCACTAAGCTGCAGGTAGCTGAGCTCGCTAGGCTTATCTGGCATGGAGAGATTCTTCAGTAGTCTATAGGCTTTAGGTCCTATGACTGATAGGAATACACCGACCTTCTCATCTTAACATCGTTTGCCAACATCCACTGTTCCATGCATTCAAGGTAAGACTCAAAATCTTCTTGTCCTTCTTTATATTCGGATATGTTGCCTATTGACACCATGTTTGCTAGCTTAGCCAGTCTCTCGTTAGCTAAATTCTGTGCCTCAAAATACACTTTTCTATTAACTTGGCTAGCTACGGGTTCATATCTCATCTATGAGAAACCTAATGGTTTTAGGCATCCCATCCTCGTCGCCACTGTAATATATTTGGGGATATTAAATAAAAGAGAGCGAGACCGAAAGTAAGCTGGATGCTGCCATGCTGGTCAGTTTAATGTCAAGATCCTCTACTTCTTCTTCTGTGGGGTTTATCAGCGATTAGCATCCAATGTTATGGTGCATTACCGCCACCTATTGTACTGGAGTGTCAGCCAGAGACAAACTAAATCCTACCTGCCAGCCCTGTTGCTCTTAAAAAATATATTTGAGACTATATCTAATAAAGTTCTACTCAATATACTCTTTAAACTAATTTCCTGTATCCCCTTCTCCCTCATACTAGATCTCAGCCTCTCTCTCTTTCCCTCTGATACTGCCCACACTGTAGCAATACATGCCCCACGATCTCGGTTTCCTGGCAAAAATCACACTTTCCTGTTGAAGTCTTATTCAACTGGCTGTGTCCCACCCTTAATATTGTAAAAATAGCCTCCTCTCTTTTGTCCCTTCCTGCCGTCCTACCCTCCCCGACTTTCCTCTGTACTTGAAATAAATGTACGCCCTTATCTCTATTCCGCTGATCCTGCCATCTCTGCACCATCACTCTCCATATCAAGCTTTTTGCCTCGGTCTTGCTCATTGAAACTACAACATCAACATCCCCACTACTAAGTGTTTGTTTTACCAGTATATCAACTGCCTCGTTCCCCTCCACCCCCACATGGGCTGGGACCGAAGTAAATCTTATCCTTATACCCATCTGTCTAATCCTGTCATGGGTTTGTAGTACATCATAAACGCGAGGTACAGTAAAGGACTGGAGACTCATCAACACTGCAGATGAATCAGAGCAAATAACTACTCTGTCTGGCTTGACTTCCTCCACCCACTGCAAGGCCAACAGTATGGCCATCTGTAAATGGCTCCAAAATCCTGATACACAGTATCCAGATGTCTATTAAACAAATCAGATGAGATCAACACCTTCCCTATATTTCTGTAGTCTCTCCAACACTTCTAGATCAACTACTGGAGGTGAGTGTAGCCATGGTGGATTTACAGGAATCGCTACCGTTGGACTAAACTACCTTCCATACAGCCCCATTTCCTTCGCCTGGGTATTACCCACCCACCCAAAGCACCCAAAGCTCATCCTTGCTTATGTTCCCAGCATGCCTGTAAAATCCCTTTCACAGGATGAGACACCCCATGTCCCTGTAGGTTGGCCCAATAATGAATTGCCAGTTGCTGTCTCCTAATCTGCAATGACCTATTCCCCATCTCCACCTGTAGTGCAGCCACTGGGGAGGTCCGAAACGCCCCACTACATATTCTGAGTCCTTGCCCCTGTATGACATTTAGCCTTTCCAATGAGGTCCGGGCTGACGAACCATACGCTATACTGCCATAGTATATTACAGATCAGATCAATGCAACATACCTGGTCCTCAATGAGGAACGCCCAGCCCCCCACTCCTTCCCCGTCAGACAGCGCATCACATTTAGCACCTTATACTTTCCCACCACTCTCTCAATGTGTTCTGCCCAGATCAGTCTAGTGCCAAAGTATATCCCAAAGAACCTGAAGGCCCCCACCCTCTCTAAGTTTCTCCCATATAACCTCCCACCTTCCTCCTGGTAAAGAACACTGTCTGGTTTTTCTCTACAAAGAACCCGAATCCCTACATTAATGCCCGCTGATCTACCTCATCAGTTGCTTCCTGTACCTTTCTGACTATGTATGGGACATATCTTCCCCTTTTCCATAAGGCCCCATCATCTGCAAATAACGACCTCCCAATGTCCAGCCATACCTGAGAGTAAACATCATTGATCATGATTTAGAACAACAGAGGACTAATCACGCTCCCCTGTGGTGTACCGTTAACCCACCAGGTAGATACCTGATAGAGACTTCCCCACCCTCACCTGGATAGACCTTCCAAACAGGAAATCCTATATCCAGTTGTACATTCTTCCTCCGACCCCCATAATATCAATAATGATTAACAACCCCTCCTTCCACATCATATCATACTTCTCCACATCAAAAAAGGCAGCTACAACAGTATCCCTGTTCACCTGAGCCTTCCTGACCTCTGCTTCTAAGCAGAGCACTGGGTCCATAGTTCCCCTACCCTTCCTGAACCCACTCTGATGTGGCGATACTAGCCCCCTGCTCTCCAGGAAGTAAGTTAGCCTCTCCGTAATCATACATTCCATAATCTTACATACATGTGATGATAAAGCTATTGGCTGATAGCTTGTTGGCCTCATTGGGTCTTTCCCTGGCTTCTGGATTGGTACAATTACTGCCTCCCACATATATATTGGGGTTAAATAAATATCTAAACATATAGATATATATTATACAACTTTTGAAGTTAATGCAATGCCATTGTTAAGTGAGAAAACCACTCTGGATAAATTTGGGACAGCTCCTCCAGATGTGAGTATTGAAAAAGATTTTAAATTCAATGTCTATTGATATGAAAAACCATTTCAAAGTAGAGAAGTGTAGGCAAGAGATAATAAAGAAACATTCCATCATTGTTGACAAAGATGGAATATGGAATCTGTCTGATATATAAAAAGCTTGGGGAACAATACAGAGAATGTCTAACTCCTTGACACAGACACGATGGTCTTTAACTGTATTGGCCAAAGTAAAAAAACGGGATGAGAAATTATTTCTGGAGAATCATGACAGTTCATGACAGTACATTGCAGAGAGAAAAGGATAGTTTGAAAGCTCTCGTGAACAAATAAAGACCTTAAAAGGAGAAATTCAACTAATGCAGCAGGAGACATGGGTGAAAAAGTCAGATTTGACCCCCACTTTTGGGCTCTCTGTCTCCTCTATATATCCTTCCATTGAATCGGGCAAGGCAGATCAGGTTTCAAGCATCTGGTCGGCACTGCCTGGCTTTGAGTCAACAGATTCTGATAGCAGTGACGAACGATGTCTTAGGCAACAAGAACACAAGCTGTAAAAGGAAGCAAAGATAAACTTCTAGTGACAGTAATCACACATAAATCAGCATCTCCAAAACAGCTGGATGAATGGTCAGAAACTTTTAAGCATTCACGGGATATGGTTATCAGAGTTACAGAGGCATGAAAAAGTATGTGAACACTTTGGAATTACCTGAATTTCTGCATAAATTGGTCATAATACTTGATCTGATCTTCATCTAAGTGACAACAATAGACAAACACAGTCTGCTTAACACAGTCTGCTTGACAGGTGTTGCCCCACTGTGCACAAAACAATATCCCATTAGCAAGGAAGCTATGGACTCTACTAAAGTAGTGATCAAAGATCTATAGGACATGGGTATAGTTGAAAAGACACCATGTAATCCAAGCTACTCTGATGTATCCTACAGATACCACATTACTTGAACACGACTGTTGTGAGTTGGTTTTGGATCAGCTTTCTGATAGGTTTATACAGTCATCCGTTGGAAAACCCTGAGTTTATCTTATACACAGACGGTTCAAGCATTGTGGAGGGGGGTGTGAGGCAGGCTTGGCAGTTACTACAATGGACAATGTGATAATACCAGGCACGTTAGATTTGAGAAAAGCAGACGTTCACTTTATGAATGACACAATGCTTAACTATACAACTCTCTAATGGGAAATAACTCCTAGGGGGGGGGGGCATGTCATAGTGCCAGGACAGTGGGTGATGGTAAATAAATACAGTTGAAGTCAGAAGTTTACATATACCTTAGCCAAATACATTTAAACTCAGTTTTTCACAATGCCTGACATTTAATCCAAGTAAAAATTCTCTCTTTTAGGTCAGTTAAGATCACCACTTTATTTTAAGAATGTAAAATGTCAGAATAATAGTAGAGAGAATGATTTATTTCAGATTTTATTTCTTTCATCACATTCCCAGTGGGTCAGAAGTTTACACTCAATTAGCATTTGGTAGCATTGCCTTTAAATTGTTTAACTTGGGTCAAACATTTAGGGTAGCCTTCCACCAGCTTCCCACAATAAGTTGGGTGAATTTTGGCCCATTCCTCCTGACAGAGCTGGTGTAACTGAGTCAGGTTTGTAGGCCTCCTTGCACGCACACGCTTTTTTTAGTTCTGCCCACACATTTTCGATAGGATTGAGGTCAGGGCTTTGGATGGCCACTCCAATACCTTGACGTTGTTGTCCTTAAGCCATAACTTTGGAAGTATGCTTGGGGTCATTGTCCATTTGGAAGACCCAATTGCGACCAAGCTTTAACTTCCTGACTGATGTCTTGAGATGTTGCTTCAATATATCCACATAATTTTCCTTCCTTGTTGTTACGGATACAGGTATCCTGTGTGTGTGTGTGTGTGTGTATCCTGTGTGTGTATTTATTTTCTCCCCTTCTCCCCTCACAGGTGGCAATAATCATTCCCCAATCAGTCACCAATCAGGCATCAATCAGAAGACACACCTCCTCCTGTTTCCATTATCCAATCACAACCCCTTTCCCTTGGTTTAAAAACCCATTCAGTTGTTTTCTTTGGAGCTCAATCTCTCTGTAGATCTCTTGTTTGTGCAACTACATGTCACTTTGTCCGTTACCCTGTGAGTATTGTTTTGTTATGGTGTTTGACTGTTTGTTTGATGGTGGGAAAAAGGGGTAGAAAGACAAGTCGCCCATGGGCATACACTACCCGTAGGAATACTTTGTCTAAGAACACTAGTTAGAACTGGGCGGACCACCCACTGTATTTTTGGTTAGTTAGCTGTTGTTGAAGTAGGCTAGTCTAGCTTAGGGGTGTTTTGGGATATTTGTTTCTTTCCTTGGGTCCAGTTCAGCCCCTTTTCCTCCCCCCCCCCCCTCCCCCCTTTACCGTGTGTTTAGCAAATAAACGATGAGTGTTTTGACGGTCATTTAGTTGTCTGTGGTTTTTCGTTCTCACTTTTTTCACTTATTTGCATGAGTTATGTTACGGGTATCGTTGCCATCCCCCCCTTGACTGTAGAGCAAAAGGGATTTGTAACAAGTGGGGGCTTGTCTGGGATTTGAACCCGGGACCTCTCGCACAGTTTCACGAGCAGCAAACAAAACTAGAGGAACTC
The DNA here is from genome assembly GCF_029448725.1 of Salvelinus fontinalis. Taxonomy (NCBI): domain Eukaryota; kingdom Metazoa; phylum Chordata; class Actinopteri; order Salmoniformes; family Salmonidae; genus Salvelinus; species Salvelinus fontinalis. The sequence continues at coordinate 10,601,473 of NC_074686.1, forward strand.
CCTCATCCCAATCTTTCTCAGATTCCAAACAATATTTACGTAGCATAGACTTCAGTGTCTGATGCCATCGTTCAAGCGCACCCTGAGACTCTGGGTGATATGCGCTTGACACATGGTGCGTAATTGACAAGGATTTTAACACCTGCTTGAAGAGCTTTGATAGGAAATTGGTACCTTGATCACTTTGTACCACCTTAGGTAACCTGAATGTCAAAGTATTTAATTAAGGCTTTACTCACTACCGGAGCAGTAATCCTTCGCAGAGGAATGGCCTCTGGGTATCTTGTTGCCATACACATAACCGTTAACAGAAACTGGTTACCCGATTTTGTCTTCGGTAACGGTCCAACACAATCAACCACCACATGTTCGAATGGTTCACCTATGACAGGTATTGGACAAAGAAGAGCGGGAGGAATAACCTGATTTGGTTTTCCTGTTATCTGACATGTGGCATGTCCGACAGAACTGAGCCACATCTTGTTTTAAACCTGGCCAAAAGAAATGTCGAAGGATCCGATCATAAGTTTTGGTGATTCCTAAATGACCAGACCACTGGTGATCATGAGTAAGGGATAACACATTTTGTTGAAAGGCTGTAGGAATCACTATTTGGTAAACAGCATTCCAGTCTCCGCCCACGTCAACATGGGATGTCCATTTACGCATGAGGAGATGACCATCAATGAAGTAAGCCACGTTCTTCTTTACGTCTTCCAATGAGACAGCACTAGAAAAACATTTAGTAAACTTGTTGTCAACCTTTTGGTTAGCAATCAGCTGCTCACGAGTGACTGGTAACTGTATTGCATCAGCAATAATTTCAACATACTTCGATTCTTCCCTGGGCTGTTTGTCAGGTGATCAGCTTCCCAGAGGTAGCACCCAACCCATCCTCTTGATCAAACTCTTTGAACAGAACAGTGTTCGACAAATCTATCACGTCACCCACTTGTCGTGCCTGAGCACGAGTGACAGCACAAGCGGGGAACACATGTGGATAACTCTGCCAGCTCATTGGAGAGAGTGGATCAAAACGGGGCAATGTGGCTGGAGTTTTGCCCTCGTTCTCAGACACCAACGGGCTTACAGGAGCAGCAACATCCCCTACAGGGGTAGTAGACTCAGGCAGCGGTAATACAAGCACCTGCTCTTCCAACAACTTAACACTAGCTGTTTAACCTCCGCCTTAACTACACTCTGCGGAATCGATACAGAATAATGGTCAGCCAAGGTCTGTAAATCAACTCTACGACATTTGTCAAAAACCTCCCATGAAGGGTTATCCAAAAAGGATTTCAAATCAAAAGTAGCCATCTTGAACTACTACGCACGAGCCAACAAATAGCAAACACTAATGCTACATCAGCTATGACGCTCAACACTGAACTATACCACTATAACAATCTGCACGAGCGGCATGGGTGTCAGTAATGACAGATCCCGGAAGAGCCCCCATGTTACGGATACAGATATCCTGTTAACTCCGTATTAGCTGGCGTTCCCAATTGTAGTGCATACCTTGATGATTTAGTAATTTATTCGTCTGAGTGGTCAGATCATGTTAACTCTCTAAGGGTAGTATGTGAATGTTTGGCAGCTGCTTCTCTAACCCTGAACTTGGAAAAGTGCGAGTTTGGGAAGGCTACTGTTACCTATCTCGGCAAAGAGGTCGGCCATGGACAGGTGCGCCCTGTTGATGCCAAGGTCTTGGCTATAACTGCATTTCCCGCACCTACCTCCAGACGAGAGCTACGCCGCTTTTTAGGGATGGTTGGCTACTACCGTAGTTTCTGTAAAAATGTCTCTGCGGTAGTTGCTCCATTAACCGATTTGCTCAGTCCGGCTAGAGTGTTTGAGTGGTCCCCTGATTGCAAGGTAGCTTTATCTGCTAAAGCACTCTTTAGTAATACCCCTGTACTTGCTGCTCCGGATTTTGAGTGACCATTTAAACTGGAGGTAGATGCTAGTGCCAGAGGTGCTGGTGCTGTTCTACTGCAGCAGGACAAGAGTTGAGTGGATCATCCTGTTTGTTTTCTCGTAAGTTTAACCAATGTCAGGCAAACTATGCAACTATTGAACAAGAAGCTCTTGCTTTATTGTTATCTCTGCAATACTTTGAAGTATATATTGGTTCCAGTGCCCTACCAGTGATCGTATATGCTGATCATAACCCCTTAGTGTTTCTCCACCGTATGTACAACCAGACCCAGCGCCTTATGCATTGGGCGCTTATTGTGCAGAATTATAATTTGGAGATCCGCCACAAGGGTTCTGATAATGTAGTAGCAGATGCTTTGTCTCGTGTGTGAAAATGATTTTTGTAAGGTTAACTTTGTTATTCTTGTGGGTATTCATTGTAAATACTTTGTTCGCAATCCCCATGGTTGCTCTTTTAAGGGTGCTCGTGTATTTCTTTTCTCCCCTTCTCCCCTCACAGGTGGCAAAAATCATTCGTCAGTCATCAATCAGAAGACACATCTCCTCTTGTTTACATTATCCAATCACAACCCCTTTCCCTTGGTTTAAAAACCCATTCAGTTTTCTCTGGAGCTCAATCTCTGTCATGCAATCTCTCTGTAGATCTCTTGTTTGTGCAACTACATGTCACTTTGTCCGTTACCCTGTGTATTGTTTTTATGGTGTTTGTTTGATGGGGGTAGAAAGACAAGTCGCCCATGGTCATACACTACCCGTAGGAATACTTTGTCTAAGAACACTAGTTAGAACCCACTGTATATTTTTGGTTAGTTAGTTGTTGTTGAAGTAGGCTAGTCTAGCTTAGGGGTGTTTTTGGATATTTGTTTCTTTCCTTGGGTCCAGCTCAGCCCCTCTTCCTGCCCCCCCTTTACCGTGTGTTTAGCAAATAAACCATGAGTGTTTGACGGTCATTTAGTTGTCTGGTTTTTCGTTCTCACTTTTCACTTTTTCACTGTTATAATTTGCATGAGTTATGTTACGGGTCTCGTTGCCATCCCCCCCTAGACTGTAGAGCAAAAGGGATTCGTAACACTTGTGATGCCATCTATTTTGTGAAGTGCACCAGTCCCTCCTGCAGCAAAGCATCCCCACAACATGATGCTGCCACCCCGTGCTTCACGGTTGGGATGGTGTTCTTTGGCTTGCAAGCCTCCCCCTTTTTCCTCCAAACATAACTATGGCCAAAAAGTTATATTTTTGTTTCATGAGACCATAGGACATTTCTCCGAAAGTACGATTTTTGTCCCCATGTGCAGTTGCAAACTGTAGTCTGGCTTTTTATGGCGGTTTTGGAGCAGTGGCTTCTGCCTTGCTGAGCGGCCTTTAAGGTTGTCGATATAGGACTCGTTTTACTGTGGATATAGATACTGTTGTACCCGTTTCCTCCAGCATCTTCACAAGGTCCTTTGCTGAGGTACTGGGATTGATTTGCACTTTTTGCTCCAAAGTACGTTCATCTCTAGGAGACAAAATGCGTCTCCTTCCTGAGTAGTATGATGGTTGCGTGGTCCCATGGTGTTTATACTTGCGTACTATTGTTTGTACAGATGAACGTGGTACCTTCCAGCATTTGGAAATTACTCCCAAGGATGAACCAGACTTGTGGAGGTCTACCATTTTTTTTTCCTGAGGTCTTGGCTGATTTCTTTTGATTTTCCCATGATGTCAAGCAGAGGCACTGAGTTTGAAGGTAGGCCTTGAAATACATCCACAGGTACACCTCCAATTGACTCAAATTATGTAAATTATGTCAATTAGCCTATCAGAAGCTTCTAAAGCCATGACATCATTTTCTGGAACTTTCTAAGCTGTTTATAGGCACAGTCAACTTAATGTATGTAAACTTCTGACCCACTGGAATTGTGATACAGTGAGTTACAAATGAAATAATCTGTCTGTAAACAATTGTTGGAAAAATTACTTGTCATTCTCAAAGTAGATGTCCTAACTGACTTGCCAAAGCTATAGTTTGTTAACAAGAAATTTGTGGAGTGGTTGAAAAACACTTATGTTGGGGTCATTAAAACTCGTATGTAAACTTCTGACTTCCAACTGTATGTAACAGACACATTAGGGCCAAAATGGGAAGGTCCTAATGAAGTTTTGCTCATAACGATGTCAGCAGTAAAAGTTAAGGGAAAATCACGATGGATACATGTCATTCATTGCAAGGTTGTCCATTTTGATGACAAAGTGGACCCTGGAGAATAAAGAACTGATTGATTAGCAATTGGGGCCAATCTCGGGTGAAGAAGCATAGTAAGATGATCAGAACCTGATAAGCTTCTATGTTGTATACCGCAGTCGTCATATTAGGGATATCTAGGTGAAATGTCCAACGTTTTCCTGAAAATTGGGACATGCTTACTTATGGAAATCTGTGAAATATCAATTTCTCTTGAAACCAGGACATGTTACTTTTGTTTCATTCGTTACAGGTTATGAGAATCTATCGTCTGAGACTGCAGCAATATCCTTTGATTCAAGGACTGTACCTGAAGTGCAACCAGTGGAACGGAAGAAGAATTCCTCACTATCGGCAGACTGTCAGAACATCATGTCTAATAGTTATCTATGTGGGACTGATACCAGTGTGGAAGAGCTGGTCACTTTTAAAGGACTTGGTGAATGATTACCTTGCCAATAGGACGATTTGAATATTATTGTCTTGTAGACAAACATTTGTGAGTTTCTTAACACAAGATGTACATCACCATTACACCTGTTAATACTATTTCTTATTGTAACAGCAAGTACAATGTGCCCTTTGTGTTTTATAGAAATACAAGGTGTTTAATGTGAATGACTATGCTTACTGCATAAATATATATTTTTTGTCTTGTTTTTAAATTGTTTTCTAAAAAATACATTTGAAGTATTTCCTTTAAAAATGGTCTAGGGGGAGTAAGAATGTCGAAGATAAATACACAACGCAGAGACAGAGGACAAGAGTCATAACGATCAATGGAAAGTGTTTTTTCTGTAATAGGGAATTTATGATCAATGGTTCAGAAACATGGGAGGAATATGTCTTCTGAAATGGGATACTTGTTATTTGGCCATTGGCTAATTTTATTGCAAGGAATTCTAATTGGTCAACCACAGGCTAGGGCTGGGTTATAAAACTACATGCTGTTCTGTCGAGAGAGAGAACCACTGGAGAGAATCACCGAGGACAGGAGAGAAATGACCATCTACCTCCCTATATGATTTCTCCTTTTTGAATAAACCTATTTTCCTCCACCTGATTTGCTTTGAAGTTTCTGTTATTGAAGAATAACAAATTGCTAACACTATGTATGCCATATCGCCGCCCACCTGCCCCGTAATCCCCGGTCTAGATGCTCCTAACATCTCTCCGTTGAACCTGTATCTCCCTGGACCTGTACCACCCTCACTGCCTCAGCATATGACACCCTTCTCTCCACTCACTTGTTGCACCTCCACTGCCTGCTCCATTGCCTCACACCATCATATGGGACACTATGAGCACCCCCACAGCTGCAGCACGTTGGTTGTACACCACCCCCCCCCACTTCCCATACTCATGCTCCCCTCCACACCTTTCTTTTTAAAGGCTGTTGCCACATGCACAAACCTCTGGCAATTAGAACATCTTAAAGGCTCCATCCCTTGTTGCTTGCAATCTTTGAACATTCACTAGAACGCCTCAAGTTGTTGCTGACCTCTTTAGTGCTAACACTCACAGGCACTCCTGTTATCACCCCTTTAATCCACTGCTTCCCTGTTTGATCAGTCCAGCTGCCCAACACCACCTTACACTTCCTCAGAGCTCAATTTCCACATGATTTATTACAATATTTAGTTGAGGTTTAGGGTTCAGTGAATGATTTATTCCAAATACAATACTTTTAGTTTTAGAAATGTTTAGGGCTGGCGTATTCCTTGCTACCCACTGAAACTAAATGCAACTGAGTATTTCAGTCGCTGACGTGTATAGTGTTGAGTCATCCGCATACGTACTGTAGACACTCTGGCTTTACTCAGTCAGTGGCATGTCGTTAGTAAAGATTGGAAAAAAAGCTACCCTGGGGTATTCCTGATTCTACCTGGATTATGTTTGAGAGGCTTCCATTAAAGAACACTGTTCTGTTAGACGAGTATCTCTTTATCCACATTATAGCAGGGGGTGTAAAGCTCTAACACATACGTTTTCCAGCAGCAGACTATGATCGATAATGTCAAAAGCTGCACTGAAGTCTAAAAAGACAGCCCCCACAATCATTTTATCATACATTTCTCTCAGCCAATCAGTCTCACACATACATTCATTAACGATTGATACAGGAGCTCCGATCAACCCACGTCCCAACAACCTGCTCGTTCACCCTGTTTGTTCAGAACCTAACTGAGTAAAAACCCAAATGGACAACTAGAAAAAGCTCAAACCAAGTTTATTCACCCACTTGGTCATACAGCTGCAAAAACAAGGAATGATTACACAAGCACATATATTTATAACCTAATAGGCGCGGTCAACTCCTTACACATCTAGACAACTAATATATTTCTGTTTCTAGGCAGGAATATAATTGGTTCAACTCACTGGTGTAGTCACAGCCCTGCCTGTTACTAAAACATTCATGGGCGTGGAATGTATGTGTGCGGTAGTACTGCAGCAGTAGTGGCATTGTGGCGTGCCTCTCTGGCCCCCCTCCCAGAGGTTTCTTCTCACTTTGTCACGTCTGCTCCCTCTCTGGCGCTCGAGGCCGCCAGGCTGCTCATCATTACACACACCTGTCACCATCGTTACGCACACCAGCGCTTCATCGGACTCACCCGGACTCCATTACGTTATTAATTACCTCCCCTATATCTGTCACTTCCTCAGTTTCTTTCCCGAGTCAGCATTAATGTTGTTATGTGTCCCTTGTCCAGACAACGTAGTTCGTGTTTTGTTTCCTGTCTGTTTATTCATTAAATATTCACTCCCTGTACTTGCTTCTCGTCTCTCAGTGTCTGTCCTTACACACTTCATCTGTTGACTTGACCTCGAGACGCATTCCTCACTCCTCCCTAGTTCCGCAGCCATCCTGCCTTATCAGAGACTAACAAATACCTTTCACCTCTCCTCTCAGAAACATGGAACAGAATATGAAGCTTTTACTATCAATAACTTTCCATTTCCCTAGTCCCATCTACCCTTCATTGAACCCAACATATACATTCCTTATACATGTAAAGTAATTAATGTGTTCACTAGTATAGTAACATGAATCAGTACATTTCAAGCTAGAGTCTAACAACCCTTACCAATGTCCCTTACCAATTCAGTGCACTGCATATTAGGAATATCCAGTCACAAATGACACTATACGGTGGTACCACAAGGTGGGGTCAATTAACCTTATAATATGCCAATCTACTACATGGGCACTTTGTTCACAATGTTGACGTCAGCAAATCTGCCGGTACAGTTGAATACGGGATTCATCCGTGAAGAGCACACTTCTCCAGCGTGCCAGTGGCCATCGAAGGAGAGCATTTGCCCACTGAACTGCAGTCAGGTCAAGACCCTGGTGAGGACGACGAGCATGCAGATGAGCTTCCCTGAGGCAGTTTCTGACAGTTTATCCAGAAATTATTCGGTTGTGCAAAACCACAGTTTCATCAGCTGTCCAGGTAACTGATCTCAGATAATCCCGCAAATTAAGAAGCCAGATTTGGAGGTCCTGGGCTGTAGTGGTTACACGTGATCTGTGGTTGTGAGGCCAGTTGGACGTACTGCCAAATTCTCTAAAACAACATTGGCTTGTGGTAGAGAAATTAATATTCTGGTAGTCAGCATGCCAATTGCACACTCCCTCAAAACTTGAGACGTCACACAACACAATGTCACAGATAAAACTTCACATTTTAGAGTGGCCTTTAATTGTCCCCAGCACAAGGTGCACCTGTCAAGTGGATGGATTATCTTGGCAAAACAGAAATGCTCCGTAACAGGGATGTAAACAAATTTGTGCACAAAATTTGAGAGAAATAAGCTTTTTGTGCGTACTGTATGTAATAAGAACAGTACCAGCCAACCAGCATTCTGGGCTCAAACCACCCAGTTTATAAACAGTAACATTGTTTAGAGAAAAGACAAAGAGCATGCAGTTGTTATAGTGAGGCCTCTGAAACCTATGTGCCTGCATGCATTGATACACTGATTACGCAATGTTTGTGTCGTGTGCCTCATGTTACCTTTGACCCTGACCTTTGTCCATACAAATGTAATGGTGTGACCTCACTCTCTTTGCCCTCTGCCTCACAGCTTCTCATCGTCTCACTCAACTGTGTGTCGCCAGTTCTTATGATAGTTTCTTTATATTCTTGAGAACTTTGCAAAATATTTCTTGGGAGTTTCTCAATTAATAATTTGAAGATGAGTGATGGACAAGATCCAAATTCAGTCAATTGATTATGCAACAGGTAAACCCATAAATTAGGTGTCTTGACAGCATGCAATCATTCTGCAAAAGATTATCTGAATGTATAATTTCGCAAAGTCCTTCAGTCATCCTCCATCATTCTAAAGTGTACAAGTGGGGATCTAATTTGTTCAGGGACAGAAGCTAACAGTCTTACATGTAGATGGATACAACCAGCAGGTGGAGATAGAATTGTATTCTGTAAATAGAAAGTCAGGAGTGAACTGACCTGTGGTGGAGGAGGTGCAGTTATTACAAAAGGTTGACTGTGCTCTCTTTACAAAACAAGAAAAAAATCATAATACCCAATATCCAGGCAAATATGCCATGCTTGTATACACAGTTCTGTACCATTCCTTGTAATAATGAGCATTTCTTACATACAGGAACATCGCTAAGTGACAGTGTGGGAAGAGTGTACAGAGGGCTATTTCTCCAGCGTTGCTTCAGCATCCAAAAGACTGCCTCCTGCCTTGTCTATGGTGCCAGACAGGTAAATACTGTACGTACCAACATTATTCATAGGTCAAGTCATAGTCATATAAATCAGTTTGTTTATCCATGTGTAATCATGTATACTTTTGGTCAATTAAGTTAGTCAGGGCATCATCATGTGTTCCCTCTGAGTCTATCATTGTGTGTGTTATATACTCACAACTAAAGTAACTAAATTGAATGTTATTAAAATCCCACAGAGAAAGGAAGTAGGCCTACCACAATCGTGCCAATCTCTTCAAGGCATTCATGATATTGCAGTGAATATGCTGTCAAGTGACACATCTTGGTGTCAACGGCTGTGAACAAGACCATTACAACTTTGGTAAAATGAGTAGAGTGAAAGTGAATGAATTGAGAAAATATGTTATGAGGAGGTGACGCAGCCTGTGCTTGAAATCCAATGACCAAATACTGTGGTATTCTGCTTACCTAAAATGGGGAAGTTACAGTGGTGGAAAAAGTCCCCCATTTTCCTACTTGAGTAAAAAGGTACCTTAATAGAAAATGACTCAAGTAAAAGTGTAAGTACTACTTGAATAAAACTCCAAAAGTATTTGGTTTTAAATATACTTAAGTATCAAAAGTAAATATAGTTGCTCAAATATACTTAATAATCAAAAGTAAAACTATAAATCATTTCAAATATACCTACCTATATTAAGCAAACCAGATGACAGCACAATGAAAAAAATATATTACGGATAGCCAGCGGCACACTCCAACACTCAGACATAATTTACAAAAAAAGCATTTATGTTTAGTGAGTCCGCCAGATCAGAGGTAGTAGGGGTGACCAAGGATGTTCTCTTGATAAATGAGCGAATTGGACAATTTTCCTGTTAAGCATTCAAAATGTAACGAGTACTTCAGGGTGTCAAGGAAAATGTATGGAGTAAAAAGTACATTCTTTAAGAATGTAGTGAAGTAAAAGTAGTCAAAAATAGAAATAGTAAGGTAAAGTACAGATACCCCCCAAAATTACTTAAGTAGTACATTAAAGTATTTTTACTTAAGTACTTCACACCACTGTGGAAGTTGTCATGCAAAAATTCCTCTATCCTCTTTCTGACTTTAGTCTTGGACTATGTTAGCCATATTTTGGTTAAAAGGACAGTCAAAGAGTAGGTTGATCAGTTTGATCAACCTAGGGACATCACATAGTCAATATATTTTGCATTACCCAGGAAGAATGTACGGTAGGTATGTGTATTGTAATTGATTTATCCTTTTGATTTTGAGTGGACATTGGAAGGCCCTTTTTTCACTGTCATTCAAATAAAGTAACCATTGATGTATGTAATACCTCAATTTATATCCTGAGGCTAAAAGTGGATGACATTTGATATTTCACTTTAAAAATGGAAATGACGCTGATCGAAGCTGATCGTAAATGACGGAACAGAAGGAAATGATGGAGGTGGAGATTAAGGTGTAAATAAATGGCAACAAAAATTGGATCGGGCCAAGAAAACACACCTTTGCACAACTTATCTGCTGACACAGATCTCACATTGTGCAATCAGACCATCCTTCGCTCTCTGCTGCTGGGACGATTGGCTATAGAATCCATTCACCGGGGTTGTGTATAGAAGGGCAAAGCATGACAAAATGTTTTGCAATGGAAAACAAAAATCTTTGTTCTATTTTACAGTAAATACTGCTACTTTTTGTCAAATGTTTTTTCTCAACTGAACATGACCCTGGTTTTACAGTACAGTTGGTTCTTATACAATAACATGGTAAACAGCCAATATGGCTGCACTGAGTTGTGTAACAGATATGAATGCTCTTACAGTGTAACATACTTTATACTTACAGCTTAACCCGGGTTCTCAATGTTGTCCAAATGTTTACAGTTTGAAGACTCTTCTGAGTAAACAAGTTGAGGATCAACTGCAATAAAACAAATGGCATTTTCACCAGCCGTACCTATGAAGGTTCTTCATAAACCTTCCAGACTTCATGTAAACCTCGTTTTACAGGCTTTTTATTTAAGTGGTCAGTTTGTCATCCAAATTAGGGCAATGCACATGTGTGTGTAATCAAATAACGGTTAAGTACCTGAGAAAGGTCTTCTCCGGAGTCACCAATGGAATCAAATATAGTTGTGGACACAAATGTGTTTTTGCAATAGGAAAGTCTGTTGGGCATACTTGAGGAATGATTTGTTCATTATCCTATGCCAAATAATTGTTTCCATTTACATCAGCACTTTTGAAAATAAATACAGCGAAAGATTGTTTAAAAGTGTTTTATGGAAAATGCCAATAAAGGCACTTAGCACAGTCATACTGTGTGGAACTTCAAATGGGGAGGCATTGCCATGAAATTGGTATTGTTTTTGGCACAAACAAACACCCAATAAAACAATTTGTCTATTTGTGTTGTTGATGGATTTGTGTGATCTATCGTTTTAACTATTGCCTTTGAAATGGAAGACTCATCCTGCACAAACAGGCAATGCAATGACAACTTGTTGTTCTGCATTGCATAGCACGTTAATTAAAATGACCCCCAAAACACCAATTAAAATAAAGACCTCTGGGACATTGTCAGAGATTAATTACAATGAACAGACCATCTAAGAAGAGGGTACAGTATGCCTCTGGTAATCCGTAAACTAGTCAGTGTCTAACAACCCATGAGTTTTGCAAAGGAAGAAAACCCACAGCTCAGGTGAGACTCATGAAAAACTCTGGGTCAAATGTACAGGTATGTACAACTGCTGCCTAGTGTTAACCTTTTTCTGCTGTCTGCAGGTGTGGCCCACTGAGGATGCAGCCCAAGTATAGCAGCCTGGGCAACATCAGTTACTTCACCCAGATGGACCAGAGAGCTGTGAAAGTCTTCCTGTCAAGGGTCAGCTGAAGAAGACATCCACGTGGAACTTTCAAAAGGTAGGTTTTGCATATGGGTGAACAATTATTTTTCTAATATACAGTACCAGTCAAAAGTTTGGACACACCTACTCATTTAAGGGTTTTTCTTAATTTTTACTATTTCCTACATTGTAGAATAATAGTGAAGACTGTGAAATAACATATGGAATCATGTAGTAACCAAAAAAAGTAAATTTTACATTTGAGATTCTTCAAAGTAGCCACCCTTTGCCTTGATGACAGCTTTTCACACTCTTGGCATTCTCTCAACCAGCTTCATGAGGAATGCTTTTCCAAAAGTCTTGAAGGAGTTCCCACATATGCCTAGCACATGTTGGCTGCTTTTCTCTGCGGTCCAACTCATCCCAAACCATCTCGATTTGGTTGAGGTCAGGTGATTGTGTAGGCCAGTTCATCTGATGCAACACTCCATCACTCTCCTTGGTCAGATTGACCTCCAGGCCAGATGGGATGGCGTATCGCTGCAGAATGCTGTGGTAGCCATGCTGGTTAAGTGTGCCTTGAATTATAAATAAATCAGACAGTCTCACCAGCAAAGCAACCCCACACCATCACACCTCCTCCTCCATGAATCACGGTGGGAACCACACATGCGGAGATCATCCGTTCACCTACTCTGCGTCTCACAAAGACACAGCGGTTGGAACCAAAACTCTCAAATTTGGACTCATCAGACAAAAGGACAGATTTCCACCAGTCTAATGTCCATTGCTTGTGTTTCTTGGCCCAAGCAAGTATTTTGTTCTTATTGGTGTCCTTTAGTAGTGGTTTCTTTGCAGCAATTCGACCATGGAGGCCTGATTCACGCAGTCTCCTCTGAACAGTTGATGTTGAGATGTATATGGTACTTGAACTCTGTGAAACATTCATTTGGCCTGCAATCTGAGGTGCAGTTAACACTAATGAACTTATCCTCTGCAGCAGAGGTAACTCTGGGTCTTCCTTTTCTGTGGCGGTCCTCATGAGAGCCAGTTTCATCATTGCGCTTGATGGTTTTTGCAACTGCACTTGAAGAAACTTTCAAAGTTCTTGACATTTTCAGGATTCACTGACCTTCATGTCTTACAGTAATGATGGACTGTCATTTCTTTTTGCTTATTTGAGCTGTTCTTGCCATAATATGGTTAATAATATGGACTCTTTTACCAAATAGGGCTAACTTCTGTAAACCATCCCCACCTTGTCACAACACAACGGATTGGCTCAAACGCATTAAGAGGGAAAGAAATTCCACAAATTAAATGCATTCCAGGTGACTACCTCATGAAGCTGGTTGAGAGAATGCCAAGAGTGTGCAAAGCTGTCATCAAGGCAAAGGGTGCCTACTTCGAAGAATCTCAAATATAACATGTATTTTGATTTGTTTAACACCTTTTTGCTTACTACATGATTCCATATGTGCTATTTCATATTTGTGATGTCTTCACTATTGTTCTACAATGTAGAAAATAGTAAAACATTAAGAAAACCCCCAAAATGAGTAGGTGTGTCCAAACTTTTGACTGGTACTGTATGTCTTTCAGGTTTGGTAAGTACAAAAAATGTAATAAAAAACAAAAACTACATTACCAGCTAAAATATTGCAATCAGATTAAAGATACTTTGAAAAACTAGATGATTACTTCTTGGATTACTTTTAAATACAGAAATTATGTTAGTGAAAAAAAAATATATATACACATTATGACACCAATCTGTTTTGTTAATGACATTCAAGTTAGCATTGAAAAAAAGTGCAAGTTCAAGTTTGTTCTACCTAAGGAAGTCTGAGCACCTGTCAGAGACCACTATGATGACACACCAAATGCGTTTGATGGATACATTTTGTCTTCTTCTAATGCTTCTTAAGGATAAAGTAAGCCAAAAGTAACAGAAAGTAATCAGTGTGTTACTGAGTCCAAAAGTTACTTTACTGATTACAGTTTTGGACAGGTAACTAGTAACTAACATGTTACATTTAGAAAGTAACCTCACCATGTCACGCCCTGACCTTAGAGAGCCTTTTTATGTCTCTATTTGGTTTGGTCAGGGTGTGATTTGGGGTGGCATTCTATGTTTTTGTTTTCTATGATTTTGTATTTCTATGTTTTGGCTGGGTATGGTTCTCAATCTAAATCTATCGTTGTCTCTGATTGGGAACCATACTTAGGTAGCCCTTTTCCCTCCTTTCTTTGTGGGAAGTTAACTTTGTTTGTGGCACATAGCCCTTAAGCTTCACGGTTGTTTTGTATTGTTTATTGTTTTTGTCGGCGTCATTTCTAAATCAAAGGAATATGTACGCTCAACACTCTGCGCTTTGATCTACTTCCTTTGACGGCAGTCACACACCAACCCGGTTTCTAGGCTAATAGCAAATACGCATCAGGAAGCAGGAATATGTTCTTTGGCATTTCCTGGTATCTTAGTGAGATTTCCTCCAATGAATAGACTAACGAGAACCAGAACCACTCTTTCCTATCAGTGCAATTAATGCATGATTCCATGAATAGTCTACCTACCATCACGTATGGTTCCTGCGTTAGGATAAAGGATAAACGCTGGATGTGTCATCTCAATAGGAAATGACCTTTACATTTCTTTCGAGGAATGTTATAGATTGAGCAGAATCCTAAAATAGGTTACAGATATCCACGTCAACACGTTTAATTGATAAGTAAAATAGGTTCCGTTAAAACCAACCGCAGTGACGCCCACGCTCAATGCGCTTGTAGGCGCGCGCTTAAATAGCCGGACTCGTTTCTGGACCAAAGAAAGAAAGCATCCTTTTGAATCCAAGGAGAACTGCATTAGCCTACACAATGATGGTATGTGGAAACATATGTTTAGTCTGTATTGAAAACGGTGGTTTTAGTTCATTGCAATTAACGGAATATGAAATTGTGAACCGAATGCTTTATAAACAAACTGAATGACAACCTGTCTGTTCTTTCTTCACAGCTCTTTTTTACGGTGATGCTAGTCAGTGCTGATGCCAGTATGGCACTTCACGCCCAAACTTTCAAAAAAGATGATCCGTACTCCGGTCGTTCGTTAGTGTGTGATCGCTGTCCACCTGGAACGTACCTCCGCGCGCCCTGCAGTGCCACCCGAAAGAGCGACTGTGCGAAATGTCCCAAAGGGGCATACACAGAATTTTGGAACCACATCTCCATGTGCCTGCGCTGCAGCATGTGCGCCGAGAACCAGGTTGTCAAGCAGGAGTGTTCTCCATCCAACAACTGCGAGTGCGAGTGCAAGGAGGGTTCCTACTTCAACAAGAGATACGAAGCATGCATCAAACATAAAGAATGCCCCCCTGGTTATGGAGCGAATACTACAGGTATGACTAAAAAATAGCCAGTTATACGCACGGAAAAAAATAATAGGCCTACGAGAAATGACTATTTCCACTTAAGTCTATGATAACAAAGTGTTTTAATCATAATAGTCGATAGTTCCATATGCATACATTGAATGTTCACATGTCTCAGTATTATTCTGACTGCGTTTGTCTTTGTTTGGATTGTAAAAAGAGAAAAATGGCATTTGGTATCAATACCGAATTTACTAATTAAGGCGAATTTAAGGAATACTTCAATTATTTTACAGTGCATTCGGAAAGTATTCAGACCCCTTGACTTTTTCCACATTTTGTTATGTTACAGCCTTATTCTAAAATTGATTACATATTTTTTTTCTTCTCATCAATCTACACACATTACCCCATAATGATGAGCAGAAACAGGTTTAGATATTTTTGCAAAAATAAAAAATAAATATCACATTTACATAAGTATTCTGACCCTTTACTCAGTACTTTGTTGAAGCACCTTTGGCAGCTATTACAGCCATGAGTCTTCTTGGGTATAATGCTACAAGCTTGGCACACCTGTATTTGGAGTTTCTCCCATTCTTCTCTGCAGATCCTCTCATGCTCTGTCAGGTTGGATGGGGAGCGTTGCTGCACAGCTATTTTCAGGTCTCTCCAGAGATGTTTGATCAGGTTCAAGTCTGGGCTCTGGCTAAGCCACTCAAGGACATTCAGAGACTTGTCCCGAAGCCACTCCTGCATTGTCTTGGATATGTGCTTAGGGTCGTTGTCCTGTTGGAAGGTGAACCTTCGCCCCCAGTCTGAGGTCCTGAGCACTCAGGAGCAGGTTTTCATCAAGGATCTCTCTGTACTTTGCTCCGTTCAGCTTTCCCTCGATCCTGAGTAGTGACCCAGTCTCTGCTGCTGAAAACATCCCCATAGCATGATGCTGCCACCACCATGCTTCACCGTAGGGATGGTGCCAGGTTTCCTCCAGACATGACGCTTGGCATTCAGGTCAGAGTTCAATCTTGGGTTCATCAGATCAGAGAATCTTGTTTATCATGGTCTGAGAGTCTTTAGGTACCTTTTGTCAAACTCCAAGTGGGCTGTCATGTGTCTTTTACTGAGGAGTGGCTTCCGTCTGGCCATTCTACCACAAAGGCCTGATTGGTGGAGTGCTGCAGCGATGGTTGTCCTTATGGAAGGATCGCCCATCTCCACAGAGGAACTCTGGAGCTCTTTGAGTGGCCATCGGGTTCTTGGTCACCTCACTGACCAAGGCCCTTCTCCCCTGATTGCTCAGTTAGGCCTGTCGGCCAGCTCTAGGAAGAGTGTTGGTGGTTCCAAACTTCTTCCATTTAAGAATGATGGCGGCCACTGTGTTCTTGGGGACCTTCAATACTGCAGAAATGTTTTGGTACCCTTCCCCAGATCTGTGCCTCGACACAATCCTGTCTCGGCGCTCTACGGACAATTCTTTCGACCTCATGGCTTGGTTTTTGCTCTGACATGCACTGTCAACTGTGGGACCTTATATAGACAGGTGTGTTTCTTTTAAATAATGTCCGATCAATTGAATTTACCACAGGTGGACTCCAATCAAGTTGTAGAAACATCTCAAGGATGATCAATAGAAACAGGATGCATCTGAGCTCAATTTCAAGTCTCATAGCAAAGGGTCTGAATACTTATGTAAATAAGGTATGTTTTTATTGTTAATACATTTGCAAACATTTATAAAAACCTGTTTTCACTTTGTCATCATGGGGTAGGTATTGTGTGTAGATTGATGAGGAAAATGTTTTAATATATTTTTGAATAATGTTGTAATGTAACAAAATGTGGAAAAAGTCAAGGGGTCTGCATACTTCCCAAATGCACTGTATGTAGATAGCATTATAGCAGTCTAATGCAACATATGGACAAGTAGTGACTGCAAAACACACTTCGGGTTTGTTAAACTAGCCACTGCAAACAATTAGCAAATATTAGCAATGTTTTATCAATTCCCCATGCAAATCAGTCCCCCCCGTTTAGCATGTATCAAATGCCATAATCAAATCTTAAATGGATTGTGTTCCTCAATGAATTGCTTTAAAATAATGTTGAGATAAATATTGTGGCATACACATCAAAACATTTCCTCAGGTACACCACAACAAGATACAGAATGTGTGCAGTGTCAACCCGGATTCTATTCTAACGTTTCCTCGGCAAAAGCAATCTGTGTTGCCCACTCAAACTGCGAAGCTGGTGGACTGCGCGTGGTGCTGAAAGGCAGGGGCTGGCACGATACACTGTGTGCCTCATGTGATGACCTCAAAACTCGTGGTAAAACACATTATGAATAACAATATCTATACTGAAAGACTAATCATTTGTGGCCTCAATTGAGTTTACGTTTCTCAACCATGTTTATTTTTTCTTCAGATGGAGCTGGATATCTGCAGGAAATCCTTCCTGCGTTCTTCACTCAACTTCACCAGAAGATGGGCATTAAGAGAATACGTCGGTTAGCGATGAGGCTGCCACAAGAGGGAGGCAAGAAACCGCTCCGAGGAACAGTCATGAAACTTTCTAGGAGGGGTCTTAATGACTTTATGAACAGTTGGGACCAAGGTGCAGGGAAAGACCAAGTTAGGAAACTTCCAGAGATGTTAAGGAAGACAGGGGCCCACAATGCAGCAGACAAACTAGAGCTTAAACTGAAATATATAGACCAACAATTCAAACTCTGTGAAGGGTTAGTTGAAGTAGCCTAAAATGGGTTAAAGTAGCCTCTCATCCCCATCTTCTTAATAACATATCTTGACAGGAAAAAGTAAGTTGTCCATTTTAAAATGGTTCATATAGGGTACGTGGGCTATGCAGTCTAGACCAGGGTTCCCCAATATGTGGCCGTGATTTTATTTGGCCTCCCGAGTCTTCTGAGCAAAAAAAGTAAAACATTTGAAGAATTATCATAAATCTATATATATATATATTTATTTATTTTGGGGTCACTTAAATGTCCTTGTTTTTGAAAGAGAAGCACATTTTTTGTCCATTGAAATAACATCAATTTATCAGAAATACAGTGTAGACATTAATGTTGTAAATGACTATTGTAACTGGAAACGGCTGATTTTTTAAAATGGAATATCTACATAGGCGTACAGAGGTCCATTATCAGCAACCATCACTCCTGTGTTCCAATAGCATGTTGTGTAAGTTAATCCAAGTTTATCATTTTAAAAGGCTAATTGAGCATTAGAAAACCCTTTTGTAATTATGTTAGCACAGCTGAAAACTGTTGTTCTTATTTAAAGAAGCAATAAAACTGGCCTTCTGTAGACTAATTGAGTTTCTGGAGCATCAGCATTTGATTACAGGCTCAAAATGGGCAGAAACAAAGAACTATCTTCTGAAACTCGTCAGTCTATTCTTGTTCTGAGAAATGAAGGCTATTCCATGTGAGAAATTGCCATGAAACCTAAGATCTCGTACAATGCTGTGTACTACACCCTTCGCAGAACAGCGCAAACTGGTTCTAACCAGAATAGAAAGAGGAGTGGGAGGCCCCGGTGCACACTGAGCAAGAGGACAAGTACATTAGCGTTTGAGAAACAGACACCTCACAGATCCTCAACTGGCAGCTTCATTAAATAGTACCCGCAAAACACCAGTCTCAACGTCAACAGTGAAGAGGCGACTCCGGGATGCTGGCCTTCTAGGCGTAGTTGCAAAGAAAAAGCCATATCTCAGACTAGCCAATAAAAAGAAAAGATTAAGATGAGCAAAAGAACACAGGCACTGGACATAGGAACTCTGCCTAGAAGGCCAGCATCCCGGAGTCACCTCTTCACTCTTCCCAGAAGAGTAGAGGCTGTTATAGCAGCAAAAGGGGGACCAACTCCATATTAATGCCCATGATTTTGGAATTAGATATTCAACAAGCAGGTGTCGACATACTTTTGGTCATGTAGTGTATGTTCCCAAGTATTCATATGCATAAATAGAGGCATGTGAGATCATATCCCAGTGTAATCAAGGTTTGAAAGTATTCTGTTTTTGTCAAATACTATATCTGTTTGGGATTCTTGTGGTCAATTTGCAGTTTACAAATTATTTCTAACTATCCAAAAAAACATTCCTTACCCCAGCATACTGGGTACTATCCGGCAGAATAACAACAACAAAAAAGAGCATTCTGTTTCTGCGTAAATCTGATAGATTTATTGATGGAACAAACCAGCCTTTTCGTTTAAACTGGGCTGAAGCGCATTTGGGTATACCTTTATTTAATTATTTATATGTAACTGGGGACTCCTGATCTAGACCTATCGTTCATTGATTGCATGTTTCTACTGATCTCTGTGGCAGTCAATGATTACACATTCAAACACACATAATGTTGGCGTTTTGTGATTTTGTTGCATTTTAAGAAAGATTTTAAAAAGGCACACTTTATAGATATAGAAAATTCAATTGTTGCAGAATGAAAATGTGTATTTAACTTCTAATATATGGATTGTTACATAATATTTAAATGAAATATACAACATTCTAATAGTATAGCATGAAGTCTTGAAATGCTTTTTGCAATAAAAGGTTATTCTTTCTTAAACGTCCTTTTCATGTAATTGTTCATGTGAGACACAAGCACTTTTGTCTACTCTTACATAAACGTCTCTCTACACTTCAAGGTAGCTATTTTTCTTTCTACATGACATAGATACACTTACAGTACACGTTTCTGATCTGCTAGTGTCATTTCTCATGGAGTCTTACCCTTGGAATTTGTAGTCAATTCAAACAATTCAACATACACAAATGGATTGGGAAGAGTTGAAATGATTATTTCAGCTAAAGGTTTTCAATTTAATAACGCTGGCATTGACATGAGCACAGTGCTTTCTCCACTCAAATAACAAACTCTCCATTTACACAAACAATCCGCAATCAAATAATCCAGTCAATAACCCAAACTGTTAATACAGTATTATCTAGGTTATCACTTCTTCCTAGGCTACAGACAATAACCCGAGCTATAGGCTCACAGAGGTTAGCTTCTTCTAAATGTTCAAGTTTTAAAGAACAGCTCCTCCATGTTCGTCACCGAGTGCACAGTGACCACCTAGCAAATAAATACTCAACACAGTGTTGTAGTATTTGCTTAGTCATCACCTGTCCATCATCTGCTCATCAGATACCTTTCCGTTTTATCAGGCTTCATCACGACCACTTTTTGTGTGATAGACCACATACAGAACATACCAATCCTTTTAAGGTAGTACACCACATGTTCACCAGTCATGGTCATCATCACTGACAGTGCACAATGTTATCCATGTTACACAGACATGTATTTGGCAAGATCAGTGACGCTGACTGATAGTGTTTGACAACATTCTCTTCTTATGAGCGAATAAGGGAGTGTGCGTTACGCAGATACTGTATCACAACACCGGCCTTTATTTAAGGTAGTAGGCCTGCACATGCTGTCTCATGCACATGTACACACAGAGCAAAGCAATGATGCCTTTTATTGGGTAGAAGGAAAAGGGAAATGTCCCCAGAGACAGTGAAGCTCCTATTTCCTGTTTCCTTCTACCCATAAAAAGGTCTCATTGCTTTGCTCTGTGTGTACATGTGCATGAGACAGCATGTGCAGGCCTACTACCTTAAATAAAGGCCGGTGAACAGTGAAACTGGATTATCCACTGCTGAAAAGTGGCAAAGAGGCTAAAGTGTTCATTAAATATAACAAAACAAGAGCATCTGTGGACCTGGAGCAAGGGTACGCAAATATTATTTGAGAAGCTCCGGTCACGCACATTTCCTAGATGGGTAAGTTCCGGATGGATATTGTCATTTATCGGCATAGTAACAAACCTCCAGCTCACAACCCATGCGACCCCAAACTGTTCCCAACCTTCTTGTTCACTTGTTTTAAAGCTAATTCACTGCAATTCTACACATTTTACCATGGGGCGGAGAGAAAACATTGCAGTTTTATAGCTAATCTGCTGCAATTCTACACATTTTGCCATGTCTTATGTGTGTTCATATGATACTTGAGTGACCAAACAAAATCAAATGTGGGCCCCCAGGGGTTGAGGCCCCTGGCCATGATAACTACAAGATTTAGATAGCTGGTTAGCCTAGTGATCAACTGGAAATGTCTGACCGGTTATAAATAGCTCTCTATAAATATCTTTCTCAAATCTCTCTCTCAAGTCTCTCCTCTCCCAGAGGACTGAGCCCTAGGACATTGCCTCAGGACTATCTGGCCTGATGACTCCTGGCTGTCCCCAGTCCACCTGGTCGTGCTGCTGATCCAGTTTCTGCTGTTTTGCCTACGGCTATAGAACCCTGACCTGTTCATCAGACCTGCTACCTTGTCCTGGACCTGCTGTTCGACCCTCTCTCTCTGTCTTTCTCCCTCCCTGTCTCACCTGCTGTCTTGACCTCTGAATGCTCAGCTATGAAAAGTCAAGTGACATTTACTCCTGAGGTGCAGACCTGTTGCACCCTCTACAACCACTGTGATTATTATTTGACCCTGCTGGTCATCTATGAATATTTGAACATCTTAAAGAATGATCTGGCCTCAACGGCCATGTACTCATATAATCTCCACCTGGCACAGCCAGAAGAGGACTGGGCTGCCCTCAGAGCCTGGTCCCTCTCTAGGTTTAGGAAGATTAGAGAGGCGGATCAGTAGCCGGAAGGTTCAAGCCCAGTGCCGGTCGATAAAAGTGAGAACTGATCTGGTAACTGGAGGGCTTCTGGTCTATGCTCCCAAGTACTATTCACTGCCATTCACCTAAGTTCTTATAACGTCCCAAATACCCTCTAGGCCATTTTCATAGCTCTGGAGGGCCGATGCCACTCGTTCCATAGTCAATACGTCCATGAAGTCCCTTAACCAAATGTCCATGCTGAAGCACTACGGTTTACACACTTTCTAGTATTGTCCAGTTGACTGATAAGAAGGCCAATGCAATAAAGTCAAGGCGCCTGAATACTTTCCGAATGCACTGTAAGTGTAGTGTATCATGCAAAGTGTTCTATTTTTGCATTTTGTTAACGTAGCTATTACATAGCCTAATGCAGTTCTGTTTTATCAGTTCTGTGCTGTTCTTGTTCTGAAAACAGACACCGCACGAAGCCAACCATGCATTTGTTTAGTAAATATTTGATGCAGATGTTTTTACTATAGGTACAGAGACAGTACAGTACAATATGAATGCTGCTGACACAAAAGCATTTTACCTGAATGGGGTTGTCTGGTTTCTCAACATGATCTCATGAGACCAGGCTGGGTTTTCCCAGCGCACACCTGACAGAGCATTCAGTCTATGCAAATTACTTCGCAAAAGTTAATTTGACTAGAGGTGCATGCTGAGTAGATGTAACTTCAAAAATAGAAACCACCCTAATAAACAAAACATTTTACCAACGTACACCAGAAATGTGATCTAAATATATTAACTCACCTGCTGCCCATAAAAAACACAAACCATACCCTTCTACGCAAATTGAAGAGTTTGCCTGGCTTTGATTACTTAGAAATTACCATTCTATGAAACCATTGAAAAAAACTCTGTGCTTTTATCATCTATTTCTAATGAGTTCCACAATTTCTTCTTTTTATATGAAACATTGTGTTGAAAATCCCAAAACGGTTTGAATAGTCAACTTACACACAGCTCTGACACACACCCTTACCCCACCAGACATGCCACCAGGGGTCATTTCACAGTCCCCAAATTCAAGAAAGCATACAGTATTATATATTTTATTTGACCTTTATTTAACCAGATAGGCTAGATGAGAACAAGTTCTCATTTACAACTGTGACCTGGCCAAGATAAAGCAAAGCAGTGCGACACAAACAACACAGAGTTACACATGGAATAGACAAACATACAGTCAATAATACAATAGAGAACATCTATATACAGTGTGTGCAAATGAGGTAGGATAAGGGGGGTGAGGCAATAAATAGGCCATAGTGTCAAAAGTATTACAGTATGGCTAATTAAACACTGGGGTGATAGATGTGCAGAAGATGAGTGTGCAAGTAGCAGTACTGGGGTGCAAAAGAGCAAAATAAATAACAATATGGTGATGAGGTAGTTGGATGGGCTATTTACAGATTGGCTATGTACAGGTGCAGTGATCTATGAGCTGGTGCTTAAAGCTAGTGAGGGAGATATGTGTCTCCAGCTTCAGTGATTTTTGCAGTTCGTTCCAGTCATTGGCAGCAGAGAAATGGAAGGAAAGGCAGCCGAAGGAGGAATTGGCTTTCGGGGTGACCAGTGAAATATACCTGCTGGAGCGAGTTCTGCAGGTGGGGGCTACTATGGTGACCAGCGAGCTGAGATAAGGCGGGGCTTTACCCAGCAAAGACTTATAGATGACCTGGAGCCAGTGGGTTTGGCGACGGATATGAAGCGAGGGCCAGCCAACGAGAGCATACAGGTCGCAGTGGTGGGTAGTATATGGGGCTTTGGTTACAAAATGGATGACACTGAGATACGGCATCCAATTTGCTGAGTCGAGTGTTGGAGGCTATTTTGTAAATGACATCGCCGAAGTCAAGGATCGGTAGGATGGTCCGTTTTACGAGGGAATGTTATGGCAGCATGAGTGAAGGATGCTTTGTTGCAAAATAGGAAGCCGTTTCTAGATTTAATTTTGGATTGGAGATGCTTAATGTGAGTCTGGAAGGAGAGTTTAAAAAAACAAAAAAAAACAAGGAAAAACGATATTTACACGGGACAGGACAAGACAAAACACACGTCCGACTGCTACGCCATCTTGGTTATATAGAGACATTATTGTATGGAACTCCATTCCATCTCATTTTGCTCAAATTAACAGCAAACCTGGTTTCAAAAAACAGATAAACATAACACCTCTCCCCTATTTGACCAAGATAGTGTGTGTGTGTATGCATTGATATGTAGGCTACGTGTGCCTTTAAAAAAATGTATGTAGTTCTGTCCTTGAGCGGTTCTTTTCTATTAATGTTCTGTATTATGTTCTGTTTCATGTTTTGTGTGGACCCCAGGAAGAGTAGCTGCTGCTTTTACAACAGCTAAATGGGGATCCTAATAAAATACTAAATTTGAAGATATTGTACCGAACAGAATAATATTGAAAAAAAGTTTTATTCTGCATGTGAAGTGATTGTCACATCAACATCTGATACTGCAATCTGGTGGTCAATGACCTTTGAGAAATTCAAGATCACCTAGCAGGAAATTGAGTAACTCAGTCGTGTCTAGTACTTCAGTCTTGTGTATTGTGCCAATTTGAATAAAAAAAAAATTGGGCCAAAATTATCCCACCTGATTTGACTGTTGCGTATGCTTATGTCAATAGCCATTCACCCAACCAAAGCCCTAGAGATATATGGCTCTGTGTCTATAAACTATTACATCACATTACAAACATCTTGTACATCAAGGAGAGGTGGACTCATCTTCATACATAATAATTTATACAGTACCAGTCAAACATTTGAACACACCTACTCATTCAAGTGTTTTTCTTGATTTTTATTATTTTCTACATTGTAGAATAATAGTGAATACTTCAAAACTATGAAATAACACATATGGAATCATGTAGTACCAACCATCTCAATTGGGTTGAGGTTAGGTGATTATGGAGGCCAGGTCATCTGATGCAGTTCTGCATCACTCGCCTTCTTGGTCAAATAGCCCTTACACAGCCTGTCCTGTTCAAAAACAAATGATAGTGGGACTAAGAGCAAACCAGATGGAATGGCGTATCACTGCAGAATGCTGTGGTAGACATACTGGTTAAGCACCCCCCACACCATCACATGCGGAGATCATCCGTTCACATATTCGGCGTCTCACAAAGACATAGCGGTTGGAACCAAAAATCTCACATTTGGACTCATCAGACCAAAGGACAGATTTTCACCGGTCTAATGTCCATTGCTCGTGTTTCTTGGGCAAAGCAGGTATCGTCTTCTTATTGGTGTCCATTAGTAGTGGTTTCTTTGCAGCAATTGAAGGCTTGATTCACGCAATCTTCTCTGAACAGTTGATGTGGAGATGTGTTGGTTACTTGAATTCTGAAGAATTTATTTGGGCTGCTATTTCTGAGGCTGGTAACTCTAATGAACTTACCCTCTGCAGCAGAGGTAACTCTGGGTCTTCCTTTCTTGTGGCGGTCCTCATGAGAGCCAGTTTCATCAAACTTGAAAAGTTCTTGAAATGTTCCGGATTGACTGACAATCATGTCTTAAATTAATGATGGACTGTAGTTTCTCTTTGCTTATTTGAGCAGTTCTTGCCATAATATGGACTTGGTCTTTTACCAAATAGGGCTATTATCTGTATACTACCCCTACCTTGTCACAACACAACTGGTTGGCTCAAACGCATTAAGAAGGAAAGAAATTCCACAAATTAACTTCTAATGAGCCTCACCTGTTAATTAAAATGCATACCAGGTGACTACCTCATGAAGCTGGTTGTGAGAATGCCTACGGTGTCCAAAGCTATCATCAAGGCAAAGGGTGGTTACTTTGAAGAATCTCAAATATATTTAGATTTGTTTAACACTTTTTTGGTTACTATATGATTCCATTGTTTTGATGTCTTCACTAATATTCTACTATGTATGTGGCAGGGTCTACAGTCAATCACGGTTTACAAAAAGAAAACTAGCCCCATCGCGGACATCGACGTCTTGCTCCCAGACAAATTAAACAACTTTTTTGCTCGCTTTGAGGACAATACAGTGCCACTGACACGGCCCGCTACCAAAGCTTGTGGGATCTCCTTCAGGCGGGGCTTTACCTAGCAGAGACTTGTAGATGACCTGGAGCCAATGGGTTTGGCGACGAGTATGAAGCGAGGGCCAACCAACGAGAGCGTACAGGTCGCAGTGGTGAGTAGTATATGGGGCTTTGGTGACAAAATGGATGGCACTGTGATAGACTGCATCCAATTTGTTGAGTCGAGTGTTGGAGGCTATTTTGTAAATGACATTGCCAAAGTCAAGGATTGGTAGGATGGTCAGTTTTACGAGGGTATATTTGGCAGCATGAGTGCAGGATGCTTTGTTGCAAAATAGGAAGCCGATTCTAGATTTAATTTTGGATTGGAGATGCTTAATGTGAGTCTGGAAGGAGAGTTTACAGTCTAACCAGATAATAGAATATGTAGACAACTACAAAAACCTAAGTCAGAACCATCCAGAGTAGTGATGCTGGACGGGCGGGCGGGTGCAGCCAGCAATCGGTTGAAGAGCATGCATTTAGTTTTGCTTGCATTTAACAGCAGTTGATCTCAGACGATACGAAAGAGCAGTTGGAGCCACGGAAGGAGTTGTATGGCATTGAAGCTCGTCTGGAGGGTTGTTAACACAGTGTCCAAAGAAGGGCCAGAGGTATACAGAATTGTGTCGTCTGCGTAGAGGTGGATCAGAGACTCACCAGCAGCAAGAGCGACATCATTGATATATACAGAGAAGAGAGTCAGCCCGAGAATTGAACCCTGTGGCACTCCCATAGAGACTGCCAGAGGTTCGGACAACAGGCCCTCCGATTTGACACACTGAACTCTATCAGAGAAGTAGTTGGTGACGCAGGCAAAGCAATCATTTGAGAATCCAAGGCTGTTGAGTCTGCCAATAAGAATGTTGTGATTGACAGAGTCGAAAGGCTTAGCTAGGTCGAAGAATTCGGCTGCACAGTATTGTCTCTTATCGATGGCGGTTATGATATCGTTTAGGACCTTGAGCGTGGCTGAGGTGCACACATGACCAGCTCTGAAACCAGATTGCGTAGCGGAGAAGGTACGCTGGGATTCGAAATGGTCAGTAATCTGTTTGTTAACTTGGCTTTCGAAGACCTTAGAAAGGCAGGGTAGGATAGATGTAGCAGTTTGGGTCTCGAGTGTCTCCACCTATGAAGAGGGGGATGACCGCGGTAGCTTTCCAATCTATGGGGATCTCAGACGATACGAAAGAGAGGTTGAACAGGCTAGTAATAGGGGTTGCAACAATTTCGGCAGATAATTTTAGAAAGAGAGGGTCCAGATTGTCTAGCCTGGCTGATTTGTAGGGGGTCCAGATTTTGCAGCTCTTTCAGAGCATCAGCTATCTGGATTTGGGTGAAGGAGGAATGGGGAGGCTTGGGCGCGTTGCTGTGGGGGGTGGAGGGCTGTTGATTGGGGTAGGGGTAGCCAGGTGGAAAGTATGGCAAGCCGTAGAAAAATGCTTATTGAAATTCTCAATTATAGTGGATTTATCAGTGGTGACAGTGTTTCCTAGCCTCAGTGCAGTGGGCAGCTGGGAGGAGGTGCTCTTATTCTCCATGATCACGGTCTGAATACTTCCCGAATGCACTGTATGTCATCATGGTCCTGAGCAATGTACTTGGGTCAAGGGCAAGACCGACTTGGTCACTTTAGTTCAACACATAAACTTACCCATTGAAAAAGTTACAGAACATTGTATCTTAACCAGATCAAATACCATTGTAATGACTGTTGATTTTGGTGGCCTACAAAGCACATTTTTGGGTAAAAAGCTCAGGATACCTTCACTTCTACGCAGCTGAATCCAACCACTGTCTGCTCCAGAGTTTCTCACTAAATCCAATGACCAGGAAAAGTAATGAGGCCAATGATCTTAATAATGAAGAGACTACAAAGAAAACTGCAAATTCACTGTAATTTGAACCACATAGGCCTTCTGTCATCAATTTCATCACAGCTGTAAATTATTGCACCAGAAAGTAGCCAGAATGTTGTAATGGGACCCACTGTGTCATATCCCTAAATGACTTTCGGGGATGACCACGAAATGGACTGCCGTGCAATTTGATTCTCTTCAAGCTTATAAGGATATGTTGCTTTCTTGCAGCCACAAAATGAACAACAATCAAATGACCTGTCTGAGTGTGTTAATGTAAGACGGTCACAACAAGGGGTGAAAATATTCAAAAGTGGTTCAAAGGCAGAAAGAGCTTGCGTGTCCCAACAAAGTTTGGGTTTTGATCCAGAACAATTGCTTCCTCTCTCCCTTCTGACCTTGTTCACTCCCCTTTAGTAGGTGGATGTCGAACTACAGTATGTTGAATTTCCAAGAAAGATATGGATGGAATTATTTTTATTTTATGAATAAAAGAACGACCGTGTACTAAACTATATATTGTTGGTATATCAGATTCTTCTGGCAATTCTCACATAGTAACTTCATTTGAAATGCCTTTTACATTTGTATCACAAACCATTTAATATGAATTTATTTAACATAAAAAATATTCATATTAATATCTCAAAAGTACCCTTTTAGATTTGTCTTATTTTTAGACTTTGTTTGCAACAATATACTCTCCAAACACATTTCTAGAGCAGCATTTCTAGAGTGGGCTCTCTGGTACTTTTAACGATATGAGCCATTTTCAGGTATAGGTAGGTTACTTTCTAAATGTAATCCAGTACAGTTACCTGTTCAAAATTGTAATCAGTAACGTACCTTTTGGATGACCCAAACTCAGTAACATAATCTGATTACATTCAGTTACTTTTAGATTACTTCCCCCTTAAGAGGCATTAGAAGAAGACAAAAATGTTTGTTACTAACTGAATTACATCTATTGCAGGATAAATTAATGTTAAAGTTTACATAGCTGGCCATATATGGATGTTAAATGTTACTTTATTAGTTGGTTATGTAGGCTTCTTCTAAGCCATCGCTTTCTACTACATATAATAATATGATTAAATTATATCTTTACAAAATCAAAGTCTATCGGAATTCCAGTCATTCCAGTAAATGTTAGACCCCTTGATCTTCAAGAAAAGTACTTGGAAATATGGAAGTATAGATTAGCCAAATTGTTTTACCTGCTCATAACCCCAAAACGAAGGACTTTATTAGCCAGCCCTACTCTGTTGTTTATGATTTTGTTGTCATGTTGTCAAATGCTGCACTCATGGAATGGCATGCTTTGAGCACTACTGAAAAGTGCTATTTACATGTGAAAAATGAAGGCCATATGCTGCATTTACTTTAGGCCTATTGTTTAAATTTTGTTGGTGACACTTTGATATCTTGAGGGCTGTTTAAAGGGCAAATCCACAAATGAAACAATAACAAAATGGTTGCCCCGCCGCTGTTTTGGTAAAAAGCTGAGGGATGGGCCTGGAGAAATGTAACCACTCTCAGATTAATAGGCATAGCTATGGATGCAAGGACTGATCATCCAAAATTATTGTTTTAACCATGTTATGAGGCTTTACCGAGTTCGTTTACATGTACAATGTTTACAAACATTGGACAAAAACAAGCATATATTTTGGGTTCTCGTGGAGTGTGACAGTTGAACTAAGCTCAGGCATTTTCATATATGTATACACACACATACAGTTGAAGTCGGAAGTTTGCATACACCTTAGCCAAATACATTTCAACTCAGTTTCACAATTTCTGACATTTAATCCTAGTAAAAATTCCCTGTCTTAGGTCAGTTAGGATCACCACTTGATTTTAAGAATGTGAAATGTCAGAATAATAGTAGAGAGAATGATTTATTTCAGATTTTATTTCTTTCATCACATTCCCAGTGGGTCAGAAGTTTACATGCACTCATTTAGTATTTGGTAGCATTGCCTTTAAATTGTTTAACTTGGGTCAAACATTTAGGGTAGCCTTCCACAAGCTTCCCACAATAAGTTGGGTGAATTTTGGCCCATTCCTCCTGACAGAGCTGGTGTAACCGAGTCAGGTTTGTAGGCCTCCTTGCTCGCACATGCTTTTTCAGTTCTGCCCACAAGTTTTCTATAGGATTGAGGTCAGGGCTTTGTGATGGCCACTCCAATACCTTGCCTTTGTTGTCCTTAAGCCATTTTGCCACAACTTTGGAAGTACGCTTGGGGTCATTGTCCATTTGGAAGACCCATTTGCGACCAAGCTTTAAATTCCTGACATGTCTTTAGATGTTGCTTCAATATGTCCACAAAATTTTCCTACCTCATGATGCCATCTATTTTGTGAAGTGCACCAGTCTCTCCTGCAGCAAAGCACACCCACAACATGATGCTGCCACCCCGTGCTTCACGGTTGGGATGGTGTTCGTCGGCTTGCAAGCGTCCCCCTTTTTTCCTCCAAACATAACGGTGGTCATTATGGCCAAAGAGTTCTATTTTTGTTTCATCAGACCAGAGGACATTTCTCCAAAAAGTACGATCTTTGTCCCCATGTGCAGTTGCAAACCGTAGTCTGTTTTTTTTTAATGGCGGTTTTGGACCAGTGGCTTCTTCCTCTTCATGGGTATGACGCCAAGCGACCTTTCGGGTTATGTCGACATAAGTATCTATATCCCCAGTAAAACGAGTCCTAAGTACCCGTTTCCTCCAGCATCTTCACGAGGTCCTTTGCTGTTGTTCTGGGATTGATTTGCACTTTTCGCACCAAAGTACCTTTGTACGTTCATCTATATGAAACAGAATGCGTCTCCTTCCTGAGCGGTATGACGGCTGCGTGGTCCCATGTTGTTTATACTTGCGTACTATTGTCTGTATAGGTGAACATGGTTCCTTCAGGTGTTTGGAAATTGCTCCCAAGGATGAACCAGACTTGTGGAGGTCGACAATGATTTTTCTGAGGTCTTGGCTGATTTCTTTAGATTTTCCCATGATGTCAAGCAAAGAGGCACTGAGTATGAAGGTAGGCCTTGAAATACATCTCCAGGTACACCTCCAATTGACTCAAATGATGTCAATTAGCCTATCAGAAGCTTCTAAAGCCATGAATTCATTTTCTGGAATTTTCTAAGCTGTTTAAAGGCACAGTCAACTTAGTGTATGTAAACTTCTGACCCACTGGAATTGTGATACAGTGTGATACAGTGAAATTATCTGTCTGTAAACAATTGTTGGAAAAATTACTTGTGTCATGTACAAAGTAGATTTCCTAACCGACTTGCCAAAACTATAGTTTGTTAATAAGAAATTTGTGGAGTGGTTGAAAAATGTGTTTTAATGACTCCAACCTAAGTGTATGTAAACTTCCGACTTCAACTGTACATACATATACACATATATATAATTCATAAGTACAAAAATGGATGTAGCAACTACAGATTGCTCCTTTAAGTCTATCAAAAGTGTTTGTGTTTGAGCATGTGTCCATTAGGCCTATGGATTCATTTATTTTATCAGCATGAATTAGATTGAGCAATAAAAGCCCCACTTTTATTCCAAAGGCTGGGATCCTAACTACACAGCTGTTGTAAGAGCAATGATTGATAGGCATTTTAAACTTCTTGAATTCAACCATTATTGGATTGAAATACACATTTAGATTTGTGAACTGCCATCCACAACAACCACAGTCTGTAAGGCGCAAATAGCAAAATAAGAGAGCAACAGTGTGACTCAAATCAATGCACTATACAGATATCAATAATACTTGATATCTGTATTGCTGTAGACTACACCAGTGCTGTCATCCATACCTCCAAGAGTTTATTCAAGTTGGATAATATTTGGATGCCGACAGCAGTCGCCCCATTGGAAGACATAGCTTGGACTGTAGCCTACAAAAGCCTATTCCTGCTCTTTTCCCGCGATTGATCAAACACATTTGGTGGGTCATCATAGTGGTCTCTGACTTATAGTCAGACTCGCTCAGGTGGAACAAACTTAAACTTGCACCTTTTTCAATTAATGAATGTCATTGATAAAACATAGACGTGTCAGAGATTATTTTTCGCAAACCTACTTAATGAATTTAAAAGTAATCCTCAAAGTAATCATCAAGTTTTTCAAAAGTATCTGTAATCTGATTACAATATTTTTGCTGGTAACGTAACGGATTACAGTTACCGGTTTTTGTAATCCCTTACATGTAACATATTACATGTAATCCATTACTCCACAACCCTGGCCATTGTATTCACAGCCCTCCTTTAGGACTGCACATTCAGCAAATGACCAGCAGAGGTAGTTCCCTTTGAATCCATTTTCAGATTTACTGTGTTGGTGGTGCCCATAAAACAAATCATACCTTCAAAATTAGCAGAGAGCCCACTCTGGAAATGCGATGTACTTGTAGAGTATATTGGTCCAAACAATATGTCTTAAAATTAACACAATCAAAATGGGTACTTTTGAGATATTCATATTTTTTGTGAATGTGAATTTTTTTATTTCAGAATCAAGACATACTCCATATTTTAGAGCACACTGTGACTATAAGGAGTAAAATGACATCAAGATGTCTGTTTCACGTATGGTTCACAGATTATAGGGTTTTACAGGAAGCATGTATAGGTCAAAAAAGGGTTTAAAATGACCAATCACCCCCCCCCCCCCACCATAAAAACTGTTATTTGTCGCACGCTTCGTAAACAACAGTTGTAGACTAACGGGCCCTACTTATGGGCCCTTTCCACCAATGCAGAGAAAAATAATCTAAAAAATAACAAAGAATAAATACAGAATGAGTACGATAACTTGGCTATATACACAGGGTACCACTACAGAGTCGATGTGCAGGGGTACGAGTTAATTGAGGTAGATGCTGTACATATACTGTAGGTAGGGGTAAAGTGACTAGGCAACAGGATAGATAATAAACAGAATCAGCAGTGTATGTGATGAGTCAAGAGTTGTGCAAAAAGGGTCATTGCAGATAGTCCGGAAAGCTAGTTGGTTAACTGTTTAGCAGTATTATAGCTTGGGGGTAGAAGTTTTCAGGATCCTGTTGGTTCCAGACTTGGTGCATCAGTACTGCTTGCTGTGCAGTAGCAAAGAGAACCGTCTATGACTTGGGTGGCTGGAGCCTTCCTTTGACACTGCCTGGTATAGAGGTCCTGGATAGCAGGGAGCTTGGCCCCAGTGATGTAGTAGGCCGTACGCACTACCCTCTGTAGGACCTTGCGGTCGGATGCTAAGCAGTTATCATACCAAGCGCTGATGCAGCCAGTCAAGATGCTCTCAATGGTGCAGCTCCAGAACTTTGAGGATATAAGGGCCCATGGCAAATAATTTCAGCCTCCTAAAGAGAAAGACGCATTGTCGTGCCTTCTTCATGGCTGTGTTGGTGTGTGTGGAGTGGACCATGTTAATTCCTTAGTGATGTGGACGCCGAGGAACTTGAAACTCTCTCGACCCGCTCCCCCTACAGCCCCGTCGATGTGGTTGGGGGCGTCCTCAGCCCTCTGTTTCTTGCAGTCCACGATCAACTCCTTTGTCTTGCTGACGTTGAGGGAGAGGTTGTTGTCCTTGCACCACACTGCCAGGTCATTGACCTCCTCCCTATAGGCTGTATCATCGCCGTCTGTGATCAGGCCAACCACTGTTGTGACGTCAGCAAACTTAATGATGGTGTTGGAGTCGTGAGCGGCCACACAGTTGTGGGAGAACAGTGAGTACAGGAGGGGGCTAAGCATGCAGCCCTGAGAAGCCCCTGTGTTGAGGGTCAGCGTTCATCATGATTTTCATTTTTTAAAATTGTGATACAAATGTAAAAACCATGTCAAACAAATTAAGTTTCTATTTGAGAATTGCCAGAACAATCTGAGATATCAAACATATTTTCAGGCTACGGTGGCATGGAATCCCCCAAGGACTATGGAAGTGTAGTTAATAATTGTTTATGTAAAAATGTCGCTTGAATGTTTGTTGTATGGTTATATATAATATTCATACATTTTTTAATCTAATAAAAACACACAAATCCCTAGGTAACAATATGCTTTTGCTCATGGGTGTGGGAAGGTGTGTCACTTTCTATTCAATGTCATTCTATTCAATGTCAAGTCCATGGAGAATAAGAGCACCTCCTCCCAGCTGCCCACTGCACTGAGGATAGGAAACTCTGTCACCACCGATAAGTCCACTAAAATTGAGAATTTCAATAAGCATTTTTCTACAGCTGGCCATGCTTTCCACCTGGCTATCCCTACCCCGGTCAACAGCGCTGCACCTCCCACAGCAACTCGCCCAAGCCTTCCCCATTTCTCCTTCTCCCAAATCCAGTCAGCTGATGTTCTGAAAGAGCTGCAAAATCTGGACCCCTACAAATCAGCCGGGCTAGACAATCTGGACCCTTTCTTTCTAAAATTATCTGCCGAAATTGTTGCAACCCCCATTACTAGCCTGTTCAACCTCTCTTTCGTGTCGTCTGAGATCCCCATAGATTGGAAAGCTACCGCGGTCATCCCCCTCTTCATAGGTGGAGACACTCGAGACCCAAACTGCTACATCTATCCTACCCTGCCTTTCTAAGGTCTTCGAAAGCCAAGTCAACAAACAGATTACCGACCATTTCGAAACCCAACGCACCTTCTCCGCTGTGCAATCTGGTTTCAGAGCTGGTCATGGGTGCACCTCAACCACACTCAAGGTCCTAAACGATATCCTAACCACCATCGATAAGAAACAATACTGTGCAGCCGTATTCATTGACCTCGCCAAGGCTTTCGACTCTGTCAATCACCACATCCTCATCGGCAGACTCAATAGCCTTGGTTTCTCAAATTATTGTATCGCCTGGTTCACCAACTACTTCTCTGATAGAGTTCAGTGTGTCAAATCGGAGGGCCTGTTGTCCGGGCCTCTGGCAGTCTCTATGGGGGTGCCACAGGGTTCAATTCTTGGGCCGACTCTCTTCCCTGTATACATCAACATGATGTTGCTCTTGCTGCTGGTGAGTCTCTGATCAACCTCTACGCAGACGACACCATTCTGTATACCTCTGGCCCTTCTTTGGACACTGTGTTAACAACCCTCCAGACAAGCTTCAATGCCATACAACTCTCCTTCTGTGGCCTCCAACTGCTCTTAAATGCAAGTAAAACTAAATGCATGCTCTTCAACCGATCGCTGCCTGCACCTGCCCGCCCGTCCAGCATCACCACCCTGGACGGTTCTGACTTAGAATATGTGGACAACTACAAATACCTAGTTACACATATACCTAGTTACTCACACATGCTGCCAAACATACCCTCGTAAAACTGACCATCCTACCGATCCTCGACTTCGTCGATGTCATTTACAAAATAGCCTCCAATACCCTACTCAATAAATTGGATGCAGTCTATCACAGTGCCATCCGTTTTGTCACCAAAGCCCCATATACTACCCACCACTGCGACCTGTACGCTCTCGTTGGCTGGCCCTCGCTTCATACTCGTCGCCAAACCCACTGGCTCCAGGTCATCTACAAGACCCTGCTAGGTAAAGTCCCCCCTTATCTCAGCTCGCTGGTCACCATAGCAGCACCCACCTGTAGCACACACTCCAGCAGGTATATCTCTCTGGTCACCCCCAAAACCAATTTTTCCTTTGGCTGCCTCTCCTTCCAGTTCTCTGCTGCCAATGACTGGAACAAACTACAAAAATCTCTGTAACTGGAAACACTTATCTCCCTCACTAACTTTAAGCACCAGCTGTCAGAGCAGCGCACAGATTACTGCACCTGTACATAGCCCATCTATAATTTAGCCCAAACAACTACCCCTTCCCCTACTATATTTATTTATTTATTTTGCTCCTTTGCACCCCATTATTTCTACTTTGTACATTATTCCACTGCAAACCTACCATTCCAGTGTTTTACTTGCTATATTGTATTTATTTCACCACCATGGCCTTTTTTTGCCTTTACCTCCCTTATCTCACCTCACTTGCTCACATTGTATATAGACTTATTTTTCTACTGTATTATTGACTGTATGTTTGTTTTACTCCATGTGTAACTCTGTGTTGTTGTATGTGTATAACTGCTTTGCTTTATCTTGGCCAGGTCCCAATTGTAAATGAGAACTTGTTCTCAACTTCCCTACCTGGTTAAATAAAGGTGATATAAAAAAACATTTAAAAAACATTTCTGTACAATATTTCTGTCCATGTTGGACCCGTTTTGCCCCAAAAGCACTCCAAGAGGCAAACGTTGTGTATAGCCTGCAACTGTAGCCTATAACTTCGAAGTTGTATTTAAATGTCGGCTGCATATGACAGTGTGTCAGATATTGTGTTTTGAGCATTATTGCCGACGTAAACGTAATAAACCATTAATGGAAGTTGTTGAAGTAGTAATCCGCTGTTGTATTAACCTACTCTAACAATTTAACTGTATTTGTGGTTGCCTTCTCTTTAGTGGTCTTTTAACTGTTACCTGCACAGTAACACAGATGTTGTATAATGCCACCAGGTGTCACATGTTTCTTACTTGACTTCGTTGAGTAGCCTACCTTTTTTGAGGGCGAGAGGGATCATCGATGAGTTTACTGAAGGTATGTGCTTCTTTCTGCAACAGACTCGTTGAGCTGGCTAATCCTTGGCATTTAAAAACGGTGTATTTTTTTCTGCAACAGACTCGCATAGTGGGCTAGTTTTAGCATTTAAAAATGGTGTCTTCAATTTCCTCGTCATTTTATTCGTTCATTTCAGAGCTTGAGCTCCAAGACTGTTGAGATGCGTCGATAAAGGGGCATTGCTCTGACGCACTCGAGGATGAATGGAGAAAGTAGAACCTGGACTAGGCTACTCGTCGCTGGATTACATTTTAATCCATGTCTTTGTTGTTGTGCCTTTTTAACTCTACACAACTCTCCTAATTCTTAAACATGGCTGAAGAAAATACGGAGTTTCCTAACGAGTTGCTGGGTAAGAAACGTTTTAACAGTAATGTTATTTATTTTGGTTAAAATGACTACTCTTGCATTGAAATTGTTCATTTCAAATTGATTAATGACTATTGGAAAAACGTGTGTCTACTGTGCTCAAATTTGAGGTGCACCTGATAGAGCCCCACAGTGGAGGTGTCATAAAACCTAGCGGTCAAACAGGGAAATGGTTCCAATCGTTTTTCCACCATTCATTTTTTCCCACGG
Source organism: Salvelinus fontinalis (assembly GCF_029448725.1). Classification (NCBI taxonomy): domain Eukaryota; kingdom Metazoa; phylum Chordata; class Actinopteri; order Salmoniformes; family Salmonidae; genus Salvelinus; species Salvelinus fontinalis. Next base: position 10,638,463 of record NC_074686.1, read on the forward strand.
GGGATTTTAGAAGCCCTTAAAATAAGGGCTGTGTAGGCTTATCCTGGTGTGACATTTTCATAACCATGTAAATCTCTCTCAGGCAAGGTGACCTTTATGAATATATTCAGCTCTATTTACTCTGATTCGAAAATGCTAATTAGCATCAAAGTAGACATCATGCAAAACTACAAATCCCGGCAAGCTCCCGCACATCATCTCCAGTTGACACCTTACAACAGGTATGGTTCATTTAAAACTTGCACAAGACAGTTCATAGAATTGTCCATTTAAATAAATGTGACCGATTTAGTCATTACTACACTGAACAAAAATATAAACGCAGCATGTAAAGTGTTGGTTCCATGTTTCATGAGCTGAAAATAAAAGTTCCCAGAAATGTTAAAATATTCACAAAGCTTATTTATCTTAAATATTGTGCACACATTTGTTTAGTGAGCATTTCTCCTTTGACAGGATAATCTATCCACCTCAAAAGTGTGATATATCAAGAAGCTGATTAAATGGCATGATCATTACACAGGTGCGCCTTGTGCTGGGGGACAAGAAAAGGCCACTCTAAAATGTGCAGTTTTGTCACACAGGGACAAAACTGAGGGAGTGTGCAATTGACATATTGACTGCAGGAATGTCCACCATAGCTCTTGCCAGAGAATTTATTGTTCAATTCTCTACCATAAGTTGCCTCCGACGTAATTTTAGAGTATTTGGCAGTACGTCCAACTGGCCTCACAACCGTATGCCCACATGTGTGGCGTCATGTGGGTGAGCAGTTTGCCGATGTCAACGTTTTGAACAGAGTGCCCCATGGTGGCCGGTGGGTTATGGTATGGGCAGGAATAAGCTACGGACAACAAACACAATTGCATTTTATCTAGGGCAATTGGAATGCACAGAGATACCGTGACAAAATCCTGAGGCCCATTGTCACTAGACATTTTGGGATGCTCTGGATCGACGTGTACGACAGCGTGTTCCAGTTCCCAGGAACTTCGCACAGCCATTGAAGAGTGGGACAACATGTGTAATCTTTATTTACCTAGGCAAGTCAGTTAAGAACAAATTCTTATTAACAATGACGGCCTACCTCGACCAAACCTGGATGACGCTGGGCCAATTGTGTGCCACCCTATGGGACTCCCAATCATGGCCGGATGTGATGCAGCCTGGATTCGAACCAGGGACTACAGTTACGCCTTTTGATGCAGGGCCTTATACACTCGGGAACATTCCACAGACCACAATCAACATCCTGGTCAACTCTATGTGAATGTAACAGATGTGAAATAGCTAGCTAGTTAGCGGTGGAGCGCGCAAATAGCCTTTCAATCGTTGTCACTTGCTCTGAGACCTTGAAGTAGTGGTTCCCCTTGCTCTGCAAGGGCCGTGGCTTTTGTGGAGCGATGGGTAACGATGCTTCGTGGGTGACTGTTGTTGATGTGTGCAGAGGGTCCCTGGTTTGCGCCCGGGACGGGGAGAGGGGACGGACTAAAGTTAATACTGTTACACGAAGGAGGTATGTCACTCTGCATGAGGCTAATGGTGGTCACACCAGATACTGACTGGTTTTCTGATCCACGCCCCTACCTTTTTTTCTTAAGGTATCGGTGACCAACTATGCATATCTGTAGTCCCAGTCATGTGAAATCCATTGATTAGGGTCTAAGGAATGTATTTAAATTGACTGATGTCCTTATATGAACTGCAACTGAAATTGTTGCATGTTGTGTTTATTTTTGTTCAGTATGCATTTAGCTGACATTAGATAATTCATCCAGAGATTCTTACCTTTGCCTCAATTCAGCAGTCTCATCCAGATCATCAGGGCATTTGTATTTCTTTATGATAGCCACATTAGCAGCTAATTAGAATTTCATTTTTTGGGGGGGGAGGGGTAAATATAGGCGAATACAGTGCATTTAGAAAGTATTCAGACCCTTTGACTTCCACATTTTGTTACGTTATAGCCTTATTCTAAAATGGATTTTAAAAAATCCTCATCAATCTACACACAATGACAAAGCAAAAACAGGTATTTGGTATTTTAAAATACCAATCACATCATATTTACACAAGTATTCAGACTGTTTACTCAGTATTTTGTTGAAGCATCTTTGGCAGCGATTACAGCCTTGAGTCTTCTTGGGTATGACACTACAAGCTTGGCACACCTGTATTTGGAGAGTTTCTCCCTTCTCTGCAGATCCTCTCAAGCTCTGTCAGGTTAGATGGGGAGCGTCGCTGCACAGCTATTTTCAGGTCTCTCTAGAGATGTTTGATCGGGTTCAAGTCCGGGCTCTGGCTGGGCCACTCAAGGATATTCAGAGACTTGGCCCAAAGCCACTCCTGCGTTGTCTTTGCTATGTGCCTTGGGTCCTTGTCTTGTTGGAAGGTGAACCTTCGCCCCAGTCTGAGAACCTGCTCCAGAGTGCTCAGGACTTCATCATCTGTACTTTGCTCCGTTCATCTTTCCCTCAATCCTGATTAGTGTCCCCACAGCATAACATCCCCACAGCATGATTCTGCCACCACCATGCTTCACCGTAGGGATGGTGCCTGGTTTCCTCCAGACATGACGCTTGGCATTCAGGCCAAAGAGTTCATTCTTGGTTTCATCAAACCAGAGAATCTTTTTTCTCATGGTCTGAGAGTCCTTTTAGGTGCCTTTTGGCAAACCAAGCGGGCTGTCATGTGCCTTTTACTGAAGAGTGGCTTCCGTCTGGCCACTCTACCATAAAGGCCTGATTGGTGGAGTGCTGGAGCTCTGTCTGAGTGACCATTGGGTTCTTGGTCACCTCCCTGACCAAGGCCCTTTTCCCCTGATTGCTCAGTTTGGCCGGGCGGCCAGCTCCAGGAAGAGTCTTGGTGGTTCCAAACTTCTTCCATTTAAGCATGACGGAGGCCACTGTGTTGTTGGGGACCTTCAATGCTGCAGAAATGTTTGGGTACCTTTTCCCCAGATGTGTGCCTCAACACAATCCTGTCTCTGAGCTCTATAGACAATTCCTTTGACCTTATAGCTTGGCTTTTCCTCTAACATGCACTGTCAACTGTGGGACCTCACAGTATATACTGTAGACAGGTGTGTGCCTTTTCAAGTTAAATCCAATCTGTTGAATTTACCACAGGTGGACAATTTGACAAAATGTATAAAAATAACATGTTTTACTTTGTCATTAGGGGGTATTGTGTGTCGATTGATAAGGACATTTTTAAAAAAAATCAATTTTAGAATAAGGCTGTAATGTAACAAAATGTGGGGAAAAGGAAGGCGTCTGAATACTTTCCAAATGATAAGTCACCTTGTCCTAGAGAAATTTAGACGGTTATCAAAACATCACACCAGGGTAAGCCTACACAAAACAAAATCCCCTATAGGGAAAAACAAATGGTGGAAAAACCGTTGAAACCATTTCTGGGTTTATGGGTATAATGACTCGTACTCTATACCCACATACTTCTTCTGTACACAAAGTTTGGGAGAAGAACTGGAGGCGTGTCTTGCGGAATTCCCTCAAAGTGGGATGACAACCAATGCTGCGTTCAAACCAACTCGGAACTTAGATATGTCTAACTTCAGTGTGTTAAAGACAACTGGGAAAAAACGACTGGGGAAAAATTGTTTTGAGCGGTCATCCAATTCGGAATTCTAACTCTGGCCTCTTTCTTGAGCCCTGACTTTCCGAGCTGAAGATCACTGACGTCATGATTTGAGAGTTCCCAGTTGTCTTGAATGCACCAACTCAATGGGCCTCCTCTAGGATAGACCAGTGTATGGATGGACCATTGTCATATTATGTAAAACCCAGGACATGCAGTACAACAAGCTTAAACAGACATGTTCATTTTTTTCATCACAGTTCTTTCAAAATGTATCATTTTTGTTTTGAGAATGTACACTGATAAAGTTATGGAACCACCACAAAAACGATAACAACTGCAACAAACTGTTTTCAGAAATGATTATTTCAGAGAACTGTGGATACATAAATAGATGTTGTTCAAAGCAGTCTGGGCCACATTTGGAAATCTCCCTCTGTAAGTGTTTTGATCTCAGTTGTCCAGAGAGTGGAGATTTCCAGATTGATCTCAAGAGTTTCCCCCACTCTTGCCAGGATTCCATGAAAAACAAGACTACACAAATTAGAAGTGACTCACCAAAACAGACCGCCTCCCTCTTAATATAAATTTGACAAGTCATGAAAACTGTAAGAGGCCGGAAGCTAACAAAAGCTGTGTTTGGCATGAAATTAAGCAATAATATTACACTGACTGCTACTAGATGGGAGAAAAAGTGCACCAATGTTGAATTACTAACCACCCTGACACTGCCATATGGCCAGGTGGAAACCTACTGCCTATGGAATGTGTGGTATTTTGACTACTTATGAGGATTCTGAGTGTGGTGCTGACATTAGGTCCACACTTGATGCAACAACTGTTTGAAGAACACCCCAAAGCAGGCAAAATGTATCCCAAGTTTGGTTGTTTTCCTCTCAAAAAGAAAGACCAGGCATACATGGGTTATATTTTGAATTGTAAAGGCCTCCAATAATCCAAGCCCTGCACATGCACTAGACGAAACGATAGCATACTCGTATCAGTGCTAATCTTCCCAATGTTCCTTCTAGAGAGTGTAAGAGATGCCGTGGGAGGGAAGATCAAGCTCACCCTGAAGAAGAGGGTGAAACTGGAGGTCAAAGGTGACAAACTGGAGAACCGAGTCCTGGTAAGACATCAGGCTTGCTTTCTTGGCACTCATATAATTGGTTTCTCATTGTGCAGTTCCTTAAATGTGCAGACACAACACGACCCTTTTATTTAGGAGAAAATCAACTTGTCTTTCCGAGCACCCCAGTGTTTGTCATTTTCCTCATTCTCTCAAGGTTCACATGCTTCTCAGCAAAACCTTGTTCCCGTGCCTCATTCGCATAACAGGAAGCCTGCAGTCGACTAGTCGACTGGTTGACAATAGAAAGTTTGAAACAGCCTCACCACTTTCTGCGTACTTGACAGACCGAAATGTATTGACTTCCTGAAACCATTTGTTGTCTGCTGAGTAATATTCATGTTGCGTTGTATGCAGAGTAATAGATTTTGAAAGTTGAATGTTTATATTGTAACATTTAAAATGTGACCCTCCGCAACTGTCTTAATTTTGTTAGCAGCCTCAGATTCCCTTCAAAAGGTAGCCAAAACTTATTGGGTTTCAATTGGAATGTCAGTTGCCTCCATCAAACCTATTTTTGGAGGATCAAGGAAGAACAGACATTTTCCAAACAAACTTCTTTATATGGTGTTGGTTCTTCTTTAACCCTGAGCCCTGGGCAGTGTTTATTAGGCATTGAATGGAAGAAAACAGACTGAAATGGGGAGGGACTAACTGGACTTGTCCAATAATAATAAAACATTTTGGTGTGTGTCTTTCAAGATACCCAAGGACACTTACCAAATTTTAATTGTCCATTGTAAAACGTTTTCCATTGCATGGCCTGATGAACACAGCCCTGTATACAGAGGCTATTCAGTCTTGGGTTCTGGGGCCCCTATTGGACACACTGTGGGTTCTGGGGCCCCTATTGGACACACTGTGGGTTCTGGGGCCCCTATTGGACACACTGTGGGTTCTGGGGCCCCTATTGGACACACTGTGGGTTCTGGGGCCCCTATTGGACACACTGTGGGTTCTGGGGCCCCTATTGGACACACTGTGGGTTCTGGGGCCCCTATTGGACACACTGTGGGTTCTGGGGCCCCTATTGGACACAGTGTGGGTTCTGGGGCCCCTATTTTCTTTGTAAAGTTCCACAATTTGGTGGTATTTATGTTTACTGTCTCCTTTCTTGACTTGACAGAACACTTCCCCACAGGGCACTGACTGAGAGCATCAGACACTGATAAACACATTCCTAGGCCTTGCTAGAGTAGAGATGTAATCTGTCTATATTAATCGACCAAACTCAGTAGTCAAAATTTGGTTAAGCAGTCTTTATCCGTTAGACACAATGGATAAGTGGGCTTTACCTGTAGGAACTATTATGGGATTGTGAAATGTCTGTCTGTTTCTGTGTGTGTACGCGTGCATGATTTGTGTGTGTGTGAACATACAATACCCCTTCCCCTCTTTTTACACCTGAGATACTATAAAATAAAATGCAGGAACAGATTGTCCAGAGCAGAGAGGGGCGGGGTCTCCTGTCTCACACCCAGCCATTGGTTGACTTAGCCATTGGTTGATGCTCATATTTGGCCTTGAAGAGTGACCTCACTCCACACAAAAAAACACATACCACAGCTATCTGATCCACAGTCAGTTTTCTCTCTTTGTCCTTCCAGCTATAACTGTGTGTTCATCTGTACTCACCATGGTACTATTACATGTCTCTTTTTAAATAGAAATTAATTAGCTACTACTGTGTGATTTACAATTGAGTTTGCACCTGTGTCATTGATAATGGAAAGGTTTAAAACAGATAAATGAAAGCAAAGACATTAAACAATGTTCATAACACAATTTCACTGCAAACCTCTAAACCTTTGCCCCACATGTTGTATATATATTTTTATTTTATTTACCTAGGCAAGTCAGTTAACAAATACTTATTCACAATGACGGCCTACCCCGGCCAAACCTGGATGACGCTCGGCCAATTGTGCGCCGCCCTATGGGACTCCCAATCACGGCCGGATGTGATACAGCCTGGATTCGAACCAGGGACTGTAGTGATTCCTCTTGCACTGAGATGTAGTGCCTTGCCTTAGACCGCTGCGCCACTCGGGAGCATGTTCCTTCCATACCAATAACAGCTGCAAACCGCTGGTGGAACGGATTAGTAACTTTGTCAAGTTTGATTTGGGCCCAAATCAACCTACACTGAACAAAAATATAAACACAACATGTAAAGTGTTGGTCCCATATTTCCTGAGCTGAAAAAGAAGATCCCAGAAATGTTCCATATGCCCAAATTTCTCAAGTGTTATGCACAAATTTGTTTACATCCGTTAGTGAGCATTTCTCCTTTGCCAAGATAATCCATCAACCTGACAGGTGTGGCATATCAAGAAGTTGATTAAACAGCATGATCATTACACAGGTGCACCTTGTGCTGAGGACAAAAGGCCACTCTAAAATATGGCACTTTTTAATCTCAAATAGAATATTCTATAATTGTGGTACAACAAAGGTAAACTATTTTAACCAATGGCTAAGTCAACCAATGCCACAATTTACTAAAGTTTGAAGCGTGCAATTGGCATGCTGACTGCAGAAATGTCCAACAAAGCTGTTGCCACAAGCTGCCTCAAACATTGTTTTAGAGAATTTGGCAGTACATGCAAACGGCCTAACAACCGCACACCACGTGTATCCAAGCCAGCCCAGGACCTCCACATCCGGCTTCTTCACCTGCGGGATCGTCTGAGGGGTGCAGAGACTATTTCTGTCTGTAATAAAGCCCTTTTGTGGGGGGAAACAAATTCTGATTGGCTGGGCCTGGCTCCCCCACTCATGGCTGCTTCCTTACCCAGTCATGTGAAATTCATAGATTAGAGCCTAATGAATTTATTTCAATTGACTGCTTTCCTTCTATGAACTGTAATGCGTGTTGGGTTTATTTTTGTTCAGTACACATAGTACAGTTTGTTGACTTCGTTATGTCTCTCTGATCTGTTGCTCTCCTCTACAGGCTTTGGCATCCCATCGGGGCTTTCTGCTTACTGTGAGGGTCCCCACCAAGGTAAGAAGTGAGAGTGAGTACATGCACATGAGACACTGTGTGTGTTTGATTGTGTGTGCTATTGTATATCTTGATCTTCCTATGAATCAAATGTTCTATGTATACAAATATATGTGGAAAACCTTTCAAATGAGTGGATTCAGTTATTTCAGCCACACCCGTTGCTGACAGTTGTATAAAATTGAGCACACAGCCATGCAATCTCCATAGACAAACATTGGCAGTAGAATGGCTCACTGAAGAGCTCAGTGACTTTCAACGTGGCACCGTTGCAGGATGTCACCTTTCCAACAAGTCAGTTTGTCAAATGTCTGCCCTGCTAGAGCTGCCCCGGTCAACTGTAAGTGGTGTTATTGTGAGGTGGAAACGTCTAGGAGCAACAACGGCTAAGCCGCGAAGTGGTAGGCCACACAAGCTCACAGAACGTGACCGCCGAGTGCTGAAGCGCGTAGCCCAACCTGTTGAGGACAGAGGGCGCTGTTTTCACTTTGGGGAAAATCGTGCCCAATTTAAACGGCCTCGTACTCAATTCTTGCTCGTACAATATGCATATTATTATTACTATTGGATAGAAAACACGCTCTAGTTTCTAAAACCGTTTGAATTATATCTGTGAGTAAAACAGAACTCATTTGGCACAAACTTCCTGACCAGGAAGTGGAAAGTCTGAAATCGAGGCTCTGTTCTAGGTCCTGCCTATAAATGGGCATGATACCTATTAGTATACATGCATGTCATACACCTTCCCCTGAATGTCAAGAGGCAGTGAGAGAAGAAATGGAGTGTATCTTAGTCTGAAGTGGAATAAATCCTCTTGGAATGACGTGTCACCCATTTCCTGTTTTCAGGAAGGCGCGAGAAGGAACCGGGGATTGCCTTATGAAAAGCTGTCGTTATAGGCGACTACTATCTCCGGCTTTGATTTTATTTGATACATGTGACCATATCATCGTAAAGTATGTTTTTGCAATATAGTTTAATCAGATTATTGAAATTTTTCCGGGAGTTTTGCCGTGTTCCGTTCTCTTCCGTTTGTTGACATGGAGAGATTCGTGCCACTTGGCTAGTGTGCTTGCTAAATCGAGAGGGAAAAAGGCCGTTCTAAATCCAAACAACGATTGTTCTTGACAAAGGACCCCTTGTCCAACATTCTGATGAAAGATCAGCAAAAGTAGGAAACATTTTATGATGCTATTTCATATATCTGTCGTACATGTGAACTAGTCGTTGGCGCCCAGCTTTTGGGTACTCTCTAGCTATACCGAAGCTGGATGTCGTAATGAAGTTATTTTTAGAATTCTAACACGGCGATTGCATTAGGAACTAGTGTATCTATCATTTCCTATACAACATGTATTTTTTAGTTATGTTTATGAATAGCTATTTGGTCAGAATATGTGTGTCAGGAAAAAGTGTCAGAAAAATATCCGGACGTTGTCGGAAAAAGTAGCTACGTTAGCACAATGTATAACCACTGATTTCAGCTCTAAATATGCACATTTTCGAACAAAACATAAGCGTATGTATAACCTGATGTTATAGGACTGTCATCTGATGAAGCATATCAAGGTTAGTCAAAAATGATATATCCTTTGCTGGTTTGTTACGATCGCTAACTTTTGCTACTGGGAAATTGCTTGTGTTTCTGGCTATTGTGGTAAGCTAATATAACGCTATATTGTGTTTTCGCTGTAAAACACTTAATAAATCGGAAATATTGGCTGGAATCAAGATGCCTGTCTTTCATTTGCTGTACACTATGTATTTTTCAGAAATGTTTTATGTCTGAAATTATTATGGCTGCTTTCGTGCAATTTCTGATTGTAGCTGCAATGTAAACTATGATTTATACCTGAAATATGCACATTTTTCGAACAAAACAGATTTATTGAATAACATGTTAGACTGTCATCTGAAGTTGTTTGGTTGGTTCTTGGTTAGTTAGGTTGGCTTTGTGCATGCTACCTGTGCTGTGAAAAATGTCTGTCCTTTTTTGTATTTGGTGGTGAGCTAACATAAATATACGTGCTGTTTTCGCTGTAAAACATTTAAAAAATCGGACATGTTGGCTGGATTCACAAGATGTGTACCTTTCATTTGCTGTATTGGACTTGTTAATGTGTGAAAGTTAAATATTTCTAAAAAATATATTTTGAATTTCGCGCTCTGCCTTTTCAGTGGAATGTGGGAGGAGTTCCACTGGCGGAACGCCAGAGCAGTACAGGTTAAAAACCGTCTGTCCTTAGTTGCAACACTCGCTACCAAGTTCCAAACTGCCTCTGGAAGCAATGTCAGCACAAGAACTGTTCGTCGGGAGCTTCATGAAATGGGTTTCCATGGCTGAGCAGCCACAAACAAACCTAAGATCACCATGCGCAATGCCAAGCGTCGGCTGAATCTGGGTTTGGCGGATGCAAGGAGAACGCTACGTGGCTCGATGCATAGTGCCAACTGTAGACTTTGGTGGCGGAGGAATAGTTGTCTGGGGCTGTTTTTTTACGGTTCGGTATAGGCCCTTAGTTCAAGTGAAAGGAAATCTTAACTCTTCACAGTGGGGCCTCCCGAGTGGCGCAGTGGTCTAGTGCCCCTAGAGGTTCTGGGTTCGAGTCGGGCTCTGTCGCAGCCGGCCGCAACCGGGAGACCCATGGGGCGGCGTACAATTGGCCCAGCGTCGTCCGGGTTAGGGGAGGGTTTGGCCTGCAGGGATGTCCTTGTCCCATTGCTCACTAGCAACCCCTGTGGTGGGCTGGGCGCAGTGCACGCTGACACGGTCACCAGGTGCACGGTGTTTCCTCTGACACATTGGTGCGGCTGGCTTCCGGGTTAAGTGGGTATTGTGTTAAGAAGCAGTGCGGCTTGGTTGGGTTGTGTTTCGGAGGACGCACGGCTCTCGACCTTCGCCTCTCCTGAGTCCGTACCGGAGTTGCAGCGAAGAGACAAGATTGTAACTACAAATTGGAAACCACGAAATTGGGGAAAAAAGTAACAAAAATGTATAATAAACTCTACAGCGTACAATAACATTCTAGATGATTCAGTGCTTCCAACTTTGTAGCAACAGTTTGGGGAAGGGCCTTTCCTGTTTCAGCATGACAATGCCCCCGTGCAGAAAGCAAGGTCCATACAGAAAAGGTTTGTCGAGATCGGTGTGGAAGAACTTGGCTGCCCTGCACAGAACCCTGACCTCAACACCATCAAACACCTTTGTGATGAATTGGAAAGTCAACTGTGAGCCAGGCTTAATCACCCAACATCAATTCCCGACCTCACTAATGCTCTTGTGGCTGAATGCAAGCAAGTCCCCGCAGCAATGTTCCAACATCTGGTGGAAAGCCTTCCCAGAAGAGAGGAGGATTTTGGAATGAGATGTTCGACTTTTGGTCGTGTAGTGTATCTTCGTACTACAGTAGTTTGAAGATTAGCTTACCAGTGTACTGCATGGTGCTACATTTGTTAATACTAATATTACTAAAGGACAATTAAGTTATTGTGAAGTTGAAATCACTGCAGTCACTGTTACTCCCTTTTTATGTGCGGTGTAATAATGTAATGAAGATGACGGACAGGAAATTCACTCCATTACAACACATAGAAAGTAGAGGTTTGAGTATGGGATGACTTCTGTCTGGATGCATTGAGAACTTAATTAGACTGACTGTCTTCCTATGGCCCCCAGTCATCCCAGATGGTCCTCCTTGGGAATGTTTGGTTAGTCAATCTCCGGGCGTGCCCCAGCTTGTTTTCGAGGACCGCTTCTGGAATTCTTTCTGGTAGAGTGGCTGGCCCAAGGAGCAAGTCCCTGCAGATTTTTCTCTCCCTTAAGGTTTAGGTTTTTCAGAAAGTATTGACTGTTTTTCTTTCCTTCAGGCTGTGTGTTCACAGCTGCATTGTGGGTAGAAATATCAAATGTCATGGCATATGGTGGGACCTGCTCACTTGTTCCGGGCGGTAATGTACTGGTTAATGAATACCAGTAACTGCACATTTTATGAATGGGGTGATTTGCAAATATAGTGACTTCAGAAAGTATTCACACCCCTTGACTTTTTCCCACATTTTTGTGGGATTCAAATGGATTTAATTCTCATTGTTTTGTCAACGATCTACACAAAATGCTCAGTAATGTCAAAGGGGAAGAAAAATTTGAACATTTGTAAAACATTTACGAAAAATAAAACACTAATAGGGCTCTCGAGAGGCACAGCGGTCTAAGGCACGGCATCTCAGTGCAATAGGTGTCACTACAGTCCCTGGTTCGAATCCAGGCTGTATCACATCCGGCCGTGATTGGGAGTCCCATAGGGTGGCGCACAATTGGCCCAGCGTCGTCCAGGTTTGGCCAGGGTAGGCTGTCATTGTAAATAAGAATTTGTTCTTAACTGATTTGCCTAGTTTAAAAAAATATATATATGTATACAGTATACACTATCGTTGAAAAGTTTGGGGTCACTTAGAAATGTCCTTTTTGAAAGAAAAGCAATTTTTTTGCACATTTTTAAAATGACATCAAATTGATCAGAAAAACAGTTTGTTTTGATATCTTAATAGACTTAAAAATAAAAAATAAATTAAACAAGGACCCCAAACTTTTGAACGCTAGTGTGTGTGTGTGTACATACATACATACATACATACATACATACATACATACAGGGGGGCAAAAAAGTATTTAGTCAGCCACCAATTGTGCAAGTTCTCCCACTTAAAAAGATGAGATACCTGTCATTTTCATCATAGGTACACTTCAACTATGACAGACAAAATGAGAAAAGAAAATCACATTGTAGGATTTTTTATGAACTTATTTGCAAATGATGGTGGAAAATAAGTATTTGGTCAATAACAAAAGTTTATCTCAATACTTTGTTATATACCCTTTGTTGGCAATGACAGAGGTCAAACGTTTTCTGTAAGTCTTCACAAGGTTTTCATTTACATTTTTAGTCATTTAGCAGACGCTCTTATCCAGAGCGACTTACAGTAGAGTGCATACATTTTATTACATTTTTTACATACTGAGACAAGGATATCCCTACTGGCCAATCCCTCCCTAACCCCTAACCCGGACGACGCTATGCCAATTGTGCGTCGCCCCACGGACCTCCCGGTTGCGGCCGGCTGCGACAGAGCCTGGGCGTGAACCCAGAGACTCTGGTGGCGCAGCTAGCACTGCGATGCAGTGCCCTAGGCCACTGCGCCACCCCGGAGTTTTTCACACACTGTTGCTGGTATTTTGTCCCATTCCTCCATGCAGATCTCCTCTAGAGCAGTGATGTTTTGGGGCTGTTGCTGGGCAACACGGACTTTCAACTCCCTCCAAAGATCTTCTATGGGGTTGAGATCTGGAGACTGGCTAGGCCACTCCAGGACCTTGAAATGCTTCTTACGAAGCCACTCCTTCGTTGCCCGGGCGGTGTGTTTGGAATCTGGGATCGGTTTTCACTCAAAATCTCACGATACATGGCCCCATTCATTCTTTCCTTTACACGGATCAGTCGTCCTGGTCCCTTTGCAGAAAAACAGCCCCAAAGCATGATGTTTCCACCCCCATGCTTCACAGTAGGTATGGTGTTCTTTGGATGCAACTCAGCATTCTTTGTCCTCCAAACACGACGAGTTGAGTTTTTACCAAAAATGTATATTTTGGTTTCATCTGACCATATGACATTCTCCCAATCTTCTTCTGGATCATCCAAATGCTCTCTAGTAAACTTCAGACGAGCCTGGACATGTACTGGCTTAAGCAGGGGGACACGTCTGGCACTGCAGGATTTGGGTCCCTGGCGGCGTAGTGTGTTACTGACGGTAGGCTTTGTTACTTTGGTCCCAACTCTCTGCAGGTCATTCACTAGGTCCCCCCGTGTGGTTCTGGGATTTTTACTCACCGTTCTTGTGATCATTTTGACCCCACGGGGTGAGATCTTGCGTGGAGCCCCAGATCGAGGGAGATTATCAGTGGTCTTGTATGTCTTCCATTTCCTAATGATTGCTCCCACAGTTGATTTCTTCAAACCAAGCTGCTTACCTATTGCAGATTCAGTCTTCCCAGGTTGGTGCAGGTCTACAATTTTGTTTCTGGTGTCCTTTGACAGCTCTTTGGTCTTGGCCATAGTGGAGTTTGGTGTGTGACTGTTTGAAGTTGTGGACAGGTGTCTTTTATACTGATAACAAGTTCAAACAGGTGCCATTAATACAGGTAACGAGTGGAGGACAGAGGAGCCTCTTAAAGAAGAAGTTACAGGTCTGTGAGAGCCAGAAATCTTGCTTGTTTGTAGGTGACCAAATACTTATTTTCCACCATAATTTGCAAATAAATTCATTAAAAATCCTACTATGTGATTTTCTGGATTTTTTTCTTCCTCATTTTGTCTGTCATAGTTGAAGTGTACCTATGATGAAAATTACAGGCCTCATCTTTTTAAGTGGGAGAACTTGCACAATTGGTGGCTGACTAAATACTTTTTTGCCCCACTGTATGTATATGTGTATGTATGTACAGTTGAAGTCGGAAGTTTACATACACCTTAACCAAATGCATTTAAACTCAGTTTTTCACAATTCCTGACATTTAATCCTAGTAAATTCCCTGTTTTAGGTCAGTTAGGATCACCACGTGATTTTTAGAATGTGAAATGTCAGAATAAGTGGAGAGAATGATTTGTCAGCTTTTATTTCTTTCATCACATTCCTAGTGGGTCAGAAGTTTACATACACTCAATTAGTATTTGGTCAAACGTTTCGGATAGCCTTCCACAAGCTTCTCACACTAAGTTTGGTGAATTTTGGCCCATTTCTCCTGACAGAGCTGGTGTAACTGAGTCAGGTTTGTAGGCCTCATTGCTCGCACACGCTTTTTCAGTTCTGCCTACAAATCTTCTATAGGATTGAGGTCAGGGCTTTGTGATGGCCACTCCAATACCTTGACTTTGTTTTCCTTAAGCCATAACTTTGGAAGTATGCTTGGGGTCATTGTCCATTTGGAAGACCCATTTGCGACCAAGCTTTAACTTCCTGACTGATGCCTTCAGATGTTGCTTCAATATATCAATATATAGCCAGCAGCATACCACCCTGCATACCACTGCTGGCTTGCTTCTGAAGCTAAGCAGGGTTGGTCCTGGTCAGTCCCTGGATGGGAGACCAGATGCTGCTGGAAGTGGTGTTGGAGGGCCAGTAGGAGGCACTCTTTCCTCTGGTCTAAAGAATATCCCAATGCCCCAGGGCAGTGATTGGGGACACTGTCCTGTATAGGGTGCCGTCTTTCGGATGGGACGTTAAACGGGTGTCCTGACTCTCTGAGGTCATTAAAGATCCCATGGCACTTATCGTAAGAGTAGGGGTGTTAACCCCGGTGTCCTGGCTAAATTCCCAATCTGGCCCTCAAACCATCATGGTCACCTAATAATCCCCAGTTTACAATTGGCTCATTCATCCCCCTCCTCTCCCCTGTAACTATTCCCCAGGTCGTTGCTGCAAATGAGAACGTGTTCTCAGTCAACTTACCTGGTAAAATAACGGTAAAAAAAAAAAATTATAATAAAAAAAAAAAAATATCCACATAATTTACCTGCCTCATGATGCCATCTATTTTGTGAAGTGCACCAGTCTCTCCTGCAGCAAAGCACCCCCACAACATGATGGTTCTTCACGGTTGGGATGGTGTTCTTCGGCTTGCAAGCTTCCCCCCTTTTTCCTCCAAACATAACGGTGGTTATTATAGCCAAACAGTTCTATTTTTGTTTCATCAGACCAGAGGACATTTCTCCAAAAAGTACGATCTTTGTCCCCATGTACAGTTGCAAACTGTAGTCTGGCTTTTTTATGGCGGTTTTGGAGCAGTGGCTACTTCCTTGCTGAGCGGCCTTTCAGGTTATGTCGATATAGGACTCGTTTTACTGTGGATATAGATACTTTTGTACCCGTTTCCTCCAGCATCTTCACAAGTTCCTTTGCTGTTGTTCTGGATTGATTTGCACTTTTCGCACCAGAGTACGTTCATCTCTAGGAGACAAGCGGTATGACGGCTGCGTGGTCCCATGTTGTTTATACTTTGTACTATTGTTTGTACAGATGAACATGGTACCTTCAGGCGTTTGGAAATTGCTCCCAAGGATGAACCAGACTTGTGAAGGTCTTGGTGGATTTCTTTTGATTTTCCCATTATTTATTTATGTATATGTATGTAAAAAGTTCTTCAAGCTCTGTCAAGTTGGTTGTTGATCATTGCTAAACAGCCATTTTCAAGTTTTGCCATAGATTTTCAAGCCGATTTAAGTCACAACTGTAACTAGGCCACTCAGGAATATTCATTGTCATCTTGGTAAGCAGTACTGTGTTTTAGGTTATTGTCCTGTTGAAAGGTGAATTTGTCTCCCAGTGTTAGTTGGAAAACGGACTGAACCAGGTTTTTCGATTTAAATTTTGCCTTTGCTTAGCTCTTCGGTTTATTTTTATCATAAACTCCCTAGTCCTTGGCGATGACAAACATACTCATAACATGATGCAGCCATCACCATTCTTGAAAGTACTGTGTGAAAAGTGGTACTCAGAGATGTGTTGGATTTGCCCCAAACATAACGCTTTCTATTCAGGACATAAAGTTAATTTCTTTGCCACATTTTTTGCAGTCTTACTTTAGTGCCTTTTTGCAAACAGGATGCATGTTTTGGAATCTTTTTATTCTGTACAGGCTTCTTTCTTTTCACTCTGTCAATTAGTTTAGTATTGTGGAGTAACTACAATTGACAGTGTTGTAGATCCCATCCTCAGTTTTCTCTTATCACAGCCATTCAACTCTAACTGTTTTAAAGTCATCATTGGCCTCATGGTGAAATCCCTGAGTGTTTTCCTTCCTCTCTGGCAACTGAGTTAGGGAGGACGCCTGTATCTTTTTAGTGCGTGGGTGTATGAATGCACCATCCAAATTGTAATTAACTTCACCATGCTCAAAGGGATATTCAATGCCTGCTTTTTAAAATGTTTACCCATCTACCAATAGGTGCCCTTCTTTGCGAGGCATTGGAAAAACTCCCTGGTCTTTGTGGTTGAATCTGTGTTTGAAATTCACTGCTCGACTGATGGACCTTACAGATAATTATACGTGTGGGGTACAGAGATGAGGCAGTCATACAAAAACCATGTTAAACACGCAACGTATGTTATGCAACTTATGTTATGCAACTTATGTTACTTCTTATTCAAATGTTTACTCCTGAACTTATTTAGGCTTGCCATAACAATTCCACTTTGACCTTATGCGGTATTGTGTGTAGGCCAGAGACCAAAAAATCCAATGTAATCTATTTTAAATTCAGGCTGTAACACAACAAAATGTGGAAAATGAAAGGGGTGTGAATACTTTCTGAAGGCACTGTACTTCTTCAATTGCTAGTCATTAAAACCCCTTAAAGCACTTAAAGAGAAGTTACAGTATTTTCAGAGCCCTAAAACAATTTATGTTATTTCCTCTTTCTCCTGGATTTTAGTGTTACACTCGTAACCTCTGAAAAGGTACAACACTGAGGTGATTTTGCTAACACTAAGCTACATGCTTATTTCAAGTTATACACTTAATCATAAAGCATTCCTTCAGGCTGAAGTGTTACCATTTATTGTTCCTGTATCCTGTAGTAAATGCAAGATAAAGTGTGTTTAGATTATTATACGCTCTGGTCTGTGTAAGACAGAGGCTCAGTTTTTCCTGGGAGTAAATTTTGCCTGTGGAATTCTGGGTGCCGAGCGAAGACAATGGAGGGATTCAACAGCTGGAGGGGGAGGCTTTCTCTTTAACCCTGGGCCTTTGGCGTCAGGTTGATAGCAGCTCTGGATTAGTTTGACCTCTTTACCCTCTCTCCCCTGTCATCCTGCCAGCTGTGTATGTGTTTTTGTGTTGGGTTATTTTGGGGGTTTGTCCATCTATTGCAGGGCTCGTTTGTGATTTTGTGTTTGTCTGTGTTCGTGTTATAGCTGTGAAAGACAGTGTCCTTGTGTGTGTCATTTTTTTTTTTTTTTTATCAGTATGTTTTCCAACATGTTCAGATTTGGATTAGACGATGTCCACCGTTTTTATGATTCAATACCTTTTCTATTTCTGGTGGAGTATAGTGCAGATATTTTTTTTGTGTGTGTGTTGTTTCAGATTGAACAGACCTTCAATTACCTGGATATACAAGGGATCACTAGTAACAAGCCCACTCAGGTAAGATAGTCCTGGCTTTAAACATGAAACAACCTCTGTTCAAGCCAAACATGTTACAGACTGTGTCAGTTGTCACTGTTGCGCCCCCTACAGTTGTTGTTGAAGTATGACCGAGGCCAGCTGTCCCTGAAGCTTGGCTCTGTGGAGGATGTGGATGAGGTGGTGGCCCACATTGGGACCTGTCTACACAGGATCTGTCCAGGCCTGTCCCCAGTGTAGGTCCCCTCTGTCCCTCTCTCTTTGTTAATGGTAGCTAGCGAACTTCCGTACATTGCAGTGTTCTGTACACTTGACCTTATTTTAGTCCCCATAAAATGTAATATTTCCAGGTATTTAAAAAATGGCGGAGGGGGAAGCTACTGAGTGATAGTGAAAGGGGAGATATGTCGTGTGGGGAAACGGCTTTTTCACACGATTTGTCCAACTTATCACCTCTAAAATGTAAATGAAACACTATAAAGAGTTTATATAATGTCTCATTACTACATCCCTCTTTGAAGGTTTGTGTCGTATTTGAATAGGGGTTGTAGTTGTCGTCACAAATAAACCGCTGCTGTCACGGCTGTTAAGCGTCCTGACGGCTAGCAATGATGACGCGAAAAATTTAACTATTGATTGAATGAACTATTGATGAACTCCCGAGTAATTAACTTTAATCTCACCGTTACACTCACCATTGATCATTTCTTGTTTTTAATCTGCGTGAGAAGCGCTACCCCTGGTGTAAAGAGGCTGTACAGCACACAATGAGTTGCATCATGCGTGCCGTACGTTACGTTGTGACACGTCACGATGTAACATACCGCATCAGAGGGGTCAAGTTGGTTTTTTCCCCCCATGTTTTCTCGAATACTATTAGACCATTACCATGTCAATCAACGCTTGAATAGAAACGTAGTTCACACCCCGGATTTTGAAGTCAACACAGTCGCTACAGTCCCATTTAGTTTTCGTTGCAGCCTCGTTTGAATGCCGCGGTTACTCAAAATGTGTACGGAACAGTATTAGTTACCAGTGCTTTCTTTATTGTCAGTTCTTTATTCTTTCACTCATCCAGGCACATGTATTAGCGACTGACTCGTTCACTCACTTGTGTACTTCAGTCGGTCATTCCCTCTCACTTTACTCATGTCCGACATGATAAAGTGACAGTGTGTGCTTTGTCCTTTTGGGATGACACGATAGTGACCGAAGATGACCTGGTAAAGTGACAGTTTGTGGTGTGTCCCCTGCACTGTGAAAGGAAGGCGATGAAGAAGTTAACCCTGATGCCTCCTGAGAGGACGGCCGCCCTACAGTCTCTCTGGGAGGACCAGGCCACCACAGACCTAGGACCATGTGGTGACGTTATAATAAAGAGCTTATTACACACAAAAAAAATAACAGAAATCCCATCTATAACATAGTTGACTTTCTGTCTTCATCTCTCTCATTCTCTCGTAGGTGGTTTCTCCCACATGTACTGGTGTCTCTGCGACCAGCTGGGTCTGCCATTCAGAGAGGAGGTGCAGTGGGTTAGTATACACAAATGTAGTCTCCTTCCATTTCAGTTAATATTGCTAATTTGATTATAATGTAGCAGGGGTAGTTCATAGAGCTACAGTAGCTTGAATTTCCTTTCGTGTAGACCGGAAACTTTAGCTCAGATGCCTAACATGGTCTTTCTTGAAATATGTTGACCTGGATTTACATCGTGTCGGTTACTTTAGCTATATCAACTCTACTTTTGCCATTGTTTGAATCATTCCAACCTTGGGTTCTCCATCTTGCCCAACAGGATGTGGACACAATCTATCAAACCCAGGACACCAGAGAACTGAACCTGCAGGATTTCGTACATCTTGAGAACAGGTACCTTCACTTTTCCTTTTTTCACAGCTGCCATATTTCTAAATTGTGTGAACAATAGTGTCTTTATACCATTCTATTTTTGATAATCCAATGCTATTTCCTTCTTCTTTAGAGATGTGGTGGCCATCATTCTGGTCCTGGAGTATAACCAATGGTTTACTAAGCTCTCCTCAAAGGACTACAAACTGGTACATTTCATTCTGAACCATACTGGTGACAAAATGTTCCATTTTAGGTTACACTTGTGAAGGGAAGAAATATTTGTAATCTTACAGTTCAACTGAGATACATGAATTGGAGAAGCAGGCATGCCACCCGTGGAGAAAGGTGGATGAGTTAGATGAAAAGTGTAGGAACTTAAAACCTGTACTGTGGGTATAATGCATTGAAACAGTTCTTTATTAAATAACTTCCACTGTGCTCGAGGAGTGACCGAACACTCTTTGTAAAGGGCACACTGGCCGCCGCAGGAAGAGGACAGCTGTGTGTGTGTATAAAGGAGTGTGTGTTCTGGTGGTGGCAGGGAGAGAGGAGGCATGAGATGTCAACAAGCGCTTTATTAGTCAGGGATGGTGTGACAGCTGCTGATACTTAGTCATAGGAGGTGTGTGTGTGTTTGCTCAAGCACTGTGTGTGTGTGTTTATGCGTTTACAGGTTCGACTTTTTTTTGCACAGTAAGTTATGCATCTGTGTTTACACAAGCCTGAGCTTGCTGCTTTTCACACTAAAGTGTTTGCTTGCAGTCCACAGATGTATGTGAACAAATCCTGCGAGTTGTGGCCCGCTCTAGTCGCTTAGAGGAGATGGTTTTAGAGAATGCAAGTCTCAGAAGGTGAGCACTAAGCACTGGTAATAGGTTAGACTGGGTTCATCTTATCCACCACACACACCCAGATGAGGGTGCGCACACACACACACACACACACACACACACACACACACACACACACACACACACACACACACACAGTTTCATAATGAATTATGCTCTCGACCGCAGCTACATTCCATACATGCTGTCCAGTGTGAAATTAAGGGAGCAAGCTCGCGCGGTAGTTAAACACATGACTCTGACTATTATCAGAAATGCACTTCCTGTTGAAAATCCTGAGGTAACTTGAGTAGAGCTGTGGAAAAAATATATACCAAAACACCCTTCAGCCCAATTGAAAAAGGGTGTATCAGGTGCTCGACTGAGGGACCCCAAAACATACCTTACCCCAGGATACTACTGGTGACTATCAGCAGAATAAAGAAAAAGGAGCACTCTGTTGCTGTGTAAATCTGATTGATTTATTGACGGGACAAACAAGGCTTTCAATAGGCTCTGAGGTAGGGGATTCATGCCGAAATGTAAGCCTATTTGTTTGTCCTGTCAATAAATCAATCACATTTATTTATAAAGCCCTTCTTACATCAGCTGATGTCACAAAGTGCTTTACAGAAACCCAGCCTGAAACCCCAAACAGCAAGCAATGCAGGTGTAGAAGCACGGTGGCTAGGAAAAACTCCCATGAAAGGCCAGAACCTAGGAAGAAACCTAGAGAGGAACCAGGCTATGAGGGCTGTCTACTGGCCACCCCAAATCGATCAGATTTACGCAGCAACAAAGTGCTCCTTTTTCTTTATTCTGCCGAATAGTTACCAGTTGAAGTATTTTTGAGAGCTGTGTCTTTTTTTGATATTTTCACAGTGATTTTGCACAGAAGTTAGCCAACGCTCTGACCTGCAACCCTGCCTCTGTACTTCACACCCTCAACCTCACAAACAACTCCCTGGAGGACAAGGGTACAACAAACTCCCTGCTTTCAAAAAATATATTTAAAGATTTTCAGTGATATTCAATGATACAGGATACTGCACTAATCTAGAATTCTAGCTTCTAGTATTCTGTCCTACATTGGCATGGATCGTATCAATGGCAAAATGTGCGTCTCAAAGCTTCAAGTTCATGAGAGGTTATACGTTTGTTCATAAGTATGTGATGTATTTTTTTCCTAGGTGTATCTGCTCTCAGTGCACAGCTAGCCAAACTCCCAATGGGTCTCAAGCATTTGAACCTCTCAAAGACCTCCATATCACAGAAAGGTATTGTAAATTCATGACCAATTTACTTGCCAACTGACATGTGTGATGTCACCTCCTCTGAACTTCCTGTGTTTGTGTGGTTAGGGGTTAACAGTCTTGCCCAGGCGCTGAGTGCCAACCCTGCTGTCCCCACTACCCTCACACACCTGGACCTCTGTGGGAATTCATTCCGAGGAGACGACCTCCCAGTATGTACCTATCCTGGTAGAAGTTGCTAGGCACAGATCAAGGATCAGCTAACCCTCCACAAAGCCTAACCTTAATCAAGGGAGGGAGTGCAAAATTGATCTTAGATCGCTGTTGTATTGGCAGCAACATCAAACACTTCAACGTTCTGTCCTGGCTTTCATATGTTTCACACAGGCCACAGAACTGGTGTGAAATAAGATTTGAAATATTAACTGAAATCCATAGATCTAATTCCCCCTTCATTGTACTCTGTGTTTTCTGTTGTTCTCCATAATTTCTGACTCTTTTCACAGAATCTGTACAATTTCCTGGGTCAACCTAACAGTCTAGCACTTCTGGACCTGTCCCACAGCGACTGCTGTCTGGACCAAGTGAGTGAACCCTCATCCAATGCTAAGACAAATTCACACTGCTATCGCTAGGCAATGATTGGACTTTAACCCTCTTTATGGGCACATTATACAGCTATTCCTAACCTAACCAATAATCGACATTAACTAGATTAGTATAATTGTAATAATATGCATGAAAGTGAACATATCATGTCTGGACATCATGTGAGCACTGTTTTATAAGTAGCATACCGTCTGCTTTTGATATCACTATTATTAAATCGGGAAATAACATAATTTAAATTAGCTTTTTATACAGTTATATTTGTGGAGCTTGTCGTTATAGTTGTTGCTAAGCAAATGGCCAGTCCCTTTCATAAGATATTGTCTTTAGCTCTCTAGACTGAGATGTCACTTTGCTGGCCTATGTTATTCAAATGCTCAACTCCTGTCTTCAAGGTCTGCACTTCACTTCTACGAGGTTCTCTCAAGCACCTCTCAGTGCTCAACATGTCTAAGACCGTTTTCTCTAGCAGGTGATCCATACAACAACAAAATCACTTGCTTATGCTCAATAGTTGTGGCTCAATAGTTTCTGTTGATTTCTATGTCTATGTGTCCTGTACAGCTCAAAGTATCTGAGTGAGAACTCCTGATAACTCCAGAAGACATAACCAAAGTGCTGGTTTTCTTTTAAAACCCACAGGAGAAGTAAAGATGTGCCGCATTCCTTCAAGCAGTTCTTTGGCACTGCCCTGGCTCTGAGAAGTGTCAACCTGTCTGGAACCAAACTCCCCCTGGAGGCGCTCAAGTGAGCTTGCAGTGTACTCCATTCATGGCATTTGCTCCAATTAACTGTATTATACCTAGAATGAAAATATGATATAGAAAACTGGAGAATATTCCTGTAGAAAATGTACAGTACCAGTCAAAATTTTGCACACACCTACTAGTTCTTTATTTGTACTATTTTCTACATTATAGAATAAGACTAAAGACATCAAAACTATGAAATAAGACATAAGGAATCATGTGGTAACCAAAGAAATGTTAAACAAATCAAAATATATTTAAATGAGATTCTTCAAAGTAGCCACCCTTTGCCTTGACGACAGCTTTGCACACTCTTGGCATTCTCCTAACCAGCTTTATGAGGTAGTCACCTGGAATGCATTTCAATTAACAGGTGTGCCTTGTTAGGGGTGGTATGCAGAAGATAGCCCTATTTGGTAAAAGACCAAGTCCATATTATGCCAAGAACAGCTCAAATAAGAAAGGAGACACGACAGTCCATCATTACTTTAAAAGTTTCTTCAAGTGCAGCAGCAAAAACCATCAGGCGCTATGATGAATCTGGCTTTCATGACGACCGCTACAGGATAGGAAGACCCAGAGTTACCTATGCTGCAGAGGATAGGTTTATTAGAGTTACCAGCCTCAGAAATTGCAGCCCAAATTAATGCTTCACAGAGATCAAGTAACAGACAAATCTCAACATCAACTGTTCAGAGGAGACTGCAGCAATTTAACCATAAAGGCCTGATTCACACAGATAAAGGACACCCATAAGAAGAAGAGGGTCAAGAAACTTGGGCCAAGAAACACGAGCAATGGACGTTAAGCTGGTGGAAATCTGTCCTTTGGTCTGATGAGTCCAAATTTGAGATTTTTGGTTACAACCGCCGTGTCTTTGTGAGACGCAGAGTAGGTGAACGGATGATCTCCGCATGTGTGGTTCCCACCGTGAAGCATGGAGGAGGCGTGGCGGTGCTTTGGTGGTGACACTGTCTGTGATTTATTTAGAATTCAAGGCACAATTAACCATTATGGCTAGCACAGCATTCTGAAGAGATATGCCATCTCATCTGGTTTGCACTTAGTGGGACTATTATTTGTTTTTCAACAGGACAATGACCCAACACACCTCCAGGCTGTATAAGGGTTATTTGGCCAAGAAGGAGAGTGACGGAGGGCCACATCAGATGACCTGGCCTCCACAATCACCCAACCTCAACCCAATTGAGATGGTTTGGGATGAGTTGGACCGCTGAGTGAAGGAAAAGCATCCAACAAGTGCTCAGCAACTTCTTCAAGACTGTTGGAAAGGCATTCCAGGTGAAGCTGGTTGAGAGAATGCCAGGAGTGTGCAAAGCTGTCATCAAGGCAAAGGGTGCCTTTATATTTTGATTTGTTAAACACTTATTTGGTTATTTCATTGTTTTGATGTCTTCACTATTCTACAATGTAGAAAATAGTAAAAATAAAGAAAAACCCTTGATTGAGTAAGTGTGTCTAAACTTCAGACTGGTACTGTACATATCTATAAATGGTGATGTATATTTTAGACAGGATGTCATAGTTGTTCAGTAATTATTTTTGTTGCTTCGTTTAAAAAAAATAATTAAGTAGTTATAGAATCATTACTTAAAGATGCTGTGAACAAGAAAGCAATATAACCACACCAACTCTGTACGGCCTGCATACTTCAGTCTGCTTTGTTCATTTAACTGAATAGAAAAGAAGCTTAATGAATGTCTTTCGCCTCAGGGCACTTTTACTAGGTCTTGGCTGCAATCCTAATCTAAGTGAAGTGTCACTGGATATCAGCAGCTGTGAGGTAAGAGACTGAACTACTGCCTAGATCCTGGCATTTCTCTCTGAGGAAGAAATTAAAAGGGAAGTCTACTCTGAAATACAATTCTAAAATATGATGTCTTGACACCCCTTTATTATTTGGGCTGATGTTCTGAATATACTGATTTTAAAACTACTTAGCTTGACTTATGTGCCCTGAATGGCAATCAAATAAATCAACAAAATACATGTATGGATATTATCCTGGATTGCAATTGCTATCCTTTCTCTAAATGTTTTTGTTTTTATTTCTCCCTTTTACTTCAGCTAAGATCTGGAGGTGCTCAGATTCTGGAGGGCTGCATAGCTGAGATTCCCAACATCTCCAGGCTGGACATCTCAGACAACGGTGAGGCCCGAGTAGACACTGTTTTTACAGTGATTTTGAACATTGTATACCTTGATTTTGACTTGATGTTGTGTTTATATTTTATGCTCAGGTTTGGATTCAGACCTGACCACTCTCTTAGTGTGGCTGGCTAGAAATCGCTCCATCCGCCACCTCTCACTGGGCAAGAACTTCAATAACATCAAGTCCAAGTACGGGTCTTACTTACCTTGTAATTAGAAAAAATGTAAATTAACCATATCCTCCTCTCTGTCTGGAATGTAATGAAGTGTGCATGTCTTTCCACAGAAATTTGTCTCAAGTCTTGGACAACCTGGTGCACATGATACAGGAGGAGGAATCGGTGAGTCGGCTGTTATGGTGACACTTAGCCATAACAGCTTTGCATAAACAAAATGTGTCTAGCCATTCATTACCATTGTTCAACTAACCTGTTTGTCACGTAGCCCCTGACGTCCCTCTCCCTGGCCGACTCCAAGCTCAAGGGGGATCTGTCCATCGTACTGAACGCGCTGGGCAGCAACACCAGCCTGACCCGGGTGGACATCAGCGGCAACGGCATGGGAGACATGGGGGCCAAGATGCTGGCCAAGGCCCTGCAGATCAACACCAAGCTCAGGTAAGAGGTCAAGGCTCAAGAAGATGCCCACTAGGGTCAACTGCTCATGTTTCAATATTGTTTAATATTGATTCTACTGTGTTCTATTGCTCTTTATTGTAATGCGTTTGTACAGGACGGTTATGTGGGACAAAAACAATGTCAGCCTACAAGGCCTCCAGGATGTGGCATCTGCTTTAGAAAAGTATGTATCTGTGTGTGTCACAATTCATTCTATTCATACTCTTCTTCACATGGATATTTTGATTAGGATATGTGAGTAGGCATACACTTAACTACATGTGTCTCTTTCAGGAACCAGACCATCCGCTTCATGCCTATCCCCATCATCGATGCTGCCCAGGCACTCAAGGCCAGCCCTGAGAAAACAGAGGATGCCCTACTAAAGGTTAAAAGTTCACATTTGGCTGCATGGTAGATATTAACTGATGACAGAATTTGAGATCAATTCTCACTGATAACAATGCATCGATAGCAGGGTCAAATGCAAAAAAACGTCACATTTCCTGTATAAACTTTTTTTATTTTTTTATTTATCTCTACAGATGGAGCGGTATGTACTAAGGAACCACGAGACTCGGAAATACCTCCAAGAGCAAGCTTACCGTCTCCAGCAAGGCATTGTCATGACCACCACACAACAGGTGACCCGTCTGTTTAAATGTTTGACCTGTAACTTTAATTTTCATGTATCAGCACTTGTTTGGATAAATGTTTCCACTGGAGAAATGAAAGTTGCATACAGTGTCTTCGGAAAGTATTCAGACCCCTTGACTTTTTACACATTGTGTTACGTGACAGCCTTATTCTAAAATTTATGAAATTGTTATTTTCCTCTCGTCAATCTACATACAATACCCCATAATGACAAAGCAAAAACAGAAATATCACATTTGCATAAGTATTCTGACCCATTACTCAGTACCTTGTTGAAGCACCTTTGGCATTGATTACAGCATAGAGTCTTCTTGGGTATGACACTACAAGCTTGGCACACCTGTATTTGGGGAGTTTGTCCCATTCTTCTCTGCAGATCCTCTCAAGCTCTGTCACGTTGGATGGGGAGCTTTGCTGCACAGCTATTTTCAGGTCTCTCCAGAGATGTTCGATCGTGTTCAAGTCCGGGCTCTGGATGTGTCGCTCAAGGACATTCAGAGACTTGTTCCGAAGCCACTCCTGCGTTGTCTTGGCTGTGTGCTTAGGGTCGTTGTCCTGTTGGAAGGTGAACCTTCGCCTCAGTCTGAGGTCCTGAGCGCTCTGGAGCAGATTTTCATCAAGGATCTCTCTGTACTTTGCTCCGTTTATCTTTGTCTCGGTCCTGACTCCCAGTCCCTGCCGCTGAAAAACATCCCCACAGCATGATGCTGCCACCACCATGCTTCACCATAGGGATGGTGCCAGGTTTCCTCCAGACGTGACGCTTGGAATTCAGGCCAAATAGTTCAATCTTAGTTTCATCAGACCAAAGAATCTTGTTTCTCATGATCTGAGAGTCTTAAGGTGACTTTTGGCAAACTCCAAGCGGGCTGTCATCTGCCTTTTTTCTGAGGATTGGCTTCCGTCTGGCAACTCTACCATAAAGGCCTGATTGGTGAAGTGCACAGAAATGGTTGTCCATCTGGAAGGTTCTCCCATCTTCACAGAGGAGTTCTAGAGCTCTCAGTGACCATGTTCTTGATCACCTCCCTGACCAAAGTACCCTTCCCCAGATCTGTGCTTCGATGCAATCCTGTCTCGGAACACTACGGACAATTCCTCATCTCAAGGATGATCAATGGAAACAGGATGCACATGAGCTCAATTTTGAGTCTCTCAGCCAAGGGGCTGAATACTTATGTAAAGAAGGTATTTCAGTATTTTAAATACATTTGCAAAAATTCTCAACCTGTTTTTGAGTTGTCATTAATGGGTATTATGTGTAGATTTTGGATATTTTTTATTTAATTGAATCCATTTTAGAATAAGGCTGTAATGTAACAAAATGTGGAAAAAGTCAAGGGCTCAATACTTTCCGGAGGCTCTGTACCACATCTTTTAAGTGTTGAATGACCATAAACCATTACATGACCTCTCCCATTGAATAGTGAATGACCTCTGACCCCTCCTGCTGCTCAGATGATGGACAGGATCTGTGTGAAGGTGCAGGACCACCTAAACTCCCTGAGGTATACGGAGACCGATGTCGTCCAGGAGGACATGAAGGTGGCCAAGAACCTCATGAAGGACGCCAGGAACTCCAAAAGAGTGAGCTGAGAACCACACATATTGTTCTCATAGAACCGCTGGAACAAATTAACTTAGAAAAGATAGACTGTGGATGTCAAACTCTGCGCTAGGAAGAAAAAAAAAGTGATCAACATTAACCTCAAATTCTACATGGGACTTCCTGGTTAAATAACATTTTGAAAAACATGAATACAGAAAGGGAAAACCTCCAACTCAAATGGTTAGATGAGAAAAGAGCACAGTCTAATCTTTTCTCCATTTTTTTCCTCTTCCCTGTTTTCTCTTTCTCTGTCTGTCCCTCCTTCCATACCCTGCTCATCTATCTAGCTACTGCCCAACCTGTACCACCTGAGGGGATCTCCTAGTGGCATGGGCGGCCCCCCTGACATGGGCAGCCCCATTCAGGACAAGCTGGAGTCCATGGCTGGAGAGATAGCCAGGGTCATGGATGAGCAGCTACAGGTACACAACAGTCAACACAGCAGTAAATGCATGATGTATTTACTGTATTTTAACAGTATTTTTCGAACCAGATATGTTGATTTACCTCTGTGAATAACATGGTCTAGTGTTTCTCAACTCCAGTCCTCGAAGTTGGATGTTTTTGCTTTCGTCCCGCACAAGCACACCTGATTAAACGGATCATGAGCTTGATGATTATTCATTGAGTAGTTGAATCCGGTGTGCTTGGACTTGAACAAAACTGTGCAAGTAAAAAAAAACTGCCCTAGTCCTTAAAGCAACTGTGAATTTGAATAACAAGACAACATAAGAAGCTAGTGCAATGCTCTTGCCTACCATTCTTTCTCTCGCTCTCTTTGGTCCAGACGTTGTTACAATCTATGGTTGACACCGCTGAGGGCCTCTGTCCCCACGTGATGAAGAGGAGCAACCTGCATCAGGAGCTGATGAAGGCCGGTGCAGGCAAGATGACCGTCCCCCATAGCTTCATCACCACCACGTTATTGGAGCAGTCAGGAGTCGACATCCTCAACAAGATCAGGTAATCACCGCATGGGCCTGGTCAAGACGGGCCTGGTCAAGATAACTAGCTGACGTTCTCATCCAGAGTGACTTACAACAAGTGCATTCAACTAAGGAAAGGAAAACGACAAAACAAAAGTATCTCCAAAAACAAAGTTCAAAGATTCATTCTGGGGTCTGGTCCAATGAGAGTCCTGCTGATCCCGGACTACGCAATGCCTGCTTGGTGCCTGTCACAAGTGACCTTCAACAGTCGGGCTGGGGGGGGTCTGGATTGGAGGAGCACTTTTAAGACCTAATCAGTAAATTCTTTCAAATGTAGATGTTATCAGTTGATCATGTGAATTCAAACTGAATCGTTCATTGTGATCTGCTCTGTGTATGATGTCCTAGACCTAGTGAAATAATTTATTATGATTAGGTCACATAGCCTCAGCTGCTAACCGTGCAGTGTACGTAAACTTCACTCTCAGAAAACTACTGCAACATATATATGCAGCCCGGTCTTGATACAGTTCAGATAGTAGAGAGGTAGTCTTTGGCTCATGTTCTCCTCTCTGTCACACAGTGAAGTGAAGCTCAGTGTGG
This sequence comes from Salvelinus fontinalis, assembly GCF_029448725.1. Lineage (NCBI taxonomy): Eukaryota > Metazoa > Chordata > Actinopteri > Salmoniformes > Salmonidae > Salvelinus > Salvelinus fontinalis. The sequence continues at coordinate 10,668,258 of NC_074686.1, forward strand.
CGTCCTTCCTCTCAGACCGTATCGTGGATGAGATCTTGGAATCTCTGTCCCGTTCCCAAAACACTCTGGTCAGTACTGTATACTACAACAGACTCTTTCACTCTATATTTATCTTACACACACACACACACACACATACAAACAATAATGCATTTTTGCTTCAATTGCTTGTAATGCCGATTTAGAGCACTTCTGCCCCACATAAAAAAACAAATACTGGTGAAGGAACACTACCACTATATGCCTTTTCCTCCCTTCCCACACCAGGCAGAACACCTGACCAGGAAAGCGCAGCCTCTTCTTCACCAGGAGCCCAAAGAGACAGAGGTGCTGGATGAGACGGTCCTCCAGCCTGAGGCCCAGACTAAGGAGCCTGCTGAAAGTCTGGAGGAGATTGACACCTGTGTGGTAACTAAGACTAGTCCCTTCTGCTATGAGGGTTATGATTTGGGTTTGTGGTCCTGATCTGCTGTACTGAAGCATAACTCACTGACTGACTGACTTTTTTTTTTGACTGTGTTTGTGACCTGCAGATGACACCCAAGTCCAAGAGGAAGAGCATTCTCTCCAGGATGCTGCGGCCTGTCTCTGTGGCCTTTGGTGAGTTGATGTTCTACATCCCGGGTACAGTAGATCTGGTCAAATAGATTTAAACTACAATACAGTAGTAATGTAGTATTTCAGCCTCTTGGAATGAGATGGGTTTAGGTTTTACCTCGTCTATTGACGGTTGTTCTTGTCCATCAGAAATGGAGTTTGACTTGGACAAGGCCCTGGAAGAAGTGCCTATACACGAGGAAGACTCGCCCCCTCCTCCCCTATCGGACAAGATGCCGACGTACTTTGGCAAGCTGCCCACTATGGAGGCCCGGAAGCTAGAGCACCACACCAAGCTCCGTCCCAAACCAAAAAAGAGGACCAAACCTAGCCGAGCACCAGTAAGGCCTTCCACTCTTTCTGCCATCTTTCTCTATTTCTACATCTAGCTACTATACTCTATGATATTGAGTATGTCATGACGTAGACGTACATATTTTTTTGGTGTTTTCAGCGGGATTCAATCTGCACCTCTCCACCACCAGAAGAAGTGGAGCAGAACCGCCTCCTGGGAAAAGTGGATGAGGGTGTTGATGAATTCTTTCACAAGAAAATCACCCAACTTAGTTTTAAGTGAGTCCTAATTCCTTTTATGGTGAACTCTTTCCAAAAAGTAAATGGAATTACTTGACGTTTAGAACAAATGACTCTAGTTTCGACAAGATTTAAATCACAAGCATGCAGCAGTAAGCTATGTGTAACTACCTACAATGTCTAACTACCTACAGGTAAATGCCTGTAGTTAGGGTCGCCACGAACCACCAGAAGAGCTTCAGTGCGCGTTGGCATAAATTCTACAAGTGTATCAAATTGTATTTGTCATATGCGCAGAATACAACAAGTGTAGACTTTACCGTGAAAAGCTTACTTACAAGCCCTTAACCAACAGTGCAGTTCAAGAAGAAGAAAATATTTACCAGATGACTAAAAGTAATAATAAAAGTAACACAATAACAATAACAAGGGGGTACTGGTACTGAGTCAGTGTGCGGGGTACAGGCTAGT